>NC_091981.1:153824861-154466823 GCF_044704955.1 Pristiophorus japonicus | reverse complement strand
GGAGGAGGAGGAGCAGGAGGAGGCGCAGGAGGAGGAGCAGGAGGAGGTGGTGCAGGAGGAGGAGGTGCAGGAGGAGGAGGAGGGGCAGGAGGAGGAGGTGCAGGAGGAGGAGGAGGTGCAGGAGGAGGAGGAGGTGCAGGAGGAGGAGGAGGTGCAGGTGGAGGAGGTGCAGGAGGAGGAGGTGCAGGAGGAGGAGGAAGCGCAGGAGGAGGAGGTGCAGGAGGAGGAGGCTCCGTGACCACGCAGGAGGTGGCCTCGCCATCCTGCTCCTGCAAGGGACGCCCGAGACTGTCTCATTGCCGCTCCTTTTCACTAAGTTGTTCGCCACTTCCAGCTTCTTCTGTGCATCCCCATGGCCTCACCAATGAGCCCGTCCACACATCATTCCCCACACTGAAATGAGACACAGCAACAGATATTGAAATTTCAAATAAAGATATATACAACAAGAACGTGCAGCAACAACATCAACATTCTCAATCACCCTTGTACGATTCCTTATAACCCCTCTACAACTCTGCCGCAGTATCTCCCCTGTGGCTGCAGCATGGCTGTGGGAAGGTTGCTCTGTTTCACCTCTAGACACTATAGATGTCCTTCTAGGTCGATCTCGACCAGCTCTGGCCCTGGGAGTGCTGGCTGCAGACAGGGCCGCCTCAGCCTTAGCGCTAACACTCTGGATTGGCTGGGTGCAATGATGGAGTGGCAGGGCTGGGATCTGGGAATGCTGTGATCATGAGAGAGGACAGCACGTTCCTTCTCCAATGACTCGGCGCCACTCCCCCAGGGCAGCACCTCAGCAACCCCACCAATCTGCTGGAGCACAGTTTGGTGAGGTGCTGCGATACCGTCAGATCCCCGGTGGACTGTGGTGGACCCAGCGGTGATAGCAGCAGTCAGAGCTCCCGTGGCATCCAGCTGAGACTGCATGAGAGCAGACACAAACTCGATACCAGCAGACATCATCATCATAGGCAGTCCCTCAGAATCGAGGAAGACTTGCTTCCACTCCTGAAGTGAGTTCTTTGGTGGCTGAACAGTCCAATAGGAGAGCCACAGACCCTGTCACAGGTGAGACAGACATTCGATGAGGGAAGTGGTGGGTGGTACTGGTTTGCCGCACGCTCCTTCCGCAGCCTGCGCTTGACCTCTTCACGCTCTCAGTGTTGAGATTCGAAGAACTCAACGCCCTCCCGGATGCACTTACTCCACCTAGGGCGGTCTTCGGCCAGGGTCTCCCAAGTGTCAGTGGGGATGTTGCATTTTATCAGGGAGTCTTTGAGGGTGTTCTTGTAACGTTTCCGCTGCCCACCTTTGGCTCGTTTGCCATGAAAGAGCTCCGCATAGAGCATTTGCTTAGGGAGTCTCGTGTCTGGCATGCGAACTATGTGGCCTGCCCAGCAAAGCTAATCTAGTGTGGTCAATGCTTCAATGCTGGGGATGTTAGTCTGGACGAGGACACTGATGTTGGTGCGCCTGTCCTCCTAGGGGATTTGCAGGATCTTGTGCAGTAAGACGCAGCCTCTTGCTGAGACTGCGTGAGAGCATTCTGAGCTTCCACGCCAGCAGCCATCCTCTCCATTACAGCACTGAGATGTTGGGTCACTTCCGCCTGTGCTGTAATGGCAGCTGCCACATCTCCTACGACACGCGTCATGAGAGCTGGATCCGCAAGGTCACTCTGAGAGTCCGACATGGTCTGTACACTTACAAGGATGGGCTCCATGGTGTGCGCAGAGCTGTCTGCAATGCGGGAGGCAGATTCCTCCGCGCTCCTGACCACTTGCAACAGGCTCTCAGGCACCTTTGCCATTGCCCCCAAAATCTCCGAGTGCATGGCCAACACCCTTTGTTTGAATGCCTCCACATCGAGGTGCTCATCTGAGTCCTGTCCAGCAGAACTCACATGCAAAGTCGTCTTCCGGGGATCTGGTTCCCAAGGTTCACTTTGCCTGTGACATAGAAACATAGAAACATAGAAAAATAGATGCAGAAGTAGGCCATTCGGCTCTTCGAGCCTGCACCACCATTCAATATGATCATGGCTGATCATACAACTTCAGTACCCCATTCCTGCTTTCTCTCCATATCCCACTTTCTCTCCATATCCCATTGATCCCTTTAGCCGTAAGTGCCACATCTAACTCCCTTTTGAATATATCGAACGAACTGGCCTCAACAACTTGCTGCAGCCCACTAAGCCCCGGTGCATCACCCAGTGCAGACCTCTCTCCTAAGCTAAGCTGCAAAGAACACATACTCCCAGTATCTGAGCTGGTGCGTGTGAGCGTAAGAAGCAGTGGCACAGTGCTTGGAGCTGTCTCTCCTGGTCCAATATTGAGGTCACCGACACCTCTGCAGCCACCTCTGCCCAAGCATCTCGGAAGACCTGCCAAGAGGGCCTGCCAGACTCTGGAAATAGGAGATGCCTCCAGCTTGCAGCAGCGTCTCAATTTGGGCATTTGTGAATCTGCTTGCCATCATGCTACCTCTCTGACTTGCCATTTTACCACATGTGACACAACAACACAAACCAATCACTCTGATCAGAATGAGCAGTAACTACCTGAAATACCTGCCCTTTAAGAAGGCTAGGGATCAGCTGCCTCGTTATGAGTGAATGCGAGTCAGGTGACATTGGGTCCTCATTCGGTGATCCCGCCTCCACACCGCTCCGTAGAGGCCATTCCCACCCCCAAAAGTGCCCTGTTCATTTTTGCAGTCAAAAGTGCCCAAAATGTTCTATTCCCCATCCCATCAATCATGGTGGTAATTCATCATTTCATTCAAATTATCCGCCCAAACAGGGCAGAGGGCAATTTCGGCCCCCTTCTCTTTGGTTCTTTCCTCCCCTCCCCCTTTCCCTGTCCCTGTTTAAAATCTGTTTCATCTCTAACTTTTACCAGTTCTAACGAAAGGCCATTGACCTGAAACATTAACGCTGCCTGACCAGCTGAGTGTTTTCCAGCGTTTTCTGTTTTTATTTCAGATTTGCAGTATTTTGCTTTTTCCCCTGATAAATTAGCAGACAAATAAATTTTATATGGACATATTCAGCATTTGTACATCAATTTTCAAAGAGTCTAATTTCAGACACAGAGTAGGGACAAAATATTGAAATCATTTGTTTCTTGTATAACAAGAAATTCAGTTTCCTCAAATCTGGTTTCCGCACAGGCCACGGTACCAAAATGACTTTCATAAAAGTCACAAATGACATCCTTTGTGACTGTGCCAAAGGCAAACTATCCCTTCTTGTCCTTCTTGACTTGCCTTAGCCTTTGACATGGTTGACCACTACATCCTTCTCCAACACCTTTCCACTGTTGTCCAGCTGGGTGGACAAACTCACCTGGTTCCATTCTTATCATAAGAATATAAGAATTAGGAACAGGAGTAGGCTATCTAGCCGCTCGAGCCTGCTCCGCCATTCAACAAGATCATGGCTCATCTGGCCTTGGACTCAGCTCCACTTACCCGCCCGCTCCCCATAACCCTTAATTCCCTTATTGGTTAAAAATCTATCTATCTGTGACTTGAATACATTCAATGAGCTAGTCACAACTGCTTCCTTGGGCAGAGAATTCCACAGATTCACAACCCTCTGGGAGAAGAAATTCCTTCTCAACTCGATTTTAAATTGGCTCCCCGTATTTTGAGGCTGTGCCCCATAGTTCTAGTCTCCCCAACCAGTGGAATCAACCACTCTGCCTCGATCTTGTCTATCCCTTTCATTATTTTAAATGTTTCTATAAGATCACCCCTCATCCTTCTGAACTCCAACGAGTAAAGACCCAGTCTACTCAATCTATCATCATAAGGTAACCCCCTCATCTCTGGAATCAGCCTAGTGAATCATCTCTGTACCCCCTCCAAAGCTAGTATATCCTTCCTTAAGTAAGGTGACCAAAACTGCACGCAGTACTCCAGGTTCAGCCTCACCAATACCCTATAAAGTTGCAGCAGGACCTCCCTGCTTTTGTACTCCATCCCTCTCGCAATGAAGGTCAACATTCCATTCGACTTCCTGATTACCTGCTGCACCTGCAAACTAACTTTTTGGGATTCATGCACAAGGACCCCCAGGTCCCTCTGCACTGCAGCATGTTGTAATTTCTCCCCATTCAAATAATATTCCCTTTTACTGTTTTTTTTTCCAAGGTGGATGACCTCACATTTCCTGACATTGTATTCCATCTGCCAAACCTTAGCCCATTTGCTTAACCTATCTAAATCTCTTTGCAGCCTCTCTGTGTCCTCTACACAACCCGCTTTCCCACTAATCTTTGTGTCATCTGCAAATTTTGTTACACTACACTCTGTCCCCTCTTCTAGGTCATCTATGTATATTGTAAACAGTTGTGGTCCCAGCACCGATCCCTGTGGCACACCATTAACCACCGATTTCCAACCCGAAAAGGACCCATTTATCCCGACTCTCTGCTTTCTGTTAGCCAGCCAATTCTCTATCCATGCTAATACATTTCCTCTGACTCCGTGTACCTTTATCTTCTGCAGTAACCTTTTGTGTGGCACCTTATCGAATGCCTTTTGGAAATCTAAATACACCACATCCATCGGTACACCTCTATCCACCATGCTCGTTATATCTTCAAAGAATTCCAGTAAATTAGTTAAACATGATTTCCCCTTCATGAATCCATGTTGCGTCTGCTTGATTGCACTATTTCTATCTAGATGTCCCATTATTTCTTCCTTAATGATAGCTTCAAGCATTTTTCCCACTACAGATGTTAAACTAACCAGCCTATAGTTATCTGCCTTTTGTCTTCCCCCTTTTTTAAACAGAGGCGTTACATTAGCTGCTTTCCAATCCGATGGTACCTCCCCAGAGTCCAGAGAATTTTGGTAGATTATAACGAATACATCTGCTATAACTTCCGCCATCTCTTTTAATACCCTAGGATTCATTTCATCAGGACCAGGGGACTTGTCTACCTTGAGTCCCATTAGCCTGTCCAGCACTACCCCCCTAGTGATAGTGATTATCTCAAGGTCCTCCCTTCCCACATTCCCGTGACCAGCAATTTTTGGCATGGTTTTTGTGTCTTCCACTGTGAAGACTGAAGCAAAATAATTTTTTAAGGTCTCAGCCATTTCCACATTTCCCATTATTAAATCCCCCTTCTCATCTTCTAAGGGACCAACATTTACTTTAGTCACTCTTTTCCATTTTATATATCGGTAAAAGCTTTTACTATCGACCTCACTACCATTTCTCTCGACCCCTCTTTGGTCTCTAAATTGTCAGACTGCTTATACTATAAGTGTGATTATGAGATGATGTTCTTTTGTTAAGTCCAAATAATTTATGAAAGCAACAGAAAATGCTGGAAATACCCAGCAGGATAGACAGCATCTGTGGAGAGAGAAACAACAGTAACATTTCAGGTCAATGACCTTTCATCAGAACAAATAATTTATTCTTAGCATTGCTACTTTTAATGCTGTAACACAGGATACTTTGTCACATCATACCACAAATCCAAATATTATATCTAAATCATTCATTCAACATTATTCCCAAATGTTTTCAAATTAAAGGTTTCAATGACAATTGAATAACTTCAGCATGGTTTAATCTTATTTATATACTGATGCTCAATTCATTTTAAAAAAGAGATACATTGGAGGTAAAATAAAATGTTATTTTCTGTAGATGTTTTGATGTTTTGACCTTCCGACCCATGGTTTAAGTTATATGTATGTTGCCAATGAAATGAGACTATTCATCTTCATTATGTATTTTTTTGACAAACCTAAGTATCATCAAACTTATTTTTTCTCCATGCTGTAGCTTTGTTTTAGAAGCTGAACACCACAGGGCATTATTCCGATTAAAATATCCATGGATTTATGAGTGTTTTTATTCACAGAGTTCCACTTCATCAAAAATGCATCAATACACAACATGTATCTTGGACAAGGAATAATTATTTGTAATGTCTGTGAGATTGTAGTGTTTGTGGATGTGGACGTATTGTGTACTGCAACTACAGAGTTAATAATAAACAGAACCAAGCATGTTCTGGAGGCTTCCAACAGAGCTGCCTGCCATGATAGAAAGCTGTGTGTTCTATGCTCTGTGAATATATCACATTTGGCGGCGAGATGGTATTTTTCAGATGATTTAAAGCTGAAATTTTGTTGATGAGGATTCAGCCAGCCGACAAAGAGACATAGAAACATAGAAAATAGGTGCAGGAGCAGGCCATTCAGCCCTTCTAGCCTGCACCGCCATTCAATGAGTTCATGGCTGAACATGAAACTTCAGTACCCCCTTCCTGCTTTCTCGCCATAACCCTTGATCCCCCGAGTAGTAAGGACTTCATCTAACTCCCTTTTGAATATATTTAGTGAATTGGCCTTAACTACTTTCTGTGGTAGAGAATTCCACAGGTTCACCACTCTCTGGGTGAAGAAGTTTCTCCTCATCTCGGTCCTAAATGGCTTACCCCTTATCCTCAGACTGTGACCCCTGGTTCTGGACTTCCCCAACATTGGGAACATTCTTTCTGCATCTAACCTGTCTAAACCCGTCAGAATTTTAAACGTTTCTATGAGGTCCCCTCTCATTCTTCTGAACTCCAGAGACTTTGAGAGTTTCTCTGCCATTGGGAAAAGCTACAAAATCCGAGGTAAAATACAGCACACTGAGCAGTTAGAAATTAAAATGGCAGCACCCGCAGGTGTAATGGGACATTTGGGTGAATATAGACATGACCGGGAATGTTTTAACGCATATGTGGATCGGCTGGAAATGTATTTCACTGCAAATAACATAATCGAAGTTCCAGACACTGCAGTACAGAATCAGGCATATTGGAATGTAAGAGAGCAATTTTCTTATCAGAAGCTGGTCCGGCATTGTATGAAACACTGATAAATCTGCTTGTGCCTGATGAGCCAAAGGACACAACGCTTAAAGAGATTTTAACGAAGCTGGAGCAACACTATAAACCCAAACCATTAGAAATTGCTGAAAGCTATTGTTTCAGGATTCGGTATCAAAAAGCTGATGAAAGTATCAATGATTACATTGTAGCATTAAAAAAGCTATCTATTCACTGTAATTTCGGAAACTTTCAAAACCGAGCATTACGGGATCGTTTTGTTTGTGGGGTGAAAAATGATGCGATCAGAAGGAAGTTATTGACGATGGATGACTTGACTTTTGAGATTGCTTGTCAGACAGTGAGGTCAATAGGCATGGCCAAACAATATTCCCGAGAATGTCATAATAATTTCCTGTCGTCAGTCAACCGAGGTGAATCGCCTGCAGATTCAAAGTAAAAGGCAGTGGGGGCCCAAAGTCTCAGAAACTGGAAATTCTAACAGCGTTGAAGTCGTGCTATAGGTGCCTGGGACAACGCATTGCACAAAGTTGTCCATACATGAAAGCAGAGTGTTTCTTCTGCAGAAAGACTGGGCATCTTGCGAAGGCATGCCAACTGAAGGGGAAACCAGTTTTCAAAGCTATGAGTCCAGCGTTAAAAGCTATGAGTAGAAATCCCCAGAGACTACATAGCATGGAAGAACAACAACAGGACGAGGAGATGTTAGAGTTACATGTCATCAGGAGCACGAGGTGAATGGACAGGTGATTCGGAAAGTATCAAAATCCACATAGATGTTGCGGGATTCAAGATACCAATGGAAATCGACACGGGTGCATCCGTGAGTGTAGTACCGGAGTCGCTATACCTCGACAAATTGCGGGATTTCCCATTGGAGAAATCCAAGATGGAACTCCGAGGATACTCGTGAGAAAGAATTCCTGTGGTAGGTCGTATCACTGTACCGGTGAAATATAAAGATCAATTTCAGAACTTGCCTCCAATAGTAGTGAAAGGAGACAGGCCTGCCTTACTAAGAAGAAATTGGTTGAGATCACTGAAGCTGGATTGGAGTGAGAATTTCCGTGTGGAAGCGAGATGTGCATCAACGGATGATGTTATCGAAAAATATCCGAAGGTGTTCTGTGAATCGGGCAGTCCGATCCAAGGCTTCAAGGCAAGTGTCAGGGTACAGAAGGATGCTAGATCTGTTTACTACAAGCCGCATTCTGTACCATATGCATTCAAGGAGAAAATTGAGCAAGAACTCAAAAGACTAGAGACTGAGAACATTATTTGTAAGATAGATCGAAGTAATTGGGCTACACCCATTGTTGTTGTACCTAAGTCTGATGGTAAGGTAAAATTGTGTGGTGATTATAAAGTAACCGTAAACCAGGTTCTAGAGGGTAATGTCCCCAATACATTGCCAAATATAGAAAATGTTTTCACAACACTGACAGATGGTCAGATTTTCTCAAAGCTAGATCTTATGAGTGCCTACATACAGCTTGAACTAGATGAGGAGTCCAAGTCATGCTTGAATATAAATACTCATCTAGGCCTGTATCAATTTAATAGGTTACCGTTTGGAGTGTCTTCTGCAACTGCCATATTCCAACGGGTGATGAATCAGATTTTGCAAGATATTGAAGGGGTAGTATGTTATTTGGATGACATACTAATTTCAGCACCAAATAGACAAATTCATAATAACATATTGAATTAAGTCCTCAAACAGCTAGAGAAGCACAGAGTACGAGTGTCTACTCATAAGTGTGAGTTATTTAAAAACTCAGTGGAATACTTAGGGTACAGAGCAGACAAAGATAGTTTACATCCAACCATGGAAAAATTGGATGCAATTAGAAATGCACCCACTCCCAGGAATGTCACTGAACTTCGTTCATTCTTGGGTCTTTTGAACTATTATGAGAAGTTCTTATCAAATTTGGCTACAGTATTGCATCCACTGAATGAACTATTGAAAAAACAGGTCTATTGGAAGTGGTCAAAAGAATGCTATACAGCATTCAAGGAATGTAAAAGCAAATTGGTAGAGAGCACCATGTTAGTTCACTATGACATATCTAAGGAGATTAAGCCAGCATGTGATGCCTCTCCGTATGGAGTTGGAGCAGTGATCTCTCATGTATTAAATAGTGGGGAGGAGAGACCAATTGCTTTTGCTTCACGCACTCTCAGTGCCAGTGAGAGTAATTATGTGCAAATTAAAAGGGAAGCTTTGGCATTAATCTTTGGGGTCAAGAAGTTCCACAAATACTTTTATGGTCGAAGATTTACCAACCTTATGCACCATGAGCCCCTAACAGCAATCCTCCATCCAAAGTCCCCAGTTCCAACATTAGCTGCAGCCCGAATGCAGAGATGGGCTTTGATTTTGTCAGCATATACATATGATATTGAATACAGATGATCAGCTGATCACAGTAATGCTGATGCAATGTCTAGATTGCCTTCCCCATCACAAGTTACACCCAATAGGGAAGAAGTGTTTTATTTTTCAAACATTGATGAACTGCCAGTCACAGCTGAAGAGATTGGTAGAGCAACCAAACGTGACCCAGTTATGTCAAAGGTTAATGATTATATTGCAAATGGATGGCCAAACCAGGTAACAGACAAAGATATTCATCCATTCTTCATTCGAAGGAATGAATTATCAGTCAATAAAGATTGTATCATGTGGAGTGCAAGAGTGGTTATACCAAATAAATTTAAGTCCAAATTATTAACAGACCTCCATGACCAGCACCTGGGAATTTGCTTGACCAAGTGTTTTGCACACAGTTATTTATGGTGGCCAGGTCTTGATAAAGATATAGAGTACATCGTGAGTCAGTGTACGACATGTCAATCGGTAAGCAAGCAACCACCATCAGTACCATTACAGCCATGGAAATGGCCTCCCAGGGTGTGACAAAGGCTACATATTGATTTTGCTGAGCTAGAAGGACAATTGTTCATTGTGATTGATAGCCATTCGAAGTGGGTTGAGGTGTTTCCATTGTGAAAAATAACAAGAAGTAAAACATTTGACATTTTGCGAAGTTTATTTTCTTCATTTGGCATTCCAGAAGAAATTGTTTCGGATAATGGACCACAATTTTGTTCAGAAGAATTTGCACAGTTCACAAGAAAAAATGGTGTGAAACATACCAAGGTTCCATTGTACCACCCTACTTCGAATGGTGCAGCAGAGCGCACTGTACAAATTGTAAAACGTGCCCTCATAAGACAAATGTTAGATCCAAATCCAAAGAAATGATAGTTGTCATTGGATCAGAAATTGGCTAATTTTTTGATTACGTATTGTAATACTCCTCATACAACTACAGGTAGAACACCAGCAGAGTTGTTTCTCAAACGACAGCCACAAACCAGATTCTCATTTTTAAAACCAAATTTGTTACAGTCCGTAGAAGAGACACAATTAAGGCAGAAAGAGAATCATGATAGAGGGAGAGTAAAAGAGAGAAGTATGAAATTAAACCAGAAGGTGAGAGTGAAGAACCATCATCATAAATAGTTACTAGGAAGAGTGCTGAAGATATGTGGTCCTCGCACATATTTGGTAAAGATGTTTGATAATGGACAGGTTAGGTTTGTTCACATTGATCATATTTTACCTACAGACATGGAAAGAGTTGAAGGTGGGAATGATTCAATTATTTCTGACTTGTCAGATAGTTTTGATATACCAGTAGCATATCCTACATCCAATGTAGTGGAAACAAATGCAAGAGAAAATCAGAATGTAAGTCTTTGTCCGAGTCAGGAAAACAAAACAGCCTGAAGTTCGAGTGAGTTCAAATGAAAATCAAGGAAATTCCTTGGAGGAAAACGTTCCTCAGGATGAGCCTCGAAAGAGTTTAGATTCAACACCATGTTTGGAAGGTTCTGTTCGAGAGTGAAGGTATTCTCTTTGAAATAGAAAACAAGTGGTTTAGTTAAATTTGTAAACATGGAAAAAAAGTAAGTCTATATCCTGTGTTATGTATAAACATGCAAGTTATGTATGATGTTGTCATATTGACTTCTTCATTAAGGAGGGAGAAGTGTAATGTCTGGGAGCTTGTAATGTTTGTAGCTCCACACTGTAGATGTGGACGTATTGTATACTGCAACTACAGAGTTAATAATAAACAGAACCAGGCATGTTCTGGAGGCTTCCGACAGAGCTGCCTGCCATGTTAGAAAGCTGTGTGAATATATCACATTATTAGAGTGAACCTCTCTCACCCACAAATTGCAACTTCTGCAAGTAGATTGGTGGTACCAACACCATTCATAGAGAGGTCCTGGCTAAAGGTGGGTTGCTTGATGGCTGGACTTCCGCACAACCAGGAATATAGAACTCAATTTTCCCCAGTGATTTGTGTTAGTTTTTTTGGCATGCACCGCTTTTGTTGGCGTAAGTTAAAAAATTAAAGTTTCCCCAAGTACTGTGCGCGTCAGTGTAATTCAGTTAGTTAGGATTTTTTTAGGTCCGTTTTCTTTTATGTAATAGGGGGCATAACCTGATGTCTGCGCCAGTTTTTGTCAATTATGGAAGTTTGCATAAAAAAATTTCTCAGAGTTGACCACTCCTGACAGCCTTCTGGGGAGTTAAGAAAAAGCAGCACACATTGAACAAACGGCGCAGAAAGACACTATTGTTTTTCAGCGAAGTTTTGGAGGGAGTCAAGAACACTTAAATATGCATAATAAAGATTACATTTTTTTTATCTTATAACGCAGTAAATGGAAGTTTGATGGAATTCTGTAAGTTTTCACATTTTTTCAACCCACACGCCACCACCGAACATCTGCAAACAGGGCTGGAGGGTCGGAGCGTTGGCCGGCAGAATCGGTCTCACACCCGGACACAGGGGCTCGGGCCTCAGCTGCAAAAGAAGCCTGGGAGGGTGGGTGGGGGGGCTATGGAAGGCAATCAGAAGGCATCAGAAGCCTGCACTACGCATCAAATCAAGCCTGGGTGGGTGGAGGGCTGTAGAAGGCATAAAGAAGGCATCACAAGACTGCACTGCACATCAAATGTAGCCCAGGAGATGGGGGGGTTTCCCGATCACTGCGCCTGCTCAAACCTGGGTGTAGTCCATACAGACCTGTGGGGAGAGAGAAAAAAGAACCTTGTCCTGCTTGCCTGCCGTTTTGAGCTTTTTGCAAAGGTAAAATTTAATCATGGGGGCAATAATAACAATACTATACCTTGTGCAAGCCTTTTGCATGATGGTGCTGCGGAGGAGACGTCATCACAACTGGGAATGTGTCAACATGCAACACATGTCTGGATTCGCCATGTGACTATATGCCTGGACAAATCACTACATAAAGTTCCCCATGACCGCCCAGGCAATGCATGACAGGGTTGTGGGCTTCTCCAGGATTGCTGGCTTCCCAAAGGTACAGGGCTGCATTGATTGTACCCACATCGCCTTGTGAGCACCTCGAGAGGATTCCGAGATGTACAAGAGCAGAAATGGCTTCCACTCCATGAATGTACAGCTCGTGTGTAACGACATAGAAACATAGAAACATAGAAAATAGGTGCAGGAGCAGGCCATTCAGCCCTTCTAGCCTGCACCACCATTCAATGAGTTCATGGCTGAACATGAAACTTCAGTACCCCCTTCCTGCTTTCACGCCATACCCCTTGATCCCCCGAGTAGTAAGGACTTCATCTAACTCCCTTTTGAATATATTTAGTGAATTGGCCTCAACTACTTTCTGTGGTAGAGAATTCCACAGGTTCACCACTCTCTGGGTGAAGAAGTTTCTCCTTATCTCGGTCCTAAATGGCTTACCCCTTATCCTTAGACTGTGACCCCTGGTTCTGGACTTCCCCAACATTGGGAACATTCTTCGTGCATCCAACCTGTCCAAACCCGTCAGAATTTTAAACGTTTCTATGAGGTCCCCTCTCACTCTTCTGAACTCCAGTGAATACAAGCCCAGTTGATCCAGTCTTTCTTGATAGGTCAGTCCCACCATCCCGGGAATCAGTCTGGTGAATCTTCGCTGCACTCCCTCAATAGCAAGAATGTCCTTCCTCAAGTTAGGAGACCAAAACTGTACACAATACTCCAGGTGTGGCCTCACCAAGGCCCTGTACAACTGTAGCAACACCTCCCTGACCCTGTACTCAAATCCCCTCGCTATGAAGGCCAACATGCCATTTGCTTTCTTAACCGCCTGCTGTACCTGCATGCCAACCTTCAATGACTGATGTACCATGACACCCAGGTCTCGTTGCACCTTCCCTTTTCCTAATCTGTCACCATTCAGATAATAGTCTGTCTCTCTGTTTTTACCACCAAAGTGGATAACCTCACATTTATCCACATTATACTTCATCTGCCACGCATTTGCCCACTCACCTAACCTATCCAAGTCACTCTGCAGCCTCATAGCATCCTCCTCGCAGCTCACACTGCCACCCAACTTAGTGTCATCCGCAAATTTGGAGATACTACATTTAATCCCCTCGTCTAAATCATTAATGTACAATGTAAACAACTGGGGCCCCAGCACAGAACCCTGCGGTACCCCACTAGTCACTGCCTGCCATTCCGAAAAGTACCCATTTACTCCTACTCTTTGCTTCCTGTCTGACAACCAGTTCTCAATCCACGTCAGCACACTACCCCCAATCCCATGTGCTTTAACTTTGCACATTAATCTCCTGTGTGGGACCTTGTCGAAAGCCTTCTGAAAGTCCAAATATACCACATCCACTGGTACTCCTTTGTCCACTTTATTGGAAACATCCTCAAAAAATTCCAGAAGATTTCTCAAGCATGATCTCCCTTTCACAAATCCATACTGACTTGGACCTATCATGTCACCATTTTCCAAATGCGCTGCTATGACATCCTTAATAATTGATTCCATCATTTTACCCACTACTGAGGTCAGGCTGACCGGTCTATAATTCCCTGCTTTCTCTCTCCCTCCTTTTTTAAAAAGTGGGGTTACATTGGCTACCCTCCACTCGATAGGAACTGATCCACAGTCAATGGAATGTTGGAAAATGACTGTCAATGCATCCGCTATTTCCAAGGCCACCTCCTTAAGTACTCTGGGATGCAGTCCATCAGGCGCTGGGGATTTATCGGCCTTCAATCCCATCAATTTCCCCAACACAATTTCCCGACTAATAAAGATTTCCCTCAGTTCCTCCTCCTTACTAGACCCTCTGACCACTTTTATATCCGGAAGGTTGTTTGTGTCCTCCTTAGTGAATACTGAACCAAAGTACTTGTTCAATTGGTCTGCCATTTCTTTGTTCCCCGTTATGACTTCCCCTGATTCTGACTGCAGGGGACCTACGTTTGTCTTTACTAACCTTTTTCTCTTTACATACCTATAGAAACTTTTGCAATCCGCCTTAATGTTCCCTACAAGCTTCTTCTCGTACTCCATTTTCCCTGCCCTAATCAAACCCTTTGTCCTCCTCTGCTGAGTTCTAAATTTCTCCCAGTCCCCAGGTTCGCTGCTATTTCTGGCCAATTTGTATGCCATTTCCTTGGCTTTAATACTATCCCTGATTTCCCTAGATAGCCACGGTTGAGCCACCTTCCCTTTTTTATTTTTACGCCAGACAGGAATGTACAATTGTTGTAATTCATCCATGCGGTCTCTAAATGTCTGCCATTGCCCATCCACAGTCAACCCCTTAAGTATCATTAGCCAATCTATCTTAGCCAATTCATGCCTCATACCTTCAAAGTTACCCTTCTTTAAGTTCTGGACCATGGTCTCTGAATTAACTGTTTCATTCTCCATCCTAATGCAGAATTCCACCATATTATGGTCACTCTTCCCCAAGGGGCCTCGCACAATGAGATTGCTAATTAATCCTCTCTCATTACACAACACCCAGTCTAAGATGGCCTCCCCCCTAGTTGGTTCCTCGACATATTGGTCTAGAAAACTATCCCTTATGCAATCCAGGAAATCCTCCTCCACCGTATTGCTTCCAGTTTGGCTGGCCCAATCTATGTGCATATTAAAGTCACCCATTATAACTGCTGCACCTTTATTGCATGCACTCCTAATTTCCTGTTTGATGCCCTCCCCAACATCACTACTACTGTTTGGAGGTCTGTACACAACTCCCACTAACGATTTTTGTCCTTTAGTGTTCTGCAGCTCTACCCATATAGATTCCACATCATCCAAGCTAATGTCTTTCCTAACTATTGCATTAATCTCCTCTTTAACCAGCAATGCTACCCCACCTCCTTTTCCTTTTATTCTATCCTTCCTGAATGTTGAATACCCCTGGATGTTGAGTTCCTAGCCCTGATCATCCTGGAGCCACGTCTCTGTAATCCCAATCACATCATATTTGTTAACATCGATTTGCACAGTTAATTCATCCACCTTATTGCGGATACTCCTTGCATTAAGACACAAAGCCTTCAGGCTTGCTTTTTTAACACCCTTTGTCCTTTTAGAATTTTGCTGTACAGTGGCCCTTTTTGTTCTTTGCCTTGGGTTTCTCTGCCCTCCACTTTTCCTCATCTCCTTTCTGTCTTTTGCTTTTACCTCATTTTTGTCTCCCTCTGTCTCCCTGCATAGGTTCCCATCCCCCTGCAATATTAGTTTAACTCCTCCCCAACAGCACTAGCAAACACTCCCCCTAGGACATTGGTTCCGGTCCTGCCCAGGTGCAGACCGTCCGGTTTGTACTGGTCCCACCTCCCCCAGAACCGGTTCCAATGCCCCAAGAATTTGAATCCCTCCCTGCTGCACCACTGCTCAAGCCATGTATTCATCTGCGCTATCCTGCGATTCCTACTCTGACTAGCACGTGGCACTGGTAGCAATCCCGAGATTACTACTTTTGAGGTCCTACTTTTTAATTTAGGTCCTAGCTCCTTAAATTCTTTTCGTAGGACCTCATCCCTTTTTTTACCTATGTCGTTGGTACCAATGTGCACCACGACAACTGGCTGTTCTCCCTCCCATTTCAGAATGTCCTGCACCCGCTCCGAGACATCCTTGATCCTTGCACCAGGGAGGCAACATACCATCCTGGAGTCTCGGTTGCGCCCGCAGAAACGCCTATCTATTCCCCTCACCATCGAATCCCCTATCACTATCGCGCTCCCAATCTTTTTCCTGCCCTCCTTTGCAGCAGAGCCACCTACGGTGCCATGAACTTGGCTGCTGCTGCCCTCCCCTGATGAGTCATCCTCCCCAACAGTACTCAAAGCAGTGTATCTGTTTTGCAGGGGGATGACCACAGGGGACCCCTGCACTATCTTTCTTGCACTGCTCTTCCTGCTGGTCTTCCATTCCCTATCTGGCTGTGGACCCTTATCCTGCGGTAAGACCAACTCACTACACGTGATACTCACGTCATTCTCAGCATCGCGGATGCTCCAGAGTGAATCCACCCTCAGCTGCAATTCCGCAACGCGGACCGTCAAGAGCTCGAGGCGGATACACTTCCCACACACGTAGCGCCCAGGGACACCGGAAGTGTCCCCGAGTTCCCACATGGTACAGGAGGAGCATATCACATGGCCGAGCTCTCCTGCCATGTCTTAACCTTAGATACCCTTAAATTGGTAATAACAATGTTACAGTTCACTTACTGATATAAAAAATAAAAGAAAAGCTACTCACCAATCACCAGCCAATCACTTACCCCATTGGCTGTGACGTCACTTTTTGATTACTTTCTACTTCTATTTTGCTTTCTCTCCCGCTGTAGCTGCCTTTTGATAGGTCGCTCCCGCGTCTCACCAACTGCATCGCATCATGTCAGTTGACGCAAGATACCCTGGGAGAACCCATAATGGTGTTCATCCTACACGAGAGCACTATATCTGCCATGTTTCAGCAGCAGCCAGGAGGACAGAAACTGACCGGGAATACAAAAATATCGCACATTGCGACGCGCAGAATAATAGAGAGGACCATTGGCATCTTGAAACTGCGTTTCCGTTGCCTGAACCATTCCAGAGGTTACTTGCAATACACCCCTGAGATTGTCGGTCAGTTCACTGTTGTGTGCTGCATGCTGCATAGCTTAGCATCATGAGGCAGCAGCAGCTGGTAGTATAAGACCCACTGGAAGTGAGAGTGGCAAATGATAATGATGAGGAAGATGCAGATGACGAGCAGAAGGAGGAGGAGGATGAGGAAGCTATCCAACTACCTGAACCCGGAGCAAGACAACGGAGGAGGGCGGGCCGTCGTGCCCCGTTAACGATTGCTCAAGTCTTGCGCCAGCAGCTCGTCCGTGAACGCTTTGCTACTTGGAGGCTTAGCGGCAACTATTCCAAATGAATCATGTTTACTGTTCCGTAGGACTCAATTTTCCCCAAAGTTTTTTTTTGACATACTTGAAGAGTTATGTCCGTTTTTTTATGGGGCCCAA
Source organism: Pristiophorus japonicus (assembly GCF_044704955.1). Lineage (NCBI taxonomy): Eukaryota > Metazoa > Chordata > Chondrichthyes > Pristiophoridae > Pristiophorus > Pristiophorus japonicus. The sequence goes on along the minus strand of NC_091981.1, from coordinate 154,449,549 downwards.
GTACGCCAAAAAAAAATGTTCTAAGTTTCCCCGTTGGATTTCTTTATTTTGGCGTGGCCTAACCTGCCCTTTAGTTTTGGGGGTGGAGTCTTGATCTGCTCAAAAAAAGATCGGGTTGCCACGGTAACCAGGGACACAATGCGAGCTGAGGCTGCAAAATGAAACATAGAGCCAGCTCCCAACACTTTAAAACATATTGCATCAACTGAAAAACACATTAAAATATATTGCAGCAACTTACCTCCAATTATTAAAGCCGGTCCCGCTCCCTTATCCCCTAGCCCTGACCGAAGGGCTTGCCGGTCAGCTTGCCTAGTCCGCCCCACGCCCCTTGCCGGTGTCGCTCCAACTCCCCCCCCCCCACCCCCAGTCCCAAGTGCCTTGCCAGTCCCAGCCCGCTGCCCCTAGCCTAGGCCGAAGGGCTTGCCGATCCGCTCCCCCACCTGACCCTGGCCCCAAGTGCCTTGCCGGTCCGCTCCCCTATCCCTAGCCCTGGCCGAAGGGCTTGCCGGTCCACTCCCCCACCTAACCCTGACACCGAGTGCCTGACTGGTCCGCTTCCTTGCCGCTAGCCCAGGCCGACTGGCCTCCCGGTCCACTCCCCTGCCCCTATCCCAGGCCGAATGACCTCCTCCCTCCCTGTCCCTGCAGTTAACTACACCAAAAGGCTTCCCCCCACCCCCACCCCCTCCCCCCACCACACTCTCTTCTCCCCCCCCCCCCCTCACCACCTAAAACTCTCCCCCTCTCTCTTACCTTTCCTGCTGCTGCTGTCCGGGCATCTGCTGCACTTACCTGCGCCGATTCCCTTACCTGCGCCGATTTCCTTACCTGCGCCGATTTCCTTACCTGCGCCGATTTCTTTAATTTTCCAGAAGGATTTTCTATAGAGGCCACATACACTGGCCTAAGCAGAACTGGAGTAACTCTCAACTGGCCAAACTTGCCTAAATGGCCAGAATTGGCATGGATGGCAGGTTACGCCCCCTTTGGCTGAAAAAAAAAACGTACCTCAAACAATCATAACTAACTGCGTAACTCAGGTGCAAATTGATCGGGGAAACTGTTTTTTTTAAACATAGGCCAAAAAAAGCGGCCTGCTCCAAAAAAACAGCGCAAATCACTGGGGAAAATTGAGCCCGTAATGTTGTGTTGTGTTAATGGAACAAATAATGGGAATGATTCTTCTTCAGTTCAAAAATTTGTGTTAATAATCGAACAAATAATGCAAATGATTCAGTTATAATTTAAAATAAATTTTATTCAAAAGTTTAACAAATATTTGTTTGTACTTAAATTAACTTTAATGAACATATTCTTGTATCAAACTTTAACGTTTTCACTTAAGATCACTTACAAACTCTAAGATCACTTGCAAACTTTAAGATCACTTACTAACTTAAACTTGTAAATTTCCATAACATACAAAAAACATTTAATTTGAGAACAGTCACAACAGTAACAACAATAATGATATCAACGACAAAAACAACAACAGCAGCAAAGAAAGACTGCACCCATCTCTCCTCCACCTTATTCTAACACCGCCCGCTGCGCTTGGTCTTATTGACTGCACGCCTGCAGGCGGTGGTGCAGCGTTTCTCGGGTTGGTACCAAGCTTATTCTATCAAATATCTCGGGTAATGCACATTTCTTGATGGGGGTGGGGGGGACAGGCGATAATGTGGAGGGCCCGGCTTGGGCCCCTTCAGAGACGATTGGAGAGGGAGTAGCAATTGTTTCTCTCAATGGGCGTGGAGTCTCCAAAATTTCCTCCCTCATGTTTGCCGCCAGTGTCTCAGCTACCTGCAACATTCCCTCCCTCATGTTCACCAACAGTGTCTCAGCTACCTGTGCCATGCCCTCCCTCGTGTTCATTGATAGCGCATCAGCTACCTGCGACATTCCCTCCCTCATGTGCACCGACATGATTTCAGCTGACTGAGCTATTCCCTGCCTCATGTTCCCGGACAGCATTCCCATTTCTCGTGAAAGTGTTGTTACTTCTCCCGACAGTCCCAATACCTTATCACCCACCCCATTGATGGTGTCCAGGAGTGATTGCATAAGGTCAATGTTCTCTGCATTCATTGCCATCATGTGAACCACATCTGTTAGATCCTGCACCTCAGGAGAGCACTGTCGAGCTCTCCTTCCCCTCCTCACACTGGGTGTGGCTTGTTGCATCCCACTGGGACCTGCAGCCTCGGGCGGAGGGATTCTGGGTGTGCCTCGCTGCATCCAAGTGGGATCCACAGCCTGGGATGGTGGGGCCCTAGGTGTGCCTCGCTGCACCCCACTGGGACCTGCAGCCTCAGACGGAGTGACCCTGGGTGTGTCTCGCTGCACCCCACTGGAATCCCCAGCCTCGGACTGTGAGAAACCATGGAATGTCCCACCAACACTCAAGCCACTACTCAGGGGAGGGTTATCACTTCAATGGGCGACACCTGCACCTCCTCAAAAGTGAGCACAACAGTGGGGACTTCATCCATCCCCTCCCCTTCCCCCTCCCCCTCACCCCCAAGCTCTTGGTCTGGAAAGTGAGATTGGAAGATGTTCTCCTCTTCAGGTTTGTCCTCGCCTGAATCTTCTTCTGCATCGTCAGGGTTGGCCTCAAGTTATGCAAAATATAACAGAACAGACAAATGGTTAGCAGCAGAGGAGGGGGCAGGGTGGGTGGCATGAGTAGGCTCACACAGCGCAGGCAGCAGGCTGATTTGAAGGACCACATGAACGATAGTACATTGCATCATCCGAAGTATAGCTGACGGAGACATCCCCATGAACTGAAGCATATCTAGCCCGCGCAGTACTTAACATTTAGCAAAGCCAGATTGTGGAATTTGCAGGACTTACCCTCTCCCTCGAGTGTGGGCCCAGCTTGTGCAGTGGTGGTTGCTTTTCTCCAGGCAGGACCCATCAAAGCAGCAACCCTCTCTTCCACAGGTGTCAGTGGGTGCAGATTTGCCGGGCCTCCTCCTGCTCGAGTTCTTTCTCATTTGTTGTGTGTCACTTTCCTCTGCAAAGATGAAAATATAACTTTTTAGAGAGGGTGTCTTTCTGCTGAGTGGGACATATACAGATGGTCATAGTTACAATTGCAATTCTAGTGAATAAATGAAAATATTACTTTCACTAACTACTTGACCAATGTCCTGCCACTTCTTTTTGCACTGGCCTCCAGACCTCGGGGTGGTCACCATTGCACAGTAATCTTCTGCAAGTTGGTTCCAGCGTCTCTTCATTTCTTTGGGTGGAACTTTTATGTGACCTCTGCTGGTGTCCAGCTCGTGCCATCTGCCCTCAATCACAGTAACTAGTGCCTCCACTTAATCCTGTAAGAAATTCTTGGTCCTTGTGCCACATTGCATCTTGTATTGCAGCTCCGATTTTTCCAATGAGAATTAAAGTTCTCACACATAACTGGCTCTTTAAAAATGGCCGATTGCAGACCGGGAGCTGTACTGGGCATGCGCGCCCATAGCAATCATGTCAAAAACGTCCTTTTTTTTGCGCATGAGCAGAAAGGGCAACATCGTTTTTTCGGCACAGACAGTTGGCTCCACCCCCCGAGGCTACAGGACAGGCTGCGCGGCACCAATTTTGAAAAATAGAGCAGGGAAACTTGGCACATTTATTTTTGGTGTAGTTCTGACCTAGAAAAATGGGTGTAACTATAGCAATATGCCAAAAAAGGGCTTTGGGCAAAATTGAGCCCATAAAGTTGCCAGAATGATAAGCATATATCGTTCAACATAACAAAATCTATGAGGGTTTTTTGATGAGGCAATTAGGATAAAACTATTTCCACTGGTCAGTGAGGCAGTAACAAGAGGGCATACATTTGAGATCATCACCAAAAGAACGCAGGGCGAGATTAGGAGAACTTTTTTTAACCAGACGGTTTTTAGAACATGGGATGTCCTCCCAGAAAGAATGATGGAAGGAGAATCCATAATAGCTTTTCAAAGGGAAATAGATAAATATTTTAAAGGACTATAGGAATAGGGCAGGGAGTAGTTCAGGCACAATGGACCAAATGGCCCTTTTTCTGTGTTGTAAAATTATATTTCTATTTTGGAGACCAGCAGAATTATTTGTTTGGAACGGCAACTGTGGAAAAGGTTTCAGGTCAGAGGACAAGCTTGTAACTGGAGATAGAATGGAACTTCTGGTTGTAAATTCTAACCAGAGAGGATAATTGTCAGGGAAAGCTTGGTGCCAGTAGCATAGCCTGTAGTTTGGATACACTGCTCTAGAGTGTGAGTAGACAGCTTGTACTGGTGGGTTAACACTTCATGTGGAAAAGTCTCAAATCGTCTGTTTACATTATAATGACGTGCTGTTTATTGCTGCATAAAAATATAACTGTTAAGAAGGATGAATTTAAGTGACTGTTAAATAGCTTATTGGAAGACAACTCAACTACTGCTCGTGTATAGTGGAGCCTCGGCAGAAACACATTGTAATGAGCAACATATTTTGAAGCAGCATTCCAAAGTTTCAAGAAATGGTTACATCAAGACAATGTACAAAAACATTGAGCAAACCAATTTGCTAACAATATTGTTTGTTCTCCCATTGATAGACACCGACACAATCCTGCGTTTGCTCTTTGCCTAATGTTTATCTGTTAAAGGAAGCAGAATACAATTAAAAAATACACAAACAAATTACCCTTTGCATCTGTCGAGCTAACGCGGCTCTGCATTGATTTGAAATGGTGTTAAAATTGTGCCATAGACCTCAGGGGTTAAAGCTCCTGAAATAAACTACCTATTCAACAGGGTCAGAATTGAAAAGATGAAGATGAGGGATTGCTGCCACCAAGCAGAAAATTTGCACATTTTATGTGTGCCAGTTAATTACAGCACTTCAGAGCTGCTCCTGAAAGGATAAGGCAGCTGCATAAATTTAGCTGTAATCCAGGCAGGCAAAACTAATTTGCAGGGGAAAGTCTTATCTAACTGCTGCAGCTTTCGGAGAAAATTAACCTTGGATATTTGGGCCCAATTCAAAAGGGTTGATTTTTTTCTCTTTACCCTGCTCAGCATATGAGAATTTCTAACTCAATACAATGCCTGACTTTTAAGAGGCACTCCTAACACTCCAGGCAATTTAGGGTTATTACTGGCAAAGCACAACATGTTGGCCTTCATGCCGGTACTCCCAGCTCTTTCTATATGCATCGGAAGGCATATCTGGAATACGTTTTATAATGGGATTTAAGAAGGATGCAAGTCAGTTTAATGTACTTCAAAAAAAATTCATCAAAGTTCATTATGGAATCAGCCATCCATACTGACGTGTTCTTTTCATTTAAGAAGAAAAATCACCATCATAAAAATCTGTGAGTTTAATGAAGTGTCATAGTTAACTTCTGTCTGTCACTATAATTACAATTTACTCAGAGTGTTCCTTTTTAAATCATTATTAATCACTTTTACACAACAATTAAAACTTTGTTCTTGATTCACGGCTGACATTACTCAAAACAGTGTCAGATGTTTAGCAAAGTGCACATTACCCTCATCTATCCATTTCTTCTTCTGCTGCCACTAAAGCCTCATATTCACTTGTGGTCAATTATTATCTCGCCAATACATTCAGAGCTTTGAGGCTAAGATGCTAAAACTGGTTTCTGGTGGAAAACAAGCACTGAAGGGTTAACAACAACAACAACAACTTGTATTTATGGCATGCGGTGTGCATGTATTCATTCCACGCCAGAGGTACGCCACATGTCATATTGGTTAGAGCACTTTGTACACGTCTAGGCTGCCCACCAGAACTGGCCTCGAATCAGGCATGATCCAATTTATATGCCTATAATTCTTCAGGCAAGTGAGTTGCACAGTTCTTGATCTCCTCATGTGTACACTTAACAGCAAAAAGAATTATGCGCCTTAAGCACTTCCTGGTCCTGGCCATTGGTTTTCATTAGCCAGTACTTTTACCCACATGTTATTACAGAACTAGGAGGTAGAAATTGCTAATGTTTCCGGATAGGGCAACATTGACTAATTTTGCAAGGTTATGCCCGATGTCCCACGGACACCTGAAAAATGTCACATTCCAAATTGGCAGATTAATATATTAAAATGAAGGTCCTATGACCTTGTTAGGACTCAAATTCTGTTTTTGTGTCAATCAGTGTTGCCACTGTTGCTTTCTCAACCCATCCACAAGCCTCGGAGATAATGAGATTCCCATTGGGAAACCTATTGGTGCCAGTAATGGTGCAGGGAGTAAAATAAAGAACAATTGGCACAAAACCCTTAAGGATCAGCAGAGATGGTCTAAAAATGGTAGATAAACTCTCCTTCATGACCCTTTGAAATGTCTTCAATATATTGTTTAGTGCCCAGAAAGTCTGGAAACCCATTTACATGGGCGGCAATTGGAAGTAGAATACATCTAGCATACAGAGAAAAAAATGACTTGGCATGGGTTATTATATCACATCTGCGTCATTATTATATAATTTCCAAGCTCCCCCTTCATCTCCCCCACCTCTCCCAGAAATGCACGTCATGTGTAAACAGATAGAGACACAGCATTATAGATCTTTGCTGCTTTTCTCTTGTCATTATGCCTTGTGAACTGGTGCACATGGTTTATTAATGACAGGAAAATCGTTCCTCCAGGTTGTCTGAAGTATTGATTTTGTTTAACTCCACCACTTGCCTTCTGTTGAGGTTGAAATGGATGATGTCTGTGTTATATTTTTATCTTTCTGAAATGCAGTTATAAGCATCATTATTCAGGATTATTTCACAAAGATAGTTAATGGCTACTGGCTAGAAATACTGAGTGTTTGGTAATTGTTGTTTTCGCATTTATTGAAAACTATCACAGAGTTAGAAGGCACCTGATGTGCTATTACCCTTTCATCTATCTTAGACAATAGAAGTGCTGATCTGCCTTCCCCCACTCCCCTGATCGGGGATCAGAACGCCTCCTGGGATTGGAACCCCCCCCCCTCCCCTCCTGGGATCGGGGATCAGAACCCCTCCTGAGATCGGAACTCCCCCCTCCCTTCCCCCGATCGGGGATTAGAACCCCTCCTGGGATCGGAGTCCCCCCTTCCCCTCCTGGGATCAGGGATCAGAACCTCTCCTGGGATCGGAGGCCCCCCCCTTCCCCTCCCCGATCAGGGATCAGAACCCCTCCTGGGATTGGACCCCCTCCACTCCGGGGTCGGAGATCTTTCTCTTGTGTAGAGTAAATGTCGGCACAGGCTGAAATAAAAACTAAAAATGCTGGAAATACTCAGCAAGTCAGGCAGCATCTGTGGAGCGAGAAACTGAGTGAACATTTCAGATCAATGACCTTTCATCAGAACTGGCCACAGGCCAGTTGGGCCAAATGGCCTGTCTCTAAATTGTCAGACTGCTTGTCCAACATCCAATACTGGATGAGCAGAAATTTCCTCCAGCTAAATATTGGGAAGACCAAAATAATTTTTTTCAGTCCCCGCCACAAACTCCATTCCCTAGCCACTTATTCCATTCCTCTCCCTGGTAACTGTCTGAGGCTGAAGCAGACTGTTTGCATCTTTGGTATCATGATTAAACTCGAGTTGAGCTTCCAACCACATATTCACAGCATCACTAAGACCGGCAATTTCCACCTCCATAACATCGCCCTACTCCACTCTGCCTCAGCTCATCATCTGCTTATACCCTTATAGATGACTTTGTTATCTCTAGGCTTGACTTTTCTAATGCACTCCTGGCAACCTCCAGCTTCCAACCTACATAAACTTAAGCCCATCCAAAACTCTGCTGCCCGTATCCTAACTCGCATCAAGTCCTGTTCAACCATCAGCGCTGTGCTCATTTACTTACATTGGCTCCCGGTTAAGCAGCGCCTCGATTTTAAAATTCTCATCCTTGTTTTCAAATAACTCCATGGTCTCGCCCCTCCCTATCTCTGTAACCTCCTCCAGCCCCACAACCCTCTAAGATATTTGCACTATTCCGATTCTGGCCTTTTGTGCACCTCTGATTTTAATCACTCCAACATTGTTGGCCGTGCCATTAGCAACCGAAACCCTAAGCTCTGGAATTCCCTCCCTAAATCTCTCCACTTTTCCATATTTATTTACTCCTTTAAGACACTCCTTAAAACCTACCCCTTTGACCAAGTCATCTGCCCTGATATCTTTTTATGTAGCTCAGTGCCAAACTTTGTATGACAACGCTCCTGTGAAGCACCTTGGGACTTTCACTACATTTAAGATGCTATATAACTGCAAGTTGTGGTTGTTATTGTTCTGTTCTATCTAAAATGATGCTTTGCTATGCTATGGGAAACAAAGTGGGTCCCTCTCTATGTTCGTCCTACTGCTGCCTTAATGAGATTAGCTAACTCAGGATACACTGACGATTATACCTTTGATTCTCCTGATCAATATAGCTTTGCTACTCACCAGATAAACTCACCGTGTCATCGAGGGAGCAAAAGCACTTTTTTTAATCATGGTGAAGTTTTCCTTGTGTTTGTTATTAGCCTAGAAATGTTGTTGGTGATATTATTGGATGAACAATCAATGCACATGTAAGGTGATACTGTCTCTGCTCTTTTAAGTAGACGTATTAACCTATTTAAAATGTCTGCATTTAAATAGTGGGCAAACGAATGTCATATAATCTTGATAAGTATTCGACTGTTAATATCAGGAACCATAATTTATTGGCCTTAATGTTTGAAGGGTTGTTGTTACAATAATGAACATTTTTTGGGTTGGCTCAGTTGCTGAAATAAGCAAGCACACTGTGCATTGAAAACCCACATCACTGAAACAGAAAGTGCTTGACGTACACAGCAGGTTGATTAGCATTGGAGAAGGATAGATTAAAGTTTCAGGAGTGAGCATCAGGGCACTTAACCAATACTGTCAGGCAAAGGGCAATAAAATGCATATGACAAAGGAGCGAGCGGATGAATTGAATGAAATATTAAGAGTACTGGTCAGAGGAGTGCTGAATATCATAAATAAATTGGTGATCACAAGTGGACATGGCAGAGAAAGGAAGAAATTGCAGCTTGAATTTGCCAGGATTGAGTTAAAGTAACCAATTTGACTGTGAAACAGGCTTTGCCAATTCACAATCACAAACAGGAAAGCAAAGGGACAACTCCAATGGTGAACAGAATTAAAGAGACAAAGTAAATCACAATGGAAAGAGAAAGGGAATTTTCACATGGCTGGAATACTCTGAAGAGCAGTTAATTCAAGGGTAGAGATGAGAAGAAAACTATGCATTGTCTGTTTGTGAAAGCTTCCACTGCAGGTGATAGAATTCTGCGTTATATTTTCCTCTCTGTTCATAAATATTAATAATCTTTTTTTGTAGTTATTTATGACCCACTGACAAAATGTCAAGCGCACCCAAGTTTTAAACGATGATTTTTGTTTATTTGATTTTGTTAGTATTGTGTTCCTAACAAAGATGAGGCTGCACACAGGGAGGTTAAAGTAACAGTGACCTCAATCTTTAATAAGACACTCCAGAGTGAGGAACAGGCCTTAGGGGTCGGCTTGTATACAGTGCTCCCAAGGGATGCTGGGATCCCTTGGGACTTCAGGGGATGAGGTCCCTGGTGGCGGAACATGGGAGTGCATGCTTTACAGATACACAACATCACTCATCCACAAAGTCAAAGTGAAAACTATTTACAAGGTGAGGCGGTCGGGAGCCTTTCTTTCCCTGGTGGACTGACTCGGTACAAATGTCTGTTCTGGTGTGTTGGCTGTGCCCTTGCTGGGCTGGCATGTTGTTGGCCCTGCAGGGCTGCTAAGTGAGCCTGGCCTTGCTGGGCTGTTGGGCGTGATGGGTTTGATTTCCTGGTCCGGTGTAGTGTCATTGATCCTTTGGGTGTGTGTTGTGGGCTCGAAAAAGGTGGTGTCTGCTGTGGGTTATTCAGGGCAGTCTGTGAACCGCAGCCTCGTTTGGTCCAGGTGCTTTCTGCAAATTTGTCCATTGTCTAATTTGACTACAATCACCCTATTCCCTTCTTTAGCTATCACCGTGCCCGCGCTCCACTTGGGACCATGTCCATAGTACAGTACATACATAGGGTTATTCAGATCAATTTCCCGTGACACAGTGGCGCGACCATCGTTTACATTTTGTTGCTGGCGTCTGCTCTCTACCTGGTCATGCAGGTTGGGGTGAACCAGCGAGAGTCTGGTTTTAAGTGTCCTTTTCATGAGTAGCTCAGCCGGGGGCACCCCTGTGAGCGAGTGCGGTCTCGTGCGGTAGCTGAGCAGTACTCGGGACAGGTGGGTTTGGAGTGAGCCTTCTGTGACTCGTTTAAGTCTCTGTTTGATGGTTTGTACTGCCCGCTCTGCCTGCCCATTGGAGGCTGGTTTAAACGGGGCCGAGGTGACATGTTTGATCCCATTGCGGGTCATGAATTCTTTAAATTCGGCACTGGTGAAACATGGCCCGTTGTCACTGATCAGTATGTCAGGCAGGCCGTGGGTGGCAAACATGGTGCTCAGGCTTTCAATGGTGGCGGTGGCGGTGCTTCCCGACATTATTTCACGTTCAATCCATTTTGAAAAAGCATCCACCACCACCAGGAACATTTTACCGAGAAACGGGCCCGCACAGTCGACATGGATCCTCGACCATGGTCTGGAGGGCCAGGACCACAAACTTAGTGGTGCCTCTCTGGGCGCGTTGCTCAACTGAACACATATGCTGCATTGCCGTACACAGGACGCTAAGTCAGAGTCGATACCGGGCCACCACACGTGGGATCTGGCTATCGCTTTCATCATTACTATACCCGGGTGTGTGCTGTGGAGATCCGAGATGAACATCTCCCTGCCCTTTTTTGGTAGCACTACACGGTTATACCACAACAGGCAATCTGCCTGAATGGACAGCTCGTCCTTTCGCCGCTGGAACGGTTTGATTGGCTCTTGCATTTCAACGGGGATGCTGGCCCACCTCCCATGCAACACACAGTTTTTACTAGGGACAGCAGAGGATCTTGGCTGGTCCAAATCCTAATCTGGTGGGCCGTGAGAGGTGATTTCTCATTTTCAAACGCTTCCATGACCATCAACAAGTCTGCGGGCTGCGCCACCATCAACAAGTTTGCAGGCTGCACCATTTGCACCCCCGTAGTGGACAATGGTAGCCGACTGAGAGCATCCGCACAGTTCTCGGTGCCTGGCCGGTGGTGGATGGTATAGTTATACGCTGATAATGCGAGTGCCCACCTTTGTATGCGGGCTGAGGCATTAGTATTTATCCGCCTGTTTTCAGCGAACAGGGATGTGAGGGGCTTGTGGTCGGTTTCCCTCTCGGCCTTAGACAAGCTCCTGGAAGCATAGGCGACAGGTTGCAACTTCCCCACAATGTTAGCTTGTTGTAATACACACCCGACTCCGTACGACGATGCGTCACATGCTAGCACAAGTCTTTTACATGGGTTATACAATACTAGCAGCTTGTTGGAGCATAAAATGTTTCTGGCTTTCTCAAAAGCAATTACTTGTTTTTTTTCCCATACCCAGTTCTCACCTTTACGCAATAACACATGTAGGAGTTCTAAAAGGGTGCTTAACCCCGGTAGGAAGTTACCAAAATACGACCGCAGCTCCGTGACATTCTGTGGCCTGGGCGCATTCCTGATAGCCTCTGTCTTGGCGTCCGTGGGCCGAATGCCATCCGCCGCGATCTTTCTCCCTAAAAACTCCACTTCTGTTGCCATGAAGACGCATTTCGACCTCTTCAGCCGCAGCCCTGCGCGATCCAGTCGTTGGAGGAACTCCTCCAGGTTTTGTAGGTACTCGGCGGTGTCCCGACCCGTGACCAATATGTCGTCCTGAAAAACCACTGTGTGTGGTACCGACTTGAGTAGGCTCTCCATGTTTCTCTGGAAGATCGCTGCAGCCGACCGAATTCCAAACGGGCATCTGTTGTAAATGAACAGTCCCTTGTGCGTGTTGATGCAGGTGAGGCCTTTCGAAGACTCCTCCAGTTCCTGTGTCAAGTAGGCCGAAGTCAGGTCGAGCTTAGTGAACGTCTTGCCTCCTGCCAGCATCGCAAATAGGTCGTCTGCCTTAGGTAGCGGGTATTGGTCCTGTAGCGAGAAATGATTAATAGTTACTTTATAATTGCCACAAATCCTGACCGTGCCATCATTTTGAGTACTGGAACAATCAGGCTGGCCCACTCACTGAATTCCACTGGGGAGATGATGCCCTCGCATTGCAGCCCGTCCAGCTCGATTTCCACTCTCTCCCTCATCATGTGAGGTACCGCTCGCGCCTTGTGGTGAATGGGTCGTGCCTCTGGGATCAAGTGGATCCGCACCTTCGCCCCGAAAAGTTTTCAATGCCTAGTTCAAAAAGGGAAGGAAATTTATTAAGAACCTGGGTACATGAGGCCTCATTGACATGTGATAGCACTTGGATGTCATCCCAGTTCCAGCGGATTTTACCCAGCCAGCTCCTTCCAAGCAGTGTGGGGCCATCGCCCGGGACAATCCAGAGTGGCAGTTCATGCACCATGCCCTCGTAGATGACCTTGACCATGGCGCTGCCCAGGACAGTGATAAGCTCTTTGGTGTACGTTCTCAGTTTCGTGTGGATGGTGCTCAGGACTGGTCTGAATGCCTTGTTGCACCACAGTCTCTCAAATATCTTTTTATTCATGGTGGATTGGCTAGCGCTAGTGTCCAATTCCATGGCTACGGGTAAGCCATTCAATTTTACGTTTAGCATTATAGGTGGACATTCCATCGAAAATGTGTGCACCCCGTGTACTTCAGCATCTGCCTCCTCTCTCTGAGGCTCGAAATTGCTTTGATCCACCATGGACCAATCTTCCTCTGCCACGTGGTGGTTAGCAGGTTTTGCAGAGCTTGCAGCTCATTTGCAAGCTCGTTGGAGGTGCCCCATTGTTCCACAGCTCTTGCAAACATACCCTTTGAAGTGGCATGAATAGGCTGAATGGAAGCCTCCACAACACCAACAAGGTGTGAATTGACTTGCATTCATCCTTTGTTGCGGACTCTGAGTCATCTGGGTCAGCTGAGGCCTGCTGGCAGTTGAAAACTCATGGGTTCTGCCCTGTACATTTCTGCTCGCAAACACAGTTCCAGTTAATTTATGAACATTGCTAGCACTTATGTGCTGAGAGATTTGTTTGGTGTTATCACTGGTGGACATAAATGCCTGTGCTATCGCAATGGCCTTATTGAGGGTCGGTGTCTCTACAGTCAAAAGTTTTCGTAGGATGGTCTCGTGGCAAATGCCCAGTACAAAAAAGTCTCTGAGCATTTGCTCCAGGTAGCCATCAAACTCACATTGTTCTGCAAGTCGCCTTCGCTCGGCGATGTAGCTCGACACTTCCTGACCTTTATATCGCTGGGACGTGTAGAACCGATACCTCGCCATCAGCACGCTCTCCCTTGGGTTAAGATGCTCCCGAACCAGTGTACACAGCTCCTCATACGCCTTATCTATAGGTTTCACCAGAGCCAGAAGATTCTTCATGAGGCTGTAGGTCGGTGCTCCGCAGACTGTGAGGAGGACCACTCTCCTTTTTGCAGCGATTCCTTCTCCGTCCAGCTCGCTGGCTACAAAGTACTGGTCTAGCCGTTTGACATAGGCTTCCCAGTCCTCACCCTCCGAGAACTTCTCCATGATGCCCACAATTTGCTGCATCTTTGCATTGGATTCGTATTCTCATCGCCAGTTATTGTGGTTCCTTACACAGATGAGGCTGCACACAGGGAGGTTAAAGTGACAGTGACCTCAGTCTTTAATAAGACACTCCAGAGTGAGGAACAGGCCTTAGGAGCTGGTTTATATACAGTGCTCCCATGGGATGCTGGGATCCCTTGGGACTTCAGGGGATGAGCTCACTGGTGGCGGAACATGGGAGTGCATACTTTACAGATACACAACAGTTAGTGTAAATGTAAAAAAAAACAGCCAATTCTAAAGCAGCTGTAATAATGTTCCTGCTCAAACAGCTAACGAGTCATTGATGTGTAAATGACAACATGCTTGTGATGCACAGAAGTGTTGGGAAGTGGCTGAACAACAGGGTTATGAAAGTGCATTTCAGTGACTGGACCCTAACTGTCCAATTGAATTGTGTAATGAAGTAAAATGGCAGGACATTTTTGGCAGGTTGGAAGGTATTTCCCAACAAGACATGGAGGCAAGAAGCATGTAATCAAATATGATGTCCAGAACTCGGAGCACCTGATGGAAACTCAAAGAAATTGCACCACTTGACAAAGATTAGAAAGGCAAGAATTTTACTGTGGGGGCAACAAGACATACAGAGCACGAATAAAAATCATAGGCTTGGAAACTGGACCACTTATCTCCATGAGTCACTGCCATGATCCCGTCAAAATATGGTGGCCGCCATTCTAGTGCACTTTTCTGGTGCAGGACTCAGCAGCTTCCATTTTGGTGAGGACCTTAGCGCTGGCGATAGCACAGAAAATGTGAATTAAGAGATCAGCAAATGTTGACCTTAGCGCTGAGTTCTAAGCTCTCCATGAAAACCCAGCGTTCAGCTGACTGACAGAGACACTGTCAGCACCTGTTAAAGGGACACACACATAAGAATAAGAACATAAGAAATAGGAGCAGGAGTAGGCCACACGGCCCCTCGGCCCCTCCATTAAATAAGATCATGGTTGATCTGAAAATGGACTCAGCTCCACTTCCCCATCCACTCCCCATAACCCCTTATCCCCTTATCGTTTAAGAAACTGTCTATTTCTGAGGCAGCGATTTCCACAGATTTACAACCCTCTGAGAGAAGAAATTTCTCCTCATCTCTGTTTTAAATGGGTGGCCCCTTATTCTAAGATCATGCCCTCTAGTTCTGGTCTCCCCCGTCAGTGGAAACTTCCTCTCTGCAGCCACCTTGTCAAGCCCCCTCATAATCATATACGTTTCGATAAGATTATCGCTCATTCTTCTGAATTCCAATGAGTACAGGCCTAACTTACTCAACCTTTCCTCATAAGTCAACCCCCTCATCCCTGGAATCAACCTAGTGAACCTTCTCTAAACTGCCTCCAAAGCAAGTATATCCTTTCGTAAATATGGAAACCAAAACTGCGCGCAGTATTCCAGGTGTGGCCTCACCAATACCTTACATAGCTGTAGCAAGACTTCCCTGCTTTTATACTCCATCCCCTTTGCAATAAAGGCCAAGATACCATTGGCCTTCTGATCACTTGCTCTACCTGCGTACTATCATTTTGTGTTTCATGTGCAAGTACCCCAAGGTCCTGCTGTACTGCGGCACTTTGCAATCTTTCTCCATTTAAATAATAACTTGCTCTTTAATTTTTTCTGCCAAAGTGCATGACCTCACACTTTCCAACATTATACTCCATCTGCCAATTTTTTGCCCGCTCACATAGCCTGTCTATGTCCTTTTGCAGATTTTTTGTGTCCTCCTCACACATTGCTTTTCCTCCCATCTATGTATCTGTCATATATGTACTTTTGGGATCACTAGCCACTAGATGGCGTCACTGTTGAAGGCCATTGGACTGCACGCACTGGTGTGCAACCCAAGTATAAAAGGCTAGCCATGTTGTATATTAATCATTTTGGGCCTTAATAAAGCAGAGCCAAGGTCATACCTCTTGGAGTTAAACAGTACTCGGTCTAACAGTTATTGCATACATAACAGTATTGTCAGCAAACTTGGCTATGTTACTCTCAGTCCCTTCTTCTAAGTCATTAATATAGATTGTAAATAGTTGGGGTCCTAGCACTGATTCCTGCGGCACCAGAGAATGAACCATTTATCCCGACTCTCTGTTCTCTGTTAGTTAGCCAATCCTCTATCCATGCTAATATATTACCCCCAACCCCGTGAACTTTATCTTGTGCAGTAACCTTTTATGTGGCACCTTGTCAAATGCCTTCTGGAAGTCCAAATACACCACATCCACTGTTTTTTCTTTATACACCCTGTCCATTACATCCTCAAAGAATTCCAGCAAATTTGTCAAATATGACTTCCCCTTCATAAATCCATGCTGACTCTGCCTGACCGAATTTTGCTTTTCTAAATGTCCTGCTACTGCTTCTTTAATAATGGACTTCAACATTTTCCCAACCACAGATGTTAGGCTAACTGGTCTATAGTTTCCTGCTTTTTGTCTGCCTCCTTTTTTAAATAGGGGCATTACATTTGCAGTTTTCCAATCTGCTGGGACCTCCCCAGAATCCAGGGAATTTTGGTAAATTACAACCAATGCATCCACAATCCCTGCCGCTACTTCTCTTAAGACTCTAGGATGCAAGCCATCAGGTCCAGGGGATTTATCTGCCTTTAGTCCCATTATCTTACTGAGTAGCACCTCCTTAGTGATTGTGATTGTGTTAAGTTCCTCCCCCACTATAGCCCCTTGACTAGCCACTATTGGAATATTGTTAGTGTCCTCAACCGTAAAGACTGATACAAAATATTTGTTCAGAGTTTCTTCCATCTCCATGTTCCCCATTACTAATTCCCCGGTCTTGTTCTCTAAGGGACCAACATTTACTTTAGCGTCACTTTTCCTTTTTATCTTCCTATAGAAACTCTTGCTATCTGTTTTTATATTTTGTGCTAGTTTACTTTCATAGTCTATCTTCCCTTTCTTAATCATTTTTTTAGTCGTTCTTTGTTGGCTTTTAAAAGCTTCCCAGTCTTCTGTCCTCCCGCTAATTTTGGCCACTTTGTATGCCCTTGTTTTTAATTGGATACCGTCCTTTATTTCTTTCATTAGCCATGGATGGCTATCTTTTCTCTTACACCCTTTCCTCCTCACTGAAATATATTTTTCTTGAGAGTTGTGAAATATCTCCTGAAATGTACACCACTGTTCATCAACCGTCCTACACTTTAATCTATTTTCCCAGTCCACTTTACCCAACTCTGCCCTCATACCTTCATAACCTCCTTTATTTAAGCTTAGTACACTGGTTAGAGATCCAACTTTCTCACCCTCCATCTGAATTTGAAATTCAATCATGCTATGATCACTCATTCCGAGGGGATCCTTTACTAGGAAATTGTTTTTTAAGATAAGTTTGCACTTAAGCTTTTGGACTGGAGTTTTTATATTTTATTGAAGTATTGGCTTGGTGCAATAGATGATAAAAGTGTTTTACGTGTGCAGGGAGTGCTGCTGGATGCTTGCAAGGCCTTAGATGGTAAAGGAAGTCCTCTGAGAAGATAGAATATGCTGCAAATACTCAGCAGGTCAGGCAGCATCCATCAAGAGTGAAACAGAGCTCATGTCTCAAATCAAGATGCTGCCTGACCGGGTGAGTATTTCCAGCATTTTCTGCTTTTATTTTAGATTTCCAGCATTCGCTCGCAGAGGGAAGAGGAAGAAGCAGAAGATGAAGACGCAGAAGAGGAATATGCAAAAGAGGAAGACACAGAAAAGGAGGAAGCAGAAGAGGAGGAATCAGAAGGAAGGATGCAACCTAGACAGCCCCTTTCTGGCCTGGATATCCGGGATGGAATCATCCGCCATCAGTACCAGTGACCAAAACCCCAATTCCCCTTTCAACCCCTTACCACCTCTGTTACTGTCCGCTTGTCCACAATGCTGAAATAAAAGCCACCACAAAGCAAACTTTCCAATCCAACTTTATACATCTATCCATTCAATATGACATCAAGAAATCAACTCATCACCCTTATACATTCCCTTAGTGACTGTCTTGGGTGTGCCTTTGCCTATCCGACTGATGTCATGCAGTGCTACCCCAGTGGCTGCAGCATGGATGGTGGAAGGCTGGCTTTTAGACATTGGAACATCCTGCTGGACCAATGCCACCAGGATGGCATTCCACAATGAGTTTATTGCTGGGCGAATGATAATTAGTCCTCAGCGCCAATTTTTAGGTTCTGTTAGTGCCACCATTTCCGGTGGCGGTGGCACCAGCAGGTTTTGTGGTGGACACAAATTTCTAAGCCATAGTTGTTAGAAAGATTCTCAAAAATACTGTACTCACAAGGAGAGCTGGTAACAAGAATACACCAAGGAAGATAGTGCAAGTGGAAACAGCAGGCTTATGTAAACTACACATTACATGGTGAAAAAGACAATGCACTGGCAGAATATGGACCAAATCATCCTGTTTTAGTCTATACTGCTGCTATGTTAAAAGGTGAAGGCCTTGAATTTCTGTTGGTATTTCGGTGCACTCCCACTGTAAATTGGGCAGGACTGTGGCAGAAGCCCTGGGAATTAGGCTGGGACCTGTCTATGCTGGATCACAGCCTTCACCACCAGTTTCTGTGAGGTATTATCTAGGGGACAGGATTCCCAGGCAAGAGTTTTCACACAGCCCTGACCTGGGATTCACCAGGCAGCGAGTACACCAGGAGAAAGC
The DNA here is from genome assembly GCF_044704955.1 of Pristiophorus japonicus. Taxonomy (NCBI): domain Eukaryota; kingdom Metazoa; phylum Chordata; class Chondrichthyes; family Pristiophoridae; genus Pristiophorus; species Pristiophorus japonicus. Next base: position 154,431,137 of record NC_091981.1, on the reverse strand, counting down.
CTGATCTGCCCCTGGTGGAAGTGCAGCCAACCTGAAGGTCCAGGCCTGAGTCTGCAGTGTTCGTGGGACATCTAGCCCTTTTAAGACCATGCTCTCCTCTTCTGCTGCTGTAACCAGTGTCCCACTACAGCAATGCCATGGGCTCCCTCTTAGTGGCGAGAGACAGCACTGCATTTTTAATAAGGCCCAGAGAGGAAACTGGGCCGGGGTTAAAGAGTGGCTGGGGCGGTAAACAAAAATACAGCCCTGGATGTTCATATACATATACATTCCATTTATTTGAATTGCCGTGAAAATCTATTACTCCTTTGTAAAAACTTGTACTGTGGTTCCAGTCAGTGTGAATTGAAAATCAATACTATATTGTTTTTGATTGGTCTAACCTTTTGCTGAATTTCATCATGTTAGAAACTATGATAATAGAGATCACAGAACTGATAGAACTCACCTCTGTTGTTTGTTTTCACCTTTTTATTAAATTACTACTACTAATAACTTGACAAGTCATTGTTGTTTCCATGAACTGCGCAAGACCCTCCAAAAAAATGTGAAGTGTGACATAAAATCTAACAGTGCACGAATTAACAGACAGGTTTCATCATTCAGAAACATCACCGAGAAGGAAGGTAAAGTTTGCCAGGCTGACTACTTGAATTTTTATGACTCTCTAAGCTGGTTGTATTTTAGTTTGACATTATATTCTACAGGAAATATTTCTCTCGATTCTTGACACATCAAATATCAAATTATTATTCCTCTCCTTTGCACAACTATGGTTTGCCGAAGTTGAGAGGCATGTCAATCAAAAAAAAAAAGCTTCTAATAACTTTACTTCTTCAGCACCAGACAATGAAAGACATTTCTAATCTGTCATTCACTTGTGACTAGGTTGGTCAGGCTTCATTTCCAATGACAACTATGTATCACCTCCGAGCAAATGAACTCTGTCCAACACTTACTCTCTTGGACAAGGGACTACCAGTGGATAACTCTAATTTGTCTCCCTTTTATGAATTACGCAAATGCGCGCAAATTCCCAAAAGTTCAATGATAATTTTTGTTGCTGGATTCTTTCTCCATCATTGATTATGTAATTGTAAGGAACTATAGTTGTATCTTTCCATGATTCATGTTTCCATTTGAATACTTAATGATTTGGATCCAATTCTTCTTCCCTATTTAGACATAGGCATTACCTTGTTTTAAAATAAACAGGTTGATGCATCTATTACAATAAAGGAGAAGAATTTGATTTGAGTGCTTTAGGAATTCATATGGTAACACCTCTTACAGTAATTTCCAGGTTTACATGTTCCCTGTCAAACACTGTCGAGAGAATGTCATCACTTCTTGGATTCCTCTAGGGAAAGACAGTGGATGCATGCAACATTAATGGAAACAACATTTTCATCTCAAAACATTCAAATTCCAATATTCTTTCATGAATCTTTGATAAAAACGTTTACAACCTTCTTTTATTGATATTTTTACAATCATTTAACATTCTTTCGGTCCTGCCTCTTCTCACACTCGTCCCCTCTGATATGGGACAGTCCAGGCCAAGGACCATCAACACTGCTCCAGCAGCTAATGTATTCTATTATCATATCTGTTAGGTTGAACCAAGTAAATTTGTTTCCTTTTGAAAGGTGGCCCCAGGTAGGAATCTACAATTGAAATGTCATTCTTCATTGGTTCTGTCCTACTGGCTGTTATGTCACTTGAATAGTGTTGCAGTCCTTGTAGCAATGCTACTTCCAGGTAATGTTAGGTTGGGAATGCCAGGATATTGACCCAATGAAGGAACACCAATATACTCCAAGTCAGGGTGACAGAAGCTGGACCGAATATGCCTCTCTGAGGGCCTCTGCAGCATTGTCCTGGGACTGCAGGAATTAGCCACATTGAAACACGATAACCAGCCTTTGCTCGGAATGTTAATTTGGAGGCGGGTAGGGAGCAGGTGCTGGAAAGTGGTTGGGAAACCCGGGAGAACGGATTTCCCACAAACCCTGCCGAATTTAATTAGCATTTCAAATCACTGTTTCGAGCCCGCAGCCAGCCAGATGGAGAGGCTGGCTGGCAGCGGTGGGCAGGCCTGCAGGACCAGGCCACAGAGAGGAGGGAGGGAGAAATCACAGAGGGAGAAATCGCGGGAGGGGGGGACAATCGGAGGCCAGAAGAGGATTGCGTGGCGGAGGGAGAAGTTCGTAAGGTGATCAGGTGTCAGAGGGGAGAGGTCATAAGGTGATCGGGGCTGGAGGGGGGCAGGTCGGAAGGTGATCGGAGGCAGAAGGGGGAGGTCGGAATGTGAACGGGGCCAGAGGATGGAGGTCGGAAGATGATCGCAGGGTGGAGGGGTGATCAGAGACTGGAGGCCTCATGGGGGAGGAGATTGGATACCTCAGGGGGAGATAGAGGGGACATTGGAAGGGTCGTGGAGTATCCAATCATGGGAGGTTGGCGAGGCAGGAGTGCTGGATCCAGCAGGTAATCCCTGGATCTAGCAGTCCACGCCTCCCTTTAGGTGGAGGGTTCCCTGAGGCTTGGAAAACTTGCCCACCCACAGTTAATTTAAAATGGTGGGTCACTGTGAGGCATAGACCCTCATTATAATATATGAAGTATCAATCCGCCTCCTGCAAGCGGGTTGGCTGCTCGCCCCGTCCCACCTTCATTTCAACCGGAAGTGGGCAGATTGGGGTCGGGATTCAGATTTTTAACACTTTAACCTCCCACCCGATCCTAATCCACCCATTTTCTGGGGTTAAAATTTCCCCTTTGTGTGAGATGTGACAGCAACTACTTTTCCGCCATTAATCTGTTCCGCAAGAGTTCCTTGATGTCATACTTAGTTGAATGTTGTCTTGATTTTGACAGCAGCTTCTTTCGCCTCTCCTCTGGCACTCACCTCCTGCATTCATGTCTGGATCAAGGCTGTGCTGAGGTCTGGATCCAAATTGTTCTGGCAGAACCTGAACTGAGCATCAGTGAGTAGGTTATTCATGTACATGCGTTGCTTGAAAGCACTACAGATGACTTTTCCATCTCTTTACCGATGGCTGGGAGGAGGATGATTCAGCAATAATTGACAGGGTTGGATTTATCCTGGTTTTTGTGGACAGGATATACGTCGGCAATATTTCAAATAGTCAGGTATATATCAATGTTATAGCTGTACTTGAACAGCTTGGCTTGGGGACTGGTTGACTCTAGTGCACATTAAGGTTCCCAGCCCTCCAGAATGACCGGGGGTTTCCCCGAATCGGGGGTACCTCTCCTGCAGCAGACCGGGAGAACAGGTATTTAAAATTCCTGCCGCAGTGTGCCCAACCCCCACTCCATGACATCACCGCTGCAGTTAAAGCCTCAGGCTCGATCACCGCTGCAGGAAGCCGCAATCATGGGAAATGCAATCGGCAGAGGACTGGAGAGTCGGGCATCAAGAGGTTCGAAAATCCCAGAGTGTCAGCGTTTGGTGAGTCCCTCAACTCGTGAGAGCTCCGAAAGCAGGGGTCTTGAAATCGGTGGGGCTTGAAATTGGTGAGGAGGTTTGAAATCGGGGGGCTTGGGGGGGCTGGTGGCTTCAGAGTTGTGGGGGGCGAGGGGAGAGAAGGAGGGGCTGGGGGATCAAGGGGAGACTGGGGAATAGGGATCAGGGAGAAAGTTGGAGACTAGGGAATGGGAGCTCGAGGGGAGATATAGGGAATTAGGGAATGACAGGTCATGGGAAAGAAGGGAACTAGTGGTTGGGGATTGGGAATAAAGCGAGTGGGGGGTGAGTGTGGGGACCAGCATTTGCCACAGAGCCGGGAGCTGCAGCAGTAAGGTGGTGAGTGGGAGCGGCACTGAGAAAGGAGCAGCCAATAAAAGGGATGAGTGTAACCAGAGACCTTACTGTGGGTAAATAGTGAAGGATTATTTCTGTTTGTGGACGAATGGGGAATTAGGGAATGGAAAACGAGGATTCTCACTGGAAGAAACAAAGGGAAAGGGAGGAGGACAGTTCTTAAACTAAGGGCTATTATACCATGGGATACTTCACCACATGCGGCAATTGAGGTACACAGTAAAATTTCACTTCAAAGAGAATGGGATATATATTTGAAAAGCCGGAATATAAAAAGATATTTGAGAAACTAGGGAATGGCCTCCTCCTCTACTGTAATTTCTATAGATCTATGAAAGTTTTCCTTTTATTGAGTCCAATCCAAGGAATGGTTTAGAAATGTAGGTGCTGAGCTGGGTTTAGGATGACTAGCTCTGTGGGAAGTGGCCCATACACTGAGCAAGCTGCCCTTTGTACAATCAATTGGTTTGGTTCAGGTCTGTATCAACTGGCTTTGATGTGTGAAGTTCCAATATTCATTGGATATATTCAAGAGGGAGTTAGATATGGCCCTTACGGCTAAAGGGGTATGGAGAAAAAGCAGGAAAGGGGTACTGAGGTAAATGATCAGCCATGATATTGAATGGTGGTGCAGGCTCGAAGGGCCGACTGGCCTACTCCTGCACCTTTTTTCTATGTTTCTATGTTTCTTTGTTTCACAGACCAGCTCCGACTGAGGTTCACATCTTCAAGAAAGGTGACAAGTCCGACCGGTAATTAGAGAGGAGTTTCCCTGCTGTCTGCCACAGGGAAAGTCATCGCAAGAATCCTCCTCAATCGCCTTCTCTCAGTAGCTGAAGGGCTCCTTCTAGAGTCGCAATGCGGATTCGGTCCACTAAGGGGCACAATGGACATGATCTTCACCGTGCATCAAATTCAAGAAAAATGCAGGGAGAGCATCAACCCCTGTACATGGACTTCTTTGACCTCACAAAGGCCTTCAACACTGTCAACCATGAGAGATTATGGATTGTCTTTCTCAAATTCGGATGCCCTCAAAAGTTTGTCACCATCCTCCATCTACTTCACAATGACATGCAAGCCGTGATCCTGACCAATAGATCCACCACAGACCCAATACATGTGCGGACCGGGGTCAAGCAAAGTTGTGTCATCGCACCAACGCTCTTCTCGACTTTCCTTGCTGCAATGCTCCATCTCACCCTCAATAAGCTCCCCGCTGGAGTGGAGCTAATCTATAGATCAAAGGGGAAATTGTTCAATATCCATCGCCTCCAGTCCAGAACCAAGGTTGTTCCAACCTCTGTTATTGAATTACAGTATACAGACAATGCTTGCATTCGTACACACTCGGTGGTCGAACTCCAAACCTTCACCAAAGTGTACGGCACTATGCGCCTTACATTAAACATCCATAATTCTCTACCAACCTGACCCCGCCTCACAATACTGCCCCCCGATTATCAATATCCATGACGAGGCCTTGGATAACATGGACCACTTTCCATACCTTGGAAGCCTACTGTCAACAAAAGCAGATGTCGATAACGAAGTCCAACATCGCCTTCAGTATGACAGTGTAGCCTTCGGTCACCTGAGGAAGAGAGTGTTTGAAGACCAGGATCTCAAACCCGGCACCAAGCTCATGGTCTACAGAGCAGTTGTGATACCTGCCCTCCTGTATGATTCAGAGACATGGGGATTGAACCTCCACTTTTTTTCCCTGCTTAATGCCCACTTAACGCTCATTTTACCGCTGAAATGATGTATAATGCCCAGATGTCGGCCATTTTGGCACAAAATGGAAACTGATGAGCTTTTTTAGGAGACATATCGCTGAGCGTTATTTTCCCAATGGGCTTAACGCCGAGAATAAATATTCCCGCCCGCCCACTTTTTTGGGGCAGTACCACAGAATGGGCAAATTCAATGGCCATAATATCGCCCAGCGTTACTTTCCTCATGGAATTAACACCGAGATTCAATATTAACGCCCGGCAACTGTTTTTTGTTATAAAGAGCATATTTACCCAAACTAGCAGCCATGGAGATCGGCCACCGTCAATTTCACCACCTCCCACACATTTCGCCCATATCGCTCGCTCAAAAAACCGCCCACAAAAAGTGGAACTAACCGGAACGAATCACAGCGTTATGGACGCCATGTTGTAGATGAAATGTCACGTCCTTTAAAAGGCTGTATGGAAGGGCCCACGGTGGCATGATAGCTGCAAGAGCCTTACGTCAGAAGCTCATCAATGATCGCTTTGCCTAAAAGAACATTGGTGTTATTTCCATAGCTGAAACACTGCTGGGTGTGCAGGTCATACATCAATGGTGGGCATCACCTTGGTGACCATTAAAGTTTTCATTGCTTGAAGTTAAATGTGATTATACCCTTCGATGTTAAGGAATCACCAGGTTGTAATGGTACAGCTATCTGATTCAATGTGTTGCAAGGTTTAGTTAAATTAAAATTTTTTTTTAACTGAACATTAGTCTGAAATCATTAGTATTTCTGTACAAACCAACCCTTCTCCCCGCCTCCCCCCCCCACGACCCGCGCCCCCCCTCCGCTTCTCCTCCCCAGCTCTACACCTTCCCCTTCCCCTCCTGACTTCAAGCCACCTGACCGAGGAGGTCTTCAGGCGATGCTTCATTGGCGGGGGGGAGGGGGTGGGGGAGGTGACAGCCGAAGTGCTGCTTGGACGTATATGGGAGAGGACGGTCCCAAGGTGGGAATGTGCTCCAAGCCAGAAACAAGATGTTGCTGCTGGCTCTCATGTGTGGTTGGCAATGGAGGTGCGTCACCTTGGGGTGCAGTGTGGCGATGTTGGACCTGGTTATCAGCTCCAGGGCCTCCTCCATCCCTTCCATTTTATATGTTATTTGTTGGACAAAAGCTCAGTGCCAACTATGTTCTTGGTGCTTAGTGGGCTTTTTGCTGCTGGTGAATCTCCCTCGTGCCTCCCACAACAGCCAAACAAGCACACACCACAGCTTCACACACTTTCAGTGCCTCTGAGGTCCCTCTCTCTTTTTCTCCTCTTCTGCACGCATGTCATGGTGACCCTTGACCTCCAAAATCGCAGGAATCGAGCATTGCCATGCCATTGCTAAGGACGGCCACACTTTACAACAGAAGGTCTGAAAAATTTAACGCAACCGCCGATTTGATATCGCTCACGATAATGCCCATTTTCAAAAATGTAAACTAGGTGTTTTGAGAATGAGTGAGAAGCCGGCGATCTGAAAATCCTTTTGTAACGTCTTTGCCGGAAATAATGCCTTTTTTGGGCGCTAAGCTCAAAAGTGGAGGTTCTAGCCCATGGACTATGTACAGCAGGCCCCGCAAAGCACTGGAAAAGTACCACCAATGCTGCATTCACAAGATCCTGCAAATCTATTGGCAGGATAGGCATACCAATATCAATGTTCTCATTCAGGACAAAATCCCCAACTTCAAAGCATCGACCACGCTCCGATTGACGGGCCACTTCATCCGCATGCCCGATACTCGACTCCCAAAACAAGCGCTCTACTCAGAGCTCTGACACGGCAAGCAAGTCCCAGGTGGCCAGAGGAAATGCTTCAAGGACACCCTCAAAGCTTCCTTGAAAAAGTGTAACATCTCCATCGACACCCAGGAATCCCTGGCCCAAGAACGCTCAAAGTGTAGGAGAAGCATCCGGTAAGGCGCCGGGAACCTCGAGTCTCTTTGCCGGGAGCACATGGAAGCCAGCTGCAAACAGCGGAAGGAGCACCCCACCCACCCGTCCCTTCAACCACCACCTGCCTCACCTGTGACAGAGACTGTAGGTCCCGCATTGGTCTCATCAGTCACCTAAGAACTCATAATAGTGTGGAGGCAAGTCATCCTTGACTCCGAGGGACTGCCTAAGAAGACTTCACCACATGCAATGATTGAGGTACATAGTAAAACTCCATTTCAAAGAGAATGGGATATATATTTGAAAAGAAGAAATATAAAAAGATTTTTGAGAAACTAGAGAATGGCCTCCTGTACTTTAATTTCTATAAATCTATGAAAGCTTTCCTTTTATCGAGTCCAATCCAAGGAATGTTCCAATCCAAGGAATGTAAGCGCTAAGCTGAATTTAGGATGACCAGCCCTGTGAGAAGTGGCCCATACACTGAGCAAGCTGCCCTTTGTACAATCAATTGGTTTGGTTCAGGTCGGTCTGTATCAACTGGTTTTGATGTGTGAAGTCCTAAGCACAGACCAGCTCCGAGTGAGATACCCAGTTCAGAGTTGTCACCTTCACATGGAACCAGAGTCCAAACCAGAGTGCAAGGTGGTAGAGAGATCGGGTCAGTTAAAAGTGGCATCAACTGGGGAACCTGACTGCACCTTGTGCCGTGCAGGGGGATTCTGGCAACGGTTTCAGCATGAATGTCAACGGGTTATGAGATTACTAAAGTTGCAGGTTGGTCAGGGCATTACACCTATTGCTACAGTTACATATAGACTATCAGTGAGTTATTATATTAATGTTGGTTATGAGGGGAATTTGAGTGTCACCACATTAGTATCAGTAATCAAATACACTTTCATTGAGCCATTAGATACTGGTGGAATCAAAGTTCCTTCCACCTCTGGCCCCACCTCTGCAAATCACTTTCCCACCTTCGGATTTCCCGCCCTTGGTTTCCCGTCTTCCTCACCCTCCATTTCCCCTCTTCCCCACACCCAATTTTCCCTTCTTCACCTGCTCGCGTGTGGCCTTCTATTTCTTGGGACTTCTCATACAACGGCTGCTGGCACGAAACTACAAGCAGAGATTCTCAACTACAGGGGAACCAAAATTTATAAGGTAAATGCAATAGCATGTGATTAGATGTCGTGATTGGGCATCATATGATCAGGCATTAAGTGGTCAGAATATCACATTATCAAACGTCCAGGAATGCCTCCAACCAGAGTTGGCGACCCTAATGTACAGGTTTTTAGCCAGAATGTTATTAGGGCCTATAGGCCTAGAAATTGGCCTCCTTAGCACCTCCCATTATTGCCTCCAGGAGGGTGATAACGAGACACTAACTAGGTACCGACCGGGTGTGGCGATAACATTGGTGGGAGGTTTGCGGCGGCAGTAGAACATTGCACCCTGATCTCCTTCACCCGGAGATCATAACATCATTGACGTGTGCATTGCCCCGGAAGCACCCCAGACTTGCACTTGGGTTCCGCCCCCTGCAGCACCGCTGGGCGAAAACACCGACAGCTGCAGGAAGCGTTCATCGGGAAACCGGGCACTTTGGGGGTGATGCGTCAAGGCGAGGTGGCCGAGGTAAGTGGGAACAAATTTTAAATCCTCTCTTTCAGGTTTTGTTGCTGGTTCCTGCCCGCGATCGATCAACCAGGCAGTCTGCTGCGGTACGTCGGACTGAGCAGGCCGGATCGGGGCTGACGTCAGGGTCCAGGTAGTTTTTTCTTTTGCAGAGCCTGCAGCAATGGCCCTTCCCTTCAAGGGAGGGAAGGAGCCTTTCAACATGGCAGCGCTGCATGGCCCAATGTACAGAGCTACACAGTTATCGCCCCACCTGCTGTCTCTTGCACTCCAGGAAAGAAGTGGAGTGCCTGATTTCATGCTCCACTTCCTTCCTGGAGCGCTAACCTTGAATTTATTTTTAAGTAGAAAATGATTAATGCCTGGTGCTAATCTTTTCCACTTTTAAAAGTTAGTGCTTCAAACTAGGCGCTCCTGAATTTCTCCCCCATAGTCTTTACTCTGTCCAATGTGCTCAGCCATTTCTTAATGCCACGTGGGGTGAACCAAATTGGCTGAACAATGGCATGTATGATGAAGAGGACCTCTCGAGATGATTGCATAGGATCAACCATTTGGCACTTTTGGCTGAACAGACTTGAGAATATTTGAGCCTTGCTTCTCGTATTCAATGCGCTGGGCTCCACAATGTTTGAGGACAAGGATGTGCGTGGAGCCTCCTCCTCCCATGAGTTGTGCATTTGTGCAACATCATTCTCAACTCTTCTTCTTAGGCAGTCTCTCGAATTGAGGATGATTTGCTTCCACGCCAAAAAGGGATGAGTTCAATGAGTTCACAGGTGTTTCAATGAAGGATCTAATATTCCAGGTCCTGAACTGCATAATGAAGGGTGGAAGATGCCTGTGCATGGATTTTTTTAACGTGTGGTGGCCGTTGCACACCAGCCATCACACGGGCTTGCCAGAGCTAGGTCTTGATCCAGTGGCAAGGGTTAACCAAGACGACTGGAGGCCAGCTCTGCTGCACGAACCGAGTGTGCACACATATCACAGTGTGGGTTGACCCATGCTGCACCTGGGCCCCCGAACTCACTCCATTCCTGGGTCCCAATCACGTCACTCTACAACCTCTCACCGCTCCTTCGCCCCGATCTCACTGCTCCAGCTATACCTGCCCACGCTCCAATCACCGACCTAGATTATGGTGTCGGCCAATCCAGTCGCCCTCTTCACTGCCGTCACCCTCCTTGCGCTGCTCCCTGGAGTGGTATGCCGCCATGTTGCTCCCAGGCCACTGCTCGCCGCTCCTTTTAAGGCCCCGACCTGCCGCAAGATGTTCCCTCGCAGGTCGGGGCCACGACACCTAGATGTGGCACTAGATTCTCAACTAGATGTGGCATGGCTACAAAGCTTTGCTCTAAAGTGTTGGTTGTGGATCTGCTTGGCTCTGTCTATAACCTTGTGTAGGAATATGTAATTTGGGGGCTGGTGAAGTTGTCCCCGTGCCTTTGCTTCGTAACTGATTTGTTGGTGCCACGATGCTTCCAACAATCCTGTGGATCCCTCTTGGCATGCCAGATGTTACTTTTGGGGACATACGCAGGGATCCAAATACCCACATGATATAAACACATGGGTCACGGCACACTTAATTCATGCAAGAGCAAGTATAAGATATGCATTTCAAACTTTTAACAGATTTTCTACAAAAATCAATAAATCATACAGCATTTCTTGGTGGCAAGCGTGACTGTGATTTTGCAAATTATCATAAGCAGCAATGCAGAAGCATCAGCCAATCATGAAGCAGTTGATGTGCCACTTATCTTCAACAAATTTTGGCCGAGAATCCACTTGTTGAATGTTGAACAGCAAAGGAAAATGCTTCAACGACAGCTGCACAAAGCCAGTTACAGCAAGCAGACTCTGCAAGTGCTGGTGAAAATAATTATAAAGAGTTGGGACACTTTGGATGGGAAAGACAGTCCTGTAACACACCGACAAGGCACCATACATAGCAATATGTTACTGACAGTACCAACACGGTTTCCTCCTGGCAGGTATCTGGCAGGAAGTCTGGAAAATGGTGCACAATTTAAAGAGAAATACAAAGCTAAGGCATAAATGTAACTGTCAAGGAGATACATGCACATGAGGGTTAATTATAGTGGAAAACGATATATGATGTTAGGATTATCACCCGCCAGGAATGCATATCGTGAATGCAGGAAATGCCCCAATGATTTTTCTTTTATTAAAATTAATGAATTGGAAATCAGGGGATGCACACACCTGAATTCCCAATATATGCGTACAGTGAACAAGGCTCATGTTATATATGTGATTTTGTAAAATTATCCTGTTATACTGACACAGAGAAATGACCATATTGAAGAATCACTTGCTTCCTTGCACACCTAACTGGTCCAGCCACATAAATACTGTGGCTACAAGAGCAGGTCAGAGACTGGGTATTCTGCAGCGAGTATCTCACCTCCTGACTCCCCGAAGCCTTTTCACCATCTCCAAGGCACAAGTCAGGAGTGTGATGGAATACTCTCCATTTGCCTGGATGAGTGCAGCTCCAACAACACTCAAGAAGCTCAACACCATCCAGGGCAAAGCAGCCTGCTTGATCGGCACCCCATCCACCACCCTAAACATTCATTCCCTCCACCACTGGCTCACCGTGACTGCAGTGTGTACCATCTATAAGATGCACTGCAGCAACTTCTACCACCTAGAAGGACAAGGGCGGCATGAGAACACCACCACCTCCAAGTTTCCCTCCAAGTCACACACATAAGAACATAGGAACTAGGAACAGGAGTAGGCCATATGGCCCCTCGAGCCTGCTCCGCCATTCAATAAGATCATGGCTGATCTGATCACGGATCCAGGTCCACTTCCCTGCCCACTCCCCATAACCCCTTATCGTTTAAGAAACTGTCTATTTCTGTCTTAAATTTATTCAATGTCCCAGCTTCCACAGCTCTCTGAGGCAGCGAATTCCACAGATTTACAACCCTCTGAGAGAAGAAATTTCTCCTCATCTCAGTTATCAATGGGCGGCCCCTTATTCTAAGATCATGCCCTCTAGTTCTAGTCTCCCCTATCAGTGGAAACATCCTCTCTGCATCCACCTTGTCAAGCCCCCTCATAATCTTATACGTTTCGATAAGATCACCTCTCATTCTTCTGAATTCCAATAAATAGAGGCCCAACCTACTCAACCTTTCCTCATAAGTCAACCCCCTCATCTCTAGAATCAACCTAGTGAACCTTCTTTGAACTGCCTCCAAAGCAAGTATATCCTTTCGTAAAAATGGAAACCAAAACTGCACGCAGTATTCCAAGTGTGGCCTCACCACTACCCTGTATAGCTGTAGCAAGACTTCCCTGCTTTTATACTCCATCCCCTTTGCAATAAAGACCAAGATTCCATTGGCCTTCCTGATCAGTGCTGTACCTGCATACTATCCTTTTGTGTTTCATGCACAAGTACCCCCTGGTCCCGCTGTACCGCAGCACTTTGCAATGTTTCTCCATTTAAATAATAACTTGCTCTTGATTTTTTCTACCAAAGTGCATGACCTCACACTTTCCAACATTATATTCCATCTGCAAATTTTTGCCCACTCACTTAGCCTGTCTATGTCCTTTTGCAGATTACTTGTGTCCTCCTCACACATTGCTTTTCCTCCCATCTTTGTATCATCAGCAAACTTGGCTACGTGACACTCAGTCCCTTCTTCCAAGTCGTTAATATAGATTGTAAATAGTTGGGGTCCTGCGGCACCCCACAAGTTACTGATTGCCAACCAGAGAATGAACCATTTATCCCTACTCTCTGTTTTCTGTTAGTTAGCCAATCCTCTATCCAAGCTAATATATTACCCCCAACCTCGTGAACTTGGAAACATATTGCCGTTCCTTCATCGTTGCTGGGTCAAAATCCTGAAACTCCCTAATTAACAGCACTGTGGGAGTACCTTCAACACACGGACTGCAGTGGTTCAAGAACATCGGTCGACCACCAGCTTCTCAAGGGCAATTCGGTTTGGGCAATAAATACTGGCCTTGCCAGCGATGCACACATTCCGTGCAGGAATAAAAAACGACATTGGAAAAAGGTCTGGGCAGTTTGGAGGAGCCCAAAACCAGGTACTGCTCACATCTTTGCTGCAATACAAATGTAACTTACACTTATGTAGCACATTAATTATGTCTTAAAATGTTTCACCAAGGTGGAAATTAACAGGAGACCAAGAACTAGAGGAAGAAAGATTTGAGGTGGTCACTTAAGACAAGATTGAAGAGATAGATTTTGAGATGGCTTTTGAAGGATATGGGAGAGCTATCATGGCAAAGGGACTTAGAATGTTCCAGAGTGTGGGGATAAAACAACTGAAGGCTCTGCATTCAAAAGTGGAGCAAAGAGAAGGGATACAAAGGAGGTCAGAATTGGACGAACAGGACTAGAGGACTGAATGAGATTGTAGAGGGAAGGAGGAGGTAAGATCATGCAAGGATATGTAGATAAGGACAAGGATTTTGATATTTCTGTGTAGGTGGAAAGGGAACCCGTGAAGGTCGGCAAACACAATAGGGGAACATTTGCCGGATAGGATGCAGCCCATGGAATGACTTACAACTTCTGGACTGCACTCTGCCATTGCGCAACTGTTTGACACTCATGTCACTGGTAATTCTGTGCAATCGCAAAACTATCCACAAGTGATAGTCGGCAGTTTCTCAGAAAGCACTGACCTAAAATTCAAGCGCACCCAAAAACAGATGCTCAGGGGGGGCGCAGGGAATGATCTCCATACCTGAATGAGTAAACCAGACAGCAGCCTACGTAGTTTTAATGTTGGGTTGGGAGGAGCACTCCTGCTGCTCCAAGATCCACATTCAGCTAAGTATATTTAAGCAATTACCTTGTTGGCCGTGGCTGCTGCGTTCCCTTTAAGGATCACCTGTTAGGCTCTTTGCAGACCTGGTTTTCTGGCACGAGCTGCATTCAGGGCACCCCAATTTTGCAGAGGGGCTTTAAACAAGCATTAGCATCTTATTTGAATATGCAAAGGATCTAAAGCTTTTTTCAGGCGTGGGCCCTGGGCACCTATTTCTTTGCCGACACCAATATGGTGGACAAAACACATCCAGCTCATAATGAGCATGCACTTTCTGCCCGCCATACTTGAGCCTTAGGAGGCTGTTTAGCGCATGAAAAATCTACTGAGCTGCATAGTTGAATTTCTAGGCCACTGAGCCTAAAGTAATGAAATGTTTGACTTTACCTGTTACACACATGCTCCTTGTCAGGAAACATTGCTGCTATTCTTTGGTCTCAAATGCAATTGGCATTTTAAACCAATTTCTGCAACATTTCTACTTTCTGTTTTTGAGTAATTGTAATGCTTAAAGTATTCATTGCCACTTTCTTCGAACATTCCATCACTCTTTACGCATGTCTACTTTTTCATAAAGCTCATGAAGACAGGAATGTCGACTCTGTGGTTTTAATACCATAACTGTCCCTTATTTTTATTAATTATTTCACTAAACTGCCTAAATTGTAGGCTACACCTACAATGATATTTTGTATGACATTTTCCCTTCACCACTATCAACCGAAATAAAGTCTGGCTCATTAACAAAGGTCAAGCGGTTCATTTCCTGTTGTTAGGATGACTAATTTGCATGGTTACATCTTTTGCCTGACTGGTTAGTTTAACTTAATACCAGCAGAAAGTTAAGGTAAAAAAGCAGTAAATCTTATGGCAGTCGCTGGTTGGTAATTGGCTGTTAATATGCTCCAATTACTGCCCAAATAATTTAATGGTCGGACATATGATAATGTCACCCATATTATTAAGACTCTTATTTAAAACTAAGCAGAAATGTGAATCTAAAAAACTGTATTGAAAAAGAATGAACAAAAATATTCTATCAGTTTATAATGAGTGCCAAAATTTAAATGGGCCTTAAAATCAATGCTCCATAAGATCTGTTCTATTTCTGATCTGGTCTATTTCTTGACTTGTGTCACAAACACAGTCTATACAATTCTTGATTGCTATCTATGATTGATAAGGTCCAAACTCTAATTCTTGACATGTCCCAGTGCTCAGCAGCTCATCATTTACACTTGTGAGGAGGGAAAATTCAGAATTGGTGATATATTGTCCCTGAAGACAAATTCTCTGACTACAGCAAAACTCAGCTCAAATCTACACCCACATTTGCTCTCAAAAAAGTGTTGTAGTCATTGGAAGGACATTGCATATGAGAATGGCATTATATATTGCAATGATCAATTTAGTTTCTCTTTTATATTTTTCTTTTTGTAATTAGGAATGAAGAAAGTATCCAAGACTTGGGTGTTTGGCACTATTTGACTCACCCAAAATTCACCCAACATTTAATGCAAACCAATTCTGTGTTTTGCGATGGTCAACCATTTTTCACAGAAGGATGGGCTATTATTTTTTATTGAAGTGTTACTTTTAAGTTAAATTGAATTCACACTTGTTTTAAATACTCTTTTCGGCCAAGGCTGGAGACAAGAGTGCAGTTGTATGTTCAACAACGTATTTATTGAGGCGTATGAAAGCATGGGCCTTACGCTAAACATCCGTAAGACAAACGTCCTCCACCAGCCTGTCCTCGCTGCACAGCACTGCCCCCCAGTCATCAAGATCCATGGCGCGACCCTGGACAATGTGGACCACTTTCCATATCTCGGGAGCCTTCTATCAACAAGAGCAAGCATTGACAACGAGATCCAACACCGCCTCCAGTGCGCAAGTGCAGCCTTCGGCCACCTGAGGAAAAGAGTGTTTGAAGACCAGGGCCTCAAAACTGCCACCAAGCTCATGGTCTACAGGGCTGTAGTAATACCCTCCCTCCTGTATGGCTCAGCGACATGGACCATGTACAGTAAACACCTCAAGTCGCTGGAGAAATACCACCAACGATGTCTCCGAAAGATCCTGCAAATCCCCTGGGAGGACAGATGCACCAACATTAGCGTCCTCGACCAGGCATTCCCAGCACTCCCAGCATTGAAGCACTGACCACACTTGATCAGCTCCACTGGGCAGGCCACATAGTTCGCATGCCAGGCACAAGACTCCCAAAGCAAGCGCTTTACTCGGAACTCCTTCACGGCAAACGAGCCAAAGGTGGGCAGCGGAAGCGTTACAAGGACACTCTCAAAGCCTCCCTGATAAAGTGCAACATCCCCACTGACACCTGGGAGTCCCTGGTCAAAGACCACCCTAAATGGAGGAAGTGCATCCGGGAGGGCGCTGAGCACCTTGAGTCTCATCGCCGAAAGCATACAGAAATCAAGCGCAGGCAGCGGAAAGAGCGTGCGGCAAACCTGTCCCACCCACCCCTTCCCTCAACGACTATCTGTCCCACCTGTGACAGACTCTGTGGCTCTCGTATTGGACTGTTCAGCCACCTAAGAACTCATTTTAAAAGTGGAAGCAAGTTTTCCTCGATTCCGAGGGACTGCCTATAATGATGATGATGTATATTCAAGCCAAGCCAGGTGGACCAGTTTTTGGAAAGCTACCTGTCTGATAGCTATTAGATTGATTCCTTGGAAATAGATTGATCACTGGGATGAGAGGGTTGTCCTATGATGAGAGATTGAATAGATTTGACCTTTACTCTCTGGAATTTAGAAGAATGAGTGGTAATCTCATTGACACATATAAGATTCTGAGGGGGATTGACAGAGTAGATGCTAAAAGGTTGTTTCCCCTGGCTGGAGAGTCTAGAACTAGGGGGCATAGTCTCAGGATAAGGGTCGGCCATTTAAGACTGAGCTGAGGAGGGATTTCTTCATTCAGAGCGTTGTGAATCTTTGGAATTCTCTACCCCAAATGGCTGGGGATGCTGAATTGTTGAATATATAGACTCTAGAGGATTAAAGGGATCTGGAGATCAGGCGGGAAAGTAGAGTTGAGGTCAAAGATCAGCCACGATCTTATTGAATGGTGGAGCAGGCTCGAGGGGCCGTATGGCCGACTCATGCTCCTAATTCTTCTGTCTTCAGATCAGACAATGGTAGGCCATCCAGGCTCATTGTACTGGGATAGCCCGATATTAGCAGTTATTTCCCAGGGGTCCTTTTTAAGGGGCAGTGATCATTTTAATTGGCAGTGATTCTGGCCAATCCCCAGTCCGGAAGAGGGTCAGTGGTTAATTTGCTAACTTCCTGTCAAGCTACAGGACTAAAGTGAAACATATTTTAGATATCAGTTGGTAAGATCTACTGAGTGAGGCAGGTAAGGGTCAAAGAAAATTTACCTCAATAAGAGAGCTAACCAGGCTCAAAGTAAGCCTTGGTCTGAGTTAGTGAATAGGTTGACCAAACAAAAGTATTAATTAGCCCACTAGCAGGGTTAGTGTGGTGTACTTTCTTTTTTCCTTTGTATGGGGAACGGCTGAAATTAAGTGAGATTTTCTGTAGTGGTTACTCTACACATTCACTAGCTGACTAAATTAAAACACTTTAATTATTCATATCTGTTCTCATGTGGAATTGCCCCATGGGAGTGGTGCCGCCACCGCCAGTCGGTACCCACGACAGCTTTTCCCGGTGGGAACCCTCTTGTGGCTGGGCGACACATCCACCCTTAAAGGGGAGGGGGCATTGCCGTGGCCGCCATTTTATTTTAATGGTTGGCCAACTGACAGGTCGGCCCGACAATAGTGGTCACGTGTTCGGCCAGGCCGCCAATAATCAGCCCGGCACCCCGCTTGGATACTAGGCCATAGGCTCAGCCGAAACCCTCCCTGGTGACCCAGTGTTTGCCACTAAAGTGGCTGCAGAATTCGCAGTGGCCCTCCCCTTTAACTGACTCGGAGCGACAGCCACTCTGACCCATCTGCACTTCCACCCCAAAGATGAGACCACTTCTGCCCCGCTCCAAAAAAAACCCACCAAGACCTGAATTTCTCCGGATTGTTGGCCCATGCATTGGGATGGACGGAACCCTTCGAAATCAGTAGGTGCGCTTCATTTCGGGCGGAGGGCAATTTCGGCCCCTGTGTGTGTAAAATAAGTAAAATCTAAAAACCACCACACACAATTGTAATTTTAGAAAATTATGATATTTTGTCGTCCAAAATAATATTACATCTGCAGAGTTGCAATCGTTTTACTCTAATCCCATCATCATCATCATCAACATCATAGGCAGTCCCTCGGAATCAAAGAAGACTTGCTTCCACTCTTAAAATGAGTCCTTAGGTGGTTGAACAGTCCAATACGAGAATCACAGTCCCTGTGACAGGTGGGACAGATAGTCGTTGACGATAAGGGAGGGTGGGACTGGTTTGCATTCTGCTCTTTCTGCTGCCTGCACTTGATTTCTGCATGCTCTCGGCAATGAGACTCAAGATGCTCAGCGCCCTCCCGGAAGCACTTCCTCCATTTAGGGTGGTCTTTGGCCAGGGACTCCCAGGTGTCAGTGGGGATGTTGCACTTTATCAGGGAGGTTTCGAGGGTGTCCTTGTAACATTTCCTCTAATCCCAGCAGTGGCCATGTATAGGAATAGAAATAGGCATTAGCCTGGTCGATGCAATTCCTTCAGCCACATTGAAAATAGAAGCAATCTTGTAATTTTTAATATTTTTTTTCTATTATTGGGTTATTCTTAGTCACCAATAACCTGCTCACCGATGCTCAGTTTGGGTTCTGTTAGGACCACTTGGCCCCAGACCTCATTACAGCCTTGGTCCAAACCTGGACAAAAGAGCTGAATTCCAGAGGTGAGGTGAGAGTAACTGCCCTTGACACCGTTGACAGGAGAGAGTCAAACACCTCCCTATGCCATTCAACGGCATTATGATTGCTGAATCACCCACCATCAACATTCTGGGGGTTGCCATTGGCCCAAAACTTAACTAGACCAGCCAAATAAATAATAAACAAGAGCAGGTCCGAGGCTGGGTATTCCATGGCGAGTGTCTCACCTCCTGACTCCCCAAAGCCCTTCCACCATTAACAAAGTACAAGCCAGGATACTATACCCTCGACTTGCCTGAATGAATGTAGCTCAAACAACACTCAAGAAGCTGAACACCACTCAGGACAAAGCAGCCCACTTGATTCGCACTACATCCACCACCTTAAACATTCATTCCCTGCACCACCATCGCACCAGTGTGTACAATCTACAAGATGCACTGCAGTAACTCGCCAAGGCTTCTTCTGCAGCACCTTCCAAACCTGCGACCCTCCACTTAGAAGAACAAGGGCAGTAGGCGCATAGGAATGCTACCACCTCCAAGTTTCCCTTCATGTTACACAGCAATCTGACTTGGAAGTATATCGCTGTTCCTTCATTGTCATTGGATCAAAATCCTGGAACCTCCCTCCCTAACAGCACTGTGGAGTACCTTCACCGCACGGATTGCAGCGGTTCAAGAAGGACGCTCTGCACCATCTTCTCAAGGACAATTAGGAATGGGCATTAAATGTTGGCCTTTCCAGCGATGCCCACATTCCATGAAAGAATAAAAAATTGCATAAATATATATTTTAATATGACATACTGATGTTTTGATTTTTTTAATTTCAGCTTCACTCATTCCATTTCAATCAAAGTGCTGGTATGAAATCATCATCAAGGTTCCCTTCAATCAATCAATGATTGAGCAAACCTTTCAGCCAATCACATTAATTAAACGGCATGTGATTAAATTAAGTGACAAAGGCTGCTTGAGTGATGACCTGTGACCCAAAGTGACATGATTTAAGACCACTTTAAGTTTGCATGCATCCACCTGTCCTTTTCTAAACAAAAATAAAGTACTGAGAGTTGCAAGTAATGGCAAAATATGCGAAATATCAAACCAGTGGTCGCAAAAATCCAACATTATTTAAATTAAAAATAGACCCAGTGGGGCGAGAGTATTCTAACAGAATGTAAAAAGGTGGCATATGAATATGTTAATAGGCATATTAATTGCTATCTGTGTTTCGAACTGAACAAAATGTGTGGAGTAGGGGTTGCACATTGGATTTTTCCCAGGAATGCAATTTGTACTTAATCAAAATTTCTACATTAATATGTTTTTGCTGCAATAATGTAAAATTCCTGCAAAATCAAATGTACAAACCGGAACTTCAGAGTCTTGTGTTGTAAATATATTGTGAAACCTAACACACAGCACAACCTTTCGAAAAAAGACAACCACACAAATGGAAAAGTGTTGGTTGTCATTTATAATCTGGATGTTTTTGTAATAACAAATGTACAATATTAATGTTTTAAGTAACTGGGGAATATTGAAAGTTATGCACCTGGTATAATCATTCCGAAGGTGGATATGAATTCTTCTGGACACACTGCATGATGTTGAACAAACAAACATGTTTAAAGCTATTTGCAAATAGCATGTAGATTTCTGGACAGCTTTACTGTTAACTTTTCTGTCGAAAGGCACCAGTACATTTATCAAACATCTGCTGATGTATTACTAATTATCCAGCACAGTTTCTCTCGATGTCTGTTTGCAGTCCAGCACCATGTCGGTGTCAGCATTTCTCAAAGACAAACTGAGCTGTCTACTTCCACACAACTCCAATTTCATTTTCATTTCACAGAGTTAAATTCTCTTGGAAAATGTTCCTAAATGAACGTATTATTCTAGTAATAAAACATATTTTCTTCACTTTAACCTGACGTGCTTTGAGCTAATGCTTTTACCACATCACCCACTTCAACACTCAGACATTTCTAATACATCAAAGAGATATTACTGCTTAGTTCTGGTGGTCTTAGACTCAATGGAAATCTTAATATAAAGTGTAGAGGATTGCTTTGGCATATTGAACCAGCACTCACATGCACCATGGGATGACGTGTTTATGAGCAGTGCCTTTTTAATGTGGAGTTATTGGTTTTTGACTATTATGGTAGACAGCATCTATGACTGAGGCATCAAATGAAAATAGACTTGTATTTTGAATAATGTGGGAAACATTTATATTTTATTCTTGGTAATTGAGTGGGGAAGATGTTCCATCATTTAGCAGAAGTGTACACTGTAATGTCTGTAAGCTTGTAATGTTTGTAGCTCCACATTGTGGATATGGACATATTGTGCACTGCAACTGCAGAGTTAATAATTAAAAAGAACCAGGCAGATTCCGGAGGTTTCCGACAGAGCTGCCTGCCATGTTAGGAGCTGTGTGTGCTGTGCTCTGAATATATCACATTTGGCGATGAGATGCGATTTTTTGGATGATTTAAAGCTTAAATTTTGTTGGTGAAGGATTCAGCCAGCCGATAGAGAGATTTTGGAAGTTTCTGTCTTTGGAAAAAGCTACAAAATCCGAGGTAAAATACAGCACATGGTGTGAACAACTAGAGATTAAAATGGCAGTTGCAATCGGACATTTGGGGGAATATAGACACGACCGGGAACGTTTTAAAGCGTATGAGGATCGGCTAGCAATGTATTTCACTGCAAATAACATAAGCGAAGATCCAGACAATGCAGTCCAGAATCGGGCTGTGTTGGAACGTAAATCTGTTTGTGCCTGATGAGCCAAAGGACACAACGCTTAAAGAGATTTTAATGAAACTGGAGCAGCACTATAACCCCAAACCGTTAGAAATTGCTGAAAGCTATCGTTTTGGGATTCGGAATCAAAAGACTGATGAAGTATCAGTGATTACATCATAGCATTAAAAAAGCTATCGATGCACTGTAATTTTGGAAACTTTCAAAACCGAGCATTACGGGATTGTTTTGTTTGTGGGGTGAAAAATGATGCGATCAAAAGGAAGTTATTGATGACGGATGACTTGACTTTTGAGATTGCTTGTCAGACAGCGAGGTCATTGGGCATGGCCGAACAATATTCCCGAGAATTAAATAATAATTACGGTCATCATCAACCGAGGTAAATCACCTGCAGGTTCAAAGTAAAAGATGGTGGGTGACCAAAGTCTCAGAAACTGGAAATTCTAACAGAGCGTCGAAGTCGTGCTATAGGTGCCTGGGACAGCACATTGCTCAAAGTTGTCCATACGTGAAGGCAGTGTTTCTTCTGTAGAAAGACTGGGCATCTTGCGACGGCATGCTGACTGAAGGGTCAACCAGCTTTCAAAGCTATGAGTCCAGCGTTCAAAACTATGAGTAGAAATCCAAAGAGACTACATAGCATGGAAGAACAACAACAGGACGAGGAGATGTTAGAGTTACACGTCATCAGGAGCACGAGGTTAACGGACTGCGATTCGGAAAGAATCAAAATTCAATTAGCTGTTGCGGGATTCAAGATACCAATGGAAATTGACACGGCTGCATCCGTGAGTGTAGTACCGGAGTCGCTGTACCTCAACAAATTGCGTGATTTCCAACAGGAGAAATCCAAGAGAGAGCTGTAAGTCTACTCGGGAGAGAAAATTCCTGTGGTAGGTCGTATCACCGTACCGGTGAAATATAAAGATCAATTTCAGAACTTGCCTCTAATAGTAGTGAAAGGAGACAAGTCTGCCTTACTAGGAAGAAATTGGTTGAGCTCACTGAAAGCTGGATTGGAGTGAGATTTTCTGTGTGGAAGCGAGATTTTCATCAACGGATGAGGTTATCAAGAAGTAGCCGAAGGTGTTCTGCGAAACGGGCAGTCCGATCCAAGGCTTCAAGGCGAGTGTCAGGGTACAGAAGGATGCTAGATCGGTTTACTACAAGCCACGTTCCGTACCATATGCACTCAAGGAGAAAGTTGAGCAAGAACTCAAAAGACTAGAGACTGAGAACATTATTTGTAAGATAGATCGATGTAATTGGGCTACACCCATTGTTGTTGTATCTAAGTCCGATGGTAAAGTAAGATTGTGTGGTGATTATAAAGTAACCGTAAACCAGGTTCTAGAGGGTAATGTCCCCAATACATTGCTGAATATAGAAGATTTGTTCACAACACTGACAGGTGGTCAGGTCTTCTCAAACTCGATCTTACGAATGCCTACTTACAGCTTGAACTAGATGAGGAGTCCAAGTCATGCTTGAATATAAATACTCATCTAGGCCTATATCAATTTAATAGGCTATCGTTTGGAATGTCTTCTGCCCCTGCCATATTCCAAGGGGTGATAAGCCAGATTTTGCAAGATATTGAAGAAGTAGTATGTTATTTTGATGACATACTAATTTCAGCACCAAATAGGCAAATTCATAATAACATATTGAATGAAGTCCTCAAACAGCTAGAGAAGCACAGAGTACGAGTGTCTGCTCGTAAGTGTGAGCTGTTAAAAACCCAGTGGAGTACTTAGGGTACAGAGTAGACGAAGATGGATGACATCCAACCATGGAAAAATTGGATGCAATTAGAAATGTACCCAATCCCAGGAATGTCACGGAACTTCGTTCATTCTTGGGTCTTTTGAACTATTATGGGAAGTTCCGAGCAAATTTGGCTACAGTATTGCATCCACTGAATGAACTATTGAAAAAACAGGTCCTTTGGAAGTGGTCAAAAGAATGCTATACAGCATTCAAGGAGTGTAAAAGCAAATTGGTAGAGAGCACCATGTTAGTTCACTATGACATATCTAAGGAGATTAAGCTAGCATGAGATGCCTCTCTGTATGGAGTTGGGGCAGTGATCTCTCATGTATCACGTAGTGGGGAGGAGAGACCAATTGCTTTTGCTTCACGCACTCTCAGTGTCAGTGAGAGTAATTATGCGCAAATTGAAAGGGAAGCTTTGGAATTAAATTTTGGGGCCAAGAAGTTTCACAAATACTTGTATGGTTGTAAGTTACCATCGTTACGGACCATAAGCCCCGAACACCAATCCTCCATCCAAAGTCCCCAGTTCCAACATTAGCTGCAGCCCGAATGCAGAGATGGGCTTTGATTTTGTCAGCATATACATATGATATTGAATACAGATGATCAGCTGATCACAGTAATGCTGATGCAATGTCCAGATTGCCTTCCCCATCACAAGTTACACCCGATAGGGAAGAAGTGTTTTATTTTTCATACATTGATGAACTGCCAGTCACAGCTGAAGAGATTGGTAGAGCAACCAAACCTGACCCAGTGATGTCAAAGGTGTATGATTATATTGCAAATGGATGGCAAAACCAAGTAACAGACAAAGATACACATCCATTCTTCATTCGTAGGAACGAATTATCCGTCGATAAAGATTGTATCATGTCGGGTGCAAGAGTGGTTATACCAAATAAATTCAGGTCCAAGTTATTAGGAGACCTCCATGACCAGCACGTGGGAATGTGCTTGACCAAGAATTTTGCATGCAATTATTTATGGTGGCCAGGTCTTGATAAAGATATAGAGTACATCGTGAGTCAGTGTACGACATGTCAATCTGTAAGCAAGCAACCACCATCAGTACCATTACAGTCATGGAAATGGCCTCCCAGGATGTGGCAAAGGCGACATATTGATTTTGCTGAGTTAGAAGGACAACAATTATTCATTGTGATTGATAGTCATTCGAAGGGGGTTGAGGTGTTTCCAATGTGGAAAATAACAAATAAAACATTTGACATTTTACGAAAATTATTTTCTTTATTTGCCCTCCCTGAAGAGATTGTTGCGGATAATGGACCACAATTTCATTCAGATAAATTTGCACAATTCACGAGCAAAAATAGTGTGAAACATACCAAGGTTCCACCATACCATCTTACTTTGAATGGTGCAGCAGAGCACACTGTACAAATTGTAAAATGTGCCCTCATAAAACAAGTGTTAGATCCAAATCCAAGGTAACGACAGTTGTCATTGGATCACAAATTGGCTAATTTTTTGATTCCATATCGAAATACTCCTCATACAACTACTGGTCGAACACCAGCAGAGTTGTTTCTCAAATGACAGTCACGAACCAGATTCCTGTTGTTCAAGCTAAATTTGGCACAGTCCGTAGAAGAGACACAATTAAGACAGAAAGAGAATCATGATAGAGGTAGAGTAAAAGAGAGAAGTGTGAAATTAAACCAGAAGCTGAGAGTGAAGAACCATCACCATAAATGATTAAAGTGGTTACAAGAAAGAGTGGTGAAAATATGTGGTCCTCGCACATATTTGGTAAAGATGTTTGATAATGGACAGGTTAGGTTTGTTCATGTTGATCATATTTTACCTACAGACATGGAAGGAGTTGAAGATGGGAATGATTCAATTATTTCTGACTCATCAGATAGTTTTGATGCACCAGTAGCAAATCCTAAATCCAATGTACTGGAAACAAATCCAGGAGAGAATCAGAATGAAAGTCTGAGTCCGAGTCAGGAAAACAAAGAGCTTGGAGTTAGAGTGAGTTCAAATGAAAATCAAGGAAATTCCTTGGAGGAAAACGTTCCTCAGGATGAGCCTCGAATGACTTTAGAATCGACACCATGTTTGGAAGGTTCTGTTCGAGAGCGAAGGTATCCTCTTCGAAACAGAAAACAAGTAGTCAAGTGAAATTTGTAAATATGGAACAAAATAAATTTATATTCTGTGTTATGTATAAACATGAAAGTTATGTATGATGTTTGTTATAATAACTTCTTCATTAAGGATGGAGAAATGTAACGTTTGTAAGCTCGTAATGTTTGTAGCGCCACACTGTGGATGTGGACGTATTGTGTACTGCAACTGCAGAGTTAATAATTAAACAGAATCAGGCAGATTCCGTAGGCTTCCAACAGAGCTGTCTGCCATGTTAGGAGCAGTGTGTACTGTGCTCTATGAATATATCACATACACGTTCCTTCAGAAGGTGTTTACCAGTCATTGGGTGGTGGGGCTCTGTGCATACAATCTCCGGGGATATTTTCAACTGGTGGTATGGCCAAGGTATCAAGAGACATGAATTTTGAGCTTTCCAGCACTAAATCTAAATGCTGAAGAAATCTAAATACTCACTTCTGACACACACATGCTGCCTTTCTAAATTGTGGATTGGTTAGAAAATTTAGATGGAGAAATTCGCTTCGTTTGCACTCCCGCCATCACCGTATGTAGCGACCTGTTTCCGTCCCGTCGTGGAAATTGGGTAGAGCCCCATGAGGTCACTGCAGTCGTTGTCAGCGCCAGCCTCGCGGGGCGCAAACCGGGCTGCACTCTGCTCGTGGGGGCGAAAGTAAAGGGGAGGTGAGCAGCGCCATTTTTTTTGCTTGTCTTACATACCGGTCCGGCCTTTCGCTGCCCATTTCGTGGGGTCCGTGCCGCGTTGGTGCAGCCTGGCACTCTGCTTTTGTATCGGTCTGTGGCCACGGCACCCTGCTCCCCAGTGGCATAGTGGCTTTTCCTCAGCCTACTGCCCTTCCCTATAACGGAAGGAGAAGGCCCTGTGCTCGTGCCAGTGCTACACGGAGAGGCCACGTAGCATTGGAAAATTTACGGGCATACTGCCCGACATTGCGCTCCACTTCCTCTCAGGTGCGGAACGGGACTTCCACACTGGGCACAGAAAGTCCCGCCTCGCCTCAGTTATTCCGCCCCTTTAGTCTTACAGGCTGATAGCAAGATATTTATTATTGCCCTCCAAAATGATTTAAAACATTTTTTTTTAACATAAATAGGCTTGGAGTTCCATGTTGACAGAATTCCGACAGGGAATGATTTATTCCATCACTTAGACCTCCCCACAATCCCAATCCATTTCTTGAGTTGGGTTCAGCAGGTTTGCAAAGTGGGCACCAAATGGGATTCCCGCCATGAAGAGAGAGCTTGCCGCTGCAAGGGCAGAAAATTCTGGTGCTGCTGAAGTTAAAATGAGCGGAAGAGCTGATTGAGAATTCAGACTCAGCTCAGAGGCTTATGTAAAGGGAGTAGAGGCTATCGCGTCCGATTTTGGATCAGATTGTAGAGAAATTTCCAGCCTTTATCCTCAAGTTATTTAATTCAGTATTCAGATAAATAAGTAATGGCAGTGTGTTGGTACACCAGTGAGCAACGCTTTCGATTTCTTTAAATTGGGTAACCTGGTTGAAGAGCCAAGACCGATAATGCAGGACAAGGTTGAAAATAATGGAAACAAGATGAAATAAATCAAGAAGCAGTGTTGTAGATAAGGCCAAATTTGAGTTTTAAAAGTTTTTAATGTGTTACATAGTTGTACTGTGGAAGAGTAGGCTGTAGGTACACCATAGAGCAGGATCCAAGCATTATCATATCCCTGGGAGGAGATGTCCCTCAGAGTAAACAGGAACTAAATACAGGACTATTCACCCTGGGCTGCTCTTGTACATCTACATTTTTTTTAAGAAATAAATCAGATGCTGCAAACAGATTATGATATAAATCTATATCATTTTATGATAGTTAATGTGGATAATTCTAAATTTCACTTAAAGAGATCGCTTCTCATTTCTCTGTTTCTCGTAGCCCGCACTTTGTCCGTCTAAAGCCACCACAGGTTAAAATGGGATTACTTATTACATGATGACCGGAATTTTCCGAAGGTAGTGGCGGGGGGCGGAGGGGAGCACTGATACAGTCGGGAAACTCAAGGGATCGACTTTAAAGTCAGGGCCTGATTTGCATATGAGGCCTCGGTTTTGGCTGGCTGATGAGGCCCGGTTTCGGCTGGCTGGTTGCCGGCGGGTAGGCCTGCGGCCGCACAAGGAATGAGGGGTTCACAGGAGGACCGAGGGCCGGGCAATGGATCGGGATGGGGGGGGTAGGGGAGAGAGGACGAGGGGCTGGGCAATGGATCGGGGTGGGGGGGGAGGGGAGAGAGGACGGGGGGCTGGGCAATGGATCGTGGTTGGTGGGGGGGGGAGGGGAGAGAGGATGGGGGGCTGGGCAATGGATCAGGGAGGCGGAGGGGATTGGGGTCAGACATTCGATCGGGGGGATTTCGGCCAGCGATCAGCGATCGGGCAGTGACATTAAATGGATCGGGGGGGGCGGGGTAGTCGGGCAGAGATGCGATGGGGGGGGAGGGAAGATCAGGGCCAGCCACAGAAGGATCGTGGTTGGCCTCAATGTCATCGTTGGGGGGAGAATGGCCTGAAGGGGTGGTAGTAAGGTGGTAAGACTTGGGGAGGTGATCGGAGGCCTGGGGGGGGGGGAATCTCCAATCTTGGGGGTGGGTATGGCAGAGACAGTGGATCCAGGAGGTAGGTATAAAGCCACTTACCTCCTGGATCCAGTAGTCCTCGCCTTGCTTTAACTGCCGGGTACCATGAATTGTGTGAAACCCGTCAACGTGCAGTCAAAAACAAAATAGAGGTTAGAAAAGAAGCTTCCAGCCACATTTTAATATTTAAATTGACGGTCTGCCCCCTAGGAGTGGTTGGTTGCCCACATCCCGTCCCGTCCCAGTCCCACTGGAAGTGGGTGGGTTGGAGGTGGGACCAGGCCAGAAATCCCATTTTTAACTATTTAACTAACCTCACTCTCTAAAGCCACCTGGTTTTTAGTTTAAAAGTCCCCCCGATGTCTCCTGCCAAAAGCTTTCCATCAATTTTGCTTTCAATATTCAAAATAAATAATAATGGAGACTAGGGCGTAAGCAGGTTGTAACTGGGAACAAAGAAGCTGTTTGAAGGCCGAGACTTGCAATCCAGCTACCAATCCTCAATTATGACCCACGATATGACTACCAACCATAATGTTATTACGTGCTGACACTATGTTAAAAATAGAATTTTTTTTACGATTCCTGCACACCTACATGCTCTGGTATAGTTCATTGTAACACAAAACCTCAAAACAGGATCACAGGCAAGAGTGTGAAGTAATAGCTTTATTAATACTGCCTGGCACTTGGCACTCATCTGTTAGAATTTATTTTTTTTTATTATAAAACACCCCAGCACACACTGCCATTGATTAACAATATGAGCATGAGAGGACTGGAAAATTGCATCTTGCAGATCACTCAGACAAAACTAATTTACAGGAGGAATCCAATAGTAAAAGCATAGACTGGATGACATTCACACTCACGTTCGCATTTTTCAATGGGGAAAGAAGATTCCCACATGAGCTACCTCTGCGACTTCAATCATTTGAAAAATAAAAGACTTCCTACTAAGTCCTTACAGTCTTTGTCCATTGTCCAAAAGCAGTATCTCACTCGATAACCTATTAATGTTATGAAAAGTGAATAATAAACGTACAATTTTACATTGCAACTTAATGGGTATTGGGTGGGGTGTCATTAATATTCTATGGGCGTCTTTGAGTCAATAGTGATGTTAGCAATCATGAATCTGGGAGAGAATTCCAGTACAAATGGGCAGAGCTTGTGCCACGCAAAATCCGTCTAGTTGTACCTGGTCTTGAGCGGCCTAACTAATGATCCTTAAAGGGACACTAGAGGCCGCTCAAAAAAACAAAAAATGTTCAAAGTTAGATTTTGTGCTCCTCCTTGCTCCACAAAATAACGGTGGGCTACTGCCAGCTTGAGCTCTCCCCAGTGGTTTTGCTAATCTCCCCCAGAACCTACAGACTCGACAGTAGAACCAATCAGAATTCCTCAGGCTCCAACCAGCGCACTGCATCGGGATGCCCGTTTGGTCCACCCACCTTGCTGCTTGTCATGTATGTAGACTATGTATACTAACTGTATAGTCACACAAGGTGTGCCACCAGAGGGCACTGAGGTGGGAGACCTGAGGGTCACCTGCATAGGTGTGCAGGGCCCAGTATAAAAAACTGCCCACCATACTTATGCCTCACTCTGGAGTTACAATTGGCCCAAGTTTCCACAGGGTAAAAAACGGGTGCCCCTCCGAGCTGGGGGCCCGTTTTTCACGCCTAAAACGGTGTCAGAAAAAAACATGCTATTCTCGAGCGCTTTGCAGCTCCTTGTCTGTTTGGCACGGCGCCCAGGGGGGCGGAGCCTACACTTGCGCCGATTTTGTAAGTGGGAGGGGGCGGGTACTATTTAAATTAGTTTTTTTCCTGCCGGCAACGCTGCGCGTGCGTGTTGGAGCGTTCGCGCACGCGCAGTGTGAAGGAAACATTGGCACTCGGCCATTTTTGTAGTTCTTTGTAGCTGTTTAATTTTTGAACATTTTTTAATAAAAGCACATTGCCATCAGCACATCAGCACTGAGGCTTCCTGCAGCCTTCTCACTGTCTCCTTCCCCTCCCCACCCTCCACGGCAACAAACGGCGGTTTCCTCCCCCTCCCTCCCCTCCACGGCAACAAACGGCGGTTTCCTCCCCCTCCCTCCCCTCCACGGCAACAAACCGCTGTCTCCTTCCCCTCCCTCCCCTCTGCAGCGGCAACAAACCGCTGTCTCCTTCCCCTCCCTCCCCTCCACAGCAACAAACGGCGGTTTCCTCCCCCTCCCTCCCCTCCGCGGCAACAAACGGCGGTTTCCTCCCGCGGGAACAAACGATAGCTGAAGCACTTTCACACAGGTAGGAAGATGGTTTATTTAATCTTTGCTTATAAATGTTTATTCAGGTTGGATTTATTTGTAGAAATATAAATAAGGATTGATTGTAGAATTTAATGACTTCCCTTCCCCCCCCCGTTCCCCCCCACCTCGTTCTGGACGCCTAATTTGTAACCTGCGCCTGATTTTTTAATGTATAGAACAGGTTTTTTCAGTTCTACAAAAATCTTCACTTGCTCCATTCTACTTTAGTTTGGAGTATGTTTTCACTGTGGAAACTTTGAAATCAGGTGTCAGTGGCCGGACACGCCCCCTTTTGAAGAAAAAATTCTGTTCCAAAGTAGAACTGTTCTACCTCACTAGAACTGCAGAAAAAAAAATGTGGAGAATTGCGATTTCTAAGATAGTCCGTTCTCCACCAGTTGCTCCTAAAAATCAGGCGCAAATCATGTGGAAACTTTGGCCCAATAAATGGGACTAAGGTCACAACAGCTCATGTACAATACTCGACCTCGTGGAGTCATTCATATGAGTATTAAAGACATAACACCGCTTACATTCAAATGACTCGGATCAGTGGAAGGAACATCCACTTTGCCGAATTGCTGACCGTTTTGGGCCTAAGCCGAATTTCTCCCCCTTTGTTTCTCTCTTAAGAATCTCCTATATGTTTGTGTAATTTTCTGAGAGGGTAAAACACATTTAAAAGGTTTAAAAAATAGGTTAATTCAAAATGGTAGGAATTTGGAGCTAAAGAGGACAATTACTAGTTGGTCATTAGGAGTGGGAGCAGCGGGGAGATAAATGGCAAACCGGAGACCAGCGCTGAGAGCGGGAGCGCACGGACCTGTGGGGGGGAAAAAAGAAAAAAAAATCGATGCGTGACGTCACAGGAAAGCAGGTAAGTGATTAGTTGGTGAGTATTTCTCTCTTTTTTCCAAACTTGGGCATTGGTTTCAAATAAGAGCCGTGATTACAGATTACAAGCTATACATAGATAATTGATATTTCAAAACTTGAAAAGCTAATTAGTTAACTAAAATGCAATAGAGATGGCAGAGCAAGCAATGCGTTGCAGCAGTGACCACATCTGCAGTAAGTGTTGGAGGCTCGAGGAACTTCGGCTCAGAGTTGATGAGCTGGAGTCTGAGCTTCAGACACTGCGATACATCAGGGAGCGGAGAGTTACCTGGACGTTGTGTTGCAGGAGGCAGTCACACCGCTTAGGTTAAATGCTTCAAATTTGGTCCATGGTCAGGGACAGGAGGGTGTGACTACGAGTGAGGCAGGTATGGAAATCCAGAAGGTATCATTGGAGGAGCCTCAGCCCTTGCACTTGTCCAACAGGTATGATGTTCTTGCTCCCTGTGTGGATGAGAGCAGGGACTGCAGGGAGGATGAGCAAATTGACCACTGCACCATGGTACAGGGGGCCATTCAAGTTCAAGTAAAAGGAAATGTACTGGTAGTAGGGGACAGTATAGTTAGGGGGATAGATACTGTTCTCTGCAGCCGAGAGCATGAGTCCCGAAGGCTATGTTGCCTGTCCAGTGCCAGGGTTAAGGACATCTCCTCAAGGCTGGAGAGGAACTTTGAGTGGGAGGGGCAAGATCCAGTTGTCGTGGTCCACGTAGGTACCAATGCCATAGGCAGGACAAAGAAAGAGGTTCTGCTGAGGGAGTATGAGCAGCTAGGGATTAAATTAAAAAGCAGAGCCACAAAGGTAATAATCTCTCAATTACTACCTGAGTCACAATCAAATTGGCACAAGGTAAATAAGATCAGAGAGATGGATGCATGGCTCAAAGATTGGTGTGGGAGAAATGGGTGAAGAATGGAAACTTCAACAGTATGAGACGTGAAGTGGCTAGGATAGACTGGAGACTGATACTTAAAGGGTTGATGGTGGATAGGCAATGGCAGACATTTAAATATCACATGGATGAACTACAACAATTGTACATCCCTGTGTGGTATAAGAATAAAAAAGAGAAGGTGGCTCAACCGTGGCAAACAAGGAAAATTAGGGAAAGTGTTAAATCCAAGGAAGAAGCATATAAATTGGCCAGAAAAAGCAGCAAACCGGAGGACTGGGAGAAATTTAGAATTCAGCAGAGGAGGACAAACGGTTTAATTAGGAGGGGGAAAATAGAGTATGAGAGTAAGCTTGCTGGGAACATAAAAACTGACTGCAAAAGCTTCTCCAGATATGTGAAGAGAAAAAGATTAGGTCCCTTGCAGTCAGAGTCAGGTGAATTCATAATGGGGAACAAGGAAATGGCAGACCATTTGAACAAATACTTTGGTTCTGTCTTCATTAAGAAAGACACGAATAACCTCCCGAAAATACTAGGGTACTGAGGGTCTAGGGAGAAGGGGGAACTGAAGGAAATCCTTATTAGTCAGAAACATAGAAACATAGAAACATAGAAAATAGGTGCAGGAGTAGGCCATTCGGCCCTTCGAGCCTGCACCACCATTCAATAA
The DNA here is from genome assembly GCF_044704955.1 of Pristiophorus japonicus. NCBI lineage: Eukaryota > Metazoa > Chordata > Chondrichthyes > Pristiophoridae > Pristiophorus > Pristiophorus japonicus. The sequence goes on along the minus strand of NC_091981.1, from coordinate 154,398,179 downwards.
GATCATGGCTGATCATTCACCTCAATAACCCTTTCCTGTTTTCTCTCTATACCCCTTGATCCCTTTAGCCGTAAGGGCCATATCTAACTCCCTCTTCAATATATCTAATGAACTGGCATCAACAACTCTCTGCGGTAGGGAATTCCACAGGTTAACAACTCTCTGAGTGAAGAAGTTTCTCCTCATCTCAGTCCTAAACGGCTTACACCTTATACTCAGACTATGTCCCTGGTTCTGGACTTCCCCAACATCGGGAACATTCTTCCTGCATCTAACCTGGCCAGTCCCGTCAGAATTTTATGTTTCTATGAGATCCCCTCTCATCCTTCTAAACTACAGTGAATACAGGCCCTCCTCATATGTCAGTCCTGCCATCCCAGGAATCAGTCTGGTGAACCTTCACTGCACTCCCTCAATAGCAAGAACGTCCTTCCTCAGATTAGGAGAACAAAATTGAACACAATATTCCAGGTGAGGCCTCACTAAGGCTCTGTACAACTGCAGTAAGACGTCCTTGCCTCTATACTCAAATCCCTTGGCTATGAAGGTCAACATACCATTTGCCTTCATCTCTGCCTGCTGTACCTGCATGCCAATTTTAAATGACTGATGTACCATGACACCCAGGTCTCGTTGCACCTACCCTTTTTCTAATCTGCCGCCATTCAGATAATATTCTGCCTTTGTGTTTTTGCCCCCGAAGTGGATAATCTCACATTTATCCACATTATACTGCATCTGCCTTGCATTTGCCCACTCTCCTAACCTGTCCAAGTCACCCTGCAGCCTTTTAGCGTCCTCCTTACAGCTCACACCGCCACCCAGCTTAGTGTCATCTGCAAACTTGGAGATATTACACTCAATTCCCTCATCCAAATCATTAATGTATATTGTAAATAGCTGGGATCCCAGCACTGAGCCCTGTGGCACCCCACTAGTCACTGCCTGCCATTCTGAAAAGGACCCGTTTATCCCGACTCTCAGCTTCCTGTCTGCCAACCAGTTCTCTATCCACGTCAGTACATTGCCCCCAATACTATGTGCTTTAATTTTGCACACCAATCTCTTGTGTGGGACCTTGTCAAAAACCTTTTCAAAGTCCAAATACACCACATCCACCAGTTTTCTCCTGTCCACTCTAACTGTTACATCCTCAAAAAATTCTAGAAGATTTGTCAAGCAGGATTTCCCTTTCATAAATCTATGCTGACTTGGACCGATCCCGTCACTGCTTTCCAAATGCGCTGCTATTTCATCTTTAATAATTGATTCCAACATTTTCCCCACTACTGATGTCAGGCTAACCGATCTACAATTACCCGCCTTCTCTCTCCCTCCCTTCTTAAAAAGTGATGTTACATTAGCTACCCTCCAGTCCATAGGAACTGATCCAGAGTCGATAGACTATTGGAAAATGATCACCAATGCATCCACTATTTCCAGGGCTACTTCCTTAAGTATTCTGGGATGCAGACTATCAGGCCCCGGGGATTTATCAGCCTTCAATCCCATCAATTTCCCTAACACAATTTCCTCCCTAATAAGGATTTCCTTCAGTTCCTCATTCTCACTAGACCGTCGGTCCCTTAGTATATCCGGAAGGTTATTTGTGTCTTCCTTCGTGAAGACAGAACCAAAGTATTTGTTTAACTGGTCCGCCATTTCTTTGTTCCACATTATAAATTCACCTGAATCTGACTGCAAGGGACCTACGTTTGTCTTCATGAATCTTTTTTTCCTCACATATCTATAGAAGCTTTTGCAGTCAGTTTTTATGTTTCCAGCAAGCTTCCTTTCATACTCTATTTTCCCCCTTCAAATAAACCGTTTGTCCTCCTCTGCTGTATTACAAAATTCTCCCAGTCCTCAGGTTTGCTGCTTTTTCTGGCCAATTTATAGGTCTCTTCCTTGGATTTAACCCTATCCTTAATTTACCTTGTTAGCCATGGTTGAGCCACCTTCCCCATTTCATTTTTACTTCAAACAGGGATGTACAATTGTTGAAGTTCATCCATGTGATCTTTAAATGTTTGCCATTGCCTATCCGCCATCAACCCTTTAAGTATCATTTGCCAGTCTATTCTAGCCAATTCACATCTCATAACGTCGAAGTTACCTTTACTTAAATTCAGGACTCTAGTCTCTGAATTAACTGTGTCACTCTCCATCTTAATAAAGAATTATACCATATTATGGTCACTCTTCTCCAAGGGGCCTCGCACAATAAGATTGCTAATTAGTCCTTTCTCATTACACATCACCCAGTCTAGGATGGCCATCCCTCTAGTTGGTTCCTCGACAAATTGATCTCGAAAACCATCCCAATACACTCCAGGAAATCATCCTCCACCGTATTGCTACCAGTTTGGTTAGCTCAATCTATATATAAATTAAAGCCACCCATGCTGTACCTTTATTGCATGCATCCTGAATTTCTTGTTTGATGCTGTCCCCAACCTCACTACGACTGTTTGGTGGTCTGAAAGGGCTTTAAACTAAATTGTGGGAAGGGGGGGCAGTTTTCAAGTGAGGGGAAATGTATACAGTCAATGAGAAAGGAGAAGGCAATAATGCAGGGTAGCGATAGGGGTAATGATAACCAGAGTGTGACAAGAAGAGACAGAGCGTATAAGCATAAGAGTGCACCAGAAAGTAGAGTCAGAGTAGGGAAAAATGGTGAAAATTAGCATTCGTATCAAGTTAAATGAGTTGATGGCACAAATAGAAGTAAATGGGTATGATCTGATAGCCATTACAGAAGCGTGGTTGCAATTTGACTAAGGCAGGGAACTAAATATTCAGGAGTATTAGACATTTTGGAAGGATAGGCAAAAAGGAAAAGGAGGTGGGGGTAGCTTTGTTAATAAAGGATGAGATCAGTGCAGTAGTAAGAAATGATAATGGCTCAGAAAATCAAGAGGTAGAATCAGTTTGGGTGGAGATAAGAAATAAAAACGGAAATAAGTCACTGGTGGGAATAGTCTAAAGGCTCACTAACAGTTGCTACACTGTAGGGCAGAATATAAATCAATAAATAATGAAGGCTTGTAAGAAAGTTACTACAGTGGGATGAGGGCAGAATTGGCTGAAGTAGACTGGGAACACAGACTAAACGGTGGCACAATTGAGGAACAGTGGAGGACTTTTAAGGAGCTCTTTCATAGTGCTCAACAAAAATATATTCCAGTGAAAAAGAAGGGCGGTAAGAGAAGGGATAATCAGCTGTGGATAACCAAGGAAATAAAGGAGAGTATCAAATTAAAAACCAATGCGTATAAGGTGGCCAAGGTTTGTGGGAAACCAGAAGATTGGGAAAATTTTAAACGACAAAAAGAATGACTAAGAAAGCAATAAAGAAAGGAAAGATAGATTACGAAAGTAAACTTGCGCAAAACATAAAAACAGATAGTAAAAGCTTTTACAGATATATAAAATGGAAAAAAGTGACTAAAGTAAATGTTGGTCCCTTAGAAGATGAGAAGGGGGATTTCATAATGGGAAATGTGGAAATGGCTGAGACCTTAAACAATTATTTTGCTTCGGTCTTCACAGTGGAAGACACAAAAACCATGCCAAAAATTGCTGGTCACGGGAATGTGGGAAGGGAGGACCTTGAGATAATCACTATCACTAGGGGGAGTAGTGCTGGACAGGCTGATGGGACGCAAGGTAGACAAGTCCCCTGGTCCTGATGAAATGCATCCCAGGGTATTAAAAAAGATGGCAGAAGTTATAGCAGATGCATTCGTTATAATCTACCAAAATTCTCTGGACTCTGGGGAGGTACCAGCGGATTGGAAAGCAGCTAATGTAAAAAAGGGGGCAGACAAAAGGCAGGTAACTATAGGCCGGTTAGTTTAACATCTGTAGTGGGCAAAATGCTTGAAGCTACCATTAAGGAAGAAATAGTCGGGACATCTAGATAGGAATAGTGCAATCAAGCAGACGCAACATGGATTCATGAAGGGGAAATCATGTTTAACTAATTTACTGGAATTCTTTGAGGATATAATGAGCATGGTGGATAGAGGTGTACCGATGGATGTGGTGTATTTAGATTTCCAAAAGGCATTCGATAAGGTGCCACACAAAAGGTTACTGCAGAAGATAAAGGTACACGGAGTCAGAGGAAATGTATTAGCATGGATAGAGAATTGGCTGGCTAACAGAAAGCAGAGATTCGGGATAAATGGATCCTTTTTGGGTTGGAAATCGGTGGTTAGTGGTGTGCCACAGGGATCGGTGCTCGGACCACAACTGTTACAATATACATAGGTGACCTGGAAGAGGGGACAGAGTGTAGTGTAACAATATTTGCAGATGACACAAAGATTAGTGGGAAAGCGGGTTGTGTAGAGGACACAGAGAGGCTGCAAAGTGATTTAGATAGGTTAAGCGAATGGGCTAAGGCTTGGCAGATGGAATACAATGTCGGAAAATGTGAGGTCATCCACCTTGGGGAAAAAAAACAGTAAAAGGGAATAGTATTTGAATGGGGAGAAATTCCAACATGCTCCAGTGCAGAGGGACCTGGGGGTCCTTGTGCATGAAACTCTTTTGAGTTTACCTGCAAAAACAAAAACATTAAAACCATGCCACCCGCCTGGGTGACACAGCAGACATTTACAAGGCCCTTTTTTTTTTTCTTTTTTTTTTTTTGCTTTTTTTTTGGGCACTAAAATCAAATTTTCCTTTTTTCCAGTGCCCCCTATAAAAGGAGAGGGGGACACTAAAAGCACCGGCAATTAAAACAAAATAAACTTTAAAACGTAAAATCAAATTAAAATTTGGTTGCCGGGCGTGATGATGCACTCCAGTCCCTCCGGTGCCCACCTCTCGCGGAAGGCCGCGAGCGTACCGGTGGACACCGTGTGCTCCATCTCCAAGTCCTTGTGCATGAATCCCAAAAAGTTAGTTTGCAGGTGCAGCAGGTAATCAGGATGGCGAATGGAATGTTGGCCTTCATTGCGAGAGGGATGGAGTACAAAAGCAGGGAGGTCCTGCTGCAACTGTACAGGGTCTTGGTGAGGCCGCACCTGGAGTACTGTGTGCAGTTTTGGTCACCTTACTTAAGGAAGGATATACTAGCTTTGGAGGGGATACAGAGATGATTCACTTGGCTGATACCGGAGATGAGGGGATTACTTTATGATGATAGATTAAGTAGACTGGGTGTTTACTCGTAGGAGTTCAGAAGGATGAGGGGTGATCTTATAGAAACATTTAAAATAATGAAAGGGATAGACAAGATAGAGGCAGAGAGGTTGTTTCCACTGGTCGGGGAGACTAGAACTCGGGGGCACAGCCTCAAAATACGGGGGAGCCAATTTAAAACCGAGTTGAGAAGGAATTTCTTCTCTCAGAGGGTTGTGAATCTGTGGAATTCTCTGCCCAAGGAAGCAGTTGAGGCGAGCTCATTGCATGTATTCAAATCACAGATAGATAGATTTTTATCCAATAAGGGAATTAAGGGTTATGGGGAGCGGGCGGGTAAGTGGAGCTGAGTCCACGGCCAGATCAGCCATGATCTTGTTGAATGGCTGAGCAGGCTCGAGGGGCTAGATGACCTACTCCTGTTCCTAATTCTTATGTTCTTATGTAATAATCATGGGCGATTTTTATCTTCATATAGATTGGACAAATCAAATTGGCAAAGGTAGCCCTGACGACAAGTTCATAGAATGCATTCGGGATGGTTTCTTAGAACAATACATTGTGGAACCAACCAGGGAGCAGGCTTTTTCAGATCTGGTAATGTGCAATAAGATAGGATTAATTAACGATCTCATAGTAAAGCATCTTCTAGGGAAGAGTGATCATAGCATGTTAGAATTTCAAGTTCAGTTTGAAGGTGAGACACTTGGGTCTCAAACTGGTGCCCTGAACTTATATAATGGCAATTACAAAGGGATAAAGACAGAGTTGGCTAAAGTGGACTGGGAAAATAGATTAAAGGGTAAGATGGTAGATAAGCAGTGGCAGACATTTCAGGAGATATTTCATAGCTCTCAGCAGAGATATATTCCAATGAGAAAGAAAGACTCTAAGAGAAGGATGGCTAACGAAGGAGGTTAAGGATGGTATCAAATTAAAAATAATGGCAGACAATGTTGCAAAGAATAGTGGTAGGCCAGAGGATTAGGACATTTTTAGAAACCAGTAAAGGACGACTAAAAATTAATAGAGAGAGAAGATAGATTATGAGAGTAAACTAGCAAGAAATATAAAAACAGACAGTAAGAGCTTCTACAGGTGTATAAAAAAGGAAGAGTTGTTAAAGTAAATGTTGGTCGTTTAGAGGATGGGCTTGGGGAATTAATAAAGGGAAATAAGCAAATGGCAATAACTTTGAACAAATATTTTGTATCGGTCTTCACGGTAGAAGACACTAAACACATTCCAATAATAATAGATGATGAAGGGGCTATAGGTAGGAGGGAACTTAAAATAATTACTGTCAATAGAGAAAAAGTACAAGGCAAACTAATAGGACTAAAGGTGGACAAGTCCCCTGGACCTGATGGTCCATATCCTAGGGTTTTAAAAGAAGTGCTGCAGAGATAGTGGATGCATTGGTTGCAATCTATCATAATTCACTGGATTCTGGAGAGATCCCAGCGGATTGGAAAACCAAAACTATAACGCCCCTATTCAAGAAAGGAGGGAGATAGAAAGCAGGAAACTAACATCTGTCATTGAGAAAATGCTAGGGTCCATTATTAAGGAAGTAGTACCAGGACATTTAGAAAATCATAATACAATCAAACAGAGTCAGCGTGGTTTTATGAAAGGGAAATCATGTTTGACAAATTTGCTAGAGTTCTTTGAGGATGTAACAAGCAGAGTGGATAAAGGGGAACCATTAGGTGTCATGTATTTGTATTTCCAGAGGCATTCAATAAGGTGCCGCATAAAAGGTTACTGCACAAGATAAAAGTTCACAGGGTTGGGGGTAATATATTAGCATGGATAGGGGATTGGCTAATGAACAGAAAACAGAGAGTCAGGATAAATGGTTAATTTTCAGGTTGGCAAACTGTACCTAATGGGGTATCACATGGATCAGTGCTGGGGCCTCAACTATTTACAATCTATAATAATGACTTGGATGAAGGAACCGAGTGTAATGTAGCCAAATTTGCTGATGATACAAAGATAGGTGAGAAAGCAAGTTGTGTAAGAGGAAACACAGGGCTAGACTTTCCACTTTGCTGTCTATCGCCCAAAAAATGGGCGATGTTCCAGTGATGTTCGATGTCCCAACCTTTTTTTGGATGGCGATTTTCCACACGGCAATAGGCCAGCAATGTCAAATGGGCAATGCAAAAGGTCAGCGATGTGACGCTCGCCCAACAAACGGCCCGCGATGTGGAAGGCAAAAGCTTCCCAAACAACGGCCTTTCGCGCATGCAATTTTAAAAATGTTTTCCGGTTGACAGCATTTTGCGCATTTCGGGAGGTCAGAGGTCATCCACACATGCACAGAAGGAGGTGTAGAGAGAGAGAGAGAGAGAGAGAGAGGATAGAGAGAGAGGAGGAAGGCAGAGGAGAAAGAGCAGGTTGACGATAGAAAAAGCAGATAAATACCAGTATCACTTTAGAGGAAAGAGAAAGAGCAGATTGACTGTAAAAAAAGCAGATAAATAACAGTTTTCAAAATAAGAGAGAGAAATAACAGTAATATGTCTGACTCTGATCAGAGTTTACATGATGTGGAGGGGGTGAGGAAGGAGGCCAAGCCGTTTTCTGCCGAGGCCAACGAGGCCCTCGTCACGGAGGTGCACTCCTGGTGGGCCCAATTAACGGGGCTAAGGGTAAACACCTAACCCAGGCATATTGGAAGATATGGAGTGAGATCGCTGATGTCGTCTCCTCGGCATCGCACGAGGCGAGGGGCGCCGACCAATGCCGTAAGCGATGGAACAGCCTGGTTGCTTCAGCAAGAGTAAGTTGGATTTTTTATTGTAAAGATGCAAATTGTTTTTAAAATTAAAATTAAGCTCCTCCATTGAATTTAAGCTTGTTATTCCGACATATATTACTATATTCCCTGTTAAGATCTGGACAGGGCTATTAATCTGTGCTCCTTTTAAATCTGTCATGCTGCTCTCAGTTACACTTGGGGAAGAGCTGTCCTTGCTCACTGGCTGCCATGATTTAGACGAGGGGATTAAATGCAGTATCTCCAAATTTGCGGATGACACTAAGTTGGGTGGCAGTGTGAGCTGCGAGGAGGATGCTATTAGGCTGCAGAGTGACTTGGATAGGTTAGGTGAGTGGGCAAATGCATGGCAGATGAAGTATAATGTGGATAAATGTGAGGTTATCCACTTTAGTGGTAAAAACAGAGAGACAGACTATTATCTGAATGGTGACAGATTAGGAAAAGGGAAGGTGCAACGAGACCTGGGTGTCATGGTACATCAGTCATTGAAGGTTAGCATGCAGGTGCAGCAGGCGGTTAAGAAAGCAAATGGCATGTTGGCCTTCATAGCGAGGGGATTTGAATACAGGGGCAGGGAGGTGTTGCTACAGTTGTACAGGGCCTTGGTGAGGCCACACCTGGAGTATTGTGTACAGTTTTGGTCTCCTAACTTGAGGAAGGACATTCTTGTTATTGAGGGAGTGCAGCGAAGAATCACCAGACTGATTCCCGGGATGGCGGGACTGACCTATCAAGAAAGACTGGATCAACTGGGCTTGTATTCACTGGAGTTCAGAAGAATGAGAGGGGACCTCATAGAAACGTTTAAAATTCTGACGGGTTTAGACAGGTTAGATGCAGGAAGAATGTTCCCAATGTTGGGGAAGTCCAGAACCAGGGGTCACAGTCTGAGGATAAGGGGTAAGCCATTTAGGACCGAGATGAGGAGAAACTTCTTCACCCAGAGAGTGGTGAACCTGTGGAATTCTCTACCACAGAAAGTAGTTGAGGCCAATTCACTAAATATATTCAAAAGGGAGTTAGATGAAGTCCTTACTACTCGGGGGATCAAGGGTTATGGCGAGAAAGCAGGAAGGGGGTACTGAAGTTTCATGTTCAGCCATGAACTCATTGAATGGCGGTGCAGGCTAGAAGGGCTGAATGGCCTGCTCCTGCACCTATTTTCTATGTTTCTATGTTTCTATGTGAGACTTTGGGACATTCGCTCTTGTCATTGTAATTGCCGAGTTCAGTGGTGATCAGTTATGGATAAAAACCCTATTAGCGTATAACTATGGAAACTGTTGACTATCCATTTTAGTATCTTAGCTCATGCCATGCTCTTGTCACTTTTGCAGAGCAAGTTATCGAACAACAGGAGGGAGCAGAGGCACACCGGAGGTGGCCCTGCTCAGCTCCAGGAGCTGTCGTCGATTGAGGAGAGAGCGGCGGTGCTTGTGGGGACCAACAGTCACTCAGCCACCACCTGTGGTCTTGCAGAGCCCACACATGCACCACGTGAGTGTTTTAAGCAGTTTTAAGCAGTGTATCATTGCCGAGAGCATGCAGAAATCAAGCGCAGGCAGCGGAAGGAGCGTGCGGCAAACCAGGATCCCTGCCCACCCTTTCCCTCAATGACTATCTGTCCTACGTGACAGAGACTGTGGTTCTTGTATTGGACTGTACAGTCACCTAAGAACTCATGCTAAGAGTGGAAGCAAGTCTTCCTCGATTCCGAGGGACTGTCTATGATGATGATGTTAAATTAATGTAAATTAATGTTATGCAATTTAATTATAAAATACAAATGACGTCATGTTACGCATGCTGCCTCTGTACTACTCTCAGATTGACAACATAAGAACATAAGTACATAAGAGCAGGTGCAGGCCATCTGTCCGTTGTCCCCTTCCCTGTTTGCTCCCCATACAGCCCCTTATCATTCTGTCTCTCTCCGACTGATGCATCCTCCAAAGCTCCACATAGATGTACGACCATATATACTACCAAATGATGCATTAATCTGTAAGGTCTCTCGATCGCAATTATTGTAGTAGTGATGCATCTCATATGTATGCCAGCACAGTGAAAGACTAACGTGTACCCTTCTGTTCTAATTGTGCTTTGCAGTTTGGCCAGGATCAGAGGCGCCAATGGCGCCACCAAGAACAGCGCCAGCGCTGGAAGTGCTCATTAACACGGGTGGTGAAGAGGACGAAGAGGAGGCCGAGCAAGAGACAAGCGAGCTGGAGGAAACATAGAAACATAGAAAATAGGTGCAGGAGTAGGCCATTTGGCCCTTCGAGCCTACACTGCCATTCAATGAGTTCATGGCTGAACATGCAACTTCAGTACCCCATTCCTGCTTTCTCGCCATACCCCTTGATCCCCCTAGTAGTAAGGACATGTTTTGTTAGCGGAACACGGTGCTGCACCCGAACATACCGTGATGCTGCAGACCACAAGCGAGTTGGGAGGCTGCACTTGCTTCTGACTCAGAAGGTGGTTCCACAGCTTTGTGTTCCCCTCCAACACACCCCAACAGGCAATCATGCCACCACCACCACCTCCACCACGGCAGGAAGTTTCAACATTGCCCGCTACACACCAACGTCATCCCGGTACCACTCTGAGACCAAAACAGACGGGTGGGCTAGGACACAGGGGGGGAACAGGACCTGGAGGGAAACATCGCTGCAGGTAGTGAGGGGGGTGCAATAATGTTTTTTATTTAGTTGATAATGTTCAGATTGTTTGTTGCTGTTGTTTCACGGTTGGGGGCTGGATTGGGGGGCTGGGTTGGGGGGCAGGTTGGGGGGTGGGTTGAGGTGTGAGGTGGTGGATGGGTGTGTGAGTGTTTGGGCATTCTTTTAAATTATTTAAGACATTTTGTTATTGTAATAAAAACATTTTTATTTCAATTCCCAACAAACCCCATCTGGCAATTTTATCCTCTCCTTATAGCTAGGTTACACAACATACAGCACACCACAATAAACTCAGCGACCTGGTCAAGATGGTACTGCAGGCTGCCTCCAGAGTGGTCCAGGCACCTGAAGCGCTGCTTCAGCACCCCAATTATCTTTTTGACGATATTGTGTGTAGCTATATGGCTTTCGTTGTAACGCTTCTCGGTTTCCATCTGGGGATTACGTAGGGGCGTCAGGAGCCAACTGGCAAGACCATATCCTTTATCCCCCAGCATCCAACCATGACCTTCTGGCTGACAGGTGAGGGATAGCACTCTCACGCGGGATGAGCTCATCATGGATGCTGCCTGGAAATGTAGCATTTACTGCCATGATAATTTGGTTGTGGTCGACAATGAGCTGCACATTCAGGGAGTGGAATCCCTTTCGGTTACGAAATACCTCTGGGTTCTGTAAAGGGGCTTTCAGGGTGATGTGCATGCAGTCTATTGCGCCCTGCACCTTGGGGAAGTTTGCTATTCTTGAGAAACTCAAAGCCCTCCCAGTCTGAGTCTCCCTGGTCATAGGGAAGCTTATAAAGTCCATCCTGAGAGCGTAAAGGGCTTCAGTCAGCAATTACAAGTAATGGTAGAGAAGCTACAGTCCCCATCACGATCACTAATACTATCACTATTGATATAAATGCCCTTTCTACTACTACTAAACTGCCCTTTCTACAAAATAAATGCAAATATAATTATATTTATAAATATAAGTATAAATTTGAGTGGCTCTATCTGTAAAAGATCCTTAAATAACAACAAATTATAAGCCCCTTGTTTTAGCAGCCTCCTCCCATCCGACGTTCAAAATTACGTCCGTAGTGCCGAGTTCTGTGAGGAAGGCCAGGGAAAAGCAAGTATTCTACAGCGATGTTCTCGGCGAGCAATCAGCCCGGCAATTTGCCAAAAGTTGCACCCAGCGATGTGCGGGCGATCACCTCCGTGATCACCTCGGCAATGTGAGCTGAAAGTTGGGGGGACAATTTTCCAGCGATATTCCAGCCTAACTTTCCACTTTTCAGTCAAAATGGGCGATGAAAGGCCATTTTGGGCGATATATGGGTGATAAATGGGCGGTGTGAAGTGGAAAGTCTAGCCCAAAGAATCTGCAAAGGGATATAGATAGGTTAAATGAGTGGGCAAAAATTTGGCAGATGGAGTATAATGTGGGAAAATGTGAGGTTATCTACTTTGGTAGGAATAAAAAAGCAAATTATTATTTAAATGGAGAGAACCTGCAAAATGCTGCAGTAGGGAGGCATCTGGGGGCCCTTGTACATGAAACACAAAAAGTTAGCATGCAGGTACAGCAAGTAATTAGGAAGGCACATGGAATTTTGGCCTTTATTGCAAGGTGGATGGAGTATAAAAGTAGAGAAGTTTTGCTATAACAGTACAGGGCTTTGCTAAGACCACACTTGGAGTGCTGCATGCAGTTTTGATCTCCTCATTTAAGGAGGGATTTAAGTGCACTGTAGGCTGTTCAGAGAAGGTTCACGAGGTTGATTTCTGTGATGAAGCGGTTGTCTTATCTAGAACTAGGGGGCATAGTTTCAAAATAAGGGGTCACACATTTAAAACGTAGATGAGGAGGAATTTCTCCTCTCAGAGGGTCGTGAATCTTTGGAATTCTCTACCCTAGAGAGCTGTGGAGGATGGGTCATTGAATATATTTAAGGTGGAGATGGTCAAGGATTGTGGGGAGGAAAGTGGAGTTGAGGCCAAGATCAGATCTTATTGAGTGCTCCTGCTCCTATTTCTTATGTTCTTATGTTCTTATGTATTAGGACAACTGGCAAATGTGGGTTTCTGCCTCACTAATAGGAATCAGGAGTTCCTTCAAAGTGGCATGAGCAGCACAGCTCACCATAATATGAATGCGCGGGCATTGCCATCATGAAAATTACACCATGTCAATGTAAAGATGGTTCCATTAGTTGGATGTGCAGAGCTTCAGTCGCCCCTGCAAGTCAAATGTGGTAGATACCAAATCCTGGATATCTGAGCACATGTTCTCCTACTCAGCCCCCAGGTAATGCATCCCAGCCTTTCAGTAGCAGTCATCCCAAATCCCAGTGTTTCGTCATCAGCTGTGAGACAGATATTTGCCTTCAGCATGATGGAAGGTCCTACAGGTGTAGTTTGATGTCTAAACCTTTATGTCCAGTGCCATATACCAGGCTTACTCATCAGCAACTGCTTAATCTAGATCCACAAGTGAAGGGAATTAGTAGAGTGGTTAACCCACTGTGAGACTGACTCACCCTTAGTGACAGCTCCCTGTCAGCAACCACTTTGTGGTCATGGATCTCAAACATGAGCTGGAAGATGTCCTTCTGAAGCGGACCTTGGAGATCTTAACCTTGAAGAAGAATTATTTGGACACATTTCTCATATGCTGCGAGCATAACCTGTTGAAGAATGATGAAAAGGACGAAAGAGCTCTTCGCCCCTTTTAAACCCAGTCCCAGAGACTGTATCCAAATTGAGGTTGACATCCACCAAGACCTTCCAGGTACCAATATGAATCAATAATCGCAAGAGATGTCCACTGTGGCTTAGAATCAATGCCTATCAATGTCAATTCCAATAAATCAAAATTATAGAAAATTATTCAAATTTACTCTCTAGCAAAAGATTTATCTGAGGAAGTTGTCAATGGCTATATTGGCCTCAGAGCATACAACAAATGAATGAGATGTCTTGTTGTAAGTGCCAATATGTTTACAAGCTATGGCCTATCACACTCCTCCACACGATCTCTCTCCTTTGTTCACACCACATTGCTCTATAGGTGGACTGGATATAGGGAAAGAAACTTGGGTGACAGTGTATAAAGGGCAGTAGCGGATCCGCTTTACACTCGCTCCAGTTTTCTTTTCCATTGTCTTCATTGGAAACAGGCTGCCCATTCATTGTCACTCATTTTGCATTCTGCCCAAGACAGAATTTAATTGGTTATTTGTCAGAAAGCCAAAATCATGTAATTAGGTTGACAAATGTAAAGCTTGCTCCCTTTTTACTTTTAATTTTGTGCTGTCTACTCTTTCTTCTTTATTAGCCATTAGCAGATATAAAGAATATATACCTGTTTGAAATATAATGTCATTTTTGATTGGAAGATTTATCCTATGATATTGCACTTTGTGATGTGTCGTTTCTGTAACAAGCAGCATGGCTGAAATTAATTAAGAGGTTACTGTGCATTAAATGGTTATCTAGTGTTTCAAATTGCATTGTTTAACATTATACAAAGTGAAAAAGGCATAATTATATGTATTTTGTTTCGAGCATCCCATCCGGTGTAACTGATGGCTATTTTCCTACCTCTCAATTTTTAAATATTAATTCTCGGGATTTGGGCATTGCTGGCCAGGCTGGCATTTATCACCATCCCTAGTTGCCCTGAGAAGGTGCTTTTGAAACACTGCAGTTTGTGTTGTATTGTAGCAGTTTGATACAACAGAATGGCTTGCTAGACCACTTCAAAGCACAGTGAAGAGTTAACCTCATTAATGTGAGACTGTAATCACATATAGGCCAGAACAAGTAAGAATAGTAGGTTTCCTTCCCTAAGGGACATTGGTGAACCAGTTGGATTTTTACAACAATCCAACAGCTTCATCGTCACTTTTATTTTACTGATAATTGCTTTTTATTTCAAGATTTTAAAAACTGAATTCAAATTCTTGACCTGCCACAGTAGGAATGGAATTTGTGTTCTCCAGATTATTAGTCCAGGCTTCTAGATTACTAGTCCAGTAACATAACCACTATGCTACTACACCACCAATTGAAATTAGGACTTTTTCCACTGCAGGGTCATGGATATGTGGAAAGAAACCCTCAGATAAGCAGTTAATATAGGTAATGTTACCTTGATTAACAGCTTTAAAAAGGAATCCGATGCCTGTGGATATAATTTGGATTGGGAGTTCAAAGAATAAGTAGAGATAGAGTTTATGGGAGTAATTTTAATCTAATATGTCTGGCGGGAAACTGATGGGATTTAGTTGGCTACCTTTTTTACACCCACTTGATTTCACTCTCCTTTTGAAGGGTGTAAAATGGTTGGCCAACATGACCTCATCAATTTCACACCAGGTGGTGGGGCGGTGCTGTTAAGTTAAAATTACCCCCCAATAAAATGCTGTGTAGACTATTATGGTTTTCTCATCCTTATTAAAATAAATGAATCAATTATTGGTCATAATTTGGAGAGAACATTGCCAAATTTGATTTTTTTTAATTCAATGTTTTTCATAGAACACATTTCGACACTTGGATTGTGCACGTTACAGAACAGTGCAAGAATATTTCATATGAAACCTGGCAGCTAGTGAGTGTTTGCAGCAAAGTCTTCAGTAGAAATCATCATCAAATTCTCCCAAGCATTCAATCTGTCATGGTCAAGGAGAGTTGTATGCTAATGCTTTGAAATAGCTCTGACTGAAGATTTGCACTTAATCTGAACTGAAAGCAACTAAAGTAAATCAGTGTTTAGTTCTCTTTGGGAGGGGTGTGGCACAGGGCAATTATTCCCAGCCTTCATCATCTAACCTTGTGGCATGAAAAAGGCCAAAAAGTGGTTAATAGAATATTTAAATAACTTGCCCCAAAAGAAAATACAATTTATATTGAAGTCATATAATTCAGCCTCAGACCTGAGCATCACCAAGGTATCTTTCAGTACATTGTAAAGTCAATGCAAGTAGAAGTAAAGGAGCATGGCTACAAATCTAAGATCGGAACAGCAAATGCTGAACATACACCGCAAGTCCATCAGCATCTGTTTAGAGAAAAGATGGCATGATATTTCAGATTGAGACCACTCGTCAGACAAAGAAGTAAAGATTTGCACTGTATCCAATTGAAAGTTGCACTCGTTAACAAAGTGCATTTTCATTCATTTTTTGCTGTATCTGTTCATAGTTCTTTACAAATATGCAAAAGATTTCAGCTAGGAATAATGAAAATCAGATTATTTCCAACTGCTTTAAAACACCATTATATTATTTACAGGAGGAATACTTTATTCAGTAGGAGACGGACTAAATACCATTTTTTTCCTGCCTGGTAAACCTGAAAAGATGATCAGACATATTGACCAGTAGGCTGAAGTATAAGTCAAAGCTGGAACTGAAGCATAAATCTCAGAAATGAGCTTTAAACCTTGTGCTTAGTTTGAAACTCTGAAACATAACAAAATAATAACATTGTTTTTTCAAGATGGACTGTCTGAGATATCTAAAAACTATTATTTGTGAGATGACTTGCTAGTGAAGCTTGACTTCTGCAATATAGACCTCAGTGGGCCAAATTACAACAACTGCTGTGGTTTTCTTGGAATCGTTGTTACAGACAGTGAATGTTTGACTGTACATGGGACTTATTGTCTTGGGGATTATTGAAGGATAATGAGAGAGTGGGATCCTCTTTTGAAGGAGGAGAGAGATCTTATGTGAAGGGAGGAGATAGGGAACATCTTGAGAAGATAGATAATTGGGAGAGAGAGAGGCGATGTTACTGGTGGTGGGAGAAGAGAGAGAACTTGTTACTGGGGCTAGGGAAGTGTGAGATCCTGTTTTAGGGGAGAAAGTGACTGGAGAGGGAGAGAGATCATGTTAGAAAGAGAGAAAGGAATGAGAGACCTAGTTAAGGAGATTAAGGAGGGGAAGAGATCACGGTGGGGGAGAGAGGTAGGAGAGAGAGATACCTATAGGAAGTGGGTGGGAGGAGAGAAATAGTGACCTTGTTGAGAGAGAAAGAGAGAGAGAGAGAGTCCTTAATAAGGGTAAGGGGTAAACAGAGGGAGAGGGTTTGGAGAGATCTTATTGCCAGAGGAGTGGTGAAAGACAGAAACAAAAGATTTTAAAGCTGTCCTCTTGGTGCAAGTTGTCAATTTCCTAGTGATTTCATTCTTCTAAGCAAGCTGAGATGCTGTGGGGTGATGTCTCAGCATCTATTCAAATGCTTCCAGCATCTAACTGCTCAGCATGCTGCCTTTGTTCTATATGTAGCTTCTCACAAACAGTGAAATATGTACAAACCGGGCCAGGCATAAAATGCTTCTCATGGAGCTAAAAATCTATCTGTGTAGTCATGTTTAGCGTAATTGTTTATTGCTCTGATCTACTAAGAAGCTGGCACTTTTATTGCCTCTGTGACTTTTTAAGCAAAATTGAGTACTCAGGCAGCAAATGACACTAGATGCAGCAAGTGTAGACATTTGCACGATTTGTCACAGGATGTCATGCCTTGCCAAATGCTTTACCATAAATATATTTGAGAAATCTTCAACATTGACAATTACGGCTGTAGAGATTTGCCAGATTGAAAAATGTAAAAGCTCGTAATTCTTTTTTAAATGCAAGTAATAAAAACAAGAACACAAAAAAAAGTACAAAGCAAAACTGAAAACCAAATGTAGATAAAGAAAGGCGGACACAAAATGGGTGAAATTTCTCCTGTTGATAATTTTACGGAAAGCTGTACACAATTGGAAATCTGAAATTCATGCTGACTTTCTCACAAACTATCAACATGGGGAATATCTCTACCCATAATGACGTATAAAGAGGAGGAAACTAACTGCCAGCTAGCAGTGAAGAGAGAGAAAGATATAGACAGACACATACAGACAAACATACATACTCAGACACACATACAATACAGAGGCAGAAACAAAAATACATTTTTTAAATAATGAAGTTATCAATTCTAAAATTTACATAATTTAAGCACTCTGTCTACTGACTAAGCTTCAGCTTCATGTTAATACATTGTTTGTATAATGTATTGTTTAAACTAACATACACACATGTGCATTTGTTTTCACTTTCAGGATATAATTATTAATAAGTGTCTAATTTTGTTACAATCACAGCTCATGATATATTATATAAGTTATTTTAGAATTCAGGAACATATTTTTAACTGTATGGAGTATTGATTTGAATTATATTTTTGTATTTTGAAAATTAAATGTATTTCCTGACATGAAGCAATAGATCCACAATTTAATAAGCAATATACATGCAGTGCAGCCAAGATACAAATTTAAATAACACTGTGCTGAAAGGAACTGCAATTGCCACAACATTCAGTTAGATTCAAAATTAGGAAGAAATCAAGACAAATCCAATCAGCCATTGACATTGCATCCACAGCCCTGATTATAAATGCTATATAAAGAGCTCAATCTACAAGGGAAGATTAAGCCTGTACTCCTCAAGTCTCAGTGGAAACATGAGCTTTAATACTTAACCTTCACCTATTGGTGAGTGGCCATACAACAGAGACTATTATATAAAGACCAATCAGTGACACAAGCATACTTATGGGACAGACACACACAGCAAGAAAAGGCCAAGGGTAATTCATTTATTGTTGCATTTAAAAGGGAGAGATAATCATTAATGTGTATGTGTATGTATGTATGTTTGTCTGTATGTGCCTGTTTTTTTCTTTCTCTCTATTCACTGCTATCTGGCAATTAGTTTCCTCCCCTTTATGGGCCGCGCCTAGAACGGCGCAGCCCCGACCTGGACAAAGTGTGCCTAAAAAAAAACGTACGTATTCTCCGGCTCCCTGCTGGTCCTCGAGTTGGGCGCGGCGCAGCACGAGCTGTAAGGGGCGGAGCTAGGTCCCTGCGCTAAAAACAGTGCCGGGACCTCTGCACATGCGTGCTACAGTGGGCGTGCATGTGCAGTAGCTCCAGGCGCCCAAAACTGTGTGGGAGGGGCCCGAAGTACGCAGCGCCCAGCCGTGGCCGAATGGCCTCACTGGGGCTGCGTGCATAAGGCTGCCTCCCAGCTCCTGCTTCCTCCCGACTCGACTCCCACTTCCCCCCTCCCCCAACACGAACCGACCCCCCTCTGCCCCCCCCCCCCCCCGACCCGATCCGACCCGACCCGACCCGCGCTCCCTCTCTCCTCTCTCTCCCCCGCCGACCTGACCCATGCTCCCGACCGTCCCCCCCCCCACCCCAGACCCGACCCGTGCTCCCGACCCCGGACCCCGGACCCGACCCGACCCAATGCCACCTACCTGTAAATCTGGTGCTGGGGATGGGCCCTGCCGAAGTCTTGGGCCGGCCAGGCCCAGCCCGTTCAGCCTCCCTCCCCCTTCTCGTTTCCGGCCCTCCCCCTTCTCCTTTCCCCTCCCCTTCTCCTTTCCCCCCCCTTCTCCATTTCCCCCCTTCTCCATTCCCCCCCCTTCTCCATTTCCCCCCCTTCTCCATTTCCCCCCCTTCTCCATTTCCCCCCCCCTTCTCCATTTCCCCCCCCCTTCTCCATTTCCCCCCCCCTTCTCCATTTCCCCCCCCTTCTCCATTTCCCCCCCCTTCTCCATTTCCCCCCCCTTCTCCATTTCCCCCCCCTTCTCCATTTCCCCCCCCTTCTCCATTTCCCCCCCCTTCTCCATTTCCCCCTCCTTCTCCATTTCCCCCCCCTTCTCCATTTCCCCCCCCTTCTCCATTTCCCCCCCCTTCTCCATTCCCCCCCCTTCTCCATTTCCCCCCCTTCTCCTTCTTCTCTCCCCCCCCTCTCCTTCTCCTCTTCCCCCCCTTCTCCTTCTTCTCCTCTTTCCCCCCCCCTTCTCCTTCTTCTCCTCTTTCCCCCCCCTTCTCCTTCTCCTCTTCCAACAACGAAACGCAAACAAAGAGAAAAAAATGCACGCACCCCCCCTTCCCCTTTTCCTCTTCACCCCTCCCTTCCCCTTCTCCTCTTCACTCCCCCTTCCCCTTCTCCTCTTCACTCCCCCTTCCCCTTCTCCTCTTCACTCCCCCTTTCCCCTTCTCCTCTTCCCCCCCTTTCCCCTTCTCCTCTTCCCCCCTTCTTCTCTTCCCCCCCCCTTCCCCTTCTCCTCTTCCCCCCCTTTCCCCTTCTCCTCTTTCCCCCCCCTTTCCCCTTCTCCTCTTCCCCCCCCCCTTTCCCCTTCTCCTCTTCCCCCCCCTTTCCCCTTCTCCTCTTCCCCCCCCTTCCCCTTCTCCTCTTCCCCTTCTCCTCTTCCCCCCCTTCCCCTTCTCCTCTTCCCCCCCTTCCCCTTCTCCTCTTCCCCCCCTTCCCCTTCTCCTCTTCCCCCCCTTCCCCTTCTCCTCTTCCCCCCCCTTCCCCTTCTCCTCTTCCCCCCCTTCCCCTTCTCCTCTTCCCCCCCCCTTCCCCTTCTCCTCTTCCCCCCCTTCCCCTTCTCCTCTTCCCCCCCCCTTCCCCTTCTCCTCTTCCCCCCTTCCCCTTCTCCTCTTCCACCCCCTTCCCCTTCTCCTCTTCCACCCCCTTCCCCTTCTCCTCTTCCTTCCCCTTCCCCCCCCCCCTTCCCCCCCCCTTCCCCTTCCCCTTCCCCCCCCCCTTCCCCTTCCCCTTCCCCTTCCCCCCCCCTTCCCCTTCCCCCCCCCTTCCCCTTCCCCCCCCCCCCTTCCCCTTCCCCCCCCCTTCCCCTTCCCCCCCCCCTTCCCCTTCCCCCCCCTTCCCCTTCCCCTTCCCCCCCCCCCTTCCCCTTCCCCCCCCCTTCCCCTTCCCCCCCCCTTCCCCTTCCCCCCCCCTTCCCCTTCCCCCCCCCCTTCCCCTTCCCCCCCCCTTCCCCTTCCCCCCCCCTTCCTCCTCCCCCCCTTCCCCTTCTCTTCCTCCTCCCCCACTTCCCCTTCTCCTCCTCCTCCTCCTCCTCCTCCTCCCCCCCCTTTGAATTTCTAAGATACTCCGTTCTACACCAGTTGCTCCAAAAAATCAGGAGCAACTGAGGCAGAAACTTGGGCCCTATATGTCATTATGAGTAGAGATAGTGCCTTGCCTGATACTTTACCAGGTTACAAAGAAAAATCCACAATGATGAAATCAGTGATGCATCACCCATTCCATCTGTTGCCAATACATCTTTTACACTGACATAATCGTAAACTAGAAATAAGTATAAAAGCAGAAAGCATCGTAAAGGTTCACATTGCACCATTGTGACAGAGTTTTAGGGCACATTTCCACCACAAATGTATTGTTGGTATGAGGTGGTTTCAACTTTCCATTGATACTATGTTGTGCAGTGTAAATCCAGTATTAAGGCCTCAGTCAAGGAAGTCACACTTTGCATAGTTTCAGGTTGGAACTCAACTCCAGATTCAGGTTGCATTTACATTGGGCTGGCTTTTTTGACAGAAATAACTGAGGCTGACAGCGCTCACCATTCTTACCATGTAAATCAGACAGCAACTTCTAGTAACTGCCTAAATCAGGAAGTTGCTGTCCGAGATGCCCTGATCCTCCAAAAGCTGCACGAAAATGACATCTCGCCGAGAAGACTTGGCATTGAAAACATGGAACGGCGTGAAGTTGCAGTACTTACCTGATATATATGCACAAAACTTGCCAGAAAAAGTTAGGCCTTGTTCATCCCAGCATAACTAAATTTTTAACACCATGATAAGTCTTAATTACAGCAAGTAATTAGGGAGGCAAATGGAATGTTGGTCTTTATTCCAAAGGGGATGGAGTAGGGCAGTCCTGCTACAACTGTACAGGGCATTGGTGAGACCATACCTGGAGTACTGCGTACAGTTCTGGTCGCATTATTTTAGGAGGGATATACTTGCATTGGAGACAGTTTAGAGAAGGTTCACTAGGTTGATTCCTGAGATGAAGGGGTTGTCTTATGAAGAAAGATTGAGCAGGTTGGACCCATACTCATTGGAGTTTAGAAGAATGAGAAGGGATTTTATTGAAACATATAAGATCCTGAAGGGGCTTGAGAGGGTAAATGCAGAGAGGATGTTTCCCCTCATGGGGGAATCGAGAACTAGGGGGCATAATTTCAAAATAAGGGGTTGCCCATTTAAAACGGAAATGAGGAACAATTGCTTCTCTGAGTGTCATGAATCTTTGGAATTCTCTTCCCCAGAATGGTGTGGAGGCTGGATCATTGAACATACTTAAGTGGAGATCGACAGATTTTTGAATGAAATCGAAGTCAAGGGTTATGGGGAGCGGGCAGTGAAGTGGAGTTGAGGCCAAGATCAGATCAACCATGATCTTATTAAATGGCGGAGCAGGCTCAAGGGGCCAAATGGGTTACTCCTGTTCCTATTTCTTATGTTCCTATGTTCTTACTGCTAAACAACAGCACCTCCAAAGCCCATGACCTCTACCATCGAGAAGGATAAGGGCAGCAGGCACATGGGAGCAACATCACCTCCAAGTTTCCCTTCAAGTTACACACCATCCTGACTTGGAAGTATATCGCTGTTCCTTACTTGTCATTGGGTCAAAATCCTGGAACTCCCTCCTTAACAGCACTATGGGAGTACCTTCACCACACGAACTGCAGCAGCTCAAAAAGGTGGCTCACCACCACCTTCTTAAGGACATTTAGGTATAGGTAATAAATGCTGGCCTTGCCAGTGACTCTCACATCCCAGAAAAGAATAACAAAAATCCTCTCTGGCACTGAAAATGAACCTTAACAAGTATGGAGTCTCATTCCTTCAGATTTTAATTATTGTTGGAGATTTAAATTTTTTAAAAAGCTATTTTTATTATTTTCTTTCTATCTCCTTTTCTCTCTCTCTCTCTCGCTTCTATCTCTCCCTCTTAATCCAATCTTTCTTTCTGTTATGTCCTTGGATGCTCTGATGATTCACGAGGCAATGTGTTGTACTTGAACTGTAGTCCTTTATTGATAACTCCAGAGTGAGGATCACACCTGGTGGCCTGCCTTTTATACTAGGCCAGGCACACCTGTACAGGTAACCTACAAGTCTCCCACTGCTGTGCCCTCTGGTGGCACACCTTGTGAGAGTACAAACAGTAGCCATGTAGGATAAATGACATCACTCGCCCCCAAGCCTTTAGTGCAAATCGCCTTTGCATTGACTGTGCTCTGGGCTTAGCTCTATCTGGTTGACCCTTGGTGGGTCGTTTCAATCTTGGGTGAGTAGTTGGTGTTTCGTTGGCAGTAGAGTGCTGGTGGTTGCTCTTTGTGTGTGTCCCTGACCACTTCACTTCATTCTCTGCTCCCCCCCCCCCCCACATATATATATTATGCCGGAGGCTCATTGCATTCATTAACATTCAAGTCCAGAAAAAGAAGTTTGCATTACATTTATGGTTCAGTTATGAGATAAGTACGTTATACTGGTGAAATACATTATTGAAATGTACTGGGGATCGGTAACTGGTGCGCAAGGACAAACTAGTTCCAGAACTGCTGGATGGTGTCCCTGCAGTCTGGTGGCGGCGCGGTGCCCTGTGCTGGCAGTGGGAACCCGGTTGGCTCAAGTTGCCTGCTCTTGGGGCTGTTGCCGTGGTTCCTAGCGTCGGGCAAGTTCACAGATGCCTGTGACCTCCCTGTCCTTTCTTTGTGACCTGGGTCGTTGCTGCTCCCAGAGGAGCTGTCATCTAGCAGTGCACAGGGAACTACTGACTCGTTGGCCTGGGCGTTGTTTGGTTTGGGATCCTGGCTGGTCCTGGTCCTCTTTGGGAGGACTGTTGCGGGTGACCCTTCGTTTCCGGGTATGGCCTTGGTGGCGATGGGGTCTGGGAGCTGCACCTTAGCACAGGTTGCTCTTTCAGGCTCGTGGCGGTTGGTGCCATCGGGTGCCTGAGAGGTGGATCCGATCAGGGGTAAGGTATCGATACTGGTGCTATTGCCCTCTTGAGATCACTTGCTCTGCAGCTCGTGTATATTGGCTGCTTGTGGCCATACTCCGTGGTACATTACTCTGGTCCCAGGGACGCAGGCTACAGCATTGGGTAGCTCGCTGGAACTGTGTGATCCTGATGGGTGTTTTCCCGCTGCATTGGGTGTGTGCAGTTGGAATCCTACATCGCACAACGTTTCACTACTTATTGTGAATACCCTGTAGCTCCGATAGCGATCGTGCGACTTTTCCTTGCTTGTTGCATGTACACAATTCTGATCAACAATTACATATTTTATCTCTAACTCACAGTTGCTATTACATAGGGCCCAAGTTTCCACACGATAAAAAACGGGCGCCCCTCCGAGCTGGGCGCCCGTTTTTCGCGCCTAAAACGGCGCCGGAAAAAAAACGAGCGATTCTGGAGCGCTTTGCAACTCCTTGTCTGCTTGGCGCGGCACCCAGGGGGGGCGGAGCCGACACTCGTGCCGATTTTGTATGTGGGAGGGGGTGGGTACTATTTAAATTAGTTTTTTTCCTGCCGGCAACGCTGCGCGTGCGCGTTGGAGCGTTCGCGCATGCTCAGTGTGAAAAAAACATTGGCACTCGGCCATTTTTGTAGTTCTTTGTAGCTGTTTAGATTTTGAACATTTTTTAATAAAAGTACATTGCCATCAGCACAGAGGCTTCTTGTAGCAGTGAGAAGGGTGCAGGAAGCCTCAGAAAGTTAAGGCAGCTGTTTCCCGACGACCTCCCCCTTTTGCTGTCGGGAAATGGCTCCTCAATTTGTGAGGCTTCCTGCAACCTTCTCTCTTTCCCGCCAGCCGTCTGGAACGGCTCACTTCCCTCCCCCCACCTCGTTCCGGACGCCTGATTTGTAACCTGCGCCTGATTTTTTAATGTGTAGAACAGGTAGGAAGATGGTTTATTTAATCTTTTCTTTGCTTATAAATGTTTATTCAGGTTGGATTTATTTCGATAATATTTGTATAAGTATAAATAAGGATTTATTGTACAATTTAATGACTTCCCTTCCCTCCCCCCACCTCGTTCTGGGCGCCTGATTTGTAACCTGCGCCTGATTTTTTAATGTGTAGAACAGGTTTTTTCAGTTCTACAAAAATCTTCACTTGCTCCATTCTACTTTAGTTTGGAGTACATTTTCACTGTGGAAACTTTGAAATCAGGCGTCAGTGGCCGGACACACCCCCTTTTGAAGAAAAAATTCTGTTCCAAAGTAGAACAGTTCTACCTGACTAGAACTGCAGAAAAAAAAATGTGGAGAATTGCGAATTCTAAGATAGTCCGTTTGTTCTCCATCAGTTGCTCCTAAAAATCAGGCGCAAATCATGTGGAAACTTGGGCCCTTAGAGTGAGTGTGTGGTACTGTCCCTTTAAATGTGGTGGGTTGAAGGCCTCCTGTAAGAGAACCTTGCTCTCTTTACCCCAATCCTCTTCTTCGCTTGGTGCCACGTGTTGCTCCATCAGCGCTGCACCTTGTGGTCTGGCCGCCGCCATCTTTTTCTTCAGCGCATCACCTCGTGGTTCGGGCGCCATCTTTCCTCCATCCACGATGTCGATTGCAGTGATCCTCTTCTCCGTGGGTTCTGCCTCCGAAGCTGGGAAGTCGCCTCTGGATCCGATTTTCTTCCTCCGGAGTCCTGCTGCTGGAACCTGGAAGGTGCATTCGGGTCGTCCCAGCTAGATCATCTCCATGCAGTCAAGCTGAGCGGTCTGCTCTCTGGTGTCGGATACAACCTCTGGCGAGGGCTTGCTTTGCCTCTGAGCGCAGGGGACGTCGATCGCTGGAGGGGTGAAGTCTTCCCACTTGCAATGGATCTTTTCCATCCACCTTCTTCTGAGTAGCTTTGGTCCATCATCTGCAACAATCCACAGAGGTAACTTGTACACCGCGCCATCATGGAGTACCTTAACATCCGCACTACCAATGACTGGGATAAATTCATCGGTGTAGGTGCGCAGCTTTGCCTGAACCGGGACCAACTTGGGTCGTTCAGCTTGATTGTCCCACAGCCTCTCAAATGCTTCTTGGTTCATTACTGACTGACTCGCCCTCGTGTCCACTTCCATGAAGACTGGAACGCCATCTCTCTCGACTTCCATCCTCAATAGGGAACACTCGGTGGTGCAGGTAAACATGCTATATACCTTGTTATGCGGCTGAGCTGCCTCTCTGCCTATCGTTTCATAATCTGTGCTGGATTCATGGCCATCTGCAGACTCTTCATCGAAACAGTGAGTCATATTTCTCTTACACATTCACTGGAGGTGGCCCTTTGTATTGCAGCCTTTGCATACATAGTCTTTAAAATGGCACTGGTGAGCCCTGTGATTCCCTCCACAACGCCAGCATGGAGCTACTCGATTAGCCCTCCTCGGTGGACTCTGAGTTAAGGGACTCGGGGGCCTGTTCTCTCTTCCCTAAGAAGGTTCGCATTCTACAGTCCAGCCTCTAAAAAGCACCACTCTGTGCACAGTACTTGCTGGGTTTGAGTCCTGGGGATGAGTCATCTGCCTAGAGCCGCAGGTCGAGATCATGAATGCCTGGCTCACAGAGATGGCCTTCTGCAGTGTGATTGGTATCCGCCGACAGTAGCTTATGAAGAAGGTCCTCATGGCTGATTCCAATAACAAAAATGTCCTGCAGTGCTTCGGTGAGGCGGTTACTGAAATCACACAGTGCCGCCAGCCTCTTGAGGTCTGCGGTGTATTTCGCGATTTCCTGGCCTTTGGGCCGTCGGTGGGTGTAGAACCAGTGTCTGGCTGTGAGGATGCTCTCCTTGGTCTCGAGTTGCTCCTGGATCAGTGTTACGAGCTCCTCATACGTCTTGGTCATTGTCTTTGCTGGTACCAGCAAGTCCCAGCGAGGCCATAGACGGTGGGCCCACAACTGGTTAGCAGGATAGCTCTGCGCTTATCAGCCAGTGTGGTCGGGTTGTCTCCTGCCAGGTCGTTTACTGTGAAAAAATGTTCTAGCCTCTCCACAAAGGCATCCCAATCATCACCATCGGCGAACTGCTGCAATGTACCAAGGGTAGCCATTTTCGCGTGAAAGTCTTTAATCTCGTCGCCAATTGTTATGTCCTTGGATGCTCTGATAATGACTCCACGAGGCAATGTGTTGTACTTGAACTGTAGTGACCTTAGTCCTTTATTCATAGCTCCAGAGTGAGGATCACACCTGGTGGCCTGCCTTTTATACTAGGCCAGGCACACCTGTACAGGTAACCTACAAGTCTCCCACTGCTGTGCCCTCTTGTGGCACACCTTGTGATAGTACAAACAGTAGCCATGTAGGCTACATGACGCTTTCCCTTTCATTATTTTGCATTCTGTACCTGATTTGACATTGAATTAAATATTCTAACTGACACTTCTTGGTTCAGACACTGCACTGCTCATTAACGAGTCTTCAATCTGATTGGTGAAGGAGATACACAGCTGCTTTCCCTGTTCACACAGGTCACAGATGCTCTGTAGGGGGCGCTGCACTTTTTCGTTAGTTGGCTGATTGGAACTGCTAGTTCAAAAGCCCATAAAAAATCTATGGACAAGTGCAAGTGTAACGAATGGCTGACACTGTTCATTTGCTGCTGACCACAAAATCCAGCCCATTATAACTGTAATAATGGTGTGAGGCAGAACAGTTGTTGCATAAATGTACCCTTAGAAGCAGAAAGTTCTGGGAAGTGAAACTAAGTAAAAACTCCCAAATAAAGTGACAATGGGGCCAAAAGTTACAGCTGCCAGAAAGCTGGCGGTGTTAACGCGTTTTTCCCCCAATTAGCGCCACTATGGTTGCAGTGGCCATTGGATCCAAATTCAGTTTTTTGACCCCAAAAAGTACACCAGCGCTAATTGCCCTTCAAAACATATAGTTTGCAGCAGTGTGGGTGGGTTAATTGGGGTGGTATTCCCATGGGGAAATTCACCCTTAGGGTGATTGGTAGCCAACGAGCCAGCTGCTTCCTGGCCTTCTCAAAAGCCAGGGTTTGCAGCTAGGCCCTGAGGAGGGAACGAGTGGTGTGCAGGGATGGCTGGTGCTGCTGTGGTAAGAAGGGCTACGAGATTTTCAGGTGCCGAGCTGGGGTCCCTGATGCAAGTTTTGGAGGGAAGGAGGCGAATCCTCTACCTAGATGTAGGGAGACCGACTCGCCAACTGTTTAGTGATGCCTGGAGGGAGATAGTGGAAGAGGTGTCGGGGACCTCCATCTATAATAGGATGGTGACCCAATGTCGAAAAAGTATGAACGACATCATTCGTTTGATGAAAGTGAGTACCTATTCCACCAAATGCTCACCTTCCATCTGCGATCCTCTCCTTCATCCTTCCCTTATTTCCCACCTTCACTCTTTAATCACTGATGCAGCATTTCATTGCTGAGGCCTCTATATAAAAAATATATGTGTGTGTGTGTGTTTGCAATAGAGGCCCTCTCATCTCACATTGACAGCTGCATGTCATGAACACACATGTGCTCTCATTTCTGATGCATCATCAAGGTGATACAAACCAACCATTCTTTGTTTTGCAGGCCAAACTTGCTCATAATCGCAGTGAGCAAAGGAGGACTGGTGATGGCGAGGCTGACATTCAAATCCTCACATCCTTGGAGGCGAGAGTCAAGGCGAGAGTCGGCAGACATGGTGCTTTCCCTGTGGCCCAGGGCACTGGCGATGCCGATGAGAGTAAGTGAAAGCCCTTCTTTAATGCTATCTCTCCCTGAATACTGCAGCACCTGCTGTGCCTTTGCCTCTGAAAGTCTGCTACTTGTAGACTCCATGCGGAAATTTTTTACATCCCCCTCATGGCAGCCCTTCTCCAAATTATGTTTGCAGATGAGCACTCCCTCACCCCCCGCCACTGTGGGCTCAGGTACTGGCGATGCCGATTAGGGCAGCATGGGTAAGTGAGGGCCTTCCTTTAATGCTATCTCTCCCTGAAAGTGACAGCGCACACTGTGCCCTACCTTCTGAAAGTCTGCTATATGCAGGCTCCATGCGTTAATCCTTTACCTTCCCCTCACGGCAGCCCTTCTCCCATTGATGCTTGCAGATGATAGGCCGTGTGGCAGATGAGGCGAAGGAGAGGATCCTGCTGTAGGACCAGGCCTGGAGGAGACCCTTTGATGAGAGCCAGACAGAAGAGCTTACTGACAACTCAGTGTCCTCAATGCTTTCGAGCATTGCTGATACCCTGGATCTGACTCCATCTTTTGGCAACTTTAGTGATGAGGAAGAGGAAGAGGAGGACAATGCTGAGAGCACCATGTCACTGCTTCCACCCACACACACCAGCTCAGATACTGGGAGTGCGTGGTTTGGCGTAGTCAGTATCGTAGAGGGGTCTGCACTGGGTGTTGCACCAGAAAATAGCAGGCTGCAGCATGGTGACGGGGCTAGGCAACCTCAGGTGCCACCTTTCCAGGGGGGGCGGGGGATTCCACACCGGAGTTCTACAGAGGAGGACTCGGACGAGCCCATCGATGTTGCGGCTTACGAGAGAAGGTTGGAGGCCATGCATTTCCAGATGTTGGGGGCACTGGCAAGGGTGCCAGAGAGGCTGTCAGAAGTGGTGAGGAACGTGGAGGAATCCACCTCCCGCCCCAGGGATTTCTCGGCCTTCAATCCCATCAATTTCCCCAACACAATTTCCCGCCTAATAAGGATATCCTTCAGTTCCTCCTTCTTACTAGACCCTCGGACCCCTAGTACATCAGGAAGGTTATTTGTGTCTTCATAAAGACCGAACCAAAGTATTTGTTCAATTGGTTTGCCATTTCATTGTTCCCCATCATAAATTCACCCGAGTCCGACTGCAAGGGACCTACGTTTGTCTTCACTAATGTTTTTCTCTTCACTTATCCATAGAAGCTTTTGCAGTCAGTTTTTATGTTCCCGGCTAGCTTCCTCTCGTACTCTATTTTCCCCCTCCCAATTAATCCCTTTGTCCTCCTCTGCTGAATTCTAAATATCTCCCAGTCCTCAGGTTTGCTGCTTTTTCTGGCCAATTTATATGCCTCTTCCTTGGATCTAACACTATCCTTAATTTCCCTTGTTAGCCACGGTTGAGCCACCTTCCCTGGTTTATTTTTACTCCAGACAGGGATGTACAATTGTTGAAGTTCATCCATGTGATCTATAAATGTTTGCCATTGCTTATCTACCGTCAACCCTTTAAGTATCATTTGCCAGTCTATTCTAGCCAATTCACGCCTCATGTCATCGAAGTTAGCTTTCCTTAAATTCAGGATCCTAGTTTCTGAATTCACTTTGTCACTCTCCATCTTAATAAAGAATTCTACCACCTAATGGTCACTCTTCCCCAAGGGGCCTCGCACAACAAGATTGCTAATTAGTCCCTTCTCATTACACATCACCCAGTCTAGGATGACCAGTTCTCTAGTTGGTTCCTCGACATATTGGTCAAGAAAACCATCCATAAAACACTCCAGGAAATCCTCCTCCACCGCATTGCTACCAGTTTGGTTAGCCCAATCTATATGTAAATTAAAGTCGCGCATGATAACTTTATTGCATGCATCCCTTATTTCTTCTTTGATGCTGTCCCCAACCTCACTACTACTGTTTGGTGGCCTGTACACAACTCCCACCAGCGGTTTCTGCCTTTTGGTATCATGTTGTGGAGCCTCTGCAGGCTGCTGCTGGCAAGGCTTCTCACCCACGATCTGGTGAGGCAGGTCAGCGTACCTCACCCTCCTCTTCACGCCATCTCCCTGCTACCCAGCCTCTGGACATGGACGTCTGCAGGCCCTTCTGCATGTTGGACAACCATGGCTGCTGCCTCTCTTGCCTGTTGCCTGAAGACTCGTTGTACAGGGACACCTCCTCCTGCATGCCTCCCTGTCTCTGACAATCTGGAGCAGGCGTTCCCCTACCAAAACTGAACCCATTATGGGTGGAGGCACGACCCTCTGTGTAGCAGAGATTTACTCCCACCAGCCACGACTAATGAGAGACAGGGAAAGATTTTTATCACTCAGCAAAGTTTTCAGAATCCTGCTGCCATATTTGAAATGTTGAACAAAAAGCTCCGATAAATTCTGATGAACAAAAAGCTTTGATAAATTTTGATGAACAAAAAGTCTCTCAACACACCAGCTGGCACTCTCCCACTGTGCACTGACCCTAAAAGCTGGCAGGGGCACTGTCAGTAAAAGGATCGGCTTTGTTAAGCTGAAAATGGTTTCGGGAGCAGAATGGCAGCGGTATGCACTTTGATTGCATCATCACTGCCGCAAGCCCCACTCGGCCACAAAAGTCCGTCCATCGGGGAGGTGGCCCACACCGTCACTAAACCTCCCAGGCCAAATTTCTGTCGCGGCAGCCAATTGACGGCAAAGTGGCGGCCACGGGATTCCGCCACATGGCCGCCGCAAATGGGCAGTAACAGGTCTTACCGCGACCCTGAATTTCGGCCCCAATATTCCTTGATAAAACAAGTTTAGAAATTAATTATCAATTCATTGGAGCTGACATTGGTAAAATAAATGTTTGTAAATATATCCCATGGTGATGCTAGTAACTGTGTTGCAACTGAATTTTCTGATCTCTTATCTTCTGTGGCATATGGGACATATGAACATAGGAGCAGGATTAGGCCATTCACCCCTTGAAACTGTTCCATCATTCAATTAGATTATGGTTGATCTATACTTCAACTCATATAACTATAAATATAGCAAGGATTTTTTTAAATAATATTTATATCTCAAACATAAACTAAAATGTTGTATCTATCACAATTTGAATTATATACATCCAGAACAAAAGCAACGTACTTATCAATTTAGTAACCAGTTCTGTAGTCAGCTTCTAGGTATTCAGCATTAAACCTTAGCAATGTATTCCATACCAGTAAATCAAAGCCTTTCCTTCCATCTTTGTTCAATTCCTTTGCTTTTTTGTACTGCTGTAAGCATTGGCAATGTATTTTGAAATTCTCAATTTATTTTGATTCATCTGTGATTTAACATAGTGCCTAAAAACCTATGATATTGCATATATTTCCATGTGTCCTCAGAGAAAGATTAAGCAAAGAAAGCGGGAAGGAAGAAAAATATTCGAATTAAATGATTTATTAACTGTTGTGTAACCTTGCCAGCAAACTATCATGTCGTGGCTTTTTCCTGAAAATGACTACCAGATGTATCTGTAAATAAATTCTAATTATCAATTTATGACTACTTATGGTGTGTAAGGATATATTTTGTGAGGGGTTGTTGAGCATTAATTGACTTGACAGGTTTGTACTTCTGTTGTCATATCAGTTTTATTTATCTGGGTTCATATTTTCTCTGAAGTGAGCAATATTGTCCCAAAGGGCCCTATTGCTTTTATGACTGCAAAAATATGGAATATAGTCAGTAACCTGATATAACTGATGTGAATCAGATAAATAACTTGTGAGCGGTGGATGATGGCAAAACAAGCAGGAAACACAGGATTGTATTCTTCATATGTGAAGAAAAAAAGATTAGTGAAGACTAATGTAGGTCCCTTGCAGTCGGAATCAGGTGAATTCATCATGGGGAACAAGGACATGGCAGACAAATTGAACAGAGTACTTAAGGAAGTGGCCATAGAAATAGTAGATGCATTGGTGGTCATTTTCCAACATTCCATGGACTCTGGATCAGTTCCTATGGATTGGAGGGTAGCTAAAGTTTTTTAAAAAAGGAGGGAGAGAGAAAACAGGGAATTTTAGACTGGTTAGCCTGATATCGGTCGTGGGGAAAATGCTGGAATCAATTATTAAAGATGTAATAGCAGTGCATTTAGAAAGCAGTGACAGGTTCGGTCCAAGTCAGCATGGATTTATGAAAAGGAATACATGCTTGAAAAATCTTCCAGAATCTTTTGAGGACGTAACCAGTAGAGTGGACAAGGGAGAGCCAGTGGTTGTGGTGTATTTGGACTTTCAAAAGGCTTTTGACAAGGTCTCATACAAGAGATTAGTGTGCAAAATTAAGGCACATGGTATTGGGAGTAATGTATTGACATGGCTAGAGAACTGGTTGACAGACAGGAAGTAAAGAGTGGGAATAAACGGGTCCTTTTCAGAATGGCAGGCAGTAATTAGTGGGGTACCGCAAGGTTCAGTGCTGGGACCCCAGCTATTTACGATATATATTAATGATTTAGACAAAGGAATTAAATGTAATATCTCCAATTTTGCAGATGACACTAAGCTGGGTGGCAGTGTGAGCTGTGAGGAGGATGCTAAGAGGCTGCATGGTGACTTGGACAGGTTAGGTGAGTGGGCAAATGCATGGCAAATGCAGTATAATGTGGAGAAGTATGTGGTTATCCACTTTGGTGGCAAAAGCAGGAAGGCAGATTATTATCTGAACGGTGACAGATTAGGAAAAGGGGAGGTGCAACGAGACCTGGGTGTCATGGTACATCAGTCATTGAAAGTAGGCATGCAGGTACAGCAGGCAGTAAAGAAAGCAAATGGCATGTTGGCCTTCATAGCTAAAGGATTTAAGTATAGGAGCAGAGAGGTCTTGCTGCAGTTGTACAGGGCTTTGGTGAGACCACACCTTGAGTATTGTGTGCAGTTTTGGTCTCCTAATCTGAGGAAGGACATTCTTGCTATTGAGGGAGTGCAGTGAAGGTTCACCAGACTGATTCCCGGGATGGCAGGACTGACATATGAAGAAAGACTGGATCAAGTAGGCTTATATTCACTGGAATTTAGAAGAATGAGAGGGGATCTCATAGAAGCATATAAAATTCTGACGGGATTGGACAGGTTAGATGCAGGAAGAATGTTCCCGATGTTGGGGAAGTCCAGAAGCAGGGGTCACAGTCTCTAAGGATAAGGGGTAAGTCATATAGGACCGAGATGAGGAGAAACCTTTTCACCCAGAGAATTGTGAACCTGTGGAATTCTCTACCACAGAAAGTTGCTGAGTCCAGTTCGTTGGATATATTCAAAAGGGAGTTTGATGTGGCCCCTACGACTAAAGGGATCAGGGGGCTATGGAGAAAAGAGAAGAGTGGGGTACTGAAGTTGCATGCACAGCCATGATCATATCGAATGGTGGTGCAGGATCAAAGGGCCGAATGGCCTGCTCCTGCACCTATTTTCTATATTTCTATGTTTCTATGCTCATTGGTTGACCTCAATCATTGGTTTATTTTCACAAAACTATTATCAACCATCTATATTTCTCTATTTTCTGCACCAGGCTTTTTATATGGCTTTGATACACAATATATTTGAAAAGCTACTTCAGGATTATGCAGTTTCAAACATTTAATCAAAATATATCAATATATATTGAGGTTTTTGAGATTCTTTGGCATATTGCAAGATACGTTCCTATCTGCTGCAGGGGTTAAATTGATTTAAAGCTGCTGGTAACATGATGTACTTAGTGCTAGTTCTGAGTTCTCACTCACGCTTACCACCAGAGTGATTAAAAGCCTATTAAAACTCATAGTCAGCAAGAGGCAGAATGAAGAGAAGCTACTTACTTGCAATTTTCAATGACAAATTCCAGCAATAACCACCAGCGCCCTTCAGTCTAAGTTAAAGCTGATGTTAATCCTGCTAGATCATTATAAAAGTGCACTCACACAACATAGCCTTTACCCTGTTTTGCAGCATTGATTCTTTTTTGATGTGGCAGTAATAGCTGCTGAAGAAAAGAAGGACGCTGGGGAAAGAGCATTCTCCCAAAAGAATATATCATCTAAGGAAGAATTATCAAGCTCAAACTCTGAGGTTTAGAAAACCAGAATGATGTACCATCTTAGTTTGTAATTTCAACTGTATTTTAATACTAGCTGTGTCAGTGGCAGCAGCTATTAACTTGTACAGGTATGCCATGGACAAATCAATCAATCAACCATGTTGCATTAAATGCAAAGGTCACAGTTCAGGGCTGCCTTGTTCAAAAGGAAATATTATTTGTAAACAATTCTCAAGCTTCCTGAATACAAAAAGCAGCAATTTCAAACTCAGCAACAACTTGATACCAGTGCTGGATTTTCAAGAATTGATTTGACGCATTACTCATATACAACCTATTCAGGCTTTAGCATCAGTGCAAAGCCAACACCACTTCACATAGACGTTTAGCTCGGAAGGTAAATCGGGTGTAAAGCAAACTGAATGAAACAAACTCTCTGCTTGGCTCTTGTCATGTTTGTACATGCTGTTTGTAGCCACCAGATGGTGTCATTGTTGGAGGCCACTGAGCAGCACACACATGGTGCTGCTCTGGTATAAAAGGCCAGCCATTTTGTGAGTCAGGCACTTTGGGCCGTAATCAAGCAGAGCCAAGGTTGTACCTTGTTCAGTTAAACAGTACTCAGTTTGTAACCTTATTGCATACATAACAGCTCTGGTGCGGATTCAGGCTGCATTTATACTATAACTGCAGCACTGGTGCCAATACCGCAGTTATAATATAAATGCAGGCTGAATTTCCATCAACACTACAGCAGTAGTGTAATGTACCCATCAATGCCTGGACCTCACAATAATTTAATTTCATATATACCTGGGAAATGGTTTAATTCCCAAAATATTCCAGTGAGAAGTTGATGCCATGGATAATTGCTATATTTACCCTTCCATGTTTGAGTTACATGAGGCTTAAATAACTATGGCCTCAAAAGAGATATCATCAACCTAGATGTTCCTCTCTGATGCAGATGCTGGTGGAGGTGTGACCGCAAGGGATGACTGTTTGTCCATGTAGCCTGACTCTGACCTTCCAGGAATTTTCCAGGGTGACTTTATTTGAAACAATGAAGACAGATTCTAGGGGTTATTGTTCCCACTGTTTGGGAGCTTTCATGTGGGGATTGGAGGGGGTGGAAGTCAGATTTGGATCAGCCATGATCTAATTGAATGATGGAATGGGCTCGAGGGGCTGAATAGTCTATTTCTGTTTCTATGGGCTCAATATTCCCAAAAGCTTTTTTTTGGCATACGTGAAGAGTTACACCCGTTTTTGGGGGGCCCCCAAGTACGCCAAAAAAAAATTTCTAAATTTCCCCGTTGGAGTTCTTCATTTTGGCGCAGCCTAACCTATCCTTTAGTTTTGGGAGTGGAGCCTTGATCTGCGCAAAAATGATCGAATTCTCATGGTAACCAGGGACACAATGCGAGCTGAGGCTGGAAAGTGAAACATACAGCCAGCTCGCAACACATTAAAACACATTACATCAACTTAAAAACACATTTAAAAATACTGCAGCAACTTACCTCCAATTATTAAAGTCCCCAACACCCCCTCCCGATGCCGGTGCTGCCCCCGCCCCTATCCCAGGCCAAACGGCCTCCTGGCCTGCTTCCTCCGCCCGTCCTGAGCCCCTTGCCAGTGCCGGTCCCATTTCCCCACCTGACCTTCGCCCCGAGTGCCTTGCCGGTCTGCTTCCCTAGCCCGCCCGGAGCCCCGAGTGCCTTGCCGATGCTGGTCCATTCCCCCATCCCTAACCCTGGCCGAAGGGCTTGCTGGTCTGCTTCCCTAGCCCGCCCCAAGCCCCTTGCTGGTGCCGGTCCAGCCCAAACTCCCCCACCCCAACCCTGAGTGTTTTGCCGGTCCCGCTCCCCGCCCAGCTCCGAGTGTCTTGCTGATCCCGTCTCTATCCCAGGCCGAGTAGCCTCCCGGTCCAGTTGCTCGCCCCTATTCCAGGCCTCCTCCCTCCCGTTTTCCACACCTAATGACACCCGAATGGCTTCCCTCCCCTCTCTCTCCCCCCTCCACACACCTCTCTTTCTCCCCCCACCCCCGCCCTCTCTCTCTCCCCCTCTCTCTTACCTTTCCTGCTGCTGCTGTCCAGGTATCTGCTGCACTTACCTGCACCGATATCCTTGCCTGCGCCGATTTCTTTAACTCTCCAGAAGGATTTTCTACAGAGGCCACATATGCTGACCGAAGAAGAACTGGAGTAACTCTCAGCTGGCCAAACTTGCCTAAATGGCCAGAATTGACAGGGGTGGCAGGTTACGCCCCCTTTGGTTGCAAAAAAAACGTACCTAAAAAAATCGTAACTAACTGAGTTACGCTGGTGCAAATTGATTGGGGAAACTGTTTTTTTAACTTGGGCCAAAAAAAGCAGCCTGCTCAAAAAAATTGCCGCAAATCACTGGGGAAAATTGAATCCCTTGTTCCTATGAAGAGGGAAAGGGATGACATTCTGCTGCTGGCTTCATAAACCTTCAACAGCTTAAAGGGGCAGGTAGCATCTTCAACTGTGATCATACAGCTGCCTCCACTCAGACATTGACATTTTAGCAATAAAGAAAATAACATGGCAAGGCCCTCTCTCCATTAAAGTGTCTGCTGTGGCCACTTAAAGCTCCCTTTGCATTTCCTATCACCTAGCAACACTAGCCTGTTGTGTATATAGGCATAATTTAAGTTACTGAAGTGGTAACAACAGGAAATATGACTTAACATTGCCATTTAAATGACTTAACTGGCTCTTTTAAACCGGGTGCCTGTAAAATGGGCAGGAATATGTCATAACGAGCACCCGCCCCATTTTTCATTACCACCCACTGAAATATTACCTGAAAATTGGATGGTATTAGGAGCAAATACTTCCTTAGTGATTCTCAAACTCATTTCTGATCATTCTTCGAAGCATTGATTTAAGCATATACATCGATGTACTCGTAGTGAGGTAAGGGCTTCTCGGGTGACTGGAGTCTGGAAATTAGGTGGTTAAAGCTTTGTTTTTAATTAGTTTTGCTATCTACCTAAAATTATGTAGCATAAAATACAAAAATCTCACTATTTTGCCAGCACAGCATTGTAAATACCTTTGGTCATTATTTCTAACAAAATTGTAATGACAATCGAAAGTAAACAAAAATAAGTGTGTAAAGGATAATTGTATGCCATTTCAGAATGTTTCAAATATTTAAGAGGAATTTGAAATTCAATTCAGAAGAATTCATGGTTAAATTTATTCAGTAAAGTAAGTTAACAATCACTTGGCTCAAATGTGTATTTTTCCTGTCCTTCTTTGACCACGGAATTTGCCTTCTATGATATCTATAAATTTCTGTTACCAATTATTGGGCTAGAATTTGCATTGCATCTCCGCCCGGTTTCCCGGCGGTATTGGTCGTTCTGGGTGAAAACTGGTTTAGAAATACCGCTGGAGAGCAGAACGCTGGCGTGCACCATCCATAGACCGCCATCACCCGATTTTTGACTTAGCGGTAACCCATAGGTAAGTAGGAAAATAAACACCCACAAGAAGCAGCGGGAGCTGGGCGGTAGGTAAGTTAATGGATTTTTAATCATTATTTTAAAATTCTCTTACAGTGATTAAGGTGAAAAGGGTCCTGAGAATGTTTTCTGATGTTTTATTTTAAATTTTTTGGAAAAAATATTTTTTTGTGTTTTCCTCCTCCTAGGCCCAACCCACAGCCCCGGTGTAAATTTTAGCAATTACCACCCATTTTGTTTAAGAAACTCCCAATTGGCCCAAGATTCCATTTCCAGCTAAGAATCGGGGAGTAAGGTCCATTTTTTTTTTCGCTGGGCGGAATCTTTTCCTTTTTTTATGGAATTATTTGTCGGCGGTAATTTTAAAATCTTAGTGGTATTTTGGGCATCAATCCGACGCTGGCGAATTTTTTTGAAAATCTAGCCCATTATGTTTTGCTTTTCATGAGGCAGCAGAGAGATAGGGCAACTTTTCAGGTTTGCCCTGAGAGTGTTAGGTGCATTAGCCCCAGTGGCACTATTCCTTTCAGTTTGACCTCTGCATGGGACCAACATCTCATCCCTATGTTTAATAGTGAGAGGTATGTAGTCACTGAGCTCCCATCAGCAGGCTGTTCACTGAGCCAACTTCCTGTGTAATTTTCCCTAATCCAATTAGCCTAGAAATGATACTAGTGGACAAACATTGGTTGCGTTTGCGTGACATTTCTTAGTCTGCTATTTATGAGGAGGTGTTAATCTATTTAAGATATTCAGGCTAATGTCAGCTGTGGCTCAGTAGGTAGCACACTTGCCTCTGAGTCAGAAGGTTATCGGTTCAAATCGCACTCCAGGGACTTGAGCACATAAATCTAGGTGACACTCCAGTGTAGTGCTGAGGGAGTGCTGCACTGTCAGAGGTGCTGTTTTTCAGATGAAACATTAAACCGAGGACCTGTCTGCTCTCTCAGGTGGACGTAAAAGATCCCATGGCACTATTTTGAAGAAGAGCAGAGGAGTTATCCCTGGTGTCCTGGCCAATCTTTATCCCTCAATCAACAGAACAAAAACAGTTTATCTGGTCATTATCACATTGCTGTTTGTGGAAGCTTGCTGTGCATTACAACAATGACTACACTCCACAAGTACTTCATTGGCTGTAAAGTTCTTTGAGATGTCCGGTGGCATGAAAGAAATGAAAGTCTTTCACTTTCTTACTTTAAAATAATGGACAGAGGAATGTCATTGCCATTTCTCTACCATTGGCTGTGTGCAGCTTTCTCCCGATATACTAAAGTAAGCAGAATGATTGTTCATTGGTTGCCATGGCATTTATTCCCATGCAGCTAGCAACAAGCAAACCATTAATCTGCAGAAGTAATGCGCTTGGTGCTCACACATTTGCAGTGCGTCACAGGTGACAACTTCATGGCCAAATTTTTGGCACCTCCTAGGGCAATGGGTGGAAACCCCAACACAGTTGCTCTCAGGAACACTGTGACTGAGGAAGTTGAGACCTTGGGCTCCCACTGACAGGAGTCTCTCAGGGCCAGATTTGACAGGCTGGAGCATTAGCCTGAGAGAACCTTGATGACAGGCTTCACACTCTTCACTGGTGCCATCTGTTCCCACCCCGATCCCTAGTTCTCCGAAAGGTGTGCCCAGCCTGCCAGGAGGAGGGACAGATAAGTCAGCTGCCTCCCAGATTGGTGGCATAGTTTTCCATTGCAGCCGACCCCCTCAAAGCATCACTGAAGAACTGCCAGGTGAACAGGGGCAGGCAGCTACTGTATGATCAGATGGGGTGCCAGCAATGGCGGAGCTCCCTCATCACCCAACACCAGGAGCACCTTCAACCAATGAAATCATATTCACTGGAACATGAGCTCTGACAAAGAAACAGGCAGGGTTTTCTTCACTGTTATTTTGGTA
Organism: Pristiophorus japonicus; assembly: GCF_044704955.1. Classification (NCBI taxonomy): domain Eukaryota; kingdom Metazoa; phylum Chordata; class Chondrichthyes; family Pristiophoridae; genus Pristiophorus; species Pristiophorus japonicus. The sequence continues at coordinate 154,358,505 of NC_091981.1, read as the reverse complement.
AAGAAGAAAGAAATTGCAATTATATTTTTCAAAGCCTGATGATTGCCCAAAGTGCTCACGGTCAATGAGGTACATTTTACGTTTTGTCATTGATGTAATGTATGCAAATACAGCAGTTAATGTGCACACACCAAGATCCCTCAGAAAACAGAAAGATCTATTTTGGTGGTTTTGGTCGAGGGTTAAGTGATGGCCAAGAATTCCCCATCTCTTCTTCAAATAGGGCCGAGGAATCTTTGATATCTTTTACACCTTTACGAAGACAATTTCTACAGGCCATTTAAGCAGCCATGTACTTGTATTAAACATATGAGCTGTGCCAAGAGGCAACCTGTCTTACAGCTTCGTCCCTTCAAAACAATTCCACCAATGTTGGTGAGTTAGTCAATCAGTGTTATCAGATTAAGCGGGTTCATGGCCAATTAGGCATATTTTTGTCTTACCAACAAGAACTTGTATTTATATAGCACCTTTAATGTAGTAAAATGTCCCAAGCCGCTTAAGTGTTATAAGACAAAAAATTTGACACCGAGTCAAATAAAAAGAAATTACGGCAGATGACCAAAAACTTGGTCAAAGAGGTAGGTATGCCCCCTGGTGGCAAGTCTTACACATTGGTCATGTTTACATACATAACATCATTTCCCCCCCCCCCCCCCCTGTCCCAAATTCTTATGTACAAGTTATTTACAAGTTGAGGCGATCCGGGGCTCTGCGTTCCCAGGTTGATCGCCTGAGTTGAAGTCCTGGCATGGGTGAGTCGGTCAGATTATTGCTGCTCGGCCGCGCAGCTGGTCTGATCGGACTGTCGGGCATGGTGGGTTCATCCTCATGGTTGACGACGAGGTCAATTGTGTTAGTGGGTCGCTGGGGGCCAGGTCCTTTCCAGTAGTTCCTTGTTATCTGTAGCTCGCAGTTTGGTCTGGCCCAAATGCTTTCTGTGTTTGCCCATTACAAAGTTTCACAACAAACATTCCATTTTCATCACAAACACTCCATTCCCCTCTTTGGTTAACACAGTGCTAGCAGCCCATCTGGGGCACTGAACATGGTCTACATCATTTATTCTGATGTCACGTGGAGGAGCCGTACAATCATGGTGCATTCTCTGCTGATAGCATACGGAAGGTCCGGTTCTGAGTGATTCAGCCTGGTGATTGCATAGCACCCAGGATAGCCAGGTCTGTGGGGAGTCTACCATGACATGTGTGGTGCTCGGCTTTATGATTTGGGCTGCCAACTCCAGACTATTGTCACTGACCCTAAGGTCTGGCAAGCCAAGGATGGCAGATATGGCCTTGAGACTTTCAATAATGGTGGGAGGCCGTGTGGTCTCCATGGATCCTGGGCCATGGTATGGAGATCCAGGACCACCAACTGTGTGTGGCCTCTATGCCTTTCTTTGCAATGTTGCAGGGTTGCCCCATAGGGGCCAATCTAATGGGATGAGCATTACGTCTTTGCGACGGATAATCTGCAACATCCCATCTAGCGGTTCACCGTTAGCAGGCGATAACGTGGAATCCTGGCTGGTCCAGGTCCTAGTCTGGGGAGCCATTATGGTTGACCCCTCGCTTTCTAGCATTTCCATAACAAGGAGCTGGTCTGCGGGCTGCGCCATTTCCATCCCGGTGGTGGGCAATGGTAGCCAACTGAGGGCATCAGCGCCATTCTCAGTGCCTGGCCCGTGGCGGATCATGTTACAGTGCACAGACGGTGTTAGACCTATTCGTAACAAAGCATTGATAATGGTGCCTCAGCTCTCCAAAAACTGTGAGATTGGCAGCTTGTCTAACTCGAGCAAATATTGGGACATTCTTTGGTACGTCTCTTTCGTCCGGTGAATGCAGGCTACAGCCTTGGTTAACTTATTGGATACATGTACAACCGGTTGGGGTTCGCCCGGTACTTTGGCTTGCTGTACAACACACCCGACCCCGTGTGATAACACATCACTTGCTGCAAGTACTTTGTTAGATATATATACGACTGGTTGGTGTTCGCCTGCTACTTTGGATTCTTGTAAGGTACCCCCGACCCCATATGATAACACATCATTTGTCATGAAATAGTGCTCATATGGGTTACGCAGTGCAAACAACTTATTGGGACGTAGTGGGCTCCTGACCTTCTCAGCGGCCACTTCTTTACCTTTGCCCCAAGCCCAGTTGTCTTCCTTGCTGGACAACACATGCCTCTGTTTTGTTGTGGTGACATCCCATGGTCTGGACGCACTCTCGTCCCGTGGTCTGGACGCACTCTCGTCCCGTGGTCTGGACGCACTCTCGTCTGTGTCCGTGATGCCGACTGCCGCGATCTTCCTCCCCAGGGATTTTGCCTCTGGCATCGGGAAGACGAATTCAGATCGTTTCGGCCGGAGTCCCACTCTGCTTGGTCGACCTGGAGCTTCTTCCATCGTCGCGAAGAGGTCGTCAGCTTTGGGTGGTGGGTACCGCGCCTGTACCGCTGCTCGGTTGAACTTTACCTCCTCGTGGTTGTGATCAGTGACCTGTGCCTTGGGGATCTGCAAATAGATCTGCACTTCGATGCCTGGTTCAGCTGAAGATGGGGGCTTTGGTCAGCCTTTGAGCAAGGGAGACGTCGTTCGCCGGAGAAGGTACACGGAGGTCTTCCCAGTTCCATCGAATCTTCCCCATCCACCTTCTACCAAGCAGCATTGGCCCATCACCTGAAACAATCCACAGTGGTGAATCATGCACTGCTCCCTCATGGGATACTCTTATGTCCGCACTACCATTAACTGGTATCAGGTCCTTGGTGTAGGTGCGTAGCTTTGCCTGAATCAGGATCAGCTTGGGTCTTTGTGCTCTGTCGCTCCACAGCCTCTCGAATGCCTTCTGGCTCATAATTGATTGACTCGCCCCCGTGTCTAATTCCATGGAGACAGGAGTACCGTTAAATTTAATTTTAACATTATCGGAGGGCTTTTGGCAGTGAAGGTATGTATCCCATACACTTCCTCTTCATCCTCAGGTTGTGTTGTCTCTCCTGCTCGGTCAGCATGGTCCGCGCCGCATCGGTCATCTTCTGCCGACTCTGTCACACGGTAAGTCGCAGCACGTCTGCACATTCACTGAAGGTGCCCCATTGTTCTACAGTCCTTGCACACATAGTGCTTGAATCGACATTGATGGGCTCAATGATTACCCCCGCAGTGCCAACATGGTGCTAATGGATTCGCATTCAGACCTATAGCAGGCTCTGAATCATCCTAGGTCTGGCCTCTGTGGGCGTGTAGGCCCTGCCATGTACAGTTCTGCCTGCTGAAGGCGTTATTTTATGCACAGTACTTGCCAGTGAGTTCCGATGCTGCAATGATATCTGTTTAGTGTTATCGTTCATGGACATGAAAGTCTAAGCTATCGTGATGGCCTTGCTTAGATCTACGGATTCGGCAGATAGCAGTTTGCGAAGAATGACCTCGTGGCCGATTCCAAGCACGAAAAAGTCCCTCAACACTTGCCCAAAATCCAGCAAATACGCACAGTCCCGCAAGGCGTCTTAGGTCGGCGACACAGCTTGCCACGTCCTGGCCCTTGGAGCGGTGGTGCGTGTAAAAGGATACCTGGCCATCAAGATGCTCTCCTTCAGCTTGAGGTGTTCCCGAACCAGCGTGCACAGCTCTTCATATGTCTTCTCCATTGGTTTCATCGGTGCTAGCAAATTTTTGATGAAGCCATATATCGTGGATGCGCAAACAGTGAGGAGAATCGCCCTGCGCTTGACCGCGGTTTCTTCCTTTTCCAGCTCGTTGGCCATGAAGTACTGGTCAAGACGCTCAACGATGGCTTCCCAATTATCACCCTCAACAAATCTCTCAAGAATACCAATGGCAGCCATAACTGCGTGAAAGTTTGTGATCTGATACTCATCGCCACTTGTTATGTTTAGAATAACTCCACTAAACTGTATATCTTAAGCTCAAACTGTTGTGACCTTGGTCTCTTTATTGTAACTCCAGAGTGAGGAGGCAGCATGGTAGACTGCCTTTTATATCTGCTTGCCCAGAGTGTGCAGGTGACCCTTGGGTCTCCCACAGGTGCGCCCCTTGGTGGCAAGTCTTAACATTGATAGTGTTTACATACATAACAAAAAGCAATTTCTACCCCAATATGTTTGCCACCTTCAATCATCCCGAAATGTTGATGAGCATAGAAAGGGGCGGGATACTAGCATAACCCGTTCCTGATCCAATTTTGATTTGTGGTTCCTGAGATTTCTTTCCTTTTACTGTCCTAGGGTCATTGAAATTTGTCCCTCACCTCTGTGTTAGCAAAGTTTCAAAACTGGTAAAAAAAACAATAGAGAAGTTGATTTGCACCATTATTAAAAATGGGCCAGCTTGGTTAAGAAGAAAGAACTTGTATTTATTAAGCATCTTTCATGTCCTCGTGATGTCCCAAAACATTTCAGAGCTAATGAAATACTTTTGAAGTGGACACTGCTGTTTTGTGGGCAACTACAGCAGCCAATTTGTGCACAGCAAAGTCCCACAAACAGCCATGAGATGAAATACCAGTTAACATGGTTGAAAATGAAGTAACATGAAAGAAATTGTGACAAAGCCTTGGAAGCCCATATATGTGCTGAACAACTCTGCCATTATATTACTTACTTACTCCCTTTGAAAAACAGTGATGAAATATTACAATTCAATCCATGCTAAATTGAAATAAAAGTTGGCTCCTATGATGCTAAATTAAAATGTGCATCTTGGAGTGAAGTTATATCAAGTCAAGAAAAGGGTTGCGGATAAAATGTAACATAAAACAAATGAAGGGAAATGATTTGATTTAAGCTGAGTGCAGGTACAGTACATAAATATTAACAGAGGCAATTGTTTAGAAGCTATCAACAGGAAAATGTTCTTGTCTGCTCTCAAGTAAAAGCTTTCTATTTATTAATAAATTTATTGCAATTATGCCCCCAAGTGTTACAAAACTTCACTGTTCATACATCTTTTTTAATTCATATTGTTCTTTCATTTACTTTTCCCAAATCCCCTTTTTAGAGTTTAACTAAACCCCTGTTAACAGATACGCCAAAGTACTAGAAGAAAAGGTCTCAAGTATACATAGTTTCTTTCATGGAGTAAGTGGCAGAAGAAGCAAACAAGCTAGAAAGAAATTGAAGCAAAGTTAAATATATATATATATTGAGTATATTGAATGGGAGGTCAGAGCAGCAGCTTATTTGCTTGACTATGTCTAGAAACCCATAAGCACTTTCCTTCATTTAAGGGGTTCAATTACAGAATTTTCTTCTGTGTATAATGAAGCTTCAGCCCTATTTTAACTCCAGGCACAAATCGGATGGGTGGGAGATAATTTTAATCATCCGCATGGAGTCTCGTGCCTGGGCCTGGTGAGAAGCGCTATTTGGTTGGTGGGTGAGAGCTGGATTTTGGTCGACAGAGTTCCTGAACGAATGATTCCTGGCAGTCAGTTAAGTGGTTGCGGTAAGTCAATAGGAACTTGTGATCGTAGAGGTGAAGGAAGCCCAGGCCAGGTGATGCCCAAACTTCCTTGCAGGGTCTAAAGGAGCACTACTGCTCCTCCTGGTCTGCAATAATTTTTTTTTAAAGTTTCTTCATTTCATAGGCTTGCTGTTGAGTCCAACACTGGGCAAGACAACCACAAGTTTAGGTTAAAATGGCATTGGGGACTAATTGCGTCATAGGTCCCCAATTTAAATAGATTCATGAGGTCCCTGTCTGCCTGCAGCAGGCCCCCGGCTACCTCCGAAAAGTGCACAATAAAAATGGCAGTGGGCGGGAGCACTGTAGGAATACAAGTAATTACCCAACGGCTAATTTAACTACCTGCCCACCTCATTCCCATCAGACAGGCAGAGTTAAAATCGGGGCTGTCATCTCTACCGAGTCAAGTGCGCATGAAAACTGTCCTACCATCAGCACTGAACTGTTCGCATGTTTCTCCAGTCTCCAGAGCACATTAAATTATACTGCTTCAATGGGGGGAATTTAAACCAAAAAAATGGGTAGGTTGTGAGCATGGGTGTAGTTAAAGTGTAAAGACCTGAACTGTGAGAATGTACAGACCTTTAATTCCTGTATATATTAAAATGCTCTGTCAGGCCAAAAGACTTTTCGAAGTAAAATAAAGTTTCTAAAGGTAACAAGTTATCTTTCGCTGATGAATGGAGATGGATGGCAGACTTTGATATGCCTCAAGAAAAGCAACAAACTTTCTGCTGAGCAAATGTGCCTGCTAAACTTGTCAACTGTTCTGTGAGCTCAAAAGCTGTGTTTAGATGGTTGTAACTGCAGGGAGTACTCACAAATAAAAATCCCCATTAGTTATTGAGGCAATTTGTAGACTTTGAGGGCTGGAAATTTGGCGATTGTGTGACCGGGTTTTTGGTGCTATTTCACTTTTTTGGCGAAAACCCAGTCTGCGGAAATTTTGGTGACGTTTTGCGGCGGTTTTCAAATACTGTTGGAGAGAGGACCGCTGCTGTGCAAGACTCGAAATATCGCTTTCTCCAAAAATTTGGCTCTGTGCGCACCCGAATTTTGCGCGAAAAAGACCAACAGAGTAAAAGCTGCATTGCAGCCCTTGAAGCAGCACTAAGCATGAAGACTTGCAAAAAAAGGTAAGATAAAGTTTTTATTTTTTAATTCTTTTGCAGCGATTCGATAGATAAGTATCTTGTAAATGTTTTGTGAATTTCTTTTTTCCAATTTATTTTTAGGTGTTTTTCTGCCCTCCCAAGGCTCAACTCTCAGTAGTATCGGCCTCTGACTGAAATTTGCTGTTTGCACCGCGAATCCTCATGCAACGCCGATTTTTACCGCTGCGCAAATTAAACCTTGAATTTACGGCCTCATAGCGCTAGCAATGCGATAACGGTAATTTTGGCGAAAAAATACGGTTATCGCTGAGAACCGAATTCCTAGCCCAGTGTCTCCAATGAAGGGAATACACGTGTCATAAAAGAAGACATTTAGGTTGAAGAGAGGAAACAGACCTCGGAAGTTCTGAAAAACAAGAGAACAACGTTTGGTTTGCTGCCCACTTCTCCAAATTCTTATGAGTAACTGAACAACTTGAGATCTGATAAGGGACAGCAAACATGTAACAACGGACATAGGATGTGCATGCTTGAAAGATTGACAGCTCAGACAACTGAAGTCAAACATTGGAGTCCTTGAATAATGGATTTACGGACAGAGACAAAAACTGTATAACAGACAGTGGGGCCGAATTTCAGGGTCGCGGGAAGGTCCATTACCGCGAGTTTGCAGCGGCCATTTGGCAAAATCTATTGGCTGCTGCGTTCCGACCGATTGGCCCCTGCAATGCAAATTCAGCGCGGGAGTTCTTGGCGCGGTGTCGACTTTCGCCGCAAGCCACTGACTCTGCTGCGGTATGGGGCTTGTAGCCGTAATGAAGTCATCAGTGTGCGCGCCGCTGCTACGCGGCCATGCCACCAAAATTCAGCATAAAAACCCCAGTTTTTTTTGGACAGTGCCCCAGCCAGATTTTTGGGTCAGAGCACTTTGCTGGGCTGCTCGACGCCGCTGGAGGAGGAGAACAGAGGATTACCACGCTCGGGTATTTTTGGTCAAAGCTTTTTCTGTTGGTTTGCGTCTATTTGCTAAACCTGCAGAGTACTTTTCATCACTTTTTGAGAATTTAGGACTTTTTAACTCTCACTGATTAGTGGAGACCTTTCCTTCTGGGTACGCTGACCCCCCGTACCACATACTGGGCCAGGAGCCTTGCCAGAAGCAGCCGACAGAGGCTCTAGAACATGAGGAGGAAGAGAGAGAAGGTAATCTGCTAACTGCCATCAGAGGTGCCCAGCACAGACTTGGGGGAAGGAGGCCCTACTGTCAAAGGGCCTACCGACATCAGTTCTCCTTCCTGGAGCTCGGTGATGAATAATGTTTGCGAAGGCTCAGATTTAGAAAGGAGGTACTGAGGGAGCTGTGCAATGTTCTGCGCCAAGATCTGGAGCTTCGCACAAGGCTCGGGACCACTCTGACCATTGAGACAAAGGTCACCATAGCTCTCAACTTTTACGCTATGGGGTCCTTCCAGTCTGTGACTGCAGACATCGCTAACATCTCCCAATTCTCTGCCCATCGCTCTATCCGTCAGATCACCGATGTTCAGTATAGCAGAAGAGTGAACTACATCTCCTTCCCGAAGACCAGGAAGAAGCAGGTGGAGCGGCAGGCCAGATTTGTCCGGATTGCAGAGTTCCCCAGGGAGCAGGGCGCAATCTACTGCACACACGTGGCCTGAGGGTGCCACAGAACCATCCCGAACTCTTTATCAATGGGAAGGGATTCCACTCCCTCATTGTGCAGCTCATGTGTGACCACCAGCGTAGGATCCTGGCAGTTGATGCGAGGTATCCAGGCAGCTGTCATGATTCCTTCATTCTGCGCCAGACCAGTGTGCCCGCCCATTTCAACGGGCCAAATCAGGATTGTAGATGGCTGCATGGCGACAAGGGATATCCCCTGTCCAATTGGCTGCTGACTCCACTTCAGACCCCCAGGACAGCAGCTGAACATGCCTACAACGATGCTCATTCTGCACCAGGTGCATCATCAAGCACTGCTGGGATCCTCAAACAGAGGTTCGGTTGCCTCGACCGGTCTGGTGGCGCCTTGCTGTACTCTCCTCAACGGGTCTCCATATTCGTGGTGGTCTGTTGCATGCTGCACAACCTGCCGCTCAAGAAGGGCCAGCCGTTGCAGGTTGGGCCAGCAGTACCACCTGATGAGGAGGAGGTGCAGGAGGAGGAGGAGGCGCAGGAGGAGGATCCCCGTTGCCATCCAACTAGGAGGTATCGTCGCCATTGCAACCCTGCAAGGGAGGTGTAGCTACGTCGGATAGCTGCTTGATTCACATAATCTAATCCCCACATGACCCTTCAGCTCCTACTTTCTATGGCCATTCCAATGAGTGCCTACGCACAGAATTGCCCACTGTCAAATGATACACCTGCTCAGATATATGTACAAAATATAAAGATTTATGACATGATCCAAGTCATAAAAACATAGAAAATAGGTGCAGGAGTAGGCCATTCGGCCCTTCGAGCCTGCACCGCCATTCAATAAGATCATGGCTGATCATTCGCCTCAGTACCCCTTTCCTGCTTTCTCTCCATACCCCTTGATCCCTTTAGCCATAAGGGCCATATCTAACTCCCTCTTGAATATATCCAACAAACTGGCATCAACAACTCTCTGCGGTAGAGAATTCCACAGGTTAACAACTCTCTGAGTGAAGAAGTTTCTCCTCATCTCGGTCCTAAATGGCTTACCCCTTATCCTTAGACTGTGACCCCTGGTTCTGGACTTCCCCAACATCGGGAACATTCTTCCTGCATCTAACCTGTCCAGTCCCGTCAGAATTTTATGTTTCTATGAGGTCCCCTCTCATCCTTCTAAACTCCAGTGAATACAAGCCCAGTCGATCCAGTCTCTCCTCATATGTCAGTCCTGCCATGCCGGGAATCAGTCTGGTGAACCTTCACTGCACTCCCTCAATAGCAAGAACGTACTTCCTCAGATTAGAAGACCAAAACTGAACACAATATTCTCGGTGAGGCCTCACCAAGGCCCTGTAAACCAGTAAGACCTCACTGCTCCTATACTCAAATTCCCTAGCTATGAAGGCCAACATGCCATTTGCCTTCTTCACCGCCTGCTGTACCTGCATGCCAACTTTCAATGACTGATGTACCATGACACCCAGGTCTCGTTGCACCTCCCCTTTTACTAATCTGCCACCATTCAGATAATATTCTGCCTTTGTGTTTTTGCCCCCAAAGTGGATAACCTCACATTTATCCACATTATACTGCATCTGCCATGCATTTGCCCACTCACCTAACCTGTCCAAGTCACCCCGTAGCTTTTTAGCATCCTCCTCACAGCTCACACCACCACCCAGCTTAGAGATATTACACTCAATTCCTTCATCTAAATCATTGATGAATATTGTAAATAGCTGGGGTCCCAACATTGAGCCCTGCGGTACCCCACTAGTCATTGCCTGCCATTCTGAAAAGTCAGTGCAAGAAGACAATACAACAAAAAAGAGTGGAAGAAACTTACATAAAAATATAATTTCTCATCCTTGTGCATAGCCTTATAACACCTCTTACACGAGCTTGTCTTGCTACTACGTCTAAGTGTCTTCCCCCTGTGGCTGCATCATGGGTCTGGGAATGCTGCTGTGTTTCTTGTGTGGAAGCTGCAGATGTCCCTAGGACATCCTTGACCAGCTTTGGGCCTGGAAGGCCCGGCTGCAGACTGGTCAGCACCCTCCGAGGAGGGTTCAGCCTGGCTTGGCTCAGGTGAGGCTATGCATTGAGGCACTGGCGGAGTGGCAGGTCTGGGTCCAGGAATGGTGTGATCCTAAGAGAGCACATGATCAGGATCCTGGTCCGAAAAGCCCGGCCGGTGCTATGGCACCACACCAGAAGGTTCCCCGTGTCCCATGGTGGACTCAGCCGCGAATGCAACACTGAGGTGTCGGGTGGCATTGAGCTGAGACTGCATGAGAGCAGCCAGAATCTCAAAGCCACCAGACCATGGCAGCAGTTTGACGCTCCATGGCAGCAGTAAGACGCTCCGTGGCCTGTTGTCCAGAGTGCATAAGAGCATTTTGAGCTTTCAGGGCCGTGACCATCCTCTCCAATCCAGCACCGATGCACTTGTTCCCTCGCGCCTGTGCTGCAATGACAGCTGCCACATCATGTGCAGGTTGCAACATCACATCTGGATCTGCATGGACAATCTGGGAGTCCAACATCGCCTGCACACTGGCAATGATGGGCTCCATGGTGTGCGCAGAGCTGTCAACTATGCGGGAGGCAGACTTCTGACCACTTCCGACAGCCTGTCTGACACCCTTGTCAGTGCCCCCAACATCTGGGAATGCATGGCCTCCACCCTTCTCTCGTAAGCCGCAACATAGATGGCATCATCTGAGTCCTCCTCGGCAGAACTCCGGTGTGGACTTGCACCCCGGAGAGATGGCACCTGAGGTTGCCTAGCCCCGTCACCTTGGTGCAGCCCACTAGGCCCCAGTGTAGCACCCAGTACAGACCCCTGTACTACCTCAACTAGATCAGAGCGCACACTCCCAGTATCTGAGCTGGCGCGTGTGGGTGGAAGCAGTGATGTGTTGGTGCCATTGGTGTCCTCCTCTTCCTCTTCCTCATCAGTAACATCCCCAAAAGATGGAGTGCACTCCACAGTATCACCAGGGCTTGACCATTCAATGTCGTCACTGCTCTCATTTGACATCTCTGTTGTTATGTTGTCAAGGGTCTCATCGAGGCCTGGCACTGGTGTGCCAGGTGTTGCATCACTCCCCACTGTGCTCGGTGTGCTGCCACTCGGTATCTCATCTGCAAGCATAAATGTGAGAAGGACTGCTGTGAGGGGGAGGTAGGGGGTTGGTGCAAGGAGGCTGCAAATAGCAGACTTCCAGAAGTAAAGGTACAATAGGCGCTGGCACATTCACGGAGAGAAAACATTAAAGGAGGGCCTTCACTTACCCACATCAGCATCAGCAGTACCGTAGCCCACAGGAAAGGCACCATGTCTGCCCACGAATGCCTCAACCCTCTCCTCCAAGGATGTGAGGACCTGCATTTCTGCCTCACCACCACCAGTCATCCTCTGCTCCATGCGATTGTGAGCCAGTTTGGCTGCAAAAGAAAGAATGGTTGGTGAGTACCACTGTGATGACGCATCAGAAATGAGTGCACAAATGTTTGTTCCTGACATGCAGCTGTAAGTGTGAAATCAAAGGGAGCCTTCATTGCGAGAACACACATACATATATATATAGCATAGTCAACAATGAAATGCTGCTTCAGTGACTAAACAGTGAAGGTGGGAAATAAGAGAATGTTGAATGAGACGCTGGCAGATGCAAGGTCAGCAGTTGGTGCAACAGATACTCACTTTCAGAAGACGGATGATATCATGCAAACGTTTTCTGCACTGCATCTCAGTCCGGTTATGAATGGAGGTCCCTGATACCTCCCCAGTAATCTCCATCCCAGCATTTAAGAAGGCCAGGGAGCAACTGGCTCGTTATTTAAACATGAGCACAATGCTGAATTTCTCCATGGTGACACCGCTTCAATCAAGCCACCCACACCACTGCAAACTGGCGATTCCAGCCATTACCTACTGCAGGACGTAATTTTTTGGATTTTTTGGGGTGAATTTCGATCAGGGGCACGAAAAAGTCGGGAGGTGCACCAGGTTTGTGGTGGCCCTGAATTTCGGCCCCAGTGACTAAAAGATCTGCAGTTGGAAGGAGGTGGTCTGGCCAGTCATCATCTCGTCTATGAGGACCTACAATCAACGCTGGACTGATCATCTGTGGGTGGTTGAATGTATGACCTCATGTAACATTATTGGTTTACTGCTCGAATAGTGGTTGGGGTTTTGAATCTGCCTTAAAGATAATAAAATGTTAAAGACAGACGTCGTGTGTCTTGTGTAATATCTCATAAGTCTCATGTCCAAACTCTGTAACCTGTTAAATGGGGCAAGGGGTAATTGCGCATCTCTTACAGAACCCACCTCCAACCTACCCATCTCCGGTTTTAACAGAGGCTGGACAGGAGGCGAGAGGGGATGTGCAGCCAACCTGCTGCCAGGAGGCGGAGGGACTATTTAAATAGAGGAGAGGCGGGAGTTCGGGGCATTGGTGAAACCTATAAAGGTCCAGTGGCAGTCGAGAGGCAGCGACAGAGGAGAGGCCAGCCGGTGCAGCTGCAGTGGGGAAAGAAGGCAAAAAGAAGTAGAAAGAAATCGAAAGATGACGTCACAGCCAAGGGGGTAAGTGATTGGCTGATGATTGGTAAGTAGCTTTTCTTTTTTTCTTTATCAGTAAGTAATCTTAACATTGTTGTTGCCAAATTAAATTTATCTAAGGGCTAAGTCATGGCAGGACAGCTCGGACAGGTGTTATGCTCCTCCTGTACTATGTGGGAAGTCAGGGACGCCTCTGGTGTCCCTGACGACTAGATGTGCGGGAAGTGCATCCGCCTCCAGCTCCTGATGGACCGCATTGCGGCACTGAAGCTGCAGGTGGATGAACTCTGGAGCATCCACGATGCTGAGAATGACGTGAATAGCACGTTTAGCGAGTTAGTCTTACCACAGATAAAGGATAAACAGCCAGATAGTAAATAGGTGAGCAACAGGTAGAGCAGTGCAAGGAAGGTAGTGCAGGGGTCCCCTGCGGTCATCCCCCTACAAAACAGATACACCGCTTTGGGTACTGTTGAGGGGGATGACTCATCAGGGGAGGGCAGCAGCAGCCAAGTTCATGGCACTGTGGGTGGTTCTGCTGCACAGGAGGGCAGGAAAAAGAATGGAAGAGCTATAGTGATAGGGGATTCAATTGTAAGGAGGATTGATAGGCATTTCTGTGACTGCAACCAAGACTCCAGGATGGTATGTTGTTTCTCTGGTGCAAGGGTCAAGGATGTCTCGGAGCGGGTGCAGGACATTCTGAAAAGGGAAGATGGACAGCCAGTTGTCGTGGTGCATATAGGTACCAACGATATAGGTAAAAAACGGGATGAGGTCCTACAAGATGAATTTAGGGAGTTAGGAGCTAAACTAAAAAGTAGGACCTCAAAAGTAGTAATCTCAGGATTTCTACCAGTGCCACGTGCTAGTCAGAGTAGGAATCGCAGGATAGCTCAGATGAATACGTGGCTTGAGGAGTGGTGCAAAAGGGAGGGATTCAAATTCCTGGGACATTGGAACCGGTTCTGGGGGAGGTGGGACCAGTACAAACCGGATGGTCTGCACCTGGGCAGGACTGGAACCAATGTCCGAGGGGGAGTGTTTGCTAGTGCTATTGGGGAGGGTTTAAATTAATATGGCAGGGGGATGGCAACCTATGCAGGGAGACAGAGGGAAATAAAATGGAGGCAGAAGCAAAAGATAGAAAGGAGAATAGTAAAAGTGGAGGGCAGAGAAACCCAAGGCAAAAAACAAAAAGGGCCACATTACAGCAAAATTCTAAAGGGGCAAAGTGCGTTAAAAAGACAAGCCTGAAGGCTCTGTGCCTCAATGCGAGGAGTATTCGGAATAAGGTGGACGAATTAACTGCGCAGATAGCAGTTAACGGATATGATGTAATCACGGAGATATGGCTGCAGGGTGACCAAGGCTGGGAACTCAACATCCAGGTGTATTCAACATTTAGGAAGGATAGGCAGAGGGGAAAAGGAGGCGGGGTGGCGTTGCTGGTTAAAGAGGAAATTAATGCAATAGTAAGGAGGGACATTAGCCTGGATGATGTGGAATCGGTATGGGTGGAGCTGTGGAATACCAAAGGGCAGAAAACACTAGTGGGAGTTGTATACAGACCACCAAATAATAGTAGTGAGGTTGGGGACAGCATCAAACAAGAAATAAGGGATGTGTGCAATAAAGGTACAGCAGTTATCATGGGTGACTTTAATCTACATATTGATTAAGCCAGCCAAACTGTTGCAATGTGGTAGAGGAGGATTTTCTGGAGTGTATTAGGGATGGTTTTCTTGACCAATATGTCGAGGAACCAACTAGAGAGTTGGTCATCCTAGACTGGGTGATGTGTAATGAGAAGGGACTAATTGGCAATCTTGTTGTGCGAGGCCCCTTGGGGAAGAATGACCATAATATGGTAGAATTCTATATTAGGATGGAGAGTGACACAGTTAATTCAGAAACTAGAGTCCTAAACTTAAGGAAAGCTAACTTCAACGGCATGAGGCGTGAATTGGCTAGAATAGACTGGCAAATGATACTTAAAGGGTTGACGGTGGATCGGCAATGGCAAACATTTATCGATCACATGGATGAACTTCAACACTTGAGCATCCCTGTCTGGAGTAAAAATAAAACAGGGAAGGTGGCTCAACTGTGGCTAACAAGGGAAATTAAGGATAGTGTTAGATCCAAGGAAAAGGCATATAAATTGGCCAGAAGAGGCAAAAAACCGGAGGACTGGGAGAAATTTAGAATTCAGCAGAGGAGGACAAAGGGTTTAATTAGGAGGGGGAAAATAGAGTACGAGAGGAAGCTTGCCGGGAACATAAAAACTGACTGCAAAAGCTTCTATAGATATGTGAAGAGAAAAAGATTAGTCAAAACAAATGTAGGTCCCTTGCAGTTGGACTCAGGTGAATGAATAATGGGGAACAAAGAAATGGCAGAACAATTAAACAAATACTTTGCTTCTGTCTTCACGAAGGAAGACACAAACAACCTTCTGGATGTACTGGAAGACCGAGGGTCTAGTGAGAAGGAGGAATTGAAGGATATCCTTATTAGGCGGGAAGTTGTGTTGGGGAAATTGATGGGATTGAAGGCCGACAAATCCCCGTGGCCTGATTGTCTGCATCCCAGAGTACTTAAGGAGGTGGCCCTAGAAATAGTGGATGCATTGGTGATCATTTTCCAACAGTCTATTGATTCTGGATCAGTTCCTATGGACTGGAGGGTAGCTAATGTAACACCACTTTTTAAAAAAGGAGAGAGAGCGAGAACGGGAAATTATAGACCGATTTTTCTGACATCAGTAGTGGGGAAAATATTGGAATCAATTATTAAGGATGGAATAGCAGCGCATTTGGAAAGCAGTGCAGGATCAGTCCAAGTCAGCATGGATTTATGAAGGGGAAATCATGCTTGACAAATCTTCTGGAATTTTTTGAGGATGTTACTAGTAGAGTGGACAAGGGAGAACCAGTGGATGTGGTGTATTTGGACTTTGAAAGGCTTTTGACAAGGTCCCACATAAGAGATTGGTGTGCAAAATCAAAGCACGTGGTATTGGGGGTAATGTACTGGCGTGGATAGAGAATTGGTTGGCAGACAGGAAGCCGAGAGTCGGGATAAACGGGTCCTTTTCGGAATGGGAGGCAGTGACTAGTGGAGTGTCACAGGGCTCAGTGCTGGGACCCCAGCTCTTTACAATATACATTAATGATTTGGATGCAGGAATTGAGTGTAATATCTCCAAGTTTGCAGATGACACTAAACTGGGTGGCGGAGTGAGCTGTGAAGAGGATGTTAAGAGGCTGCAGGATGATTTGGACAGGTTAGGTGAGTGGCCAAATGCATGGCAGATGCAGTATAATGTGGATAAATGTGAGGTTATCCACTTTGGGGGCAAAAACACGAAGGCAGAATATTATCCGAATGGTGGCAGATTAGGAAAAGGGGAGATGCAACGAGACCTGGGTGTCATGGTTCACCAGTCACTGAAAGTTGGCATGCAGGTACAGCAGGCGGTGAAGAAGGCAAATTGCATGTTGGCCTTCATAGCTAGAGGATTTGAGTATAGGTGCAGGGAGGCCTTACTGCAATTGTACAGGGCCTTGGTGAGGCCTCACCTGGAATATTGTGTTCAGTTTTGGTCTCCTAATCTGAGGAAGGACGTTCTTGCTATTGAGGGAGTGCAGCGAAGGTTCACCAGACTGATTCCAGGGATGGCTGGACTGACATATGAGGAGAGACTGGATCAACTGGGCCTTTATACACTGGAGTTTAGAAGGATGAGAGAGGATCTCATAGAAACATATAAGATTCTGACTGGACGGTACAGGTTAGATGCGGGAAGAATATTCCCGATGTTGGGGAAGTCCAGAACCAGGGAACACAGTCTTAGGATAAGGGGTAGGTCATTTAGGACAGCGATGAGGAGAAACTTCTTCACTCAGAGTTGTTAACCTGTGAAATTCCCTGCCGCAGAGTCGTTGATGCCAGTTCATTGGATATATTCAAGAGGGAGTTAGATATGACCCTTACGGCTAAAGGGATCAAGGGGTATGGAGAGAAAGCGGGAAAGGGGTACTGAGGTGAATGATCAGCCATTATCTTATTGAATGGCGGTGCAGGCTCGAGGGCCCAAATGACCTACTCCTGCACCTATATTCTATGTTTCCATTTTTCTATGCAGCGAAGGTTCACTTGACTGATTCCAGGGATGGCTGGACTGTCATATGAGGAGAGACTGGATCAACTTGGCCTTTATTCACTGGAGTTTAGAAGGTTGAGAGGGGATCTATAGAAACATATAAGATTCTGACGGAACTGGACAGGTTAGATGCGGGAAGAATGTTCCCGATGATGGGGAAGTCCAGAACCAGGGGACATAGTCTTAGGATAAGGGGTAGGCCATTTAGGACTGAGATGCAGAGAAACTTCTTCAGTCAGAGAGATGTTAACCTGTGGAATTCCCTACTGCAGAGAGTTTTGATGCCAGTTCATTGGATATATTTCGATATGGTCCTTATGGCTAAGGAGATCAAGGGGTATGGAGAGAAAATGGGAAAGGGGTACTGAGGTGAAGGATCAGCCATGGTCTTATTGAATGGCGGTGCAGGCTCGAAGGGCCAAATGGCCTACTCCTGCACCTATTTTCTCTGTTTCTATGTTTCTATTATAATTAGGCTGGAAGCTGGTTGGGTTTTACACACCTTGTAAAACCCGGCAGATACAGCAAGGTAAAGACTGCTGCATCCAGGAAGTAAGTGCCATTAAATTTACCTCCTGGATCCAGCGTCGCTACCTAACTCACCAACCCACGATCGTAGATCCCCCCATGACGCCTCTGATCGCCTTCCTGGACTCTCCCCCACCCCCTCCACCCACCCTCCTGCCACACCACCCCACAATGATCCTCAGGCTGGCCCTGTTCCACTCTCCCCTTCACCGCTGTCCCTCAGGCTGGCCCTGTTCCTCTCTCCCCCTCACCGATGCTCCTCAGGCTGGCCCTGTCCCTCTCTCCCCCTCACTGCTGCCCCTCAGGCTGGCCCTGTTCCTCTCTCCCCTTCACCGCTGTCCCTCAGGCTGGCCCTGTTCCTCTCTCCCCCTCACCGATGCTCCTCAGGCTGGCCCTGTCCCTCTCTCCCCCTCACTGCTGCCCCTCAGGCTGGACCTGTTCCTCTCTCCCCCTCACCGATGCTCCTCAGGCTGGCCCTGTCCCTCTCTCCCCCTCACTGCTGCCCCTCAGGCTGGCCCTGTTCCTCTCTCCCCTTCACCAATGCTCCTCAGGCTGGCCCTGTCCCTCTCTCCCCCTCACTGCTGCCCCTCAGGCTGGACCTGTTCCTCTCTCCCCCTCACCGATGCTCCTCAGGCTGGCCCTGTCCCTCTCTCCCCCTCACTGCTGCCCCTCAGGCTGGACCTGTTCCTCTCTCCCCCTCACCGATGCTCCTCAGGCTGGCCCTGTTCCTCTCTCCCCTTCACCGCTGTCCCTCAGGCTGGCCCTGTTCCACTCTCCCCTTCACCGCTGTCCCTCAGGCTGGCCCTGTTCCTCTCTCCCCTTCACCGCTGTCCCTCAGGCTGGCCCTGTTCCACTCTCCCCTTCACCGCTGTCCCTCAGGCTGGCCCTGTTCCACTCTCCCCTTCACCGCTGTCCCTCAGGCTGGCCCTGTCCCTCTCTCCCCCTCACCGATGCTCCTCAGGCTGGCCCTGTTCCTCTCTCCCCTTCACCGCTGTCCCTCAGGCTGGCCCTGTTCCACTCTCCCCTTCACCGATGCCCCTCAGGCTGGCCCTGTTCCTCTCTCCCCCTCACCGATGCT
The DNA here is from genome assembly GCF_044704955.1 of Pristiophorus japonicus. Classification (NCBI taxonomy): domain Eukaryota; kingdom Metazoa; phylum Chordata; class Chondrichthyes; family Pristiophoridae; genus Pristiophorus; species Pristiophorus japonicus. The sequence continues at coordinate 154,339,881 of NC_091981.1, read as the reverse complement.
CCTCAGACTGGACCTGTCCCTCTCTCCCCCTCACCGATGATCCTCAGGCTGGCCCTGTTCCTCTCTCCCCCTCACCGCTACTCCTCAGGCTGGACCTGTTCCTCTCTCCCCCTCACCGATGATCCTCAGGCTGGCCCTGTCCATCTCTCCTCCTCACCGATGCCCCTCAGGCTGGCCCTGTCCCTCTCTCCCCCTCACCGATGCCCCTCAGGCTGGCCTTGTTTCTCTCTCCCCCTCACCGATGCTCCTCAGACTGGCCCTGTCCCTCTCTCCCCCTCACCGATGCCCCTCAGGCTGGCCCTGTCCCTCTCTCCCCCTCACCGATGCCCCTCAGGCTGGCCCTGGTCCTCTCTCCCCCTCACCGATGCCCCGCAGGCTGGCCCGATGCTTCCCCACCGCCCGCCCGATGCTCCTGCCCCGATCTTCTCTCCCATCCCCCGATCCTCCAGCCCATGGGACCATGACGCAAATCCATGCTGTAGGCAACATGAGTTGGTTCTGATCTGCAGAGTGCTGCTTCTGGACGTGACAGACGTTAACGTGGAACTGATGATTTGAGTTCCATCTGGAGAGAGCATTTATATAACACTCCGACCAAGCCAAGTGGGTTACAGATACTGCTCCAGTTGCAGGAGTATTTGTGGTTCAGTCATCTCTCCCTCCCCCAAATCTCTGGCCCTGATCCTCTCTCTCCCCCGATCCTCATCCGGCCAACCACAGCCCCCACCTGATCCCTCCTTCCCTCCCTCCTCTCTGTGGCCTCTCTATCTGGCTGTCTGCAGGTGGGAAACAGAGGCTATGCTAATCAGGCTCTGCCATTAAAGTCGGCAAGGCCTGCAGGAAACCCATTCTCCTGGGTTTCTGACCGCCTCGGAGCACCCCTGCTCCCAACCCGCCTTCCCTATTAAAATTCAGCACTATGTGTAGGGCTATGCAAAGTGAAACAGTATGTTAACATAGAAACATAGAAAATAGGTGCAGGAGCAGGCCATTCAGCCCTTCTAGCCTGCACCGCCATTCAATGAGTTCATGGCTGAACATGAAACTTCAGTACCCCCTTCCTGCTTTCTCGCCATACCCCTTGATCCCCCGAGTAGTAAGAACTTCATCTAACTCCCTTTTGAATATATTTAGTGAATTGGCCTCAACTACTTTCTGTGGTAGAGAATTCCACAGGTTCACCACTCTCTGGGTGAAGAAGTTTCTCCTCATCTCGGTCCTAAATGGCTTACCCCTTATCCTTAGACTGTGACCCCTGGTTCTGGACTTCCCCAACATTGGGAACATTCTTCCTGCATCCAACCTGTCCAAACCCGTCAGAATTTTAAACGTTTCTATGAGGTCCCCTCTCACTCTTCTGAACTCCAGTGAATACAAGCCCAGTTGATCCAGTCTTTCTTGATAGGTCAGTCCCACCATCCCGGGAATCAGTCTGGTGAATCTTCGCTGCACTCCCTCAATAGCAAGAATGTCCTTTCTCAAGTTAGGAGACCAAAACTGTACACAATACTCCAGGTGTGGCCTCACCAAGGTCCTGTACAACTGTAGCAACACCTCCCTGCCCCTGTACTCAAATCCCCTCGCTATGAAGGCCAACATGCCATTTGCTTTCTTAACCGCCTGCTGTACCTGCATGCCAACCTTCAATGACTGATGTACCATGACACCCAGGTCTCGCTGCACCTTCCCCCTTCAGTGTGTTAGTTAAGCATAATGATACAAAATCCAAATAGGGACAGAGTGATGATTTAAAAGACTTCTGGGATTTCCCACTGTTTCCTGACCTCCAAAATCGATCATTTGATTGCTGAATAAAGTACAAAAATGAAACTTCGAACACTTCCAGCTCATGTTAAAGGTTAAAGGTTACTGCTCACAAGTTTAGCTCTATCTTCTTCTCCATGCATCTGTCTCTCTGTATGTCCTCCATCAGCCAGAAGTCAAGACATTAATGCTATTCTAATAACCACCCACAGTGCAATTGAAGCTAAACTAATCATGAGGAAGTTTTAATGAAAAGCAAACCTGAAATTTGAAGTCCATGAGCTCCTTGTGTTTATTGTTGGAGCGAGTTGAAGGTCACAGGAAGAGAGATTTAAAGAGATGCTTGGTCGTGAAGAGAAGCTGGAGATTTCCTTTGTTTTCCAGGATGTTGCTGGAATAGTGGATGATTTAGGCAGAGGAAAGTGAAGCCCTATAGCACTTGATGTGGTCCAGCCAGATCTGATGATGGATAGCGAATCCAGTTGTGCACCTGTTATGCTCAAGCCCCATTGGACTTGCAGAAGAGGAAATGGAGGTCATATTATTGGGTGACTGAAATGGGAGAAAGTAAAGGTTTTCTTGGGGACTAGGGCATCATGGGTGGAGCTGAGGGAGTGGTTTAGCAAATCAACAGCTGCAGAAGTATTGTGACAAATGGAGGGCCAAAGACCAGGTCAATGCGAGTTTGAAAATACCATTATAATGACTTGAGGGAGATTTTTTTCTGGTACGGTGCAGCAGGAACTTGGGTTGGAAGCGAGTAGCGGATGTGATTTGTGAGGGACACAAGGAAGAGGCTGGGGATGTCCGTGTTATTGATCAAAACTGTTATGTATTTAACCCTTGGCAATCTGTATCACACCACCACCAGAGGGCCTACCCTTTGGAGTCCCAAGGGATCCCAGCATTCGTTGGGAGCACTGTATATAAGCAGGCCTCCCACGCTGTACCTGCACTCTGGAGTCTAATTAAAGGAGCTAAGGTCATACTTACTCATTGCTTACAGTACTCAGTTTCATCCTTTATTATGAGCATAATAGAAACCATAGGTGTAGAGAGGCCATGGGAGATAGCAAAGTCAAACGGGTTTTCATAAATATTAGTAGGAGAGTTTAAAATGGCCCAGGGCTAATTTTAAGATTATGCTCTCTTGTTCTGAATTCCCCCACGAGAGGAAATAGTCTGGGCTAGAAATTGTGTAGAACACAGTTTGAGGCGACATCTTTTGCGGGAGCTCAAAAGCATCATCGAGCGCTATCCAATTGCAGCGGACGCAAACTTCCAGTTTAGAACTCCAGGAGTGAAGTGGAGTGCTAAATCAAGTGCTACCACTTCCCTTGGAGCGCTAAACGAGGCAAGAGAGGTGTTGATGGCAGAGCGTTGCACAAGGTCCTGTGCAGCGCCCCTGGACACACAGGCTCTTTCCCTCCCTTAAAGAGAAGGGCCATTGCTGAGGGTGTTGCGAAGTAACAATTGGTAGGTGACACCACTAGCAATCCGCAATGATCAGCCCCAAGCATGCTAACAGAGTGCAGGGCTGATCAATCGTGGCATTGGGAAAAAGGAAAAAAAAAGAGCAGAGAGGAGAGAGACATTTTATTTGGCCTACCTGACCACCAATGCCTTTAATTACTGCTCCCCAAGGGTCCAGCTGACCTCACAATGCCTCCTACAGTTATACGTGTTGACGCCCAGTGATGCTGCAGGGGGCGGAAGTGAAGTTAGGTTCCAGGGCGGTAACGGGACGCTGCGTACTGAATGAAGTCATGATCTCCGCGGCACAGGAGATCGTGGCATTACGGTTTACCTCCAGCGCTAACCTGCAAGGGAAGTTCGCAAGCATCGGTACTTTTGCTGCGCCCAGTCAGAAAGCTGTTAGTGCCCCGATATCACCCCCCCGCAGGCGCTAATGGGAGGCGTAAAGGAGGCCAATTTTCCCCCTCTATCTGCACTATCAAATCCCATAATCATTTTAACCACCTTGATCAGATCACCCCTCAACCTTCTCAACTCAAGGCACTACAAGCCAAGTTTATGCAACCTCATAATTTAACACTTTAAACCCTGGTATTAATCTGGTGAATCTGCGCTGTACCCCCTCCAAGGCCAATACATCTTTCCTTAAGTGTGCTGTCCAAAACTGAATGCAATACTCTAGATGGGTTCTGATCAAGGCTCTATAGAGTTAAGGCATAGCTTCCTCACCATGCTAGTGACCTCCTCAAACAATTCAAATTTGGTTAGTAATTAGTAAAATCATGCACCAGGAATTTCCTTGATAGGCCTCCATTCACGGAGTAAATGGGTTTTCCACTGATCTTCCACCAGACTTGCTCCTTCAGGCCCCACAAGGAAACCTATGGCCTCAGGCTACCTTCCCCAAACCACTATTGTAGCCATGCCTCCAGCGGCGACCGGGTCCCCTCCAGTGGCGATTGGGCCCCAACGGCAATCGGGCCCCCTCCAGCGATGACTGGGCCCCCTCCAGTGGCAATCGGGCCCCAATGGCGATCGGGCCCCCCCAACGGCGATCGGGCCCCCCCAACGGCGATCGGGCCCCCTCCAACAGCGATCAGGCCCCCTCCAACGGCGACCGGGCCCACTCCAGTGGCGGCAGATGGGCCTCTCCCCCATGACGGCATCTGGGCCTCCTCCCCTTGGTGATGGCTGGACCTCTGCTTCCCCACTGGTGACCTCCTCCTCAATGGCAACCGGGTCCCTTCCTCTTCTACGGCGGCGGTTGGCCTCTCCTCCTCCTTCAGCAACGACTGGGCCTCTCCTTCCCCATTGTTGACCTGGCCTCTTCTCCTCCAGCACGTGGAGAGCATCATGGCAGTGACCACCCTGACCTTCCACTCTGAACTCCAGTGGACCACTGACCCTCCTAATGCCTGACCTCAACCAAGCCTTGGACCACCTGCCATCAAGGGTGCCACTCAGCGCCGAGCTTGAGGCCAACATCTCGCAGTAGGCAATTAGGCTCATACAGCAGTGCCTGGTCTCCAGTCGTCTTGGAACCCCTTGCCACTGGACCAAGACCTTGCTCAGCTAAGCCCGTGTGGTAGCCGGTGTGCAACGATCACCCCACATTAAAAGAACTCACGCACAGGCATCTTTCACTTCGTTAACATAAAGTTCGGGAACTGGAACATCAGGACCATCATGGACAACTCTAACATCAACAGGCCGGAACGCCGCACCACCATAGTTGCCCGGGAACTTAGATACGTTGATGTCGATATCACCGCCCTAAGCGAGACCCGGTGGGCAGGGGAAGGCCAGCTCAAGGAACAAGGTGGAGGTTACACCTTCTTCTGGAAAGGGAAGCCAGAGGAAGAACGCCGCCTCCACAGAGTTGGTTTCGCCATCAAAAACGAGCTGGTCGACCGTGTCAAAGACTCCCCCTGCGGGGTTAACGAACATCTCATGATTCTCTGACTCACCCTATCCTGGAATCAATGCACCACAGTCATCAGTGCATACGCCCCAACACTCAATGCGACAGATGAGACCAAAGAAGGTTTTTACTCCAGCCTCGAAAAATCCCTGTCCCGCGTCCCTGCGGACAAATTGATCCTCCTCAGTGACTTCAACGCCAGGGTCAGCAAGGACACAGCCCTCTGGGGAGGCATGATCGGCAGAGAGGGGATGGGGAAAAACAATTCCAGCGGTACCCTACTCCTGACATAATGCGTAGAACACGACCTTGTCATCACCAACACCTTGTTCTGCCAGATGGACAAATACAAGGCATTGTGGCAACACCCACGCTTCAAACATTGGCACCTGCTCGACTATGTCATCGTCTGAGCCAGGGATCGCAAGGATGTGCGCATCACCTGTGCCATGACGGGAGCTGATGACTGCTGGACGGACCACCGTCTAATCCGATCCATCATCGACATCAATATAGCCCCAAAGTGGCAATGATAGCAGAAGCAGTGCCGCAAAACAGTCAATGCCGGGACACTCAAGGACCCAGCTAAGAGAGCCCAATACAGTCAGCACCTCACTGCTAACCTGGCGTGCTTTGATGACCCCGAGACGCAGAATGCGCACAGCACTTGGTCTGCCCTCCAGGCCTCCATAACCAGTGCCTGTGAAGAGACGTTCGGTCACTCAACCAGGAAACACCAGGACTGGTTTGATGATAATGACCAGGAGATCCATGAGCTAATAGATCACAAGCGCAGGGCATTTCTGAGCCTTAAACAATAACCCAACTTGAGGGCAGCAATGCAGCATTACAGACTGCTTAAGGCTGCGGTCCAACAAAAAACTCGGGACCTAAAGAACAGATGGTGGATGGAGAAAGCACAGGACATACAACAACGGGCCGACAGCCATGATGTGCGAGGATTCTTCACCGCAGTCAAGACGACCTATGGCCCAAACACCCAAGGCACCACCTCACTCCTGGCCAAAAACAGGGAAACACTTATCAAGGACATCGAGGCAATCAGGGCCCGCTGAAAGGAGCACTTCGAAGATCTCCTCAATCGAGACTCTGCCATTCCCGCAGCATGCTACCCGCCACCACCTCAGTAAAACCCCAGCACTGCACGAGGTAGAAAAAACCATAAGACACCTTAAGAACAACAAGGCTACGGGAGCGGATGGAATCCCTGCTGAGGCGTTAAAGTATGGCGGAAAGGCACTATTGGCGTGAATAGACAACCTCATCTCTCTCATCTGGAGGGAGGAGAGCATGCTGGGAGACCTCAGAGATGCAGTTATCATGACCATCTTTAAAAAAGGGGACAAGTCCGACTGCGGCAACTACAGAGGAATCTCCCTGTTATCAGCCATGGGAAAGTCGTCGCTAGAGTTCTGCTCAACCGTCTTCTCCCTGTGGCTGAGGAGCTCCTCCCGGAGTCACAGTGCGGATTTCGTCCCCTACGAGGCAAAACGGACATGATTTTTACAGTGCGACAGCTGCAGGAAAAATGCAGGGAACAGCGCCAACCCTTATACATGGCCTTCTTCGATCTTACGAAGACCTTTGACACTGTAAACCGTGAGGGTCTATGGAGCATCCTCCTCTGTTTCAGATGCCCCCAAAAGTTCATCACCATCCTCCGCCTGCTCCACGATGATGTGTGGGCTGTGATCCTTACCAGCGAATCAATTACAGACCCAATCCACGTCCGGACCGGGGTCAAACAGGGCTGCATCATCGCCCCAACCCTCTTCTCGATCTTCCTCGCTGCCAGGCTCCACCTCACAGTCAACAAGCTCCCCGCTGGAGTGGAATAAACTACAGAACCAGTGGAAACTTGTTCAAACTTCGTCATCACCAGGCCAGGTCCACGACCACCCCAACCTCTGTCGTCGAGCTATAGAACACGGACGACATCTGCGTCTGCGCATATACAGAGACTGAACTCCCAAGTCATAGTCAACGTATTTACTGAGGCGTACAAAATCATGGGCCTTACACTAAATATCCGTAAGACAAAGGTCCTCCACCAACCTGTCCCCACTGCACCGCACCTCCCCCCAGTCATCAAGATCCACGGCGCGGCCCTGGACAACGTGGATCATTTCCCATACCTCGGAGCCTCTTATCAAGTATATCCTTTCGTAAATATGGAAACCAAAACTGCACACAGTATTCCAGTTGTGGCCTCACCAATACCCTGTACAACTGTAGCAAGACTTCCCTACTTTTATACTCCATCCCCTTTGCAATAAATGCCAAGATTCCATTGGCCTTCCTGATCACTTGCTCTACCTGCATACTAACCTTTTGTGTTTCATGCACAAGGACCCCCAGGTCCCACTGTACTGCAGCACTTTGTAATCTTTCTCCATTTAAATAATAAGTTGCTCTTTGATTTTTCCTGTCAAAGTACATGACCTCACACTTTCCAACATTATACTCCATCTGCCAAATTTTTGCCCACTCACTTAGCCTGTCTATGTCCTTTTTCCAGATTTTTTGTGTCCTCCTCACAAATTGCTTTTTCTCCCATCTTTGTATCATCAGCAAACTTGGCTACGTGACACTTGGTCCCTTCCTCCAAGTTGTTAATATAGATTGTAAATAGTTGGGATCTCAGCACTGATCCCTGCGGCATCTCACTTGTTACTGATTGCCAACCTGAGAATGAACCATTTATCCCGATTCTCTGTTTTCTGTTCGTTAGCCAATCCTCTATCCATGCTAATATATTACCCCCAATCCTGTGAACTTTTATCTTGTGCAGTAACCTTTTATGTGACACCTTGTCAAATGCCTTCTGGAAGTCCAAATACACCACATCCACTGGTTCCCCTTTATCCACCCTGTTTGTTATATCCTCAAAGAATTCTAGCAAATGTGTCAAACATGACTTCCCCTTCATAAATCCATGCTGACTCTGCCTGACCGAATTTTGCTTATCCAAATATCCTGCTACTGCTTCTTTAATAAATGGATTCCAACATCTTCCCAACCACAGATGTTAGGCTAACTGGTCTATAGTTTCCTGTTTTTTGTCTGCCTCCTTTTTTAAATAGGGGTGTTACATTTGCAGTTTCCCAATCTGCTGGGACCTCCCCAGAATCCAGGGGTGAGGAGGAGTGGCATTTGCTGTTTATTTATGGTTAGCTGAGTCGGTTGCCTTTTTCATCGCTCTGCAGACCTCCCTGATGTCAATGTGCAATGTTCGGAGAAGCCTCCTTCCAGAGTTCTACTTTGGGTCGACTGTACATTTTCTTTCAATATAAGTAACAATAAAGTTGGAGGGGTGAATTTTAATGGGTGGGTTGAGGTCGGGTCAGATGTTAAAATTTAAAAAATCTGAAACCAGCCTCCAGCCTTGTCAATATCCAGGCCAGAATCTTTGAAACGTACCACAAAAAGCAAATCAGTGTAATGCTCATGTAGTTATTTTTCACAGAACACATTTTTGAAATAAACAATGTTTTTTCATTAGTTCACTGCCAAGTCTTTTTCCTTTTATTCTTTAAAATGTACAACTTAAAGGAGTTTGTACTTTAGATTGTGGGCCTGAATCCTGCACTTTCACTTTTTGATTATTTTGGCACATGTGCCCCGCCTTTGTCCAATGGGGCCTCTTTTAATTAAGATATGCAGCTGGTTTGATTTGTGCCAGGCTATTCAGCAAAACAGTTGGATAGCATCCGACCTCCATTTGTCATAGTCCCTTTCAGTGTACTGCATAATACACTTTAATCATTGCAGCTAGTTTGTGAACAGTAGAGACCACTTCTAAATCCTAATGGTCCTTTGTGATGTGGCAATGTCATTGTTAGTGAATTCTAATAATGCTATAAATCACAGTGCTTTCGGAACAGAAATGGAAAATGTGATCTAAGCAGTTCATTTGCAGAGGGGAGGTATTAAACTCTAGTTAAATTGGGTTGCAAAAATGCAAAATAGTTACAGTGCTTAATGTGTCACACCTTTTAATTATTGGTTTAATTGGTGATTTTCTTCTTGGGTGGCAATTCTTAGTGCCTGTTATTAATTTAGAATGCTAATTGGAGAATGAAAGTTGGTATTACCGCACAAAACCCCTGATTTTAACCCTGCCCACCCAGCAGTAACAGTGCATTGTTAGGGTCGGGTGGCAGGGGTTCAAAAAATGAAATAAAGACTTGCATTAATATAGCGCCTTTCACGACTACCAGACATCTCAAAGCACTTTACAGCCAATGAAGTATTTTTGGAGTGTAGTCACTGTTGTAATGTGGGAAAAGCGGTACCAATTTGCGCACCCAAGCTCCCACAAAAAGCAATGTGATAATGACCAGATAATCTGTTTTTGTTATGTTGATTGAGGGATAAATATTGGCCAGGACACCAGGGATAACTCCCCTGCTCTTCTTCGAAATAGTGCCATGTGATCTTTTACATCCACTTGAGAGAGCAGACAGGGCCTCAGTTTAACATCTCATCTGAAAGACAGCATCTCTGACAGTGCAGCACTCTCTTACTCGCACTAGAGTGTCAGCCTAGATTTATGTGCTCAAATCCCTGGAGTGGGACTTGAACCCACAACCTTCTGACTCAGAGGCACGAGTGCTACCCATTTAGCCACAGCTGACATTAAAAAAGGTGGTCAGGTGGAACCCACTGCTTTCCAGCCATTTTAACACTGGGCTTTTAGGAGCTTGGAGGCTGTTTGCCGCAGGCAAGTGGAGACCTTATAAATAGTGAAATGTCAGGGTTCATTGACGTAATTCTGATCGCAATGTACTTTTAACTGTGATATGGACGAATCATGCACAGTCTCGAAGCTGCCAGCAAAAGCTGGGGGGCAACAGCATCAGGCACAAAGAGGCCAAGTTAAATCATACATTTTTTTACTTATGAAAGGTTCCTGTGGCCCAGGAGGAGCAGGAATGCTTGGGCTCGGCTTTCCACGATGCTCGCTATCGCCCAAAAACTTTACTTTTCAGGATCGCTGGAATATCGGCATTTTAAAAAACACTAGTTTCGTCTTTTTCACTTGGGCGAAAGCCTTAGCGATGTGAAATGGGTCTTAGCGATGTATTCAGTCGTGCAAGGCTGGCGTCCATAGCAACGGCCATTCTGCGCATGCATGTTTTTTTTCAGCAAATAACTTTTCTTGCAGTTCAAGAGGTCAGGGGTCATCTGCGCATCCTCAGAAGATTGAAAGAGAGAGAGAGAAAGAAGGAAGGTGAAAAGACGTCTGTGCCAGGTGTAAAATGTCCAACAAAGAATCTAGCGATAATAGCATGCAGCAGGAGCTTTCAGGGAGAAGGAGGGCGAAAGCCCACTCTGATGAGGCCAATGAAGCCCTGGTGAATGAAGTAGAAAATTGATGGGGCCAATTAACCCGGGGTGGGCATGGGAAACCTCCCCCCCGCATATTTAAAAAAATATGGGGCAATATCGCCGCCCTGGTCTCATCGGTTGCCCACGATAGGCCTGAGGCAGACCAGTGCCACAAGCGGTGGAACAGTCTCGTTGCATCGGCAAGAATAAGTATTCAATTATTGCATATTAAATTGTAATGATGCACTGATTCATTAATTAGAATGTAAATCTGCTGGATTGTAATTGAGCTGGGTAATCTTGGGTAGCTTCACTGCTGAGATTTGGGCTGGGGTCGGAACCCGTGCCCTTTAAGTCTAATTTTGCTGAATGCCTTACATTTAATCAACAGTATTAATTATTATTATTTAAAGGCTTTGATCGAAAATTGTGGCCAAAGGAATGACTGGAAACAGACAGACCGCAAACATTCGGCATTTCTACCACTTTCGGTTAGAAGGAGAATTCTTGTGTGCTGTGAGCAAGTCTTTAACTTGGGCACCGTCTCCTTTTGGGTTATGTTGGTGGATAGGGCATGACTGAGCACTGAGGGGACTGTGTGAGTCTCTCCGGCTGCTGTCACTCACACAGTGATCCAGCCTGGACAAGGGGAGAGCTGCCCTGGCTCACTGTCTGCCCTGGGACACTTTGGGACATTAGCTCCGACCACACGGAGGTCTCCGACACAGCCATAGGCATGGTGCCCCCTCCCATTACAATCCTGTCATTGCTGAGCTCACCAGCGATCCTGATTCCCCACCTGGGGGACCTTCAGTGATTTAAATAAACCACCTACCTCCCCTCAGGCGCCGAATGGCATGGCCCGTGGATGGGGCCGTTCCTGGAGATTGTATGTGAGATGTTTGGTGTCAAGCATTAGTTCAAAACACGATCTTATTAAATGTTTTCTCTGGATGTAGATGTTATAACCATGCATCCATTGTGGATACAAACCATATTAGCATATAAAACGTTAACGTTAATGATGAATAATAGTATGTGGGGTGACTAACTGGATTACAATATCTGTAATCCTTCGGCCGCCTGAGCAAAAGAGTGTTTGAAGACCAGGCCCTCAAATCTGCCACCAAGCTCATGGTCTACTGCGCTGTAGTAATATACGTCCTCCTGGATGGCTCAGAGACATGGACCATGTACAGTAGGCAACTCAAGTCGCTGGAGAAATACCACCAACGATGTCTCTGCAAATTCCTACAAATCCCCTGGGAGGACAGATGCACCAACATTAGCATCCTCAACCAGGCCAACATCCACAGTGTTGAAGCACTGACCACACTTGATCAGCTCCGCTGGACAGGCCACATTGTCTGCATACCAGACACGAGACTCCCAAAGCAAGCGCTCTACTCGGAACTCCTTCACAGCAAACGAGCCAAAGGTGGGCAGAGGAAAAGTTACAAGGACACCCTCAAAGCCTCCCTGATAAAGTGCAACATCCCCACCGACATCTGGGAGTCACTGGCCAAAGACCGCCCTAAGTGGAGGAAGTGCATCCGGGAGGGCGCTAAGCACCTCGAGTCTCATCGGTGAGAGCATGCAGAGATCAAGTGCAGGAAGCTGAAAGAGCATGCTGCATATCTGTCCCACCCTCCCTTACCCTCAACAACTATCTGTCCCACCTGTGACAGGGACTGTGGCTCTTATAGTGGGCTGTTCAGCTGCCTAAGGACTCATTTTAAGAGTGGAAGCAAATCTTTCTCGATTCCGAGGGACTATCTATGATGATGACAATATCTGTTGTTTTTCCGTAATAGTACCTAGTCAATGAGCTTATGCCTTGCTCTTGTCACGTTTGCAGAGGAAGATATCTAAAAATCATGTTGAGCAGAGATGGTCCAGAGGAGGGCCTGCTGAGCTGCACGCTCTCACTAATCTGGAAGAACGTGCCGCAGCATTAGTGAGCACGCATTATCGTTCTGCCACCCGTGGTGATGCAGATCCCGTTGTTGCGCCATGTGAGTAATGTGGAGGGGGAGGCATGGGGGCATGGGTTTAACGGCAGGCTGGTTGTCCTCCCCAAGGTCCTCGTCCTTCTCCTCGTCTTCCACCTCCCCTCTCTCTTGAGGTGGACCAGTAGTCCCATCTGGTAATTGTTGTCCTCTCCTGATAGCTAGGTTATGCAAAATGCAGCACACCACAATAAACTCAGCAACCTGCTCAGGGTGGTATTGTAGGTTGCGTACTGAGTGGTCCAGGCATCTGAAGTGCTGCTTCAGAATTCCAATTGTCTTTTCGACAATATTGCGTGTAGCTATATGGCTTTCGTTGTAGCGCTTCTCGGCTTTTGTCTGGGGATTACGTAGGGGGGGTCATGAGCCAGCTAGCAAAGCCATATCCTTTATCCCCCAGTATCCAACCCTGACCTTGTGGCTGACTGTTAAACAGGTCAGAGACAGTGCTCTCACACAGGATGTGTTCATCATGGATGCTCCCTGGAAAATTTTCATTTTCTGCCATGATTATTTGCTTGTGGTCGACAACGAGCGGCACATTCAGGGAGTGGAATCCCTTTCTGTTCCGAAACACCTCTGCATCCTGTAAAGGTGCTCACAGGGTGATGTGTGTACAGTCTATTGCTCTCTGCACCCTGGGAAAGTTTGCTATTCTTGAGAAACCCAAAGCCCTCTCACTCTGTGTCTCCCTGGTCATAGGGAAGTTTATAAAATCCATTCTGTGTGCATAAAGGGCTTCAGTCACCTGTTGAATGCAGCAATGTGTGGCGTGCTGAGAGATACTGCAAATGTCGCGAGCTGTGGCCTGAAAGGAGCCTGATGCGTAGAAGGAAAGTGCCGTAGTAACCTTAACTTCAACGGGCAGTGCAGTCCTGATGGTGCTGGTAGGCTGCAGATCTCCCTTAATTAGCTGGCATATTTCACTGATGACCTCCTTTCGGAATCGCAGCCTTCTAACGCACATGTTATCGGACAAGTCCAGGTATGATCGCTTATCCCTGTAAATGCGTTGGGTGTAACGTCTTCTCCTTGTGAACAATCTGCCACCTCTTTGTTTAGAAACATAGAAACATAGAAAACAGGTGCAGGAGTAGGGCATTCGGCCCTTCAAGCCTGCACCACCATTCAATAAGATCATGGTTGATCATTCCCTCAGTACCCATTTCCTGCTATAGAAACATCTATTAGGCACATCTTCAATGAACCTTCTCACATCTCTATTGTGCAGCATATGATTAGTCATCAATACTGGTTGAGAAATTACATCACTATAAATGCCCTTAATTTGTCCCCAACAAATACAAATGTGATTAGACGATTAGCAAGATTCAAAAATGCCCTTAAAATCACTCACAAATTGCTTCTCCTGACAAGCACTTCAAGCAGCCTTGTATTAAAGATCGTCTGAGTTACAAAATGGCATCCGTAGTGCCGAGTTAAGGTCAGATGATTGGCGCTGGTCGGATGTTTGTGGCCTTTTCGCTCAGGCTGCATGCTTCGCAGTGTGGGACAAACTCCTCAATGCGAGTGTCAATCCGAGGCCACAATACTGAATCGTTGACAATGCTCGGGTGTCCATCATGTGCCAATGAGAGAATGCATTGTTGAAGCGACTTGGGAATTACTGCTCTATCACCATGAGATAGGTAGCCATAGTTCCAAACGGAAAATTAATCGTGGAGTCTGTGGAAGGTTTTCAGCTCTTCCGGAATTTGCTTAGGCCACTCAGTCTGGAGGAAGTGGCACATGTGTTGAAGCATAGCATCACTCTGCGATTTGGTTTTGAGTTCGTCACAGGAGACAAGATTTCTGATGGACTGAGTGATGATCAATGTGACATATGTATCGTCATCTGTGAAAAAGTCAGCACCAGAGTCCGAAGCAGGTGTCAAGCGGCTCAACATGTCAGCTATTTGGTTGCGACTGCCAGCAATGTACTGCATATCAAAGTTATACGGTCAGTTCGATGTGGTCTGTGCCCACATCCAATTGTAGCGAGTAACATAGTGAGCGCTTGGTGATCCGTATGGATCTAGACCTTGCTCTGTCAAGCCCATGTGGTGGCTGGTGTGCAATGACCACCCGACATTAAAAAAATCCATGCACAGCCATCTTCCACCCTTCAGGATATAGTTCATGACTGGAGTATTAGGTCCTTCTTTGAAACACCTGTGAACTCATCCTTTTTTGGCACAGAAGCAAGTCATCCTCGTTTCGAGGGACTGCCTATGATGATGATGATGATGATGATGATAAGAACATAAGAACATAAGAATTAGGAACAGGAGTAGGCCATCTAGCCCCTCGAGCCTGCTCCGCCATTCAACAAAATCATGGCTGATCTGGCCGTGGACTCAGCTCCATTTACCCACCCGCTCCCCAAAACCCTTAATTCCCTTATTGGTTAAAAATCTATCTATCTGTGACTTGAATACATTCAATGAGCCAGCCTCAACTGCTTCCTTGGGCAGAGAATTCCACAGATTCACAACCCTCTGGGAGAAGAAATTCCTTCTCAACTAGGTTTTAAATTGGCTCCCCCGTATTTTGAGGCTGTGCCCCCTAGTTCTAGTCTCCCCGACCAGTGGAAACAACCTCTCTGCCTCTATCTTGTCTATCCCTTTCATGATTTTAAATTTTTCTATAAGATCACCCCTCATCCTTCTGAACTCCAACGAGTAAAGACTTAGTCTACTCAATCTATCATCATAAGGTAACACCCTCATCTCTGGAATCAGCCTAGTGAATCGTATCTATACCCACTCCAAAGCTAGTATATCCTTCCTTAAGAAAGGTGACCAAAACTGCACGCAGTACTCCAGGTGCGGCCTCACCAATACCCTATACAGTTGCAGCAGCACCTCCCTGCTTTTGTACTCCATCCCTCTCGCAATGAAGGCCAACATTCCATTCGCCTTCCTGATTACCTGCTGCACCTGCAAACTAACTTTTTGGGATTCATGCACAAGGACCCCCAGGTCCCTCTGCACCGCAGTATGTTGGAATTTCTCCCCATTCAAATAATATTCCCTTTTACTGTTTTTTTTCCCAAGGTGGATGACTTCATACTTTCCGACATTGTATTCCATCTGCCAAACCTTAGCCCATTCACTTAACCTATCTAAATCTCTTTGCAGCCTCTCTGTGTCCTCTGCACAACCCGCTTTCCCACTGATCTTTGTGTTATCTGCAAATTTTGTTGCACTACACTCTGTCCCCTCTTCCAGGTCATCTATGTATATTGTAAACAGTTGTGGTCCCAGCACCGATCCCTGTGGCACACCACTAACCACCGATTTCCAACCCGAAAAGGAACCATTTAACCCGACTCTCTGCTTTCTGTTAGCCAGGCAATTCTCTATCCATGCTAATACATTTCCTCTGACTCCGCGTACCTTTATCTTCTGCAATAACCTTTTGTGTGGCAGCTTATCGAATGCCTTTTGAAAATCTAAATACACCACATCCATCGGTACACCTCTATCCACCATGCTCGTTATATCCTCAAAGAATTCCAGTAAATTAGTTAAACATGATTTCCCCTTCATGAATCCATGCTGCATCTGCTTGATTGCACTATTCCTATCTAGATGTCCCGCTATTTCTTCCTTAATGATAGTTTCAAGCATTTTCCCCACTACAGATATTAAACTAACCGGCCTATAGTTACCTGCCTTTTGTCTGCCCCCTTTTTTAAACAGAGGCGTTACATTAGCTGCTTTCCAATCCGCTGGTACCTCCCCAGAGTAGAATTTTGGTAGATTATAACAAATGCATCTGCTATAACTTCCGCCATCTCTTTTAATACCCTGGAATGCATTTCATCAGGACCAGGGGACTTGTCGACCTTGAGTCCCATTAGCCTGTCCAGCACTACCCCCCTAGTGATAGTGATTGTTTCAAGGTCCTCCCTTCCCACATTCCTGTGACCAGCAATTTTTGGCATGGTTTTTGTGTCTTCCACTGTGAAGACCGAAGCAAAATAATTGTTTAAAGTCTCAGCCATTTCCACATTTCCCATTATTAAGTCCCCCTTCTCATCTTCTAAGGGACCAACATTTACTTTAGTCACTCTTTTCCATTTTATATATCTGTAAAAGCTTTTACTATCTGTTTTTATGTTTTGCGCAAGTTTACCTTCGTAATCTATTTTTCCTTTCTTTATTGCTTTCTTAGTCATTCTTTGCTGTTGTTTAAAATTTTCCCAATCTTCTATTTTCCCACTAACATTGGCCACCTTATACGCATTGGTTTTTAATTTGATACTCTCCTTTATTTCCTTGGTTATCCACGGCTGGTTATCCTTTCTCTTCCCGCCCTTCTTTTTCACTGGAATATATTTTTGTTGAGCACTATGAAAGAGCTCCTTAAAAGTCCTCCCCTGTTCCTCAATTGTGCCACCGTTTAGTCTGTGTTTCCAGTCTACTTTAGCCAACTCTGCCCTCATCCCACTCTAGTGCCCTTTGTTTAAGCATAGTACGCTCGTTTGAGACACTACTTCCTCACCCTCAATCTGTATTACAAATTCAACCATACTGTGATCACTCATTCTGAGAAGATCTTTTACTAGGAGATCGTTTATTATTCCTGTCTCATTACACAGTACCAGATCTATTATAGCTTGCTCCCTTGTAGGTTCTGTAACAATACTGTTCTAAAAAAACATTCTATGAATTCCTCCTCCAGACTACCCCGTGCGATTTGATTTGACCAATCGATATGTAGGTTAAAATCCCCCATGATTACTGCCGTTCCTTTTTCACATGCCTCCATTATTCCCTTGATTATTGCCCACCCCACCGTGAAGTTATTATTTGGGGGGCCTATAAACTACGCCCACCAGTGACTTTTTCCCCTTACTATCTCTAATCTCCACCCACAATGATTCAACATTTTGTTCATTAGAGCCAATATCGTCTCTCACAACTGCCCTGATATCATCCTTTATTAACAGAGCTACCCCACCTCCTTTCCCTTCTTGTCTATCTTTCCGAATCGTCATATACCCCTGTATGTTTAATTCCCAGTCTTGGCCACCCTGCAACCACGTTTCTGTAATGGCCACCAAATCATACCCATTTGTAATGATTTGTGCCATCAACTCATTTACTTTATTTCGAATGCTGCGTGCGTTTAGGTAGAGTGTTTTAATACTAGTTTTTAAACCATGATTTTTAGTTTTGACCCTCCTGCAGCCCCTTTATATTCAGTGGACCTTTTTGTTTTTTGCCTTGGGTTTCTCTGCCCTCCACTATTACTCATCTCCTTTCTGTCTTTTGCTTCTGTCTCCTTTTTGTTTCCCTCTGTCTCCCTGCATTGGTTCCCATCCCCCTGCCATATTAGTTTAACTCCTCCCCAACAGCACTAGCAAACACTCCCCCTAGGACATTGGTTCCGGTCCTGCCTTGATGCAGACCGTCCGGTTTGTACTGGTCCCACCTCCCCCAGAACCGGTTCCAATGCCCCAGGAATTTGAATCCCTCCCTGCTGCACCACTGCTCAAGCCACGTATTCATCTGAGCTATCCTGCGATTCCTACTCTGACTAGCACTTGGCACTGGTAGCAATCCTGAGATTACTACTTTTGAGGTCCTACGTTTTACTTTAGCTCCTAGCTCCTTAAATTCGTCTCGTAGGATTTCATCCCTTTTTTTACCTATATCGTTGGTACCAATGTGCACCACGACAACTGGCTGTTCACCCTCCCTTTTCAGAATGTCCAACACCCGCTCCGAGACATCCTTGACCCTTGCACCATGGAGGCAACATACCATCCTGGAGTCTTGGTTGCGGCCGCAGAAATGCCTATCTATTCCCCTTACAATCGAATCCCCTATCACTATCGCTTCCCGCTCTTTTTCCTGCCCTCCTGTGCAACAGAGTCACCCACGGTGCCATGAACTTGGCTGCTGCTGCCCTCCCCTAATGAGTCATCCCCCTCAACAGTACTCAAAACGGTGTATCTGTTTTGCAGGGGGATGACCGCAGGGGACCCCTGCACTACCTTCCTTGCACTGCTCTTCCTGATGGTCTTCCATTCCCTAGCTGGCTGTGGACCCTTCACCTGCAGTGAGATCAACTCGCTACACGTGCTACTCACGTCATTCTCAGCATCGTGGATGCTCCAGAGTGAATCCACCCATGATGATCATGATCCGTACGGAGGGTAAATTTCCTGCCATAGAGATAGATATGCCAGCGTTCACATGCATAGATGCAAGTGAGTGCTTCACGTTCCCCTGTAAAGTATTTACATTCTGCAGACGAGAGCATGCGAGAGGCGAAGTCTACTGGCCATTCCAGGCCGTCAATCCATTGCGAGAGCACAGCACCCAAGGCATTGCTTGATGCATCCGTGGTGATGTATGTAGTGGCATTCGGATCAAAGTGCGCGAGGATAGGAGGGGATGTGATTTTCTCCTTAAGTGTGGTGAATGCCTGAGCCTGGGAATCTGCCCATTCCCAAGGGTCATCCTTGCGCAGCAACTTGCGAAGTGGTTCGGCAATGTGCGCGTTGTGTGGGACGAACTTCAGATAGAAGTTGCATGTACCGAGGAATGATGAAAGTTCTTTGATGTTGGTGGCCTCCTGCATTCCCTGGATCGTGTCAATGTTGTTGTGCTGTGACTCTGTAGCCCAGAAATGTTATTTCTCCAGCAGCCAATGTACACTTATTGGCATTAAGTGCAATGTTATGTGTAGCAAGTCTGGCCATAACAGTGTGAAGTTGCTGGTCATGTTCTTCCATTGTCTCTCCATGAACGACAATATCGTCAAGCAGATTGAGGGCTCCCTCTATGCGGGCTAGCATAGTAGTGACAATCTTCTGAAAGGCACTTGGTGAAGAAGATAGTCTGTAGGGCATGCGTTGATACTGATACAGACCATCATGCATTGTCAATGCCGTGAGTGGTTTGCTGTCCTCCGCTAGGGGTATTTGCAGGTAATTGCGGTAAATATCGAGTTTCGTAAAGACTATTGAGCCGTGGAATTCTGAAGACAGTTTGTTGATGGTAGGAAGAGGGTACTTATCGGGGATGATGGCCTTGTTGATCTCTTTCAGGTTGATGCATATGCGGATCTCCCTATTATTATGCCAAGCAATGACTAAGTTTGTGATTCAGGGTGAGGAGTCGATGCTCTCAATGAGATTCGAGTCGCATTAATTCTGCGGATACTTGGTCACGAACTGCGAATGGGAGACGATGAAGTCACTGCATAACCGGTTTGATGGAAGGGTCAATGCAGGGATGATGGCAGAATTTTGTTGTTACTCCAAACCCTGTGAAGATAAAGGGATACTGCTTGTCAAAGTCTACCGTGTGCACAGGTGTGCCGGTTGGGTCATAAACTTTGAATCCAAGCTTGTCAAAAAGGTCAATACCCATGAGGCTTCATTCCTTCACAACATGAAAGGAAATGTTCTGCAATGTTTTGTCCTTGTAGTATATCGGGACAGATATGACCCCAAGTACCTTAATTTTGGAGTCGGAGTAAACATGTAGAGTGGACGTTGCAGGCTGCGGTTGACAGAGCGTGAAGTGGGTTTTGTACACAGCCTCGCTCAATATGTAGACTTTGGCTCCAAGGTCAATGAGGAGGCAGCAGGGCATGCTGTCAATGTTTACCTCACAGTCCTTGAATTTTCCCGAACCGATTTGCGAAATGTCACTAACGGTTCACCACTATCGGGGTTGTCCACATGTCGAATATGCTGCAATGAGCAACAGACACTATCAAAATGGTTAATTTTACCACATGCAGAGCATTTCTTCCCATGTGCAGGGCAGTTAGGACTCTTTGCTGAATGTGATTTGTCCCTACAGTTAAAGCAGTGGAAGTTAGGCCTGCGATCCATAGTGGGTGGCTTATTACTAGCCCTGGGTCTCTGTTGTGATTTCCGCTTTGGACGAACGCTTTGCACATGGGCTGCAGCTGAAGTTTGCTACACAGGGGGAGCAGGAAATCCGATTGCTTTTGAATCGGAAAGCTCTGATTCGATTTGTATGGCCAAATTACTTGCTTTGTCCAATGTCATTTTGTCATCCTCCATTCGCAAGTGTTCCCAAAGGCAGGGGATTGTTATTTTCTCAATCATTTGATCCCTGATCATTCCCTCTGTGAGTGCTCCAAAGTTACACATAGCGGCCAGTTCAGTTAATGAAATGAAACACTGTTTGATTGGTTCACTGTTCCCTTGCCCCCTTTGATGAAATTTGTATCTCTCCATTATGATACTTTTCTTTGGCACAAAATATTTCTCTAGAGCGCTTACCGCTTTGTTGTCGGACTCCTTGTCTTCGATTTGGCCAAAGATGCGTTGCACTTCGGTGCCGAGGCAGTGGATAAGTATTGCACGGTGGCGAGCTGGTGTTACGTTGTGCTTCCCTCTGGTTTTATTCATAGAATCATAGAAATTTGCAGCACAGAAGGAGGCCATTCGTCCCATGGTGTCTGCGCCAGCCGACAAAGCTATCCAGTTCAATCCCACTTTCCAGCTCTTGGCCCGTAGCCTTGTAGTTTACAACACTTCAAGTGCACATTCAAGCACCTTTTAAATGCAATGAGGGTTTCTGCCTCTACTACCCTTTCAGGCAGTGAATTCCAATTTTTGTATCATCTGTAAACTTCTTAATCATGCCCCCTATGATGAAGTCTAAATCATTGATATATACCACAAAAATCAAGGGACCTAGTATTTGAGCCCTGTGGAACCCTACTAGAAACAGCCTTCCAGTCATAAAAACACCATCGATCATTGCCCTTTACTTCCTGCCACTGAGCCAGTTTTGGATCTTACTTGTCACTTTCCCTTAGATCCCATGCGCTACTCCATTTTTGACCAGTCTGCCATGTGAGACCTTGTCAAAAGCCTTTCTAAAATCCATGTAGACTACATCAGATGCATTACCCTTGTCAACCATCCTTGTTACCTCCTTAAAAAATTCAATCAAGTTGTTCAGACAAGACATTCCCTTAACAAGCCCACGCTGACTGTCCTTGATTAATCCGTGCCTTTCTAAATGACGATTATTACTGTCCCTCAGAATTTTTTTCAATAATTTGCATGTTTATTTTTCCTAATCTTGTGCTTTTTCTAGGTGCTACCCCAGTGACAGGATTAAGTGAGGTTGCCAGTGTTGGTATGGATTGAGGTAGCTTTCTTGTTACTGGCTTATGAGAGGGCCCAGCAACAGATTCTGCCATGTTCACTGTGTGTTGGCTGAATGGTCCTGCCAATGCTTGCTGTGGGAGCAATGACAGCAGTGCAGGTCTATACAATGACTCTCTCCATCTAATCCTCCAACATGTTGCAAATAGACAAGATAGACTGTTTAGATTGGAACCCAAGGTGTCTATAGCAGTATTCTGATCATTCATGAGATACTCTGACTGGACTTTGAACTTCTTTCACTGGGACATTGCTGCAGATGGCTTTGGCATTGCCATGCATTACATGTTAGACAACAGTGCTGAGAAACATTCAAGGCATGACTATGCAGATGTGAATTGTACAGTCCTCCACACTCACTCAGATGATGCAGGGTGCTTGGCACATCCACCAATGACTGTATAAAATATTAGGGCTCAGAATTTAGACCCAGTGAAATCTGAATTGCAGGGCTCTGCCGCTGGTGAAGAGCATTTGTTGTCCCAGTGCTTCTACACTGCCAAATCCACTGCTTCCCCTCACTTAGTGCTCTCTTCTGAAACTTACTACCTAATTTCCCTGGGTGAATGTAGCTATGCTGGCATCTGCCCCGTGAAGGGTGATGTTGGAAGGGCAGCAACAATTGAATGAGGCATGAGTCAAAGCAGCAGGGAAGGGAGCAGCCTGCATCTACCTCTGCTGAAGCTATAGGGGTTGAACCTCGTAGAAGCACGCAGAAAAGAAAAAAGACACAAACCCAGATGCACAAGTGGTATGCACATGGGTGTATGAAAACCTGTTAGTTTTAAGTTTCATTTCTATTTATGACACACATAAATGTTTTTCTTTGCACCACTTTCTTGTGTCCATTTTTGCCTGCTACCTGGGAAGCGGGTTTGTCACTTGGAGTGATTGACGAGACATTACTTAACCTTGAGCTAAGGGGGTTTGGGTGAGAGGAATGGCTTGTTCATTGGATGTTGTTGGGGGTGGAATCTTAGTACATCATGTGGCAGCCATATAGGTGCACTGGAGGAAGTTAAGTAAATCTGGCCATTATGCGGCCATTACAGATCACCCCGGCAGCAATGTAAGTCAGTGCTTATGCCATCTCCACCTCAGGTTCGTCCTCCTCCTCGTCTTCCACCTCATCTTTCACCTGTTCCTTCTCCGAAGAGGCTGTGCACTCTGTGCCTTGCTCCTTCTGCAGCTCCAATCCTCGCTGCTGCACTATGTTGTGCAGCGCGCAGCGAACGACGATGATTCTAGAAACCATGGCTGGTGCGTACTGAAGAGCTCCTCCAGATCTGTGAAGGCATCTGAATCGTACCTTCGGCATGCCTATTGCTTGCTCTAAGACACAGCTTGTGGACATTTGGCTGTCATTATAACACTCCTCAGTCTCAGTACTTGTCTCCTCAAGGGTATCATCAGCCACATCTTCAGTGGATAGCCCTTGTCTCCAAGCAGCCAGCTGGTTAGTCTGTTGGAGATGCAAAGAGCTGAGAGGGGGTGGACTGGCGCAGCACGAAAGAATCATGACAGCTCCCAGGGAATCTGCCGCACAATGCTTAATCATCTTTTTATGGTTTCAGATGAGCTGCACATTGAGGGAATGGAAGCCTTTGCAGTTCACAAACACTCCTGGGTGAAGTGGGGGTGCCTCGATGGCCACATGTGTGCAGTCGATGATGTCCTGCACTTGTTGGAAGCCAGTCCAAGCCGCAAAGCCGAGCGCCCACTCAGTAACACTGGTTCATCAGTGGTAAAGTTGATATAATTGGCTGATTTGTCAAACATGGTATCCGTGGCCTGTGTGATGCATCAGTGGGCAGCCAACTGTGAGATCCTGCAAAGGTCTGCTGCAGATTCCTGGAAAGATCCTGAGGCAAAGAAGTTGATGGCAGTGGTGATTTTGACAGCCCTCATGGTAACGCATTTCCACCAGGTCCTCTGGGCAGCAGGTCTTGTTCCAGCAAGTTGCAAATGACCTGGTGCAATAGTCTCAGCCTCCTGAAGCACAGCTGCTCAGTTATGTTGAGGAAGCTCATCCCTTGCCTGTATACCCTATTTTGGGGGTATTGTCTCCGGCGTGGTGCACTCCTGTGCTGAGCACTTCTCTCCAGTGGAGCCTCAGGTTGTTGAGGAGAAGGCTGCAGTTGTGGTTGGTGTTGTTGGTGCTGGGGCTCATCTTGGTCCGATTCTAAGGTCCAAGGTGAGACAGTATAAGCGGCTCCCCTGCTGATGTAATAGACGGCAGGTAAAATGGAGATCAGAGGCACAATCCCTCAGTGGTGTGATAGTGACTAGCAATATGGTGAGACTGGCTTTCGAGGTAGCAGAAATGACCTGCAAACTGCTGACAGCTAAACCTCTGCACAAAATGGAGTCAGCAAGAGCCTTTCCATTAGCCAAGGAAGCAGGTGTAATGTAGAAGCATTTATGTGTTTTTCCCTGCTGTCAATTAATGGACTCGCACCATGGCCATGGAGCTGCAGTCTCCCCTTCGCAGGCGAGTTTCCCGAGGTGCATGAATCTGTGCACAAGAGGTTAAAGCCAAAAGCTGATGTTAAAAAGCCTGTTAAGGTTCTCTCAACAAGCATTTAAGTACTTCAATGAGGTCGCCCGTCTCTGCAGAGCAGGTCAGTGCTACACTGGGTAATGCTCCCAAGTTAAATGCGGAAGTCGACGGATGACAGCGGGTTCCCAACGCGCTGGTAATTTCGGGGATTTTTACAGCTGAGCCGCCCCCAAACCCACACGCTCGATGTTCGGCAGTGAGAGAATTCCAGCCATTGCGAAGGTAAAGTGTGGGATAAATGTTGGAAGGGGAATTGAGGTTTGGTCACTGGGACCGCGGGCAGATGATTCCATCTCGGATATCCCAGCCACAAAGGGGCTGTCTGGGGTGCAAGCTTCTGTCTGTTTCCTCATCTTCGGCTTCCTCCTCTTCTGTGGCTTCCTCTTCCCTCTGCAAGCAGATGCTGTAAATCTGAAATGCCAGCATAAAATACTGGAAATACTCAACTGGTCCAGCATCAGCTGAGACGTGAACTCTTTCTCTCTCCATGGATGTTGCCTGACCTGCAGCATTTTATGTCTTCTCAAAGCCCTTCCTTTACCATCTGAGCCTTTGCAAACATCCAGCTGCACTCCTTACACACTTAAAAAACTTTTAACATCTATTGCAGCGAGCCATTACTTCAATAAAATCAAAAAAATCCAGTCCAAAAGCTTAAATACAAACTTACCTGTAAGATGTGTGTGTCCCCAAAGAGATGCTGACACCATTGACAGCCTGGTTGCATGTCAGTGCGCTTATAACCCAGTGCTAAATTCTGCACTAGGGTCAATTTTCACATTTTTGACAGTAAGGCGGCGTTGCATGCCAATTGACATCACAACGCCGCCATTTTGTCCAGCATGGTGCTGCCAGTTACCAGCAGCGGAAAGATAAGGACTGAAACGGCAGCCAGCACTAAAATGCCAGCCGCTAGCAAAAGAATGACGGCCGACGCCGAAGTAGCGCTCAGGCCACAAATTTCTAATCCATAGGCCTGGAAATTAGGGGGGTTAATGCCACTCCCGTTACCGCCATAATCGGGTGAAAAAATGGCAGCCGCCACTCTTCCACCAGCTGGCGGCGGGTCCTGCAGGAGCTGGCATTTTAAGATCGCCAGCAGTGCCACCTATAGAAGCGATTGCTGAAATTAAGCTGATCCTTACATCAGTGAACGTGCAAGGCTCACTTGACGCCTGAGCTGCGACATTGGATTTCGCTGCTACACTTACCGGCATGGCTTAACAACAACAAGCAGAGCAAGCATTGAGAAGCAGAAAGGAGGCTCCAGCAATGGTATTTAAAGAGATCATCAGCAATCACTTGCACCTGACCTGTTCATGCAGTTTGACCACCTCCTTGGCTCTGTGCTACTTTCTGCAACTCCACCAGCTTTATTAACGACTTTCAACATTCTAAGGTAACAGGGAGTGTTGTTGCAAGTGCAGAAGGCCTTCATTATTTTTTAAAGGCTTCTGTTCACACTTGCTCACAGTCATGGGTACTGGCAGCAAACCTCGTGTTCGAGAATCTTCGGCAGAAGAAAATGGGAAGATGAGCACAAAGGGAGGAGGAGGAGGTCCAGAAGGGCTCTCAACAGGAGGCCTCACCCAGCTAGGGTCTTCCAATAGCACTTCTCCTACCTCCAATTAAGTGAGGAGCAGTGTATTAGGAGGCCAGACTTCACCAAGGAGGTGGTCACAGAACACTGCCACTTCCTGCAACCAGACCTGCAGCCTGAGAGCAGGATGATGACAGCTTTCCTTGTGGCAGTTAAGGTCACCGTGGTCCTCAATTTCTTCATCAGTCGATCCTTCCAATTTGCAGCAGGAGACATAGCTAACATCTTCCAGTTTGCTGTCCATTGCTGCATGTGGGACATGGCTCTCTACTCCAGGAGAAAGGATTACATTGTCTTTTCTCTGAGCAGAGAGAAGCAGGACGAGCACACATGTGGCTTTGCCAAGATAGTGGGATTCCCCAAGATGGAGGGCGCCATCGACTGCACACACATGGCTTTGCGGACACCACATAAAAATCCTGAGATCCTCCATAACTGCAAAGGCTACCACTCACTTAATATGCAGTTGATGTGCGACCACACCCAATGCTTTCTGATGGTGAATTCCCGCTACCCTGCCAGCAGTCATGATACCTTCATCTTGTGCCAGCAATGTTCCAGCCACTACAGCAAGCTTGAGGGTGGCTGCTTGGAGACAAGGGCAATTTGCTCACCATCTGGCTCATGACGTCCTTCAGCAACCCCAACTCTCATGACCAGCACTCAAATAGTGAGAGCCATGCTTCCGTCAGGAACATCATTGAGCAGACCATTGAGCTACTGATCAACGTTTCCATTGCCTTGACCGCTCGGGAGGTGCCCTCCAGTACATGCGGGTGTCCCATTTTGTGATAGTCTGCTGCATGCCTCACACCTTGGCCATCATGTGGGTGCTGCCCTTGCCACCATGGATTGCGGCACCACTTCAGGAGGAGGAGTAGTACGAGGAGCAATAGGAAGAGGAGGGAGGGATGTGGCATGCAGCCAATCGCCCTTCTGGATGGGCTGTCCATGAACGCTCATCAGACTCCGATTCCAATGAATGAAACCCCAGATCCCCGTTGCTCACCACATCCCCATCATACCATCCCTGTGTCACGGAATATCATAGCATCCTTCTGGGCACAAAGCTAAAATGAGAAACACCACAAATATTCCAAACAAAATTAATACATTTATCAAAACTCAGTGAACACATATTTACAGGAAAAATAATCACCCTTGTACAATCCCTCAGTGCCAGTCGTTCATGTGCCGTTTCCTACTCTACTGCTCCTACGAAGTGTTCCCCCAGTGGCTGCAGCATGGCTGGTGGAAGGTGTATTTTATAGTCTCTTGAACACTCTTAGTTCAACTTAACTCTATTTATTTGGGAGACCTCAGACAGCCATATGGAGTTGAAGATGGTGTTCCATCTTCTGTAATGACCTGATATGATTGAATGCCGACTTGTTTCTGAACCTGAGCTTTTTTCCACTCTTTGCTTTCTCGCTTTTTTTTTTGACCCTCTCTCTCTCAATACAGCTCCCTACACCTCCTAGCTCGAGGGCGCTATACATTATATCAATCAATACCTCCTCGCTAGAGCGCGCTATACATTATATCAATACCTCCTGGCAAGAGGGTGTTATACATTATCTCGTTACACCTTTCCTTTTATAAGAAACAAAAATGAATTAAAGTTAGCTTCAATATAAATGGGTAGTTATCTTCTTATGAATACATGTATTAAACAACTACAAGTTTAACAAACAACAATAAAACACTTGTCTTATTAATTCTTTATCAAGTGTCCAGTGACCATGATTTCTTTATCTGTACATAGTGCTCCAGGAATTTTGGTGTTGTGCGGATTCTGTTGCTTCGCCTCAAACTCATTGTTTCAGTGGTGTTCTGTGCACTGATCACTTTAGACCCTTTATCAGTGTTCTGAGGGGAAATATCAAGCAACATATTGTCGTTGAAGTGTTGTTTCGAGTGTTAGTTGGCTGTGTTGGCAGCGGATCGTGTGTGGGTGTCCCTGAGATCTCTGGAGTTTCGATGAATATCTCAGCGCTCTTTCTCAGATGTTTCCTATTTCTGCGATACTAACAGCCATCTTCTGTAATGTCCTGATATGACTGAATGCCGACTTGTTTCTGAACTTGAGATTTTTTCCACTCTTTGCTTTCTCACTTTTTTTTTTGAGTCTCACTGTTTCTCCTTCCTGCGGTTTAGGAAGTGCTGTAGCACCTCTGTTGCAGTAGTATGCTTGTTTGGCATGGTTACTTTCTTGTTGACGATGACGCGTGTATGATCCTTGGTTTGAGTAGTTCGTTTGCGATTGGTATGTTTGTCTTTGTGCGGCGACCAAGTAAGCGTTGTGCTGGCGAACTATCAAGGCCTTCACTTGGTGTGTTTCGCCAAATGAGAAGGTTCATGTAGAAGTCACCATAGTCTTTCTTTCTCTTCCTGATTAACCGCTTTGCGAGCTTAACCGCATTCTCAACCTTTCTGCTGCTTTGTGGATATTGTGGTGAGCTTGTTGTGTGATCAAATCCATATTCTGTGGCAAAGTTTGTGAACTGCTGTAAGTTGAAGGGAGGTCCATTGCCGGATTGAACCTTGTCTGGAATACCGTGATTAGAGAAGTAATTCTTGAGGTGTTTGATGATGAAAGTGCAATCTTTCTTTCCATGCAGATTGTCTATCTCGAAATAATCTGAGTAGTAGTCTTTGCCATCGAGTGTGAATATGTTGCAATCAATCATTTCCCACGGTCTCTGAGGGAGGTCATGACTTATCAATGGTTCTTTTGGTTGGCTCGATTGAAAGGTGTTACATGTTTCACACTTTGAAACATAGTCTTTTATGTCACTGTTCAGTCCTGGCCAGTAAACGGATTCTCTGGTATGTTGAAGAGTGCTCTCGATGCCACTGTGAGCAGCATGAAGTTGCTGATGAATGTCAGATCTCAGTGATTTTGGTATCACACAGCAATAGCCTTTGAAAACTATGCCATCCTGTGTTGTGAGTTCATCACAAACTTTGAAGTATGCATACATTTCAGGTGGGCATTCATGTGTCATTTCTAGCCATCCCATTGTGATTTGTATGTATAACATAAGTATATACCCTGTACACTCAATACAGTTACATAAGATTACTGGATGTATCTAGACAGTATATATACTATGCTTGTACCACCAGAGGGTGCAACTGGTGGAGACCTAGGGGTCACCTGTACACGACAGGTAACCAGGTATAAAAGGGAGCTCATCATGCTGTACCCTCACTCAGGAGCTGCAATAAATCGACTAAGGTCACCACAGTTCAAGTGCAATAACTTACCTCATGCAGTCATTACTACAGTGCTTGCAGACACAATAACTGGCAACTAGATTACGAATTTCCACAGGAAAAATGGCTAACCTTGGCAACTTTCAACAATTCACCGATAGGGAAGATTGGAAGGCCTTTCTGGAAAGGCTCGAACACTTTTTCATTGCAAACGACCTGGCGGGAGACACACCGACCTCGCTGGCTGATAAACACAGAGCTATCCTGTTCAGCAGTTGTGGGCCCACTGTCTATGGCCTCATCAGGGACTTGCTAGCCCCAGAGACGACAACAACCAAAACATATGCGGAGCTCGTAATGATGATGCAGGAAGAGCTCAAACCCAATGAGAGCATTCTCACAGCCAGACACCAGTTCTACACACACCGGCGGCCCAAAGGCCAAGAAATTGCAAAATATGCTGCAGACCTCAGACGATTGGCTGCACCGTGTGATTTTGGCGACCACCTCACCGAAGCGCTGCGGGACATCTTCGTTGTTGGAATCGGCCACGAGGGCCTTCTCGGTAGGCTGTTTTCTGCGGACACCACGGTCACCCTGCAGAAGGCAATTAATGTGAGCCAGGCGTTCATGGCTCGGCCTACGATTCCAAGTGGATGACTCACCCCCAGGACTCTAAGCCAGCAAGTACTGTGAACCGACTGCCGCCTTTTAGAGGCAATGCTGCTGCCAGCGGTCTCTCTCAGGGTAGAGAGAACAGAACCCCGAGTCCCGCAACATTGAGTCCACCACATGGGGCCAACTGGCCAACCCCATGCTGGCACTGTGGAGGAAATCACAGGGCCCACCAGTGCCGCTACAAAGACTATACTTGCAAAGGCTGTAACACGAAGGGCCACTTCCAGCGAATGTGCAATAGAAATTCTACTCACCATGTTGTGAGGAGTTGGTCGATCATCCGGACTCCAGCGATGATGAAGAGAGAGTCCATGAGGCAGCTCAGCCCCACAAAGAGGTGTATGGAGTGTTTACCTGCTCCACCGAGAGCTTTCCGTTGAAAATGGAAGTTGAAATCAACGGTGTTCCAGTCACGATGGAGGTGGACACAGGGGTGAGTCAATCGCTGATGAATCAGGCGGCCTTTGAGAAACTCTCGGACAACCCAATCGAACGAGCTAAAATGATCGCGATTCAAGTGAAGTTGCTCACCTACACAAACAACACCACTTGATGGTCCAACGCTGCTCGGATGAAGATGAATTTGAAACAAATCCGTTGGAGCTGGGAAAACCTCCAGCCCCCGGTGATCGACGTCCTACGCAACCCCAAATTTGGATCCAGCACAACACCTGAAAAACCAACCGCCCAACTCGACTGCGTGGAGACTGCTCAAGCCAAAGACCGCTCAAGCCAACGGTGAGATGATCCAGCCCAAACGACTCGACCTCACCTTCCAGGCTCCAGTGGCAGGACTCCAGAGGAAGAAAATCGGCACAGAAGGTAACTTCCCTGTTTCTGTGGCAGAACCCGGGGAGAAAAGGATCACCGCAGTCTACCTCGTGGAGAGAAAGAAGATGGAGCCCACACCACGAGGTGAAGTGCCTGAAGTAAAGATAGCGGCGAACAGACCATGAGGGGCAGCGTTGAGGGAGCAACACCTGATGCCGAACAGCGAACCAGATTGGGGTAAAGATTGCAAGGACCTCTTAAAGGAGACTGAAAACCCATCACAATTAAAAAGACAGTACGCCTCTTTGTACAGCGATGCCGGTAATACACATGTAAAAGATGTAATTGACAAATGCGATTATGCAAATATAACTATGTACAGCATCACCGGTAATACACATGTAAAAGATGTAATTAACAAATGCAAGTATGAAACATAGAAACATAGAAACATAGAAAATAGGTGCAGGAGTAGGCCATTCGGCCCTTCAAGCCTGCACCACCATTCAATAAGATCATGGCTAATCATTCCCTCAGTATTCCTTTCCTGCTTTCTCTCCATACCCCCGATTCTTTAGCCGTAAGGGCCATATCTAACTCCCTCTTGAATATATCCAAAGAACTGGCATCAACAACTGAGTGAAGAAGTTTCTCCTCATCTCAGTCCTAAATGGCCTGCCCCTTATCCTAAGGCTATGTCCCCTGGTTCTGGACTTCCCCAACATCGGGAACATTCTTCCTGCATCTAACCTGTCCAGTCCCGTCAGAATCTTATATGTTTCTATGAGATCCCCTCTCATCCTTCTAAACTCCAGTGTATAAAGGCCCAGTTGATCCAGTCTCTCCTCATATGTCAGTCGAGCCATCCCTGGAATCAGTCTGGTGAACCTTCGCTGCACTCCCTCAATAGCAAGAACGTCCTTCCTCAGATTAGGAGACCAAAACTGAACACAATATTCCAGATGGCGCCTCACCAAGGCCCTGTACAACTGCAGTAAGACCTCCCTGCTCATATACTCAAATCCCCTTGCTATGAAGGCCAACATGCCATTTGCCTTCTTCACCGCCTGCTGTACCTGCATGCCAACTTTCAATGACTGATGAACCATGACACCCAGGTCTCACTGCACCTCCCCTTTTCCTAATCTGCCGCCATTCAGATAATATTCTGCCTTTGTGTTTTTGCCCCCAAAGTGGAAAACCTCACATTTATCCACATTATACTGCAGCTGCCATGTATTTGCCCACTCGCCTAACCTGTCCAAGTCACCCAGCAGCCTCTTAGCGTCCTCCTCACTGCTCACACCACCACCCAGTTTAGTGTCATCTGCAAGCTTGGAGATATTACACTCAATTCCATCATCTAAATCATTAATATATATTGTAAAGAGCTTGAGTCCCAGCACTGAGCCCTGCGGCACTCCACTAGTCACTGCCTACCATTCTGAAAAGGACCCGTTTATCCCGACTCTCTGCTTCCTGTCTGCCAACCAGTTCTCTATCCACGTCAGCACATTACCCCCAATACCATGTGCTTGGATTTTGTACACCAATCTCTTGTGTGGGACCTTGTCAAAAGCCTTTTGAAAGTCCAAATACACCACATCCATTGGTTCTCCCTTGTCCACTCTACTAGTTACATCCTCAAAAAATTCCAGAAGATTTGTCAAGCATGATTTCCCTTTCATAAATCCATGCTGACTTGGACCAATCCTGTCACTGCTTTCCAAATGCACTGCTATTTCATCCTTAATGATTGATTCCAACATTTTCCCCATTACTGATGTCAGGCTAACTATAATTACCCGTTTTCTCTCTCCCTCCTTTTTTAAAAAGTGGTGTTACATTAGCAACCCTCCAGTCCATAGGAACTGATCCAGAGTCGATAGACTGTTGGAAAACTATCACCAATGCATCCATTATTTCTAGGGCCACTTCCTTAAGTACTCTGGGATGCAGACTATCAGGCCCCGGGGATTTATCGGCGTTCAATCCCATCAATTTCCCTAACACAATTTCCCACCTAATAAGGATATCCTTCAGTTCCTCCTTCTCACTAGACCCTCGGTCCCCTAGTACATCTGGAAGGTTATTTGTGTCTTCCTTTGTGAAGACAGAACTGAAGTGCTTGTTCAATTGGTCTGCCATTTCTTTTTTCCCCATTATAAATTCACCCGAATCCGACTGCAAGAGATCTACGTTTGTCTTCACTAATCTTTTTCTCTTCACATATCTATGTAAATGTAACTAACTGTTTTGAGTCAGGCAATTGAGGTCGTGAACAATGTATTATGACTGTAAATGAAGAAATGATGTGCGATGCCGGGTTCTACATGTACGCAGACCAAACCAAGGGCAACCTCCCGTCGGAAGTACCCAGATCCAGCGGGCTACCTGATCATGTAGCCTGCGCCTCCGGGACCAAGGTGATGCCCCAATGAGCGTGGCCACACACAGAGGAAGCTTACCAACTGCGGGTCCAGCTATCAGCAGACGGCAAAGGCACCACCACTGGTACCCTGCCCCATATCGGCTCTACCTCTTTGGCCACCAGAGCCAGTATCGGGAGCAAGAGGCTAGCACCTTCCATCCCTCCCAACGAGACCTGGGATGATCAGGCTCCCACTGCCGCTGAAGGGCAGTAGGGAGACACTGCAGCCCTCAAAGGAGGACAGGGAGGCCACACACTCCTGTGGCTCTACCCAACACTAGGCAATGGCAAAGGCCCTGAGACTCAGCCAGGTGAGCGATCCGAGCTTACCCAGCTGGCAGGGGGTTCAGCGCCACCATCAGACAACCTGGACATAGTCCGGTTACTCTGGAACTAGCGTCCTCACCCACCTGCACCTACATCTCAGGGGCAAGACTGTGATACCACGTATGTACCGTACCTGTAAAATGTACTTGTCCCACCACTGCAAAACCCAAACAGTGATGTAACTAATCCTTTGTTCCTTTTTTTTGTGTTCTTTCCTTCTGTACATGTATGCACATGCAGGTGTTGAGCCACACACATGGTCTATGTATGAGGGGGAGGAAATCGATGTATGTAGCCATGGATACACATGGATCACACCCAGAACCCACTCAACCCCCACTGCAACCTCTAACCATCCACTGCTGACCATTTCCCAATGGTGTGGCAATAAGGACTTGGGGGTCAATAGGGAGAGAGCCAAGCCAAAGCATAGACAAGGTGCAAGGGCTTTAGGCACTCAAGTCAAGGGCCAGAGCACACAATGCAAAGGCCAGTGGCACAAGACTTAGGGGAGAGTGATGTTGTGTATGTATAACATAAGCATATACCCTGTACACTCAATGTACAGTTACATAAGACTACTAGATGTATCTTGACACTGTATACACTATGCTTGTACCACCAGAGGGTGCAACTGGTGGAGACCGAGGGGTCACCTGTACACGACAGGTAACCAGGTATAAAAGGGAGCTCACCATGCTGTACCCTCACTCAGGAGCTGCAATAAATGGACTAAGATCACCACAGTTCAAGTACAATACCTTACCTCATAGAGTCATTACTAGAATGCTTACAGACACAATACTGATGAATGTCGGATCTCAGGGATTTTGGTATGACACAGCGATAGCCTTTGAAGACTATGCCATCCTGTGTTGTGAGTTTGTCACAAACTTTGAAGTATGCATGCGTTTCAGGTGGGCATTCATGTGTCGTTTCTAGCCATCCCATTGTGATTTATTGTATGACCAGTTGTAGTGTGGAGTCGCTTGCAGTTGAGCATTGTATGGTAGTCAGTCCTTGTTTGGAGAGTGGGAGAAAGACCACCATGTGGGTGCATTCCACTACACTTTCTGTCGATGATCTCTCCACATTTTCAAGGTATGCGTGCAAGAGGTGTCTGCCAGGTACATTTCTTTTCCTCGTTTATACTTTATTTCAACGTCATTTTGGTTGAGCCAAATGAGCAGATGTTGTAGTCGCTTGGGTGCTGCAGATAACGGTTCACGTCATATAGCAACCAAAGGCTTATGGTCTGTCCATAGCATGATCTTACACCCGTATACATATTGATGGTTTTGTTCCATTTCGAAGACTTGAGCAAGCAGCTCCTTTTTGATTTGAGAGAATCGCTTTCCTGCTGGAGTGAGCGCTCATTTTGCATATGCAATTGGTTGTCTCTGTTGCAGAAGGATGAACCCAAAACCCTTGCTCGAAGCATCTCCTTGACCTTCGGTTGCAAGTTTGTGGTCAAAGTTACTGAGCACCAGAGAATCTGTAAAGCATTGTTTGATAGCTTCAAAAGCTTTGTCTTGTTCTTCAGTCCATTTCCAGACCGTGCCATTATGAGTAAGTCATTGCAGAGGCTCACTGAGGTCTGAAAGATCTGTCAAGAATTTTGCGATGTACTTTGTCATGCCGACAAATCGTTGTGCACCTGCGACATCCTGCAGTTTCTGCATTTCGTTGATTGCGACCACTTTGCTTGGATCGGCTTTGAGTCCATCACTAGACAGTATGTGTCCCATGTATTTCACTTGGGATCTCTTGTATTCAAACTTATCGAAGTTTAGTTTGATGTTTCGCTCTCTGCATCTCTGCATGAATTTGTGAAAGTTTGCGTCATGATCATGATCGTGATTGGCCTCACCACGTCCAGTGATCAAGATCTCGTCTGCAATCTTGTAGACTCCATCTAGACCCTTGAGGTTCTGGTCTAGCTTCTGCTGGAAGATTTCCGGGGTAGGACTGATGCCAAATGACATTCTATTATATCAATACCATCCCCATGGAGTCTGGAAGGTTGTGAGGTGGGAGGACTCTGTGTCTAGTTCACATTGCAGGAAACCCTCCTTGCAGTCTGCTTTAGTGAAGACATTTACATTTGACATCTGTGGCAAGATGTAATCGATCACAGGAAGTGGATAGTGTCCATTTTCAGGGCATTGTTCAGATGTTAAGGGTCAATACAGACTCATATCTTTCCATTTGTTTTTTGTACTGTCACTAGACTGGATACTCAATCCATCGGTTCAACCACTTTTGTGATGATTTGTTGTTTTTCCAAATGATTGAGTTCCTCTTTCAGCGTTTGTTTGTTCGCTTTTGTCACCCGTCTGGGGGGCATTACAGCTGGTGTCGCTGATTCATTAAGTTCAAGGTGAACTTTCCCTGGCACATGTCCAAGTCCCTTAAACACATCTGGATACGGATTGTTGACCTCAGTTTTTGACACTAGGAAGACGTTTGCCTTGTTCGTAGTTTGCGATTTACGTGGTTCATTTACCACCGCGATATTCTGATGTTGCACTTTTAGCAGTTGTAGCTGTTGAGCAGTGCATGAGCCAATCAGTGGTGCACTTTGGCCCTCAATGATCACAAAGAGCAGAGTGTACTTTTGCTTGTTCTTTGTATTTTCCAGTGGCACATTACACAATTCCTACCACTGGAATGGTTGCATGGTTGTCATGCAGTGACAGTATTAGCAGATTCTTTTATCTTTAAGCCTTTTGGTAAGTATCCAAGAGGTAGCACATTGCATGTGGCCCCACAATCTATTTGCATTTTTACCATTTGAACTTTAATTGAGAAGTAGCCATAATCTTGTTAGGATACTTTCTGTCAGCTTTGTTCTTGATTGTGCGATCAACTTTATCAAGCATTTTTACAGTCATGACTTCAAAATCAAAATCATATCTCTCTTCATATAGTGCATGAACTTTTGGCTTGCCCTTATATTAAGGGTTATGTATACACTTCTGCTTCGATCCACACTGTCTGCAAGTTTGAGAAAAGTGATTTAGTTTGACACAACTTGTGCAGGTCTTCCCATATGCTGGGCATTTAATTTTTGACAGCTCATGTCTTTTGCCACAATATTTGCAATTGTTCGTGAACTCTTTGTCTGTAAATTCTTTCTTTGTGAGTTGGTGTTTCTGTCTCATAGCTTTGACATCTTCAGAGTCTGTTTTATTGAGCTTCATGGATTTCATTTGTGCAACTGTGGCTTCTGTAGCTTTACAGATCATCACACATTTATCGAGTGTTAGGCTTGATTCTTGCAACAACCTCTTACTGTGTTATCAGATATTCTGTAGACTATGCGGTCTCTGATGAAATCATCCCTCAAATTGCCGAAATCACATGACGATGCTAGCTCTTGCACTTTCACGAGCTATGTGTCAAACTGCTCATCCCCTTGTACACAGTTGCTAAACTAGTACAGTTCATAGATGATGTTGGTTTTACCTTTACAGTGCTCTTCCCAGAGCTTCAAAATAATCTCAATTTCCTGCTTGTCTTCCTCTGATTTGTAGGGAAGATTATTGTGGATATCTAGGGTATCGCTACCAATGGCAGTGATATACGTTGCAACCCGAATTCTATCTGGTTTTTCCACAATATTCATGATAATTTCATAGCTGTCCCACAGTTTAAATTTTTTCCAGTTGGCTTTCAAATCACCGTCACCTGCAATGGAGGTGGGAGACAAATGTACGCGGGAGTTGGCACCGTGGTGGTCATGATAGCTCGTTACAGTTTAGGAGTTTGAGTATGTGACATGCATATTTACAGTTCAAATACCCAGAGGACTAGAACAAGTCTAATAGTAAAATATCGTGGTCATGTATTTGTAAAAATACTTTTTCAAGCGTAGTTCTACAATAACTTTGCCAATTTAAGTTTACTTTATTAATGCCTCTAGATTATTTTACAAGCTTATGACTTTATTAATCTTCACGGATCCACGCACGATGTGTAGGAAGCACACTCTGCACTGCACTGCTTAATGCCGATTTCGATAGGTTCGAAAAAGTCTCAGAGTTCCAATATTTTGGTCGTAGATGCGTTCGACAAAAGATCAGAAGTCTCCGCTTCTGACACCATGGGCTAGACTTTCCCCTTCCTTTTCTGCGGTTTTCTCGGCGTGACAGCTGTTTTTTTGGTGAAAAACCGCCAGACGAAGGTTTCCTCTTTATTTTTTAAAGTGTTCCACCGACATTGTGAAAATACCGCTGGGGAGGTAACCGCTCACTTGCATTTGCGTGCATCACCGAGAAAATCTGCACGATTTAAGTTTTTCCTCAACGGGGACCCATACGCACCGCCGATGAAAGTGCCCATGAAAAGCTGCCAGAAACAGGGCGGTAGGTGAATATCCTGCAAAGCAAGGTAAGTTAAAGATTTTTTATAATTATTTTTAAAATTCTATAATGGCGATTATGTTAAAAAGTGTCTTCAGAATGTTTTATAACTTTTAATTTTTTTAATTGAAAAAATATTTTTTGAGTTTTCCCCCCTCCCTAGGCCCAACTGCAACCTCGGACTAAATTTTAAGTACTTACCATCCATTCTGGTAAGAACCGTCCATTTTACCTAGTTTCATCTTTAACCACCGAGAAACCGTCAAGAATCTTGATGTAAGATCCATTTTCTCACCGGACGGTATTTTTTTACCTTTTTTGGGGAAATTTTCACCAGTGTTATTTGCAGAATCTTAGCGATCTTGGTAGGCAGCAATCGGGCGGTGGGGGGCTTTAGAGAAAGTCTAGCCTCATGTATTTTATAGTCTCTTGAACACTCTTGTACACTCTTAGTTCAACTTAACTCTATTTATTTGCACAGTGACTATTTGTCCTAACTCGCGCTTCTGCACATGTGTCCCCCGATGCGCAGAAGCGAGTTAGGACAAATAGTCTCCGACTCCGCCCCCACCCCCCAGCACAATTTACACTAACCCTTTTTTGCAGATGCATTAGAGCCGGGCCCGAACACCACGTTGCCTGCTGAGCCACTGGCCGCTGAGCCCCGAGTTCCTTCACAGACCCTCTCTCTCAATACAGCTCCCTATACCTCATAACCAGAGGGTGCTATACATTATATCGATACCTCCTAGTTAGAGGGCGCTATACATTATCTCGTTACAGAAGACTACTGAGGTTCTATGTGGGAGGCTTCAGATGATCTTGCTGTATGATCTCGAGCAGCTGTGGCCCTAGAAGACCGGGCCGTAGATTGCACCACCTCTGGCGAAGGTGGTGGTACCACCAAGGGCGCTATCCAGCGCCGAGCCTGCGGCCAACATCTCGCTGCAGGCAACTAGGTCCATATAGCAGTGCCTGGTCTCCAGTCGTCTTGGACCCCCTTGCCACTGGATCAAGACCTTGCTCAGCTAAGCCCGTGTGGTAGCTGGTGTGCAGGTTAAAAGGACTCATGCACAGGCATCTTCCACTCCGTTAACATGAAGTTCGGGACCTGGAAAGTCAGGACCCTCATGGACAACACATCAGCATCCACGCCAACATCCCCACCATTGAAGCACTGACCACACTCGATCAGCTCCGCTGGGCAGGCCATATAGTTCGCATGCCAAACATGAGACTCCAAAGCATGTGCTCTACTCGGAGCTCCTTCACGGCAAATGAGCCAAAGGTGGGCAGCAGAAACGCTACAAGGACATCCTCAAAGCCTCCCTGATAAAGTGCGACATCCCCACTGACACCTGGGAGTCCCTGGCCCAAGACCGCACTAAGTGGAGGAAGTGCATCCGAGAGGACGCTGAGCACCTCGAGTCTCAACGCCGAGAGCATGCAGAAATCAAACACAGGCAGCAGAAAGAGTGTGCGGCAAACCAGTCCCACCCACCCCTTCCCTCAATGACTAGCTGTCCCACCTGTGACAGATTCTGTGGCTCTCGATTTGGATTGTTCAGCTACCAAAGAAATCACTTCAGGAGCGGAAGCAAGTCTCCCTCGATTTCGAGGGACTGCCTATGATGATGATGAGTGGTGACATTAGGAATGCTGTCGTCTTGAGAGAGGACAGCAGAGACCTGGTCCATTGACCCACTGCCATTCCCCCGTGCTGGGGGCTGGAGATTTGTAGTGCAGCGTTAACTTACAATGTAATGCCCTTCTGGTGGCATTAGTGGAGGCATCTGACCCGAAGTTCCCATCCTGATGTGGCGTTCCATCTTCTTAGAGCCTCTGGGAGTGAGGCTGTGGAGCTCGCAAGGAATTGTGGAGAATGAAAAGGGCTATGAATAAAAGGACCACTGCACTTAGAACTAATAAAAATTAAAATGCAGTGAAAAATGCAGTTTTCAGCCCTTAATGCCTTTTAAAAAAAAAACATGAAAAAGAAGTCCCAAATGGGAGCCTTCAGCTCTTAACGCTGAATTCTCTTCTGCGCCTTAAAAAAATGCTGAAAGTGCTTCAGCATGAACACAAATGGCTCAACAAGCCAGAGAAGAGGCACCCAGAGTCCCGCACTCAGCACTCCAGCTTTGTGCAGGGGGTCAACACTGCAAGAGAGAGGCCAGGAGGCCCTCCAGAAATAACAATGTGGGACTACATCACCAAGGCCATCACTGCCAGCAGTGTTTCCCCCACTACCTGGCTCCAGTGCCCAGAACAGTGAATGCATCTTCAAAAGCCAACACCTACCAACTGCATCACTAGCCTCATGCACGACTCCTCCCGCAATCACTAACTGACCAACAATCTGTACCAACCATGAGGCACATCTCCCATTCCTAGCCTCACCTCACCCTCTTGGAGGAGAAGTGCAGGCCATTCTTGGCAGGGGCATGGCTGAGATGTTGGCTAATAGTGGGGCTGAAAGGATACAAGATGCTGGCATTCGCATTCATTTTCCTCCTTCTGGCATGCATCTCTTGCTTTCCTGCCTTACCCTCACTACAACTCCACCTTTGTGCCTTCCTCATTTCACACACCCGAGAAATGCAGCCTGCTCAGACACTGGCTGGCCAGGAAGAGGAGAGAGGAGGAGAAGGAGGAGAAGGAGGAGAAGGAGGAGAGAAAAAAAAAGTCACACACAAGACAGTCACTAAGAGAATGCATAAGGGCGATGAGTTGATTTCTTGATGTCTTATTGGATGGAAAGATGTATAAAGTTGGATTGGAAAGTTAGCTTTGTGGTGGCTTTTGTTTCAGCATTGTGGCCAAGAGGACACTGTAATGGTTAGTAACAGAGGTAAAGTAAGGTGTGGGGCAAATGTTGAAAGGGGAA
The DNA here is from genome assembly GCF_044704955.1 of Pristiophorus japonicus. Lineage (NCBI taxonomy): Eukaryota > Metazoa > Chordata > Chondrichthyes > Pristiophoridae > Pristiophorus > Pristiophorus japonicus. Next base: position 154,299,347 of record NC_091981.1, on the reverse strand, counting down.
TTGGGAACACCTCTTACAGAAGATAGGTAACTGCAGGGAATTCAAGGCCAGTGTGATCTTCTGGACTAGTTTCAATCACCTAGATGGGTCAGAGAGGAACTGCCCAGATTTTATTTTCCCAAATTGGCCTGAGAGACCATTTCAATTTTGACAAACCAGATCTTTCAGATCATTCATGACTCAAGCTCTTCATGGTGAGCCATATAGACCACGAAGATCTTCAATGTAACCTCTCGTCTTTGTCAAATTATTTGGTCTCAACTGGGTGGCTGTGTGGGGAATTCCTCTCTATGTCCCCACACTATGGAGAAGAAAAATGTTTAGTGTTCCCACTTCTCTACTATCTTCTGACCCTTGCTGGGAAGTGTATGTATACAGTTATCAGGTGAGCACAGGATCAGACTGGGATGGCCACAGTATTGATTACTCATTATCCAGGCTCTCACATAAAGAATGATCACAAGAGCAAGGTATCATCAGCATCCACAGACTGTGCTCTAACATGTTACCACATCCAGGAGAAAAGGGTTAAGAGATGAAAATTGGATGAGGAAAATAACATTACAAAACTTTTCATTCAATAGAAACATAACTTAGCAAAATTGACTAAATAGCTAATCTTGCTAAAGATTTTGCTTCAGGAAAAAAACAGCAATTATAACTAATCGCCTTAGTGTCAAAAAGATTTTAATTGGTATGATGATTGTAGAAAATAGAGAAACCTTTAACGCAGCAAGAAAACCCACCTTCAGAATTTACTTGATGAAGAGGAAAGGAGGTCAGTCTGGGATTTGGCCCATTCAATTGCAACTTGTAATAGAATGAAAGAGGGTCATTACAATTTACATTTTAACAGCATTGCCTGCAGTATACTAGATAAGGTGTGAAAAGAAAGGCACAGAGTTCCACATCAACTGGTTTTACTATGATTTGATGCCTTTTGGGAATACAATCAGCAAAGAGATAACACTTGTCAATATTTACACAATACTCACCAATTCAGCAGAAATTAAAAATCTGGCAGCAACAGCAAGACCATATCGAAGTGGCCATGCAACACTGGCATTGCATATGGACCATACTATTACTATGGCCAATTGTACCATCATTCAACTTCTAAAAGATTTTAATTGGTATGATGATTGTAGAAAATACAGAAAATACAGAAATGCAACTCCTGCTCCCTTTATTCTATTCCCACCAAACTATAGACCACCCAACTTCCCCTCCTGCCCCCCTCCCCATGTTAGCTGATGTTGTTAACAGTTTCCTCTCCTCGGGTACAGTCCCCTTCACTTCAAATCTGCCGTCGTCACCCCTCTCCTCAAAAAAACCTACCCTTGACCGCTGTGTCTTGCTCCTCTTTAACCTTCATTTCCTCTCCAAAGTCCTTTAACATGTTATCACCTTCCAAATAAATATCCATCTTTCATGCAATTCCATGTTTAATTCCCTCCAATCAGGTTTCTGGCCCCACCATAGTACTGAAACAGCCCTTATCAAAGTCACAAATGACATTCTATGTGACTGTGACAGTAGTAAATTATTCTTCCTCATCTTTCTTGACCTATCTGCAGCCTTCAACACGGTCGATTACACCATCCCCCTTCAACGCCTCTCCTCCGTCGTCCAGCTAGGTGGGTCTATCCTTGCCTGGTTTCATTCTTATCTATCGAATAATAGCCAGAGAATCACATCCAATGGCTCATCTTCCCATTCCTGCACCATTACCTTTGGAGGCCCCCAATGATTTATCCCTGGCACCCTTCCATTTCTCATTTGCATGCTGCCCCTCGGCGACATCATCCGAAAACGTCAGTTTCTACCTGTTCACTGACGACACTCAGCTCTATCTCACCATCACTTCTCTTGGCCCTATAATATCTCCGATTTGTCAGGTTGCTTGTCCAACATTCAGCATTGGATGAGCAGAAATTTGTTCCAACAAAGTATTGGGAAGACCGAAGCCATTGTCTTTGGTCCCCGCCACAAATTCCGTTCCCTGCCCAGTGATTCCATCCTTCTCCCTGGCAACTGTCTGAACTGAGCCAGACTGTACACAACCTTGGCATTGTGTTTGACCCCAAAATGAGCATCCGACCACATATACACTCCATCACCAAAACTGCCTACTTCCACATCCATAACATCGCCTGCCTCCGACCCTGCCTCAGCTCATCTGCTACTGAAACCCTTATCCATCCCTTTGTTTACTCGAGACTTGACCAATGCTCTCCTGGCTAGCCTCTCATCCTCCACCTTACATAAACTTGCGCTCATCTAAAATGCGTATCTTAACTCGCAAAAAGTCCATTTGCCCATCATCCCTGTGCTATCTGACTTGCATTGGCTCCCATTCCAGCAACGCCTCAATTTTAAAATTCACAGCCTTGATTTCAAAATCCTCCATGGCCTCGCCCCTCTGTATCTTTGTAACCTTGTCCAGCCCTACAAGCTTTTGAGATCTCTGCGCTCTTCCAATTCTGGCATCTTGTGCATAGCTGATTTTAATTACCCCACGGTGGCTGTGATTTCAACTGCCTTGGCCCTAAGCTCTGGAATTCCCTCTCTAAACATCTCTGCTACTCTACCTAACTCACCTCCTTTAAGAAGCTCCTTAATACCTATCTTTTTGACCAAGCTTTTGGTTACCTGTCCTGATATCTCTTTCCCTGTCTCGGTGTCACATTTTGATTTCTAACCCTCGTGAAGCACCTCGAGACGTTTTACTACATTATAGACGTTATATAAATGCAGGTTGGATTGGCCCCCTTGCTGACTATTCTGTGAGTTCCTTCAATAACCAGATATCTCACAGGCAGCCACAGGCAGTGAAAGGTTGCTAAGCCAACTTGCTTGACTTCATGCATGATATGTAGCATTATGTCTTTCCCCACACAACAACAATGGCAGTGCCAGTATTATTGTTCAAAGATCTACCCAATACAATTCCACTTGGTATGCTGCAGCTTGAATGTAAGTAAGCCTATTACAGAGGTGGAATAACTTTCTCAAGCATACAGTTACAATTTATAGCAGACCATTGTTGAAGTTTATGACCTGCAAATAAGCAATTCCTCTTGGAACAGCCATTTTGAGACAAAGGTGCCTGCTATGAGTAGCAGGAAAAACATAATGGGGTTAATTTTAATCTTTAATGTCCCTGAGGGAAGCATTTGATGCAGGTGAATGATTGGTTAGATATCAAGAGCACATCCAGATTCCCGATGCACACTTCCAGAACACAAAGTGTTGTGTAGGCATGCCTGTTCACTGTATGATGTCTGTAACATTGTCATGCAAAATTGAATGTCCCCTGGTACTGTACACACCTTACCGGTACACTAGAGGGTGCTGTTGCTGGAGACCCAGGGATTGCCTGCACACGGCAGGAAACCCAGTATAAAAAGGAACACACAGCTTGTTGTCAGCATTCAGGAGCTGCTAATAAAGGATTGCAGGTCTGCAGAGTTTAAGTACCATACCCTGCCTCGTGGAGTCATTACTAAAGGTGCCCACATACACTACAACTGGCGACGGGAATACAGGATCACGAACTACACGCTCAACATGTCTAACCTCAGCAACTTTCAGCATTTTACAGAGGGGGAAGATTGGGACGCCTTTGTGGAAAGATTGGAACACTTCTTTATAGCCAACGACCTGGACGGGGACACACTGGCCACACTACCGAACAAACGCAGGGCCATCCTGCTCAGCAGTTGTGGGCCCACCATCTACGGTCTCGTCAGGGAATTACTAGCCCTGGAGAAGACAACCAAGTGCTATGAGGAACTTGTAACAATCATACAGGAACAACTAAAACCGAAAGAAAGCATCCTCACAGCCAGGCACCGGTTCTACACTTATACTACACTGAGGGCCAAGAAATTGCCAAGTATGCTGCACATTTAAGAAGACAAGCTGCACCGTGTGAGTTTGGTGACCACCTTAATGAATCACTTAGGGACATATTTGTCATCGGAATTGGCCACGAAGGCCTCCTACACAAATTGCTCTCGGCTGACATCACGGTCACCCTGCAGAAAGCAATTCAAGTGAGCCAGGCCTACATGGTTTCGGCCAGTGACTCCAGGCGAATACTGACCCAGGACTCTAAACTGGCGAGTGCAGTGCACCACATGGACACTTCTAAAGGCAGAAATGCTGCCCGAGTCCTGCAACCCTGAGTCCTCCACATGGGGCAAACCGGATGACCCCGTGCTGGCGCTGTGGAGGAAACCACAGGGCCCACCAGTGCCGCTACAAAGACTATGCATGCAAAGGCTGCAAAGAAAAAGGGCACCTTCAGAGAATGTGCAGAAAAGGCTGTATTCACTGCGTCTCTGATGAATTGGCTGATCACCGGGGCTCCGACACAGATGAAGATGAAGCTGCTTAAACCCTAGAAGAAGAGTATGGAATCTTTACCTGCTCCACCGGAAGTTCTCCATGGATGATGGAAGTGGACATCGATGGGGTCCCAGTCTCCATGGAGATCGACACAGGGGCGAGCCAGTCTGTGATGAGCCAAAAGACCTTTGAAAAAATTTGGAGGAATCCTGTCACTCGACCAAAACTGTCTCCTGTCCAGGCAAAGTTGCTCACCGACACCAAAGGTAAATTCCAAATCGTTGGCAGTGTAGACGTCCAGGTCTCCCAGGGCGGTGTGTTGCACAAACTCCCCCTGTGGATTGTAGCCGGCGACGGTCCCACGCTGCTGGGCAGGAATTGGATGAACCGGGTCCACATCAGGCAAAGTGGTGCTGTGGAAGAAAAGAGCACCACAGCCTGCCTGCAGCAAGACCACAGAATGGCTACAGCACCACAAGCAGCAGACCTGTAATCAAAATGGCCTCCTCCATGCCACGAGTCAACATGGAGGAGCATCATGTGACATCGAGCGGCCAATCGGATTTGAAAGCTCCCTTAAAGGAGACCGGTAACCAAAAAAATTTAAAGGGGAAGTTCCAACTATTTGAGTACACGGACTTTAAAGCTAAAGATGCAATTAAAGGGTGCAAGTATAAAAATGTATGCAATGTAACCATGAATTGTGATGCTAGTTTAACTAATGTGGCTAATGAGATGAATACAGGTGTCAGTAAGGTTAAGAACAAGTCTATTAGGCTTAACAATAATGATAAAGATTGTGAAATGCCTAACGTAACCATGTCTGTTGAAACCAGGACACCCAAAAGTGATGCAAGTGCTCGAATGTATAATGCAGGCTCGACTATGTGTGATCAGAGCCAAGGTGTCATGTATACCGGTAGGACACTGCCAAAGGACATTGGGTCCTACAGGGACCATGCTGATGCCAATGGAATCCCCTTGTGGGAGACCCCTAGGTCCAGCAGGCTACCTGATCATGTAGCCTGGACCTTTGGAACGAATGTGATGTCCCTTGCAGGACACACACACAGGCAGTAGGAGCAGACCCACGACAGGGACAGTGGTCAATGGGCAGCCCAGCCCCCACCAATGGCAACTTGCACCAGACCAGCCCTACAGCCCCTGGCCATCAGGGCCAACACCAGAAGCATGAGGACAATAACCTCCAGCTTCCCTGGCAAACCCTGGGATGACCTGACCCTCATCCCCATTGGTGGACAAGGAGCCCACCCAGTCTGGTGGTCCTGCCACCACCCCACAACTACCCACATCACAGTGTATACACACCATCCACTGCTGCTGTGGCTACCTCCCCGAGGGATCCCACAACAGTGACACCCACTTGGTTTGTGTGTGAGGGAGTGGAAATGTGCGAGGCCAGCCTCAAGCACAGAGGTCACACCTGGCAACCACACAACCCTCACCACAACCTCCCATAGCCCACCACTGATCACCTCCCCTGGTCATGACAACTAGGATATGAAAAATGCTCAGAGGGGAGTGTTGTTGTGTCGGCATGCCTGTTCACTGTATGATGTCTGCAACACTGTCATGCAACATTGAATGTACCCTTGCACTGTACACACCTTACCGGTACACTAGAGGGTGCTGTTGCTGGAGACCCAGGGGTTGCCTGCACATGGCAAGTAACCCATTGTAAAAAGGAAAACACAGCTTGTTGTCAGCACTCAGGAGCTGCTAATAAAGGACTGCAGGTCTGCAGAGTTTAAGTACCATACCCTGCCTCGTGGAGTCATTACTAAAGGTGCCTACATACACTACACAAAGCTCTGTGTGGTGGTGGTGGTGAATTGTCCACACCATCTTGGATCTGCTCCACCAGTTTTTCACCACTGCTGAAAGTGAAAATTACCCTCAAAGAAACAAGTAGTAATGAAGACAAGGGGGCGAAATTGGGTGCCTTTGCGACCAGGCACAGCGAGATCAACAATTCACATCATATTCAGCAGGAGTTTTGCAGTGGCACTGCAGCTTTGCACCCCGATCTCCTTCGCCCGGAGATTGTGACATAATCGCCGTGCGCATTGCCCCGTACAGGAAATTGAGTTCCGCCCCCTGCAGCAGCGCCAGGTGAAAACACCGACAGCTGCAGTAGGAATGCATTGGGTGGCCGGCCATTTCGGAGGCGATGCTTAAAGGCGAGATGGCCGAGGTAAGTAAAAAAAAAAACCTTACCTTCTCTCTTGCAACTTTTTCCATGGGGTCCTGCCTACGATCGATCAGCCCGGCACTCTGCCTGAGTGCCGGGCTGATCGCGCAGGATCGCGCCTGTCATCGTGGAGAAAGTAAGTTAGTTTTCCTTTGCAGAGCCTGCAGCACTGCTGAACTCACCGGCCTGCCTGCTGCCGATTGTGCTCCAAGAAGGAAGTAGAGTGCAGGATTTAGCGTTCCATTTCCTTCTTGGAGTGCAAACGCCAAATTTTTTAAAAGCTTGAAATGATTAGCGCCTCATGCTAATTTTTTTAACTTTTAAAAGTTAGCGTCCCAAACAGGGCAAACAGTGAATTTCTCTCCAAGGGATTCACTGGAGGACCAGCTGAGGATAATTACAATGAGCATTAGAAGAGCTTAGTAACAATAAAAAGGAGGACTGTAGGTAGCAGCAACAGGAACATAAAAAAAATATTCAGAATCAGAAGATATCAGTCCAAGAAGATCTGGTAGGGGATAATCAAGGTGGAAGTATCAAGAAGCATTCAGAATTGTTTTATGAATTTCTCACATTAGTCTTCACAAAGTAAGATTATAGCCTTCAAATTACGATTGTCTAACAAATGCATAACTTTCCCATATCAGCTTAAGCAGAGAATAGGAGTGAGCACTTTAGGCATGTGGGAGTGCAGCGAAGGTTCACCAGACTGATTCCCGGGATGGCAGGACTGACATATGAGGAGAGACTGGATCGACTGGGCCCGTATTCACTAGAGTTTTGAAGGATGAGAGGGGATTTCATAGAAACATATACATTTCTGACGGGACTGGACAGGTTAGATGCAGGAAGAATGTTCCCGATGTTGGGGAAGTCCAGAACCAGGGGACATAGTCTAAGGATAAGGGGTAAGCCATTTAGGACTGAGATGAGGAGAAACTTCTTCACTCAGAGAGTTGTTAACCTGTGGAATTCCCTGCCGCAGAGAGTTGTTGATGCTAGTTCATTGGATATATTCAAGAGGGAGTTAGATATGGCCCTTACGGCTAAAGGGATCAAGAGGTATGGAGAGAAAGCAGGAAAGGGGTAATGAAGTGAATGATCAGCCATGATCTTATTGAATGATAGTGCAGGCTCGAAGGGCCGAATGGCCTACTCCTGCACCTATTTTCTATGTTTCTATGTTTCTACGTTTCTAAGTAACTGCTTCCTGAGTTGGTGCATGTCTGTTGAGGGCTTCTCAACGTCCACTGCTTGTTTGTCCACACCTGCCTCTACTCCTGGCTGAAGAACTCTTCCTCATCTGTCAGCAGGCACGGGGCAAGAAGAAATCCCAAAGTCTTGCAAATACTATGCAGGCAGGCATGTTGGCAATATCAGCATAAGGCTCCTGCTCTACCAGCATTACCCAGGTGGAAAACCCTAGGCTTCATATTTACACCATGCCTGGGTTTCTGCCTCCCCTCTGCAGCATTTGGCACACTTGTGCTGCTGGCACACTTGTGCTGCTAGCACACAGGAGTGGAATGTTTATCCTTAAATGTATACAAGGTACCTAGGCAAGCTGGTATAATTCCTAAATCATAAAAGAAATGAAAGAGGAAAGAGGTGAGTCTCAAGTTAAAATATTTAAGGATTCTATTAGTACAGGAGTCCTGAAATTCAGCCGTCTTAGCATTTTCCCTGGGGGTTCCACTGTTCTCCTGTTGAAGTCACAATGGGAGATTGGGAGATTAACTGGTCATTTATCTTATTTACTGTTCCTGGGGCTTTGTGCGCAAATTCTGTCTTATATTTGCCTATGTAACATCAACATTAATTGGGTGTTTTAAAAAGATGTTAGAGCAGTGATATATGGAAGAGGTTAGGTGGGCCTAAAAGACTTCTCTGAATCCTGCTTTTTTGTATCACATGTAAAAATTGTTAATTAGACATAGCAGTCAATTCATTGAGGTGCAAGGCCTTGCAGTTACCTGTAAACCTAATCTTCAAATATACTAAATTACTGAAGCTGGCACCACTAAAATGATTGGCTATTTTCCAGTGATTTTATTACAACATGCATCATTCCAAGTGTCCCTCTGAGGGAAAGGACACTTTGACATGAACACATTTTATTGTTGCTTCACAGTTATTGATACCTTTGTGGCTGGCAAGCTGGAAGCAACAATAATAGAAGTCTAGCCTGTTGCTGAAGCTGAAATGTAAGCTTGTGAATGCTCCAGGTAATGTCCAATAGTGTTACAATAAACAACCTGGTAATAGGACAACTTGTCAGAAGGTATGTTTCATTCTCCTCGCACTACATACAAAAACCCTACAGATGCTGACACAACTACTCACTTATATTTTTAAAATACACATAATAATGGGACAACTTTTGTCAAATTAATTTTTGTTCCACATTTCAGTGTTAAAGTGATGAACAGTTGTGAAGTTCTTTATTTTTGGTTAAGATATTTGAGAGCCGTTTTCAACTGCCGGCTGCCCATTTCCTGCTTGAAAAATAAGCAACCATCAATTGAAAATCAAGGGGCAGCTCAGCTGATCCATTGATGCCCAAGGCCCATCTGATGCTATTTTCAGGCAGCCTTCTAAATGGAACAGGCAGAAGGTTACCTAAATATGAAAATCGGAGTCCTACACCAGTTGTAGGACACAGATACAATTTTTAGGTACAAATGGGTGGTGTGTGCAGTATGCACTGGTACCAGATGTTGAGTACACTTAACCAGTGGTCCTCAAAGAGACCGCAGGAGACTGCTCAAAAAGCAGCCTTTTAATTTTTGTTTTCGTTGGCCCAGGAGGAGCAGGAGTGCTTAATTTTATTGATGAGTTTGTACTGAAACGGCTAGATTTTCGGGTTTTTGCGATTTCGCCTGTTTCCGGGCGCAAATTGCGGCGAAAACATTTTTTAGTGCCAGGTTAGCATTAGCACCAGAGCGCGCAACTTTCGCCAAATGAAAGTTGCTGACAAGCGTGAGCGCTAACTCCGTCGTTGTGCAACATATTTTGTGCGCCGGAGCCGAAACTTCCGCCCCGAAAAAAATCAGTCCTTCTGCGCATGCGCAAATTTTAATTTTGTTTGTTTCTTCCCGCACTTCTGGTCTGCTGTCCGATCGCAAGTGCTAATGCAGGGAGTGACCGCGTGCATGCGCATTACACCTGAATCAGCCATTTTACTTTGGGATTTTGATGATGGAAGATGAGGAATCGAAACAGCGTGCCAGACGATTTAGCCCAGAGGCAAACGAAGCTCTAGTGGGGGCAGTGGAGCAGAGTTGGCCTGAATTGTACAGGAGGAGTGGACCTAGCCCCCTTCCATCAATTTTTAAATTGCAGGAAGTTGTAGAGGAGGTCTCTGCCTCTGACACTGTGGAAAGGAATGCAACACAGTACCGAAAGAAATTCAACGATCATTCGAGGATCGTTCGAGTGAGTACAATTTTTATTGATGCACTCCTTCATTACTTAAATGATAAATCTGACACACTATTTGTTAATTTAGCACTCTAATTGTCATGAATCATCTTTACATATTTTTAAGATTGCTTTCTGAGATCTCAAAAGATGTTTCCACACTTCGATGTTCTCCTGATGAACCACATGCAACTTCCAAGGCCATTAAACAGAAGACTGTATTGCATTCACACACTGTGTTATAAGTGCTTTGGTGGCTATCTCTGTGTGCCACAAGAGAAAATGGACCATCCTGTAAGCATTCCCATTTTCATCTTTGCAGGTAAAGAAGTCACACAATCGGCGGGAGCAGCAGCTGACAAGCGGCACTCTGCCTCAAACCATGCCACTCACCGGCCTGGAGAAGGGAGTGGCAGGTTTCATGAACGTCCCAGGTCGCGCAACTGCCTGTGGAGGCGCTGAATCCCACTTGGATACTAAGGGTAAGTCCTGAGCATTCCCTGGGCTGGGTTGGGGCAATGTCATGCAGTGTCTGTGGACTAGTGTTGGGGCGATGTCATGCAGTGTCTCTGGACTACATATACTGGAGTAATGGCGGTCCTTCAAATGAGCCTGTGCTATGTGATCTTCCTCTTGTCACCCTAACCCCGCTCCTGCTGCTAACCACTCAGCTGTTGCTTTATACTTCAGATGACCAGTCACAGGCATTGCATTACTCACATGGTTAAAGGCTCGGGTCTGAAGTGCAAGGGGCACGAGACAGAGGACTATCGGCACAGGTAGCAGAGCTGACCACCCTGACCGAAGCCCTGATATTAGCAGAGGGGAAAATCGGTAAACACTCATACCGACAGCAGGTATGACTACATGGTTGCCTAGGGTTTGTCACTTCAGCTGGTGAGGCCATCAAACATGAAAGCCGGATTAGGCTTTTACTAGAGGCTGCTAGTAAACCCGCCAAGGCGGTGGTACTAAAGGTAAAAGCGGGTGGTGGACGACAGGCAGAAAGGAAACGAGGCTGCAGACAAGGCTGCTCGCGAGGTGGTGACATCTGTCGAAGTCAAGGCAGAACCAGTATGCAGCCTGACCACGGAAGAGGATATAAAAATTACATGCAGACTTTAGTAAGAAAGAAGGAGCAGGATGGAAAAGGAAGGGAGGAGCGCCTGGTTCGGATTCGTGTGGAGAAAGGACAGAAAGGTATTAGCCCCCTCCTGTATAAGGAAAATGCTCATGGAATTGCACCACGGCATCAACCATGCCAGGCGCAACGCCATGATAATAATTACCTCCTGTGATTGGTGATGGCCAGGAATGGGATGTGACATTGCTAAGTATTGCCAGCAATGTATTACGTGTACCCAACATAATTCAGGGAAGGCATCAAAATAAGAATGGCTCATCAACCATGCCCACGGGGACCATGGGAGAATATATAAATTGATTTTACAGGGCCACTGCCAAACTCTCAAGGAAGAAAACACTGTTTAGTGATAATAGATCTATTTACATGGTGGGTGGAAGCATTTGCTACCTGAAACTGCACAGCGACGACTGTGGAAATCATGCTTGACAAATCTTCTGGAATTTTTTGAGGATGTAACTAGTAGAGTGGACAAGGGAGAACCAGTGGATGTGGTGTATTTGGACTTTGAAAAGGCTTTTGACAAGGACCCACACAAGAGATTGGTGTGCAAAATTAAAGCACATGGTATTGGGGATAATGTACTGACATGGAGAGAGAACTGGTTGGAAGACAGGAAGCAGAGGGTCGGGAAACGGGTCCTTTTCAGTAACTAGTGGGGTGCCGCAGGGCTCAGTGATGGGACCCCAGCTATTTACAATATACATTAATGATTTAGATGAAGGAATTGAGTGTAATATCTCCAAGTTTGCAGATGACACTAAGCTGGGTGGCAGTGTCAGCTGTCAGGAGGACGCTAAGAGGCTGCAGGGTGAATTGGATAGGTTAGGTGAGTGGGCAAATGCATGGCAGATGCAGATAAATGTGAGGTTATCCACTTTGGGGGCAAAAACACAAAGGCAGAATATTATCTGAATGGCGGCAGATTAGGAAAAGGGGAGGTGCAACGAGACCTGGGTGTCATGGTACATCAGTCATTGAAAGTTGGCATGCAGGTACAGCAGGCGGTGGAGAAGGTAAATGGTATATTGGCCTTCATAGCTAGGGGATTTGAGTATAGGAGCAGGGAGGTCTTACTGCAGTTGTACAGGGCCTTGGTGATGCCTCACCTGGAGTATTGTGTACAGTTTTGGTCTCCTAACTTGAGGAAGGACATTCTTGCTATTGAGGGAGTGCAGCGAAGGTTCACCAGACTGATTCCCGGGATGGCGGGACTGACATATCAAGAAAGACTGGATCAACTGGGCTTGTATTCACTGGAGTTCAGAAGAATGAGAGGGAATCTCATAGAAACGTTTAAAATTATGACGGGTTTAGACAGGTTAGATGCAAGAAGAATGTTCCTAATGTTGGGGAAGTCCAGAACCAGGGGTCACAGTCTCTAAGGATAAGGGGTAAGCCATTTAGGACCGAGATGAGGAGAAACTTCTTCACCCAGAGAGTGGTGAACATGTGGAATTATCTACCACAGAAAGTTGTTGAGGCCAATTCACTAAATACATACAAAAAGGAGTTAAATATAGTCCTTACTACTAGGGGGATCAAGGGTTATGGCGAGAAAACAGGAATGGGGTACTGAAGTTGCATGTTCAGCCATGAACTCATTGAATGGCGGTGCAGGCCCGAAGGGCCGAATGGCCTACTCCTGCACCTATTTTCTCTGTTTCTATGTTTCTATGAGGAGAAACTTTTTCACCCAGAGAATTGTGAACCTATGGAATTCTCTACCACAGAAAGTTATTGAGTCCAGTTTGTTGGATATATTCAAAAGGGAGTTAGATGTGGCCCTTACGGTTAAAGGGATCAGGGAGTATTGAGAGAAGGCAGTTGTGGGGTACTGAAGTTGCATGAGCAGCTATGATCATATTCAATGGTAGTGCAGGCTCGAAGGGCCGAATGGCCTGCTCCTGCACCTATTTTCTATGTTTAATATGATGCAAGTTTACAGCAAATTCAGGCCAATGATTGGGAACAGAGCAGAAAGAGCTATACAGTACTTTTAACTATGCTAACCTGCAACTGCTAGACTTTAATATTGAATATCTGAAATGGCCATGTGTTCTATTCCCCAGAAGTAGCATCCATTACATCAATATGTACAAAAAATTACCAAAGAAAATATAAAATGGCCCAGATTTTACGGTCAGTGACGAACAAACAGCATTCACCATTGTTGCATTTGCACTTGCCCACAGATGTTCTGTCGGCTTTTACACTGCGATTTGCGGTTGTTGGAAATCAAAACAGCACAGCGCCCTCTACAGTGAATCTGGGATCTGTGTGAACGGGCACACAACAGAGTGTCTCCTCAACCAATCAGATCGAATAATCCTTACTGAGACACGCAGTCTAAACCAGGAAGTATATGTTATAATATTCAATTCAATGTTAAATCATGTACAGAAAGTGAAAAGAAGAAAAGGAAAGAAAGATGGGATCAAGAGAGAGAGATAAAAGAGACAGAAAAATGTTTTTTAAATTATCTCGTAGGATCACTAGGACATGCAAAGGCACAGGAGAGAGGCACTAAGGAAATGCACAAGGGTGATTACCTTTTTTTTGTATGTACTATAACATGATTTAATTTGTAAATTTGGATTTGAATGTGTATTTTATGTATTTTGTGTTGGCTTTTACTTTTGCATTGTGGGAAACAGGACGACGTGATGGTCAGTGACTGAGGGAAGGTAAGGCGTGTGGGACTATTGGTGAATGGAGAGTGGGGTTGAGGTTACTGGTAACACTCATTAATTATTTGTTCACATATGTCCCGGGCAGAAAGGAGCTGTTCCTCCTTTTCCACCTTGTTCTCTTCCACCTCCTGCTCCTCAGCTTTTTGCATGATAGGTGGTGGTAAGGACTGTTCCCTCATGATAGCGAGGTTCTGCAGCAAGCAGCAGACCACAACAAATCTTGAGACCCGCTCACCCGAGTACTGCAGGGCTCCTCCAGAGTGGTCCAGGCAGTGGAATCGTTGCTTCAGGAAGCCAATGGTCCACTTTATCAGATTTCTCTCATTGTATGCCTGCTGTCCATGTGCGCGTGGGTTGTGGACCACAGTCTAGTCATAAACCAGCTGGTGGCCGCTATGTTGTGGTACCGGCTGGTAACTTTGACTCCTTCCCCTGCGTTTGTTACTAAGATACAGAAGAAACTGGTGGACTTCTTCTGGAACAACAGGAAGCACTGGGTCTCTGAGGCGGTCTTGAGTCTCCCGCTTAGGGAGGGTGGTCAGGTGTGCGTCAGCACCCAGCTTGCGACTTTCCGTCTTCAGACCCTGCAGAGATACCTTTACGTCGAGTCCCCTCCTAGGTGACGTGCACTGGCGACGTATTTCTTCCGCCAGCAATACAGTCTCAATTACGACACGCAGCTCTTGTTTGTGAGCCTAGGGGGCGTCAGGACTGCTGTCCAGGGGTTGCCTGTCTTTTACCAGGAACTCATCAGGGTCTGGAACAAAGTCTCCACCAAGCGCAGCTCTCCACCGTCTGGAGTGGCAGCTGTCCTGCAGGAGCCGCTGCTCAGCAATCCGTACCTCCACGACCGAGGTTTCAGGTGGCAGGTGGATGAGAGGGCTGTGGCTGGCGAGGTGACCAGGGTCAGGGACCTGCTCGATGGCGGAGGAGCGAGCTGGATGGCGCCAGGCATGCTGGCACGGCGCCTAAATTCGGCCGACGTCCGCCGCGCGGCCAATGCCATTGAGTCGCTAAAAACAGCGCTGGGCCCTGACTCCGTTAGGTGTGTCGAGGAGGCTCAAGCACGTGGGGAGATCCCGTCCGAACTGACCCCCATCCGGACGGAATTCCTCATCAGCGCCAAGCCCCGAAACTTCCCTCGGGAGCCGGCACCTCACATCTTGGGCCGCCTCGGGGAAATCCCCTCCGTGCCTTTCAGTTCTGCGCGGAGGGGTTTCCTGTACGGGCTGCTCCTGCACACTCTCAACCTTGCCATCCTCATCTGCCATCCGGACACGCCATGGCGTACCATCTTGCCGTCCGGAGGAAGCGGGGATCCCCGGTGGAGTGCACTCTGTGCGGGAGTCCTCCCACTATTTATCGGGGACTTGGCCTGGAGGGTGGTGCACGGAGCAGTCCTGTGCAACAAATTTTTAAGCCGGTTCACGGGCTCCCAAGCCGCCTGCAATTTATGCGGCCTGAAAGAATCCGTGTTCCACGTTTTTACTGAATGTGCGAGGTTGCAGCCCCTGTTCCACTATTTAAAGGGGCTGCTCCTGAAATTCTTGCTGCACTTCAGTCCCACACTCCTGATCTTTGGGCACACTGTGTGGAGGGGAGCGGGTAGGTCTGAAGGCCTCCTTGTAGGACTGCTCCTGGGCACGGCCAAGGGTGCCACCAGCCGGTCCAGACAGCAGGCGGTCGAGGGGGCCATTCAGCCTGACTGCCTGCCTCTATTCCACGCCTACATCCGGGCCAGGGTGTCCTTAGAGATGGAGCACGCGGTGTCCACCGGTACGCTCGCGGCCTTCCGCGAGAGGTGGGCGCCGGAGGGACTGGAGTGCATCATTACCTCCGGCAACCAAATTTTAATTTGATTTTATATGATTTGAAGTTTAATTTGTTTTAATTGCCGGTTTTAGTGTCCCCCTCCCCTTTTATAGAGGGCACTTGTAAAATGTATGATTTTAATGCCCCCCAAAAAAAATCACAAAAAAAACAACAAAAAAAAACAAAAAATAAAAATAAAAAAGGGCATTTGAAAAGTGTCTGGAGTGTCCCCCAGATCGGGAGGCACTTGATCTAACTGTTTATTTTGTCCCTCAAAAGAGTTGTGGACCACAGTTATGAGCCATATTGTCAATGGATAGCCATTGTCGCCCAATAGCCACGCCTTTGGTTTGCCGTGGTGGTTGAAATACAGCTGGCACACAGGGCTGCCGCAGAATGAACGCATTGTGATTGCTGCCAGAATACCGGGCATTGACCTGCTTGATGCGCTGCCTGTGATCACAAACCAGCTGCATGTTGAGGGATTAGGATCTCTTTTGCTTCAGGACCTGGCAGAGTTGACATGAGGTGCATACAAAGCAATGTGCATGCAGTCAATAGCACCCTGCGCTATGCGGAGGCCTGCAATCCTTGAAAATCTTTATGCTTGCTTTGCCTACCTCTCTCTGGCATAGATGCAGCATTGCATTGCAAAATAGACATGTCAGTGAATGCCAGAGAGGGTCGGGAATCTTTGGAATTCTCTACCCCAGAGTGCTGTGGAGGCTGGGTCATTGAATATATTTAAGGTGGAGATAGATAGATTCTTGAACGATAAGGGAGTCAAGGGTTATGGGGAGCGGGCAGGAAAGTGGAGTTGAGGCCAAGATCGGATCACCCATGATCTTATTGAATGGCGGAGCAGGCTCGAGGGGCCAAATGGCCTACTCCTGCTCCTATTCGTCTTATGTTCTTATGTTGGCCTATCAATTTGTCTCGGGGGTGGCCCAAAACGGGCAGTATTGGATCGACCACCAATTATATGCAGCACTTGATATTTAGTCTATTAGACCTGACATGCAGTCAATGGAACTGAATATCAGGTGCTTCTTATAACAAGCGGCTAATCCAATACCCCCCATTTTGCGCCACCGCCCTAGACGAATTTCTAGGCCCTTGCTTATATCCTCCACCATCAGCTTGGAAGGAGCCAGGCACATAGCGTTTCAGAGCCACAGTCACTTTGACAGCAACAGGCAATGCAGTCCTTTCCCTGTTCTGAGGTTAGAGTTGTGGCTGCAGCAGGTGGCAGATTTCAGTGACGACCTCTTTGGTGAAGCGTAGATGTCTCAAGCATTGGTTATCACTGAAGTTCAGATGCGAGAATTGCTCCCTAAACAGCCTCTGTGGATATGGCCTCCTGCTGAGAGCCCTTCTGCCCCTCCCCCTCCCCCTCTAAAAGAGGAACAGTTCTGCATGGCTTCTCTTTATTCTCCCAGCATGCTCAATGCTAAGAGGAAGGCCTACGTGTCTGCCCATGTCTGGGAACATCCGATCTGTGCAGAAGCCTTTAAGTCAGCAAAAAAGTATTTCAGCTCCTGCCAGCCCACTCCCTGTGTCCTACTGAAACTTGAACCAACTATAGGAATTATCCAAAACTCGTAGAGTTGGAGCAACAGCCATAAGAAATAAAATATCAACTAACCTTGTAAGTAATAGAGGATCCATTTAAATAGAGCTGCGGGAGTCCTTAATGCTGCTTAATGCATGTTCAGCTGTGTGAGATTAAGAGAGTGCGTAGGCTGGAGTGTGGAGCTCCCAAATGGCAGAGCTGGTGTCAAATCAGCATTGCACGCTGATTGACATCATGACTTGCCTACTCTGCAAGCTGCAGAATGACGTTAGGTGTGCGCAGTTAAAAATATGGCATCCTTTACAAATATGGGCCCCAAGTTTCCACATGATTTGCTCCTGATTTTTAGGAGCAACTGGTGTAGAACAGAGTATCTTAGAAATCGGAATTCTCGACATTTAGTTTGCTCCAGTTCTAGTCAGTTAGAACAGTTTCACTTTGGAACAGAATTTTTTTTCAAAGGGGGCGTGTCCGGCCACTTACGCCTGATTTCAAAGTTTCGTGAGTGAAAACTTACTCCAAACTAACTTAGAATGGAGTAAGTGAAGATTTTTGTACGCTCGAAAAAACCTTGTCTACACTTTAGAAAATCAGGCGTAGGTTACAAATTAGGCGTAGGGAACGAGGTGGGGGGGGAAGGGGGGGGAAGGGAAGTCATTAAATTCTACAATCAATCCTTAGTTATACTTATACAAATATTATACAAATAAATCCAACCTGAATAAAAATTTATAAGCAAAGAAAAGATTAAATAAACCATGTTCCTACCTGTGTGAAAGTGCTGCAGGCAGGCCTTTCATGTTGGAGACAGGCAGGGGTGTGGCGTCAGTGTCTCGACGGCAGCGGCAGCAATCTTCGAGCTGAGCTGCAGTGCTTGAGGCAGGCCTTCATTCTCTTCGTGGCTGGCCGCGAAGAAGCAGCACCGGACGGACTCGAGGCCATTCGGCCATGAGGTATCAGCGGCGTCAGTGGCTGGCCGGCAGCCGAAGAATCAGCGGACCGATGTGAGGCCATTCGGCCATGAGATAGCAACGACGTCAGTGGCTGGCCGGCAGCCGAAGAATCAACGCAGGACACACGCAGCTCATTAAGGTTCTTGAGGCCATTCGGCCACGCTTTAGGGGCGGCGTCAGTGGCTGGCCGGCAGCCAAAGAATCAGCAGCGGACGGACGTGAGGCCATTCAGCCATAGGATATCAGCGGCGTCAGTGGCTGGCCGGCAGCCGAAGATACAGCAGCAGCCTTCGAGCTGTGAGGGGGACTGAGGCCATTTGGACAGGGAGAGGCAGCCACATCGACAGTTTTATATTTAAATTTGCAGAATGGGTGCTGCATTGTCAACACCACGTATTATTGCAAAGTAGAATTGGCACTCTTATTTCTCCAAACACACAGTCCTTAATTTGCATGCACCAATGCAGCACCGGTTCTGCAAGTTTAGCAGTGAAAAGCTGAACTCACTGATTTCAGCAGGTGATTTATTCAGTAGTGCTGCTAAAAGCACTCCCTCACACACAGAAATATCAAAAAAAATTAAATTACAAGCCTTTGCAGGGGTCCAAGAAACAAATCTTCACTTTTTCTGCAGTATTTTTTAAAATGGCCGAGTGCCAATGTTTGTGTGAGACTGGGCGTGCGCGCACGCTCCAACGCGCATGCGCAGGGTTGCGGGCACCACGAAGGCTAATTTAAATTTACCTGCCCCCTGCTACTTAGAAAATCGGCGCGAGTGTTAGGCTCCGCCCCCTGCTGCCAAGAGCGCGCCGCGCCAAGCAGACATCGAGCTCCAAGGAGCTCGAGAATATCGGACTTTTTTTTTGGCGCAGTTTTCGGCGCGAAAAACAGGCGCCCAGCTCGGAGGTGCGCCGTTTTCACCGCGGCACGAAACTTAGGGCCATGGCATCCGGCACACTTTCTGTTAGAAGTGTGTGTGCCGCGGACACCATTTTGGATTCTTAAAGGGCTTCGTAATTCCCCCCAAAAAGGTGCTGCCTAGCCCAAATTCACCCGTGTCGCTTTCTAATTAACAACTGAGCAGCTTAATTAACAATGTTCAGTAGCCAAGGACAGTTCTGTCCTTTTAGCTGAAGATGAATGTGTGGCATTAAAACCTCCGTGAAGGGAATCCAAAAATGGGGCAAATGGAGATAAGAAACAAAGGTGAAAAAAGATGCACACACACAATCACTTAAATTCTTTAAATAGCATACGGGCAACTCCAATATCTTCTCTCTATGTTAGCAAACAAAAAATGCTGTGATTGCCTCACTGAGCTATTTCTTGTGGAGGTGCATTAATGCAAATTACAAAGACTGGAATGTTCAGCTTTTAATTGGGCTGAAATGAGGTGGAAGGAACTGGAAGACAATGAACGTTGTTTTTTATCTCCAGCACCCGGTTCAGAGGAGGCTTTAGCGAGTGATAGTTGTAGGCTGTCACTGCTGCCAGGCAAATTTATTCTGAGATGTTCGAGGGGCTTTGTTTATCTCATTTTTCAATTAACCTCTGCTTTTTAACTTCATCATAATGTCGGCGCCTGTGTGCAAGAAAGAACATAAGAAAAATTCCCTCATTTTTTTTTCATTCTCCCAGTTTTTTGCTAATATTTGAATAGCTGAGGGAATCCACTTTTATGTGCATTAAAATTATGTGCCGAAATTTTTAGATTTCAGGTGAATTGTCACAAATAATAGAAGCTTTAGCATTATGAATTTCTAAACAGTCACTTTGAATGTAACAAATAATTCTTCCACAATATAGCATACGGGTAATTGTATTCCCTTCCGCACTCCCTTCATTAATTTACTCAGCTGTGGGAACTGGGATACTTCACTTTTACTTAGATCGTCACAACAACACACTCAGGTGGCAAAATTGCCCCATTTAAAAAGGCCCGGGGGCAGGTGGCGGAAGTGCCTCCCCATTGAATTGCCCTCATCATTGTGGGGGTGATAATGGCTTTGCGCTGCGCCTTCCGATTAATGCCTTGGGTTGGGACGAATACGCTGATGACATCATCGCTGTGCACGCCAACCCCTTTGCGCCCCGTGGGGCAACTTGCCGCATGGGACGCGTGCTGGAGCAGGGCGATGCCAAAGACAGCTTCGTGGGGCACTGGGGCTCCTTAAAGGGGAGGGCCTTTGCGCCACGGCCGCCATGTTTTCCTGTCGGCCGACATTTCAATCGGTCTGAAAACGGTGGCCGTTGTTTCAGCCGGGCTGCCATCATGCAGCCCAGCATGCCCTCTTGGGTGCGGGGATGCTGGCCCGGCTGAAAAAGTCCCTGGTGGCCACCAAAGCCAATGCAGAGTTCACAGCGGTCCTCCTCTTTAAAAGAAGGGGAGGGGCATTGTGGCGCATCAGTGCTATGCAGAACAGCTGCGGAGCGCTGACATCATTAGCGGTGCACTTTTGGCGGTGGTGAGAAGCGCACCCCAAGAGAGCCTCAAAATGAGGCGGAATGCCCTCCGCCTCGTTTCAGGGGCGCTATGGCCCAATTCAGTGATGGGAGTTACTTCTGACCCGGGCGCAAAAATGTTACAACCCCACAACACTGGCGCGGGGCAATTTCGCCTCCTCAATGTTTCGAAAAATAGTGCACCTTAATAATTTGCCACGGTCCTAGCTTAGATTTCTAGCTCTGTGTGTTGCCTATTCCCTGACCTCATAAGAGGTATGTGCTCAAATGGATACCCAGTTATCCCACTTGCAGTAAGCTAGATTTTGCATCGTAGTGTCATAGAATAGTACAGCACAGCAGGAGGCCATTCAGCCCATCAAGTCTGCGCAACTTCATGTGAGCCAGTAGCACCCCACCCCCTGGGAAAAATCAGTTTTGTGCCCCCTGGAGGCGCTAACAGGAGTCACAAAACAGAGCAATTCGATCCCCCAAGAGTATGAAAGTAGCAAAATAAAGCAGTGAACAGAAAGATACATGGGATAAAACTCTACAGTGGAGGTAAATCATGTACAAGACAATGGGAAAAGTCATTGTTGAAGCAGAAACATTAACAATTTCTTTTAAAAAGGGATTATGTGATTGCCTAAAAAAGAGGTTTATGAAAGGATCTGGGGAATGAGCAGGATAAGTGGGATTAGACTAGGTGGCTTGTGGTAAAACAAAGTATAGGTGCACACTAGATGGGTCAATTGGCCTGCTTCTGTGCTGAAACAGCCCATGATATACTAGATTAGTTTAGATTTTTGGATACGAAGGGATCCAAGGGATATGGGGAAAGTGCAGGAAGGTGGAGTTGAGGTAATAGATCAGCCATCAGCTTATTGAATGGAGGAGCAGGCTCGAAAGGCTGAATGACCTACTCCTGCTCCTATTTTTATGTTCTTATATTATGTTCTTATGATTCTACTTGAAAAGTGGACAACAGAAAATGACGGAAGTAGAAAATGCAAGAAACAAATAACAGGCTCATCAGCATCCAAACAGAAAAAGGCACCAAGACCCCAGGTGCAGAGCAGCTCCTCCAGATTTGTGTTCTGACAAAGCGTCCACATGCAAAACATCAATCATCCGTCCCTCCAAAAGCAAGAAGAGACACTGTTCCCTAAACTTGTGTTGAGCATGGTTGGAACTGTGTAGGAGTGAAGAATGGAGAGATCAAATGGGTAATGGGAGGAGGAGATGAAGTGGCAAGCCGAGGCAGGTCAGGATCGCACGTGCGGACAAAAGAGCCGTTTGGCAAACCATTACCAAATCTACATTGAGTCTGTTCAATGTAGAGGAGACCAGACCATGATCAGTGAATATGTCTTTAGCCACCTATAGATGTTTAACAAGGGATGAACTGGATTTCCATTTTGCAGAGAAAACATTTTATCATTAAAAAAACTGTAGAGAAAATAAAAGTTACTGAGATTAAAATATGACTAAATATTACACTGTTCCAACCAAGCTAAACATAATGCTACATCAAGTAGGGGTAATTTTCCAGAATGATATTGCATTTCAGGCATTGTACCTTTGAAAATCACGTGTTTCCACAACTTTGTTCGTGGGACGAAATAATGAAGAAAAATTGGCTTTTCTTCCAGTTTTCATGAACAGTGGAATATATAGACCCAGTATCATTTATTTGCTTCTGTTCTTTTTGCTGATGGGTTTTATGAGTAGTAAGTTTACACTATACATAGCATCAACAACAGAAACATTTAATTCTTTTGCTCGTGTTGGCTGCTATCGTAATGTGTCTAGCCTGCTGTTGAATACAAACAGCTTCCAACAAAGAAACAATGATTTAAGTTTAATCCTAATCCCTTTTTTCTGATTTTATGAGAGGATTTCAGCAAGTAACTGCATTTAACTAATAAGCGTGAATTAATCTGTTTGCAACTGCAAGGCATGAAGGAATAAAAAGCTCTGAAAAGGTAATCAAAACATTTCCAAAAATTCCTGCCTGTACTAATGGAAGAACATTAGCTCCTGTTTTAATATGCACCTGCTACCACATTAATATGTCGCTTGTGTCAACCTAAATATTAGAAGACAATTATTTGGAGTCTGTTTGCGACAAAGCTTTTTCTGAAATGACATTATTTAATTAAAATGAAAGCAGTCTCGTTAGACAGAGTTGAATCTTTTAAGCTTAATTTAGCAGTAATTATACAACATTGTTGTATGCAGGAATATTAAAGTATTGTATTTTTTAATTCATTCTCGGGATGTGGCCATCACTGGAAAGGCCAACATTTATTGTCTTTAGTTGCCCAAGTCTTTTGATACAAATAAGTGGCTTGCTGGGCCACTTCAGAGGTGAATGAAGAATCAAACACATTTGTAGGACTGGAGTCACATATAGGCCAGATCAGGTAAGGGTGGCAGGTTTCTTTCTCTAAAAGACATTAGTAAACCAGATGGATTTTTATGACAATTCGACAGCACGGTCACTTTTACTGATTCCAGCTATTTATTTTCATATAGTTTTTAAAACTGATTGCAAATGATAAAACTGCCATGGTGGGATTTGAACTTACATTCATTAGATTATTAGTCCAGGCCTCCGGACCACTGCACTACCGTACCCTTACTATACCCCAATGTGGAGCTTTTTTCCTGACCATCTTTCTGTTCACCACAATATTGACTATCGATATAAGTATGTTTGATTTTTTTCCTCACCAATGTTCTCCCTTCTGAAGGCATGGAATCCTTGCTGAGGCACATCTAGTACACATCTGGGGCCAAAATGCATGTCTAAGCCTTGACAATAAGTTCCAATAGAGTATTCTACCATGGGGACATAAAAATCTGGACTCCATATATAGGCCTCAATTTTGGCCCAGCCCATTTTTCGGCGCATTTACCGGAGTTGCGGCGCTTTTCTCCGATCAGAGGTGCAGCAAAAAATGTTCTTGCCACTTTGGCCGCTGTCTGGCCTCTTCCCTGTAGTCGTGCAGTGTAGTCAGGGGTGGAGCCAGCGTTCTGCACCGAAAACTGTGCCGGGACATCTGCACATGCGCAGTGGAGTCCACTGACGATGTCCGCGCACGCGCAGTAGCTCCTCGCCCCCAGCCTCTCCGTTTGCTTGCTGCAGCCTCTCCGGTGATTAGCTTTCTGCAGCCGTTCTGTGGGGCCCGATGCCGGCCAGTTGAATTGGTCCTGCCCCTAGCCCAGGCCAAGTGGCCTCCCAGTGTATTGTCGTCCCGCCCCTAGCCCAGGCCGAGTGATCTCCCAGTGCGATTTCTAAGAGATCGATCACACCGGGACACCACTCGGCCAGGGCTAGAGACAGGCAGGAGAAATGATAGAAATCATCAGCAGGCAGGGGCACTATCATTTCTCCTGCCCGCCCCTAGCTCTAGCCAAGTGGCCTCCCACACCGGCTGGCCCGCTGCCTTCCCGGGCTGAGTTTGAAGATGAAGGTAGGACTTACTTGAATTCTTATTACTTTTTGTTTGCAAGGTTTGGTGGTTTGTAAGGCTTGGTGGTTTAGGTGTAGGCAGATCCTCTCCGCTTCCTGCCCCTATCCCAGGTCAAATGGCCTCTGATGTACCCACCTGCGCTGATTTCTTTAACTCTCCTCAAGGGTTTTCTGAAGTGACCACATACGCTGGCCTAAGTAGATTTGGAGTAACTATTAGCTGGCCAAAGTTGCCTAAATGGGCAAAACTGGTGTCGGTGGCTGGTAACGCCCCCTTTTGAGAAAAAAAAATACACTAAAAATGTTATGTATTCAACCAGCATTGTGACCCATGTATAATCTGACCTAAGTTGTACACTGTGAGAACACTGATCACTAGGTGGGAGACACTCCTAACCTGGACCTTCGGGTATAAAAGGGGAAGTTCCACCCACCTTCATCACTTGAGTGCTGAGGAATAAAGGACAGGTCACAGACTGACCTTCTCTCAAGCATGGGCCTCGTGTGCATTTATACTGTATAGTAAGGACGTATCAATGGCGACGAGAAACTGGGATTTAAACCAGGCGAGCATGACCACTAGCAGAACAGACGAGAGGTACTGTGTTAAGGAATGGTTGGGACAGAGATTCAACATTGTTAAAGCAGCACACAGTTCTCCAGGCAGACAAGGGCAGTCGGGCATGCCCCAACATGTAGTCGAGCCCAGAGGGGGAGTTCGACAGAGACAATGGCAAGCTGAATGGCGATTCACGCCATTGCAAGGGACAATGCGGCCAGTAGTGGGGCCATTAACACCTGTTAATGGCGCATTCAAGGACAGTCACAGGGGAAGTCAGGGACGATCGACTGGCAAGGGACCTTTTATTTCCAACAACAGCTCATGTTGGAGGCGTGGAGGCACACACTCAGCCGGAGTTTGCAGAGATGAGCAAAATACCTGCAGAAATTGCAGAAATGATCGCTGGGGGAAATCGCTGGAAGCTAAAGTTCAGCGAGTTCATGTGGAGCACGTTTACAGTTCATACACCAGGACGTCATCGATAATGATGAAAGTGCTCCTCAATGGCATCCTAGTATCAATGGAGCTAGACACGGGGGCCAGCCAGTCCCTGATGGGTATCAAACAATTCAAAAAGTTGTGGGCGTCCAAGGCCAGGAGGCCAAAATTATCGCCGATTGACGCACAGCTACGGACTTACACAAAGCAGATCATTCCGGTGCTAGGCAGCGCCACGGTAGTCGTGACCACAAAGATTCGGAGAACAAGTTGCCACTCTGGATTGTCCCAGGGGACGGTCCCGCACTACTGGAGAGGAGTTGGCTTGCTGTCATGAACTGGAAATGGGGCGATGTCAATGCAATTTCCTCTGTGGAGCGAGTATCATGCTCACAGATCCTGGACAAATTTGACTCATTATTTCAACCCGGCATCGGCACTTTCATGGGGGCCAAGGTAGTGATTCACATAAACCCAGACGCCAGGCCAGTAAACCACAAGGCCAGAGCGGTGCCATACGTGATGCGGGAAAAGATAGAAGGCGAATTGGACCGCCTGTTGAGGGAAGGCATCATCTCGCCAGTCGAATTCAGTGACTGGGCGAGCCCGATTTTGCCGGTGCTCAAGGCGGATGGGTCAGTCAAGATATGTGGCGATTACAAGGCCACTATCAATCGGGTGTCACTCCAAGACCAGTACCCGCTACCGAGAGCGGAGGACCTCTTTGCGATGCTATCCGGTGGCAAACTTTTTTCAAAATTGGACCTGACCTTAGCTTACATGACCCAGGAGCTAGCGAGTGAGTCGAAGAAGCTAACCACCATCACGACACACAAGGGGTTGTTTGAGTACAACAGACGTCCGTTCGGGATTCGCTCGGCCGCCGCGATCTTCCAATGAAATATGGAAAGCCTCCTCAAGTCGATTCCAGGGACGGTGGTTTTTCAGGACGACATCCTCATCACGGGTTACGATACTGAAGAACACCTCCACAACCTGGAGGAGGTGCTACGCAGACTGGACTGGGTAAGGCTGCGACTGAAAAAGGCGAAGTGCGTCTTCTTAGCTCCAGAGGTAGAATTCCTGGGGATGAGGGTAGCAGCAGACGGGATCAGCCATACTGCGTCCAAGACGGAAGTGATCCAGAGAGCACCCAGACCCCGTAACACGACGGAGCTGCGTTCGTTCCTGGGGCTCCTGAATTTTTTGGTAACTTTCTTCCCAAATTGAGCATGCTGCTAGAGCCGCTACATGTGCTCCTACGCAAATGTCGCAAATGGGTCTGGGGGGACAGCCAGGAAAGGGCACGCAATTTGTTATGTTCCAACAATCTGTTAACACTATATGACCCATGTAAGAAACTTGTGTTAACGTGCGATGCGTCGTCCTATGGTGTCGGGTGTGTGTTGCAGCATGTCAATGCCAAGGGTCAGTTACAGCCGGTAGCTTATGCCTCCAGAAGTCTGTCCCAGGCAGAAAGAGGCTATGGGATGGTAGAAAAGGAGGCGCTCGCATGTATATATGCGGTAAAGAAAATGCACCAGTACCTGTTTGGCAGGAAATTTGAGCTGGAGACAGATCACAAACCCCTAATGTCCCTTTTGGCCG
Organism: Pristiophorus japonicus; assembly: GCF_044704955.1. Taxonomy (NCBI): domain Eukaryota; kingdom Metazoa; phylum Chordata; class Chondrichthyes; family Pristiophoridae; genus Pristiophorus; species Pristiophorus japonicus. The sequence goes on along the minus strand of NC_091981.1, from coordinate 154,272,659 downwards.
ACAACAAGGCCATAAATGCAAACGCATTGGCCCGCATACAGAGGTGGGCACTCACGTTAGCCGCCTATGACTACACAATTCGGCACAGACCAGGCACCGAAAACTGAGCCAATGCAATCAGCAGGCTCCCACTAGCCACCACTGAGGGGGCTACCGAGCATGCTGCTGAGATGGTCATGGCTGTTGAAGCTTTCGGAAGCGAAGGCTCACCCGTGACAGCCCGTCAGATTAAAGTCTGGACAAATAGAGACCCGCTATTGTGTCTAGTCAAGAAATGTGTCCTGAATGGGGACTGGGCAGCCACATACAGAGCATGGCCCGAGGAATTTAAACCATTTCACAGGCGCAGGGATGAACTCTCGATTCAGGCCGATTGCCTACTGTGGGGAAACCGCGTAGTCATGACCCAGATGGGCAGAGAGGTGTTCATCAGAGAACTCCACAATGAGCACCCGGGCATTGTCACGATGAAGGCAATTGCTAGGTCACACGTTTGGTGGCCAGGGATAGACGCAGATCTGGAACTTTGTGTTCGCAGCTGCAACACGTGTGCCCAGCTGGGCAATGCGCCCAGGGAAGCCCCCCTTTACCTCTGGCCATGGCCCGCCAAGCCTTGGTCACGCATCCATGTGGACTACGCAGGTCCTTTCATGGGAAAAATGTTTTTGGTTGTAGTCGATGCCTACTCCAAATGGATCGAGTGTGACATTTTAAATTCAAGCACATCCTCTGCCACGGTAGAAAGTCTACGGGCAATGTTCGCCGCCCACGGTCTACCGGATGTCTTGGTCAGCGACAATGGCCCGTGCTTCACAAGTACTGAATTCCAGGACTTCATGGCAGGCAATGGAATTAACCATGTCAGAACGGCACCGTTCAAGCCACAATATGACTACCATGACAGGAATGCGAGGGCGCGATGTATTGATGTAAATTATCCTGTTTTTGTCCTCAACTACGCTGCAGGGCCCAAATGGCTCGCAGGCACTGTGATTGCCAAAGAGGGAAATAGGATTCTGGTAGTTAAACTTACTAATGGACAAATCTGCCGCAAACACGTGGATCAAACAAAAAGGAGGTTCAGCAACCCCATAAAAGAAGTAGAGGAAGAACACGATGTTACGGGGAGCGGGCTGGTAAATGGAGCTGAGTCCACGGCCAGATCAGCCATGATCTTGTTGAATGGCGGAGCAGGCTCGAGGGGCTAGATGGCCTACTCCTGTTCCTAATTCTTATGTTCTTATGTTCTTATGTAAGCCGGCCTCAAACGGCCAGGCAGAACGAGCAGTGCAGATAATCAAACAGGGGATGCTCAGAATCCAAGGGGGTTCCCTACAAACCCGCTTATCACGCCTCCTGTTGGCCTATAGATCCTGACCACACTCGCTCACAGGGGTCCCACCCGCAGAGCTGCTAATGAAAAGGACACTCAAAACCCGGCTATCCCTTATACACCCCACCATGAAAGAAATTGTCGAGAGCAGGCGCCAGCCACAATATGACTACCATGACAGGAATGTGAGGGCGTGATGTATTGATGTAAATGATCCTGTTTTTGTCCTCAACTACGCTGCAGGGCCCAAATGGCTCACAGGCACTGTGATTGCCAAAGAGGGAAATAGGATTCTGGTTGTTAAAGTTACCAATGGACAAATCTGCCGTAAACACATGGATCAAACAAAAAGGAGGTTCAGCAACCCCATAGAAGAAGCTAAGGAAGAACACGATGTAGAGTTCACTCCACCACAGGTGACCGAACACCGGAACCAAAGGGAGGAGAGCCCAATCACTGTGGGCAGTCTGGATAGGCCTGAGGCACCGCAAACAGCAGACACTCAGGCCAGCGCCCAACAACCGGAGCCCCAACTCAGGCGCTCTACAAGGGAGTGTAAACCACCAGAGAGACTCAACCTGTGATCCCAATAAGACTTTGGGGGGGAGGTGATGTCATGTATTCAACCAGCATTGTAATCCATGTATAATCTGACCCAAGTTGTACACTGTGAGAACAATGACCACTAGGTGGGAGACACTCCTAACCTGGACCTTCAGGTATAAAAGGGGAAGCCCCACCCACCTTCATCACTTGAGCGCTAAGGAATAAAGGACAGGTCACAGACTGACCTTCTCTCAAGCATAGGCCTCGTGTGCATTTATACTGTATAGTAAGGACGTATCAAAAAATATCGTAACTAACTCAGTTACACTGGTGCAAATTGATTGGGGGAAATGGGGATTTTTAAGTTATGCCAGATAAACCAAGTTACTCCAAAAATAAAAGGAACAACTCCTGGCCAAAATTGAACCCTATGATATATTCTGAACAGGAGCCATTGGATAATAATCAGGTGTGGTAATTATAACTAGACCAGTGGTGTTGAGGCCGATTATAGTGTCTCTGGTGTTGCCATGGTTGAGATCATCTTATTTAGCACAGTACTGGATCAAACCTGGAAGCTTCCTGCTCTGTACAGCCCAGCTACTCAGTGGTTAAAATCAAACTGCCAGCAGTAGAGCTGCACATTTGGCTTCTTTTACATAATAAATATTTGGAAACACACATGAAACCAGTTTAGTTCTGTCTAAGGCATTCCAAAGCATAATAAATAAACATTGAGTGGTTCAAAAATTTAAAGATGAAAGGTATCAGACCTGAGTAGTGAGTGTTGTCAAATACCTTAATGCAATCGCATGGGAGTGGATTGGATGTCACAGTATTATGATATCACAATTGAAGCCATATCATGTAACTTGTACCAGCAGTTTATGTGCTTTTATTTAACAATTTGTCTTATGCTCTTCATTATATTCTTCTATGAAAATGGCACAATCTCTGTATACTGGGGAAAGCTCCCCTATCTTTACCAATATGACATTGTTTATCATATTTTACTCACCACAACAAAGTGGATAACAGATATTTGTTAGACATTTGATCAACCTTGTAAAAATCCTACCTACATTGCCATTAAAAAACCCGCAGTCGCTGTTCTTTCACACCATTCATGTAATCTCTCTCACATGAATGTAGCTACATTTAGGGAATCCATTGTGTTGAAACAAAAACGTCAGGAGAAGAGGAAATTAGTCATTACTCTGAAGATTTGTAAAGAGTGGCACTGATTCTTCTTATTATTCAGCTACCAGTAGCTTACTGTATTATTGTATCAAATCAAGTCATTTAAATTATTTGATTGCATTCCCTAAACGCGTTTGATTTTCTGACTATTCAAAAATGCTGCACCAGTTCCTTGTGATTTGTTTTTCATATCACTAACCATCACTTAATGTATAGCTGGAAGATATCTTTATAAGAATAAATTCATACACCATTATACTACTTATAAATCTGAGATTACTATAGACTTTGCAAGCGAACATTTAACTGGTGACAGCCACATGTTACTTATTATATGTTTCCTATCATTAATTAAAATAATACATTGTCAAATTAAAAAATAAGCTTCCTTAACCGGGCAATAGGGGAATTAAAATAATGGCAGTCCACCTACCCCTCTTTTTTCACCCCGCGATTAAATTAAAGCTGGTCGACTATGTGGTTGTTTCAGCCTCTTTCTCCCTAATCAAGACTTCAACCATCTCCCCAACAATCCCCTACGATCTAAGGTTGCCAACTTTGGTTGTAGGCGTTCCTAAAGGTTATATTACATGGTGTTCTGACTGTGTGATGCTCTGAGCACGTGACGTCTGAGCAACTGTTATGCGAGAAGTTCCGAGAATCTGGAAGCCACCGCAAGCAGGTGAAGAAGGGAAACCAACAGCGGGGAAGAGGGTAAATTGTAGGTAAGAGAGAGATTTGCAGAGGGGAAAGCAAAGGTGCTAGGAATTTTGATTCCATTAGTAACTTATAGTAACTCAATGAAATTGCATCGATAACTAATAGTAATACCGGTAACATTCATATTTCTCTCATACCCAACAGTAATACAATAACTGATTGATAGTCAAAATGTAATATTCTACCTATAACTAATAGTAATCCTTTAATCTGTTGATATTCATCCTGTACCTACAACCAGAATCCCGTGGCAAAGCACAAGGTGCTGTCAAGCTTCCCAGTCGATGTTACTTTTAAACAAACTCCACCTCTCTCTCTTTATCTCTATTTTTATTAATTCCTGCGATGTGGGCATCACTGACAAGGCCAGCATTTATTGCCCATTCTTAAATGCCCTTGAGAAGGTGGTGGTGAGCTGCCTTCTTAAACCACTGCAGTCCGTGAGGTGACCGTGCTCCTATAGTACTGTTAGTAATGTAGTGTAATGTAGCCAAATTTGCTAATGATACTAAGATAGGTGGGAAAGCAAGTTGTGAGGAGGATGCAAAGAATCTGCTAAGGGATATAGATAGGCAAAGTGAGTGGACAAAACTTTGGCAGATGGAATATAATGTGGGACAATGTGAGGTTATCCACTTTAGTAAGAAAAATGAAAAATAAAATTATTATTTAAATGAGGAGAGATTACAAAATGCTCCGGCTCGGAGGGATCTGGGAGTCCTTGTACATGAAACTCAAAAAGTTAGCATGCAGGTAATTAGGAAAGGAAATGGAATGTTGGCCTTTATTGCAAAGGGGATGAAGTATAAAAGTAAGGAAGTCCTGCTACAACTGTATAGGGCGCCTCTGTTTAAAAAAGGGGGCAGACAAAAGGCAGGTAACTATAGGCCGGTTAGTTTAACATCAGTAGTGGGGAAAATGCATGAAGCTATCATTAAGGAAGAAATAGCGGGACATCTAGATAGGAATAGTGCAATCAAGCAGACACAACATGGATTCATGAAGGGGAAATTATGCTTAACTAATTGACTGGAATTCTTTGAGGATATGATGAGCATGGTGGATAGAGGTGTACCGATGGATGTGGTGTATTTAGATTTTCAAAAGGCATTCGATAAGTGCCACACAAAAGGTTACTGCAGAAGATAAAGGTACGCAGAGTCAGAGAAAATGTATTAGCATGGATCGAGAATTGGCTGGCTGACAGAAAGCAGAGAGTCGGGATAAATGGGTCCTTTTCGGGTTGGAAATCGGTGGTTAGTGGTGTGCCACAGGGATCGGTGCTGGGAACACAACTGTTTACAATATACATAGATGACCTGGAAGAGGGGACAGATTGTAGTGTAACAAAATTTGCAGATGGCACAAAGATTAGTGGGAAAGCGGGTTGTGCAGAGGACACAGAGAGGCTGCAAAGAGATTTAGATAGGTTAAGCGAATGGGCTAAGGTTTGGCAGATGGAAAACAATGTCGGAAAATGTGAGGTCATCCATCTTCAGAAAGAAAACAGTAAAAGGGAATATTATTTGAATGGGGAGAAATTACAACATGCTGCGGTGCAGAGGGACCTGGGGGTCCTTGTGCATGAATCCTAAAACTTTAGTTTGCAGGTGCAGCAGATAATCAGGAAGGCGAATGGAATGTTGGCCTTCATTGCGAGAGGGATGGAGTACAAAAGCAGGGAGGTCCTGCTGCAACTGTACTGGGTATTGGTGAGGCTGCACCTGGAGTACTGCATGCAGTTTTGGTCACCTTACTTCAGGAATTATATACTAGCTTTGGAGGGGTTACAGAGACGATTCACTCGGCTGATTCCGGAGATGATGGGGTTACCTTATGATGATAGATTGAGTAGACTGGGTCTTTACTCATTGGAGTTCAGAAGGATGAGGGGTGATCTTATAGAAACATCTAAAATAATGAAAGGGATAGACAAGATAGAGGTAGAGAGGTTGTTTCCACTGGTCGGGGAGACTAGAACTAGGGGGCACAGCCTCAAAATACGGGGAAGCCAATTTAAAATCGAGTTGAGAAGGAATTTCCTCTCCCAGAGGGTTTTGAATCTGTGGAATTCTCTGCCCAAGGAAGCAGTTGAGGCTAGCTCATTGAATGTATTCAAATCACAGATAGATAGATTTTTAACCAATAAGGGAATTAAGGGTTATGGGGAGCGGATGGGTAAGTGGAGCTGAGTCCACGGCCAGATCAGCCGTGATCTTGTTGAATGGCGGAGCAGGCTCGAGGGGCTAGATGGCCTACTCCTGTTCCTAATTCTTATGTTCTTATGTTCTTATGTTCTTATGAGTCATCACTGATTAATGCAATTTCTGTGGTCAGGAGCAAGACCTGATTAAACATTGAGACAAAAGGTTTGATACAATCAAGCAGAGGAGCCTCTGGATTGATTGGCCAGAGGGGGGAAAATCAGTTCCCTATGGAGACTACAAGTCTGCGAAAACCCAGGACAACAAAGGATCCCACAAGGCGTGCATTTTTAGATAATGGGGCACAAAAGATCAGGAGTTATCTTTTGTCCTGTTGACTCCATGTGCAAATTGTGGCCATCCAAACAGATCATCACAGCCCTCCAAACAGATCATCCCACCCATCCAAACAGATCATCACAGCCATCAAGACTGGTCCAGACACATTAACTGAAAAGCAGCCCAGCAGGAGATGTATTCACTAAATGGATATATGTGTAAGAGAACAGCAGCTCAGAAGAAGAACAAGAACGGGTCGAGAAGGAGAACATCAGATCGACAAGCAGAAGGAGAAGGAGGGAACATCGAAAGGAACAGCAGGTCAAAGGAACAACGACCACGAGCCTATAATTAACAACAGCAGCAACTGACTAGATGGGTGATTGTATGTCTTCGGTCAATTCTCTAAGAAGTCTTGTTCTGTAATTTTTAGTTGTTTTTTGTGTAATAATCTAACAGTTGGGTTTAAGCCTAAACTTTACGTTATGTGGAGTCCTTCCTGTAATTCCCGAGGTCTAGAAATCAAAGCAGAGTGGAAAACGAACACCCTACCTAAAATAGCGACCGTGACAGGACCTCAGAGTTTGGAATAGGATCATGGACACAAATCAAGGGCAAGAAACCCTCGGGAGGCTTGGTTAAGTCTCATGTATCAAAGTAATCACAGGTAGTCTGCAAAGGGGTCTCGGGGAGACCAAAGTAATCTAAAGGGTGACTAGGGTAGCCGAAGAGCTCAGGCTGACTAGGGTAGCCACCGAGAAAGGTAATCGCAGGTAGTCTGCGACGGGGTCTCAGGGAGGCCAGAAGTAATCTCAGGGATGGCCAGGACAACCAGAGGAGAGAAACAGTCTCGGATAGGCTGGATTAATCTCGGGTTGACTGGGGTAGTCACAGAGAGAAGCCTGAGTAACAGTAACCACAGGTCACTGCGAAGTGGTCTAAGAGGAGACCAAGGTAGTCAGGGATAATTTCTCAGCCAGAGGCACTGGAAATGGACTCACCGCAGAAAAACGCGGTAGAGCCAGCGGCTAAGAGTAGTCGTAGGAAGTCCATGGAGGCTAAGGTAGCTGCACATATATGCAACAAACTGGACATTTCGGAGCCATGGGCACGGGAAATGCTGCACTCTGGGATCCACAGGGAAAAGCGGCAGAGTGGACAGTTAGTAGTAACCACAAAGGGTCAAAAGAGAGGGCGATTTGGCTCATGTGCCTGCAGAAGCAAACGCAAATGTTAAGGGAAAAGGTAGGACAGCTGGAGGATGAGAGTAGGGAGTTAAAAGGTGAGATAAGCAATTTGAATAGAGAAAAGCAGGACCAAAGTATTAAAGAAGAACTGATGCATAATCACCTAGAATATTTGCAATGTCAGGTGATCGAATGCAAAAGGCAGCAGCAGGCGTAAATCGAGCAAAGTGAAAGGCACTTAGAGAGAGTCAAAGAAGCAGAAGAACAGCTAAGAAAGATAAAAGTAGCATATCAGGTAGCGCAAAAACAGGGTTATGAGAGGGCAGATCACGGACCTTGTAAAGAAAAGATCCGTCAGTTAACGGCAGAGTTAGACGGGGCCAAAAGGATGATTTGTCTCATGGCACCAGGAGAAGGCGAGGAAGTTTGGGACCCAGAGGGGAAGGAATCAGACAATGGGCCCCATTATAGCGAGCATCAGTCGGCTCCCGAGGCATCAGGACCCCTGAAACTGATGTGTCCCTTGAGACAGCAGAAATTTGGCCCACCCCCACCAAATGGTGGTTCGGCACCATTACAGAGTGACTATGTGATCCCATACACGTCACTTCAGCTGTAGGAGATGCTGACGGGTATAGCAAAATTAAAGCAAGGAGGGGATACCTCCATTAATTTTGCCAACATAGAGCAGATAGGGGGTATCAATAACTGCAGCGAGGGGGAGATAGTGAAGTTAACACTGCTCTCCCTGGAAGGGAAGCTTTATCAGAGTTTGTTAACAGCCACCAAGTTAGGGGGAGGAACCCCACAGGGCTTAAAGGAGGAAATTTTGGCAGCGTTAGAGTACAGTCAAGGTAGTCTGTTCTGGCAAGTAGAACAGACTAGGCAGCAAATAAACGAATCACACGATACGTTTGCAGACAGACTGTGACCTATTTATTTAAGGGCCACTGGAAGAAATCTGGTATGGGCAGGCTTAATAGGGGAACCCAGAAACCATTGGCTGAGAACCATAATGACTAACAGTTTACCATGGCTCAGAGCAAAGGTTGAACCATGGTTTGACCCAGACGATCTCCAAAATACTGAGGCAGGGGTATTGAGAAGATTGACTCTAGCATTTAAGTTCAGACAAGGGGAAGAGGAGAAATAAAAAGGGAAAGTGCATGAAGTAAAAGGAGATATTAGGGCAAAGAGAGAATGGAGACAAGAGGGAAGTAATGTGGGTTGATCCAGAGGGTGTTTCAACTGTGGGAAGTTGGGACATTGAAGATTGTAGACTCTCGAGAGGAGGGAAGCCAGGTTACGAGTGTGCTGAGGCAGAAAAAGGCCAAAGGAAGATAGCCGACGACCCAGTACAGGTTTTAGTGACCGCATTACAGCAGGTTATGGGCAAGGGAGGAGGAAAGGTTGGTAGGGTAAACAAATACTTTGCATCTGTTTTCACAAAGGAAAGGGGTAATGCAGATACTGCTATCAAGGAGGAGTGTGATATTTTGGATGAAATAAATATAGTGAGAGAGGAATTATTAAGGGGTTTAGCAGCTTTGAAAGTAGATAAGTCCCCAGGCTCGGATGAAATGCATCCCAGGCTGTTGAGCAAAGTAAAAGAGGAAATAGCAGAGGCCTTGACCATCATTTTCCAGTCCTCTTTGGATATGGGCATGGTGCCGGAAGATTGGAGGACTGCTAAAGTAGCACCGTTGTTTAAGAAGGGAAAAAGGGATAGGCCAAGTAATTACAGGTCTGTCAGCCTAACCTCATTGGTGGTAAAATGATTGGAAAAATTCCTGAAGGACAGGATAAATCTACATTTAGAAAGGCAAGGATTAATCAGGGACAGTCAGCACAGATTTGTTCAGGGAAGATCGTGTTTGACTAACCTGATTTAATTTTTTGAGGAGGTAACCAAGAGGGTCGATGAGGGTAGTTCATACGATGTAGTGTATATGCACTTTAGCAAGGCTTTTGATAAGGTCCCACATGGTAGACTGGTCATGAAGGTTAAAGCTCATGAGATACAGGGCAAATTGGTAAGTTGGATCCAAAATTGGCTTGGAGGTACGAAGCAAAGGGTAATGGATTGATGGATGTTTTTGTGACTTGAAGGATGTTTCCAGTGGGGTTCCGCAGGGCTCAGTACTGGGTCCCTTGCTTTTAAGAAGTTTGCAGATGACACTAAAATTGGCTGTGTGGTTGATAATGAAGAGGAAAGTCATGGGCTGCAGGAGAATATCAATCTACTGGTCAGGTGGGCAGAGCAGTGGCAAATGGAATTTAATTCAGAGAAGTGTGAGGTGATGCACTTTGGGAGGGCTAATAAGGAAAGGGTATACACATTAAGCGGTAGGCCACTTAATCGTGTAGATCAACAAAGGGACCTTGGAGTGCTTGTCCACAGATCCCTGAAAGTAGCAGGCCAGGTGGATAAGGTGGTTAAGAAGGCATATGGAATGCTTGCCTTTATTGGCCGAGGCATAGAATATAAGAGCAGGGAGGTTATGTTTAAATTGTTTAATACTTTGGTTAGGCCACAGCTGGAGTACTGTGTGCAGTTCTGGTCGCCATATTATAGGAAGGACATGATTGCGCTAGAGAGGGTGCAGAGAAGATTTACTAGGATGCTGCCTGGAATGGAGAATCTTAGTTATGAGGACAGATTGGATAGGCTGGGTTTGTTCTCATTGGAACAGAGGAGGTTGAGAGGAGACCTCATCGAGGTGTACAAAATATTGTGGGGCCTGGACATAGTGGATAGTAAGGGTCTATTTCCATTGGTGGAGGGTTCTATTACGAGGGGGCATAGTTTTAAGGTGGTTGGTGAAAGGTTTAGAGGGGATTTGAGGGGGGGGCTTCTTTACGCAGAGGGTTGTGGAGATCTGAAACTCACTGACTGGAAGAGTTTTGGATGCAGAAACCCTCATCACTTTTAAGGGATGGTTGGATGGGCACTTGAAGTGCAGTAACCTACAAGGTTACGGACCGAGAGCTGGTAGTTGGGATTAGACTGGATGACCTTTTGTTGGATGGCGCAGATATAATGTAAGTACTGCAGCGAATAGAATACGGCAAGGGTGATCGCCTGGATGGGTCGGAGAGGAATTTTCCCAGATTTTTTTCTCCCTAAATTGGCCTGGGTTTTTATCTGTTTTTTCCTCTCCCAGGAGAACACATGGCTCTGGTTGGGGTGGAGTGTAGAATGTTTCAGTATAAGGGGTGTCGCAGTTGTGTGAGGCGGACTGGTTGGGCTGGGTGCTCTTTGCCTTTCCGTCATTGTTCTTGGTTTATATGTAACCTTTAGGACTGCTGACCAAGGGCCATGCGGCTCTTTGTCGGCCGGCGTGGACACGATGGGCCGAAATGGCCTCCTTCTGCACTGTAAATTTCTATGTTTCTATGTTTCTATGAAAGCTGGACACTGTAGTGGGTGAAAAGGGACCCAGTGCGTCAGCACCCCCACTGTGACGTTGCGCCCAGCCAGAGTACTTGTGCCTGCTTATGTATGATGAGTGGGGCAGGCTATGTGTGCATGTAAAGGTGAAAGCCATGAGGGGAAGGTATCTGGTAAATACAGGAGCCTCTAGCACGGTTGTCCACTCACCGAATCTGACCACCTCCCCGTGGTGGAGCGGAATACCATTTATACTGGTAATCTTTACAGGTAACGAATAGGCTGGAACAGTGTCAAAACCCTTAACCATAGAATTACGACTTAACACAACAAAGTGGGAATGCATTTTAATGAAGTGGGAACAGACCAGTTCGGGAGTTCTCAGGGCCGACTACATGTTGGCAAGCCATGCCATTGTGGATATGAAGAACAATTGTCTATGGGGGCAGTTGATGCAGATAGGATAGAGGAGATTGTAGTGATTCCCAAGGACAGTACAGATAAAGGCAGCACCTGCATGATGAAGCCAAAAGGGAGTTATGACTTAGAAAGATTAGTCGGTAACGTTCCGGCCAGATGTCAAGGACATGTACGGGAGAATATAGAAGCATTTGCAATGCTCAAGCATGATTGAGGGAGAGTAACTGGGGTAGAGGTGAAGATAGATGGGGACCTGATGACACGGCCCCAGAAACAGTATAATTTTCCCTGGGAAGCAGAAAAGGATTTGGAAACTGCTGTAAATTCCCTGGTGGAGCAAGGTGTGTTAAGAACTATAGCCACACACATAAATTCACCCCTATGGCCAGTAAAGAAGCCCAGAGTGAAAGATCGAGGCATTAAATCGGTTGGTCCAATATGTGGACGATCTGTTGTTATTCTCCGAAAGTGAATTGTTGCATTTGTTAAAAGAAGCAGGTTTTAAGGTGAATCCAAACAAAGCTCAAGTTGGCCAAGAGGAAATGCAGTTTCTAGGATTGACCATTAGAACAGGAGAGAGAGCTATAGATGGAGCTTGGAGAAAGGCAGTCCAGGAGCTAACTGTTCCTAAAGACGTGTCTGGGGGTATGGTCTTTCCTGGGAATAACGTGTTACTACAGGGAATTTTTCGAAGGATATGCAGCCATGGCAGCTCCTTTGTTGAGGCTTCTTAGGAAAGGAATAGAGTGGGAATGGAGTGAGAGTTGTCAGGAAACTTTCATTCGTTTAAAGGAGGTGTTACAGACGGCACCAGCGTTGGGAGCAATAAATGGGGACCAGGCATTAGGGCTAGATTTTCCATTATTTTGGTATGCATAACGCCCACTTAACATCCATTTTAATGCTGAAATGAGGTTTTAATGCCCATTTATCACCCACTTAGCCACAAAATGAAAACTGACGCCCATTTTTCAGACACTTATCGCCGATCATTACTTTCGGCATGTACGTAATGCCGGCAAAAAAATAACACCACACGCCCACTTTTTTTGGGCGGAATCATCAGAATGGGCGAAACCATTGCACATAATATCATCCAGTGTTACTTTCGGCACGTAATTAACGCCGAGATTCAATAAACCGATCGGCCACTTTTTTTTGTCGGAAAGATCAAATTTGCCAAAACTAACACCCAGTATATCGCCCAGCGTCACTTTCAGTACCTCGCACATATCTCGCCCACAATATCACTCACCGAAAACACCGCTCTGATAAAGTGGAACTGTTCTGAACTAATCACAGCAGTGTGGATGCCATTTTGTAAATCGCAGGTTGCTTCATTGAAAAGGCTGCTTCAACTTTGGGGGAGTTTGTATTGACTCTGGAGTTCTTCTCAGGTGAAGTGACCATCTGAACAGACATCTTTTCAGATGGTGGATGATTGGGTTGTACTGTAGATGTCTTTTAGTGTTGAAATTATTGCTTCTGAACAATCGGCATTATACTTTTATTGGAATGGGGCCAGCCATTTCTCAGCCTGCATCGATTAATATGCAGATGCTGCAGAGTGCAAATGGCACAACGTCTAATGCACAGCATTATGTGCCCAATCTAAGTTGTGCCAGACTGAGGAGGAGGTCCAGACCATACACACCCCGCACTTACAGGGAGAAGCGGTCTTACCTCGATGTGTCCGAGCACACCTGCCTTCATAGTCTGCGCTTCCACAAAGTGGTGATCACTGAAATATGCCAGCTCATCAGGGCAGATCTGCAGCCTGCCATCACCTTCAGGACATCACTGTCCGTTGAAATCAAGGTCACTGCGGCACTGTCTTTCCATGCATCCGGTTCCTTTTGGGCCTCCGCGGTCGACATTTGCCCTCTGTCTCACCATGCCACACATCGCTGCCACACAGGTCACGGAGGCCCTGTACGCATGTAGGATGGACTTTATCAGCTTCCCCAGGACCACGGAGGCTCAGACTGACAGGGCTGGAGCATTCCACCGCATTGCTAAGTTCTCCAAGGTGCAGGGAGCAATCCAGTGTACTCACATCGCCATGCGGGCACCTTCTCAGGACCCAGAGGTTTTTCGCAACAGAAAAGGTTTTCACTCCTTGAAGGTCCAACTAGTTGTCAACCACAACCAGATAATAACGGCAGTGAATGCCAAATGTCCGGGCAGCTTCGATGAGGCTCACATCCTGCGTGAGAGTGCTGTCTCTGACATGTTTAACAGTCAACCACAAGGACAATGCTGGATGCTTGTTGACAACTGATCTGGCCTAGCCACCTGGCTGATGACCCCTCTGTGTGACACCCACACCGAGGCCGAGAAGTAATACAATGAGAGCCACAGAGCTGCACACAATGTGGTCCAGAAAACAATTAATGTGATTAAGCAGCGCTTTAGATGCCTGGACCACTCAGGAGGGGAGCTATAATACAACCGTGAGCAAGTAACTAAATTTGTGGTCGTGTGCACCATGCTGCACAACCTGGCTATCAGGAAGGGACAAGAATTGCCAGAAAGGACTGATGCCCCACCTCAGGAGAGAGAGGGAGAGGAGGACAAGGGGCTGGATGCTGACCTCGGGCCAGACAATCAGGCTGACAATGCAACCATGCCCACACCCACCTGCAGACCGCAGGAAAGGGCCCGGGTTGGCTACATAGCTGCAAGACTCTTACGTCAGGAGCTCATAAATGAGCGATTTGCCTGAAAGAACATTGCTGTAATTGACAAAGCTGAAACACTGATGTGTGTGTGCAGCTCAGACATCAATGGTTGGCATCACCTTGATGCCAGTTAAAGTTTAAGTTGATTCAAGTTAGTTTAATTACACCCTTTCATGTTACGGAATCACCAATGTGTAACGGTCCAGTTATCTGAGACAATGCACAACAAGGTTATGTTGAATAAAAAACATTTTATACAACCATTGGTCAGAAATCATAAGTATCATGGGCAAAAACACCCCACCCCACCCCACTTTATCGACCATTGATATCAATCAAATGGTCAACATGTCTAGCAACACAGAATACAAATGCAAAGCAGGAGCGTGGCCCCCTCCCCCCATACAATTGTGTTCCTAACACAGATGAGGCTGCACACAGGGAGGTTAAAGTAACAGTGACCTCAGTCTTTAACAAGACACTCCAGAGTGAGGAACAGGCCTTAGGGGCCAGCTTATATACAGTGTTCCCAAGGGATGCTGGGATCCCTTGGGACTTCAGGGGATGAGCTCCCTGGTGGCGGTACATGGGAGTGCATGCTTTACAGATACACAGCACATCCGTTACAACAAATTGCATACACCGAGATGTAGATATAACAAAGACATCACCTGCAGACATGCACCTCACTTTCCTTCCCCCCTCCCCTTCTTCTCCCCACTCTACCTCTTCCCCTCCTTGCTCCATGCCGCCTGGATGAGGAGCTCCTCAGGCGGTGCCTCATTGGGGGGGATGAAGGCAGAGCCATTGGTTGCACGGGTATGGGAGCGGGGGGTACCGAGGGGGGAACATTCTCTGATCCAGAAGCAGGATCTTGGTTCTGCCCCTCATCTGTCATTGGCAGTGGGGGTGCAGAACATAGGGGTGGAGTGCTGCGCTCCGGGACCACTGGGAGGCCTGTGCCAGCAGTGTTCCTGGCTATCGCCTCCAGGGCCTCCGCCATCCGCAGATGCTGGAGATGCTGGCCAGCTATCCGGATATGCCCCCCAATGCATTGAGGATCTGGTCACCTATGTCCACAGTTCTCCTGGATAACTTTACCATCTCTCCGCTCTCATCTGACGCTCGTGGACCAGACCTGCCATGTCCACGAAACCTCCGCGGGGTCGGCGCCGTCCTGTGGCGAGCTACTTGGGCCCGGTACCTCCAGAGTGGAGGTGGGAATGGCCAGAGGAGCACGAAATGGCTTTGGGGTGGAATGGCTTCTGGAGCCTGACGATGCAGATTCCTCAAAGTCCGCGCTCTCATCCATAGGGAACAGACGGGTGAGAATCAGAGCTCCTCAGCAGCAGATGTAGGATTGTCTGGCGAGTCCGGCCCCGTGCCCCCACCTTCTGGCCTCTGTGGTCTTGCCTTGGGATGCGCTGCTGGCTGAGCTGCAGAACACAAATGAGGTTATTAGAGGAGAAGGGGGTGCTAGGGTCACAAGGTGATTCCAGCGCTACACACAGCATATGCACGACAAAAGCACCACCGCTATCAAAATCATCACAGACATCACATTTCATGACCATCAACACATTCTGCATTGCAATGATTTTCATGAGGCCAGCATTATTTATAGCACAATTTTAGAAACCAATTATCATATATTATTGTTCGGATGTGAGTGGGTGTGGCATCAATTGACTTTAGATTACGCAATGGTGTATACTTTACTCACGTGGCATCACTTCAGGGTCTACAGCTTCCTGCATGGCCATCCAGGGGTGCCACCCCATGAGTTTGAGCACCCGCTCCTCCACCTCAATGATGTCTCTGGTGACTGGTGGCCCCCCACCCATTCGCCTCTGCTAGAACCTAATCGTCGATAGCTTCTTCTGTAAAAGGTAACAGAACAACATGGCATGAGATCATTGCGTGATATCATTGCTCGGTTATGTCACAGAGACTGATACAACACATAACCGACAGATGTAATTATGATTTTTATGATCATTATCATTCTTTACCTAAACACGTGCAATGTGACCGCAGGCTTTGAGTACAACATTCCCGGTAAAAGTGGAACACCTCACATCTGATGATAGTCACTCATGACTCTTACAAATCAAATCATAGAAATATATAAGTACATGTAAATAAATGTAATACTTACTGTAAGGGATAAATTATTGTAGCAGACAGAAAGGTGGTCAGAACAATGCTGAAGGTAGTGAACTGATCAGTATTAGGGGCGTCTGAGAAATTGCCTATGAATATAATAATTGCTTATGTAGGTATAGCACAATTGTAACGCATTAAATCTGTATTCTTAACATTAGTAACACTTAAACAGCCGACGTCAGCAGTTACAATTTTGATTAGAAGTCTCTGAGGAAGAGATAAGGAAGCCAGTATTTTGGAACAGTTACTTTAGGCGACATGCAGACTGGGGTAGGGGGCAAAATCATGGGACAACATAATGATGGGAGATGGACAGTTGCATATACCACTCGGAGCCAGTCTGATAAGAGTCGACAAATCAATGTAACCCCACTGATAGCAATAGACCTATCGATAATTTTGTAGGAGGGTAGCTCCTCTCCAAAACCTGTATAAATTATATTTAAAACCTCATGTATTCCGGAGGTTCCACGACTGAACCTTCCCTTGCATTGCTCGAAATAAACTTAGTAAACCTGAGCTTTCGTTTGTTTACTTCCGTGGTCGTTATACCGAGGACGAAGGGCAAGGTGTCGATTATCTATATCAGTTAATCCACCCCGAGGAAGAGAAGCCTTCCTTTTTACCCCTACATTTGGTGCTGCGAGCAGGGTGCAGGCCCTCAGACCTGGGTAATGTGACAGCTGAATGGCAGTGAGTAAGATTTTATACCACCTGCAGCTGTAGCATTGACGTGGAAGGAGGTAATCTGTAAAACAAAGTTATAGCGAACCACGGAAGGACGAAAACCAAGGTTGGGGATAGGTGTATTGCCTGAAAAAGAAGGAATGCAACCGAAAAAGGTGGGTGGGACCTCAGGATGTTTCAGAAAACTGGCCAGTGGGATAAAATGAAAACCAAGGGGGGTCTCTGAAATATGGACCAAAAGGGTCCCAGATATAAGTGCTAACAGGGAAAATACGAAAAAGAAATAGATGCTACAGAGGACAGCTTGTTTTTATCAAAAGATAAAGATGCAACCTTGAAAGCTACAACTGCTAAAAAGGAAAACAAATTGAACGAATTTGGGGGGAAAAAAGTGTTTGCGATTGTCTTATGGTTTTAAATTTACAAATTCACAGAGACACAAGCCCTCTGTGTCAAATAAAAAAACTAATTTGAAGAAAGGAGATTTAAATTGGCTGTGAAAAATATATTGGTTTGATTGGAGGATAATTAACCAATGAAAGCTCCATTTTCATAATGGCCACAGTGAAATCTCAGCTTTGTTTCAAAGTGTGAATATTGGAAAAGATCTAAGCTATGCGAACTGGACGGTGCTTATCGAGAAAAAGTCCCGAACAATCTAAACAAGCAGGAGAGGATTTTGAAAATACAAGGGGAAAAAATCTAAGCTATGCGAACTCAGCAAAGGAAGGAAAAAAACTGGGAATTAGAAAATTCTTTAAAAAGATGGAACCGGCACGGAAGTTTAGATGTCGTGCCGAGAGAAATAAAACACAAGATTTGCTCAGTGAATGGGACCTTAAAAAAAGCAAAATGCTGGAATGTACATAGCTTGTGTGAAAATGTAAAAAGTGTGGCGGTTTCCCTGATTGTTTTGACCATGATTTACAGAGCTAAGAAAAATAAGCCACAGTTGCCAGTACTTATTTTAAATTGGATTTCAGTAAACAAAATAGCTATTAAAAATGTGTGGCCTCGTTTTAAATCAATTTAAAAAATCTTTTGAATTGGAAGTTTAGAAAAATTGGAGTTTAATCTAAAATGTTGTCTTTCCCGATGAGAAGGTTTAAGTTAAAGCTAATTATGACAGCTTTATTGCTGATTTCTGCTGTTTTAACGGATTCCTAATTTCTAAGTAAGTTTTGAAGGCACAAAGACTTGGGAAAAAATTCTGATATTGGGAAAGGCTTAAAAAAATTACGCAAAATCCGTAATGACGTCAGGCCTTCTTAGAAATCTGTAAAGGAGTTAACCCTTTCCAGTGACAGCTGTTTTATACAGGACATTATTAATTTGGGTTTCTTAATAAAAGAAATGAAAAAGCAAGGATGGCAGCCAGAAAACTCACCTGACAGACAAAGGAAATGGTGGGATAGTCAGAATAAAAAAAAACAGAACAGGCCTATGTAATAATACTCTCCTGCTACAGAGGACAGATAAAAGAAATAGATACTCAAACAAAACAAATTCAGGAGTTCGAAGCTAAGATAAATAAATTGGAAGAAATAAAAAAACGGGACCAGACGGATAGTGCAGTACACAGCCATAGCATCATCACCAACGGCAATAGAGCCAATGTACCGCACAGTGGGTAAGTGTAGTCCACAAACCCAACCTAACAGTAAACCAGACTGGGATAATGAGTGCGGAGTAGAGTGGCCACCAGCACATGATGGCTACCTATCAGCGGCCCCAATACGCATTACTACAATTCCCATCAACGGACATAGAGCAGCCCACATTACCATACAGGAAGTACCCCTCAGCCCATAGGAGAGACAAATTCTATTGAATGAGTTACCAACCCCTAAAGCAAATAGAATACAGAATTCTGGCAAAAGTTGGAAGAAATGCTTGAGGCCCATGGGGAATGGCAAAACAAGGAAAGAGCGGATCTAACAAAAATGCAAAGATTGGAATTCCTCAAGCACGGGATGTTTAAAGACGAGCTAGGAGAAGCCCATCAAAAGATAATTAAGTTGGGATTTAAAGTGGGGCATGATTGCTGTAATGTACGTATGAATGACTCCACGAGGCAATGTGTTTTACTCAAACTATAGTGACCTTGGTCCTTTATTTGTAACTCCAGACTGAGGCACAAGCATGGTGGGCAGCCTTTTATACTGGACCCTGCACACCTATGCAGGTGACCCTCAGGTCTCCCACCGCAGTGTCCTCTGGTGGACAGCCTCTGCCACAGGGGCAGGAAACCCCGGTCTCCACCGGTTGCACCCCTTAGTGGTGCCAGCATAGTATATACACAGTGTAAACCTTATTGACAGTACATCAGGTAACAAGTTTCTATCTTATGCAACTATACAGTGACTACACAGCGAGTATATCTATAACATCGCTCTTCCCCAAGTCCTTTGTGCTTATTACCTTTGCACTATTTGCTCTGGCTTAGCTCTCCCCAGACTGAAGTGCCAATAGCGCTTGCACCTTGCCTGTGCTTTGGCTTGACTCTCCCCCAAGTCCTTTTGCCACAACGTTTGGTAGTGGTTACCAGTTTGGATGGTTCGATGATGCAGTAGAGATTCCAGTGGGTTCTGGGTGTCATCCATGTGTGTGTCCATGGCTACATACAACCATTTCCCCCCACCAAACCCCCCTACCCCATCCCACAGCGAGATCATGCAGCTGGCCCGTTAGATTAACGTACAGGATCAGACACAGTGCAAGTACAAAGAAAGGAAGAAGAAAAAACAGTTTGTTTTGTGACACCTTGGTTCAGTGACTTACATTCGTTACTTTTTACGGTCTTGTGCCAGGATTGGGTAGATTGCATTTGTCAGTACTGAGGTAGCAGTACAGGGAGGCAAGGACGCTGGTTCCAGAGCAACTGGACAGGATCCTAGTCATCTGATGGCAGCCCCCTGCTAGAGGAGTGGGCTTGGTTTTCTCACCTTGCCTGGACTCAGGGCCTTTGCCGTTGCCTAGTAGTGGGCAGAGCCACAGATGTGTGTGGCCTCCCTGTCCTCCTTTGAGGGCTGCAGAATCTTCTGCCTGCTCGCTAACGGTGTTGGGAACCTGGCTGTTCCAGATCCTGTTTGGGGAACGCGTTGGTTCTGACTTTTCGCTCCTGGACATGGCCGAGGTAGCGACTGGGTCTGGGGGGCTGTGCCGTCCCCAACCAGGTGGTGGGCAATGGCGGCCGACTGCGCGTATTGGCGCCATTTTCATTTCCAGGTCCGTGGTGAATAGTCCAATTGAGTGCCTGCAGTGTGGGATAGACCTGGGGCAGAGCATCAGGATCAGCACCTTTACCCTCCCGAATTCACTCGCTTGCTACTTTAAGGGACACTCTATTCCTAGCATCTCGCAACAACATTTTGTTCACAATCTTAATCGGTTCGTTACATTGATTGCCATGCATACAATGTCTCTTTAAGTTCAGTTGGTTGCAGGTCTCCTTTAAGAGAACCCTGTTGGCTTTACCCTAATCAAATCCTTTTGTTAGACACCACGTGTTGGTCCCTCAGCATTGCACCTCATGATATGGCCACGGCCATCTTAATTTTCGGTCACACTGCACCTCGCTGCAGCAGGGACGCCATCTTGCCTCTGTCCTCGAGGTCGACTGCATGGATCCTTCTCCCCCATGATTCTGCTACAAAAGCTGGAAAAGTGCCTGTGAATTCAATCTTCCTCCCCAGGAGTCCTGCCACTGGAGCCGGGAAGGTATTTTTAGGTTGTTCCGGTCAGATCATTGCCACGCAGTCATGATGGATGGTCTGTGCCTCAGGTGTCTGTTCTTTGGTAGCTGGCCCAAGTGAAGGTGAGGTTTTGCTCTGCCTCTGAGCATGGGGGATATCGATTGCTGGAGTGAAAAGGTCTTCCCATTTCCACTGGATCTTCCCCATCCACCTTCTTCCGAGTAGCGTTGGACCATCACCTGAACAATCCACAGAGGTAACTTGTGCACCACGCCATTATGGATTAAACTTACATCTGCACTACCAAGGACTGGGATCAGCTCCTTGGTGTAGGTGCGCAACTTTTCCTGTACCGGGTCGTTTTTCATTCCATAGCCTCTCAAAGGCATCCTGGCTCATCACTGACTGGCTCGCTCCCATGTCCACTTCCATGAAGGCTGGCATGCCGTTTATCTGCCATCTTCACTGGAGGATAATCGGTGGTGCAGGTATATACTCCATACACTGGCCAAATCATCATACTCCCCGCTGGATTCAAAGTTGTCGACCGACTCCCCTGCTAGACGGTGAGTCGTATTTCTTTGACACATAGGCTGGAGGTGGCCCTTTGTGTTACAGGCTTTTCATACCTACTCAGCAAACCGACACCGGTGAGCCCTATGGTTTCCTTCGCAACGCCAGCATGGTGCTACTCGATTAGCACCCCTCGGTGGACTCTGAGTTCTGGAACCCTGAGGTCTGTGCTCTCTGCCCTGGGCAGAGCCATGTTCTACAGTCTTGCCTGTGAAAGGCACCATTCTGTGTATAGTACTTGCCGGGTTTGAGTCCATAAGATGAATAATTTGCTTGGTGCTGCAGATCGAGGTCATGAACGCCTGACTGATGCTGATGGCCTTCTGCAGGTTGACTGTGATGTTGGCAGATAATAGCTGTGAAGGAGGCCCTCGTGGCCAATTCCCATAATGAAGATGTCTCGCAATGCTTCTTTGAGGTGCGTGCTGAAATCACACGGTGCCGCAAGTCCCTTGAGGTGAGCAGCATACTTTGCAATCTCCTCGCCCTCAGGTCTGCAGTGAGTGTAGAATCTGTGCCTGGCCGTGAGGATGCTCTGTTTTGGTTTTAGTTAGTCGCAAATTAGTGCAGTCAGCTCATCATATGTCTTATTCTTGGCCTTTGTGGGTGCCAGCAAGTCCCTGACGAGGCGGTAGACCTCGGGCCCACAACTGGTCAGCAGTATAGCCTTGTGCTTCTCCGTCAATGTGTCCGTCTCCTCTGCCAGGTCGTTTGCCACGAAATATTGCTTGAGCCTTTCCGTGAAGGCATCTAAATCATCACCCTCTGCGAAGTCTTTTAGTGTGCCAAATATAGCCATAATCAGGTGAAAATCCGTATTCTCATCACCAGTTGTTATGTCTGTAATGTACCTATGAATTACTCCATGAGGCAATGTGTTGTACTCAAACTGTAGTGACCTTGGTCCTTTATTCGTAGCTCCAGAGTGAGGCACAAGCATGATGGGCAGCCTTTTATACTGGGCCCTGCACACCTATGCAGGTGACCCTCAGGTCTCCCACCGCAGTGCCCTCTGGTGGACAGCCTCTGCCACAGGGGCAGGAAACCCCAGTCTCCACCAGTTGCACCCTCTAGTGGTACCAACAGAGTAAATGCATAGTGCAAACCTTATTGATAGTACATCAGGTAACAAGTCTCCATCTTATGCAACTATGCAGTGACTGCACAGAAAGTATATTTATACTCTGCATATATAACAATTACGATGAAACTTTAGAGTGGGCAGAAAAGTCAGAACAAAGGGAGAAGATTGTAAAAATAGCAGCACACCCTCCCGCAGCTCCCCTAATATGTTTTAGCTGCAATAAGGGAGGAGGCGCAGGAAGGCAAGGCCCCCAACAGGCAAAGCACCATTTTGCAGTTAGTGGATGATAACCTTATTGCCTCCAGCACAGAACAACAACACGTACTAGCTTTAACTATAGTGCTGGGAGCTTTACAGAGTACGGGATTAAAAATAAATCCTAGGAAGGTGCAGGTGGGAAGGAGCGAAGTAACAGATCTAGGATACATAATATCACAAGGGAAGAGACAGATGCCTAAGTATAGAAAAGAAGCAATTCGCTCAATTGTGGTTGTAAGATTAAAACAAGCCCTCACCAGTGCTCCAGCCCTGGGATTACCAGACCAGAATAAGCCCTTCCACATCTAAATCCACCACAGTAAAGATCATTACGTGGGAACAGGCATAGGCCAGTGGCATAGTAATGGCAGGACACGTACCCAGCATGCCTTTGCAGAATTATTTAACATAGGAAGGCTAAAAACGGTATCCGACGCATGAAGATCAAGGTAGGAAGCATGCTCTTATCCCCCGCAATGGGATGGTAACAATAAAAAACTGTAACAACCCTGCAGGGTGGATCATTACGCAGGGAAAGAAACATGAGTGTAGCCCGACAGGAGAAGACGAGGGAAGTAGTCAGGCTTGAGGAGGCAGACATGGATCTATATGTAGATGGGTCTTGGCGCTATATCAACGGGATACCACGGACGGGATGGGCAGCGGACAGGTCAAAAGGGAAGGATGGTTAGAAGGGGATCTATCAGCTCAAGTGGTTGAATTAGTGGCTCTCACTGAGGCTCTGAGGCCGGCTAGGGGAAAAAGAGTAAACATCTATACAGACAGTTGATATGCTTTTGGAGTAGTGCATGATTATATGACAGCCTGGAGCAGACGGGGAATACATGACCTCAGGAGGAGGGCGGATTAAACATAAGAAGATTGTTAAAAAATTAGTGGAAGCCTCCCTCCTACCTCAGGAGCGTGCGATAATAAAGGTTAAAGCGCACATAAAAATTACCGATCAACATCAACAGGGAAATGCATGGGCAGACGAAGCAGCCAAGTGGGTGGTGGAGACAGGTACACTGGCCGGGGAAGCCCAGGTCGGAGCATGTACAATCGGGCCTGAGGAAGTAAACATGTTTAAAGTACAGGGAGAAGCCACTCCACAGGAAAAGGAGGGGTGGAAGCAGAGAGGGGCCCAACAAGGGACCGACGGGATATGGAGGAAAGATGGGAATGTGGTTGCCCTGGAATGCATCCAGCGGAGCCTATTAAATTTATACCATAGGTTTGTCCATACAGGTAGAACCAACATGATAAGCTTGATGTCCGAATGCTGGTGGTGAAAGGGAATGGGTAGAGACATAGTGGACCACTGTAGAAGGTACGTGACAGGTGCAAAATACAACCCGGGGGGGAAAGTAAAGGTCAGAATGGGACATCAGCCTCGACCAAAAGGACCCTGGGAAAACTTGCAGATAGATTTTACTGGACCGTTACCCAGCAACAAGGGGAAGATATACTCCCTAGTTATAATAGACCAGTTTACGAAGTGGGTAGAAGTTTTCGCCACTAGAAATTGTTCAGCAGAAACCGTGGCCAGGATCCGAGCAGAAGAAATAATGCCACTACAGCTGGACTCAGATCAAAGTACACATTTCACAGAGAAGATATGAAACAGACCTGTACTTTACTAGGGATCAGGCAACAATGAGACTGCCAGAAGTCTTGGTTTCAGGAAGCGAGGACGTAGGACCATTTAAAGACAGGATACGGAAATTTGTAATGGAACTCTGTAAGCAGTTACATGACTTTAAAGGCACAGGCTAGAGATTAGCAAATAATCAAGGACTTAGAAAACAACACCAAGGAACAGAAGGTCCAAATACCCCAAAGGGACCAATCAGGTGATGGTGAGGATGGTAAGGGACATGTGCACCTGCGAAGTTAGAAGGGGTATTGGCAAGTGGAAACACTGGACCCAGTTAAAAAAGCATGGTCACTAACTAATCAGTGACGACCGGGAAATATTGTTTTTTTGCAGGACTCTAGTGCTCGTGGAAACAACGTGGAGTAACGCTGCCTCATATCAAGGACAACAGGCTGAGGGACGGCAAGGCCTGTATTACAGGGACTCAGGCAAGATTAGTTTAATAAAGAATCAAAAACACTGATGGTGACGGACGGAGCAACAGTAGACTTAAATAACGGGCATAAAACAATGTAACAGGGAAATGAAACAACATTGAGGATGGGCCAATACGAGACCAATGATTAGTGGGAATAAGACCACGGTGTGTTTTGCACTCAAGCTGGGGGAGGGGGCAAATATAATTACTGTATTCCTAAATAACCATCCCCAACTTCTGCGGGTCAAACACCATAAGCCTGTATAGAAACCTGACCCTGCGAGCACTTAAAGGCCCTGAATCAAAAACCATGAAGTTTAATATAGAAAGAGGGTCAGGTAAAAAGCAGGACCAGGGAAAGAGAGTACTAGAAATGGTACGCAGCGGAATGCATGGCAGGATATACGGCGGGATACATGGCAGGATATGCGGCGGGATACATGGCAGAATATGCGGCGGGATACACGGCAGGATACTCGGCAGGATATGCGGCGGGATGCGGGCTGTTGCGATGGTAAACATTATGGATCTGCACACGATGATCGAGTTAACGCCCGAACACGAACCTTACAGGGATTGCTGGAAAGGGATGAGGATACTGAAAAGGTACAGGCACAACTGGGTAATTGCGCAGAAAGGGAATTAGAACTATAAATTCGATGAATAGAGCAGAACGAAACTTTAGTAAAACCAGACAGCAGAACTAGTATGTACAGGATACGGAGCATGGTTGCTCAGTGGAATATAACATAACCTAGAGCAGCTTCAGAATGGAAAGGTGCCGGATTGGATAACACTTGATGTATTTACCAATTGGACCTTGGACAAAAACATGACTCATGCCTGCGAGGTACGGAGAAACAGTCATGCTTGGGTCCCAAAGGCCAGATGTGCAACCAGACATTTAAATATAATAGATTTTGTATTATCTAACCACAGTATGATGTGACAAAGGGAGATCCTCTACACCAAACAAACAATGTACAAGAAACTCGCGTGCGGTACCATGACAAACCAGAAATGTAACTGAAGAGAACAACATTACTAAGAGTCTCAGCATAGATGATTGTTATAGAAATAACCAAGTTGCTTTATGTCGAGATCCACTACGAGTGATCAAAGATGACTGTGGATATGACCAAGTGGACGGGTGCACCTTGAGTATAACCCCCCTAACACAGGACCAAAAAATTATCGCTGTTCCACGAGGAAATGTAGATTGATGTGTGAGCACCACGGCAACTGAAATGAAGAAAGGAACACCTTGTGCACCATTATGGATACTGACTTCTGCTTTACTCCGCTTGACGAGACAGATATAAACGGGTTTATTATAACCCCTGAACTAAAGGAAGAAAGCTCGATGGAACAATGATGGACATTTCCTGAGGAGGTTATGCGAAGACCATTGGGCCGCAAGGAA
The DNA here is from genome assembly GCF_044704955.1 of Pristiophorus japonicus. Classification (NCBI taxonomy): domain Eukaryota; kingdom Metazoa; phylum Chordata; class Chondrichthyes; family Pristiophoridae; genus Pristiophorus; species Pristiophorus japonicus. The sequence continues at coordinate 154,246,737 of NC_091981.1, read as the reverse complement.
AACCAATACTCAAACTGAAAGAGGAACAAACCCGACTGAATTGGATACCATTCGACAACATAGAAGATACCCCAAGTGGGGCAGAAATTCAGCAGAATAAAGAAGACCCCAAGTGGAGGAAATATAGAAGAGACAGAGGATACCGCAGGCAGGGTATAATTCTAACACCGAGAAAATGTTGGCTAGAAAGGAATTGTACACGAACTATGCTGGACTAACTGTACTGATTGTAGTGCAAGGGAACTCATCTTGCTAGTATTATCCTGTAAAAAGTGTGACTTACGTAAGAGGCAGGCCCCAGCCTGTACTATAGTTAAAACATTGAATTAAGGGAAATCAGACAGTCTGGTGGAAAGGACTTACTTAGTATAACCTTGATGGGAAAGCCAGCAGGTAGATCCTGCAGCTCGGGAAGTAGCGTTACCCAAGTGAAAGGACAACCCTGGAAGCTCACCCATGAGGAATTAATTGGGAAATGGCCTATCTTGGGCATATAGCCAAGGGCCGTGAGGGGGGAATTGTAAGGGATAAATTATTGTAGCAGACAGAAATGCAGAACAATGCTGAAGGTGGTGAACTAATCAGTATTAGGGGGGTCTGAGAAATCGTCTGTGTATGTAACACTTGCTTATGTAGGTATAGCACAATTATAACACCTTAAAACTGTATCCGTAACCATAGTAAAACTTAAACAGCCAAAGTCAGCAGTTACAATTTTGATTAGAAGTCTCTGAGGAAGAGATAAGGAAGCCAGTATTTTGGAACAGTTACTTTAGGCGAGGTGCAGGTTGGGTTACATAGAAACATAGAAACATAGAAAATAGTTGCAAGAGTAGGCCATTCGGCCCTTCGAGCCTGCACCGCCATTCAATGAGTTCATGGCTGAACATGCAACTTCAGTACCCCATTCCTGCTTTCTCGCCATACCCCTTGATCCCCCTAGTCGTAAGGACTACATCTAACTCCTTTTTGAATATATTTAGTGAATTGGCCTCAACAACTTTCTGTGGTAGAGAATTCCACAGGTTCACTATTCTCTGGGTGAAGAAGTTTCTCCTCATCTCGGTCCTAAATGACTTACCCCTTATCCTTAGACTGTGACCCCTGGTTCTGGACTTCCCTAACATTGGGAACATCCTTCCTGCATCTAACCTGTCTAAACCCGTCAGAATTTTAAACGTTTCTATGAGATCTCCTCTCATTCTTCTGAACTCCAGTGAATACAAGCCCAGTTGATCCAGTCTTTCTTGATAGGTCAGTCCCGCCATCCCGGGAATCAGTCTGGTGAACCTTCGCTGCACTCCCTCAATAGCAAGAATGTCCTTCCTCAAGTTAGGAGACCAAAACTGTACACAATACTCCAGGTGTGGTCTCACCAAGGCCCTGTACAACTGTAGCAACACCTCTCTGCCCCTGTACTCAAATCCCCTCGCTATGAAGGCCAACATGCCATTTGCTTTCTTAACCGCCTGCTGTACCTACATGCCAACCTTCAATGACTGATGTAACATGACACCCAGGTCTCGTTGCACCTCCTTTTCCTAATCTGTCACCATTCAGATAATAGTCTGTCTCTCTGTTTTTACCACCAAAGTGGATAACCTCACATTTATCCACATTATACTTCATCTGCCATGCATTTGCCTACTCACCTAACCTATCCAAGTCACTCTGCAGCCTCATAGCATCCTCCTCGCAGCTCACACTGCCACCCAACTTAGTGTCTTCCGCAAATTTGGAGATATTACATTTAATCCCCTTGTCTAAATCATTAATGTACAAATATAAACAGCTGGGGCCCCAGCACAGAACCTTGCGGTACCCCACTAGTCACTGCCTGCCATTCTGAAAAGTACCCATTTACTCCTACTCTTTGCTTCCTGTCTGACAACCAGTTCTCAATCCATATCAGCATACTACCCCCAATCCCATGTGCTTTAACTTTGCACATTAATCTCTTGTGTGGGACCTTGTCGAAAGCCTTCTGAAAATCCAAATATACCACATCAACTGGTTCTCCCTTGTCCACTCTACTGGAAACATCCTCAAAAAATTCCAGAAGGTTTGTCAAGCATGATTTCCCTTTCACAAATCCATGCTGACTTGGACCTATCATGTCACCTCTTTCCAAATGCGCTGCTATGACATCCTTAATAATTGACTCCATCATTTTACCCACTACTGATGTCAGGCTGACCGGTCTATAATTCCTGTTTTCTCTCTTCCTCCTTTTTTAAGAAGTGGGGTTACATTGGCGACCCTCCACTCGATAGGAACTGATCCAGAATCTATGGAATGTTGGAAAATGACTGTCAATGCATCCGCTATTTCCAAGACCACCTCCTTAAGTACTCTGGGATGCAGTCCATCAGGCCCTGGGGATTTATCAGCCTTCAATCCCATCAATTTCCCCAACACAATTTCCCGACTAAAAAGGAGTTACCTCAGTTCCTCCTTCTTACTGGACCCTCTGACCCCTTTTATATCCGGAAGGTTGTTTGTGTCCTCCTTAGTGAATACCGAACCAAAGTAGAGGGTAGAGGGTAAAATAATGGAACAACACAATGATGGGAGATGGACAGTTGCATATACCACTCAGAACCAGTCTGATAAGAGTCGACAAATCAATGTAACCGCTGATAGCAATAGGCCTATCGATGATTTTGTAGGAGGGTAGCTCCTCTCCAAAGCCTGTATAAATTATACTGAAAATCTCATGTATTTCAGAGGTTCCACGACTGAACCTTCCCATGCATTGCTCGAAAAAAAGCAGGTAAACCTGAGGTTTTGTTTGTTTACTTCCGTGGTCATTATACCGAGGGCGAAGGATGAGGTGTTGATTATCTATATCAGTTAATCCACCCCGAGGAAGAGAAGCCTTTGTTTTTACCCCGACACTTACCCCTGCGGATCCAACAAGGTCGTTCCATCACTTTCGGCATTGTTTGCTCTCACACACCTCGTTGGTTGCCAACAAGACCATCTCTGCTATCTCGGCCCAAATCTTCTGGTAGGCCTTTGGGGTGGGCTTTCCACGCCCTCCCTATGTCAAATCACCCCAGCGTGACTTGACCTCCTGCAGGAGGGAGGCATTTGCCTTGTCTGAGAAACTCCTCACTCTTTTGCGACCTCCAACGCGCTCCTCTCCCAGCTCACTGCTCTCGCCAGCATCAGTCTCCATAATTTGTTGTGTTGCCTCCTCCTCTTCCTCCATTATAGACACCAAATTCAGGGAAATATCTGGCTGGTAACAGCTCATTTTTTTTCTTACCAATTTTCAACTCGCCCTCCTTCCTCCCAAAATAGCCACACCACACCCACACATGCCTTCACTCCCTCTCAGCTCCCTCTCTCTCTGTCTCTTCTTATGCGCATGTAATGCTGACCTGTGACCTCCTGAATCGCGGGAATCGAATGTTGCCATGCTGTCGCTAAGGACAGCGACACTTTATGGCAGAAGGTCAGAGAGATTTAATGCTCGTGGTAACGACCAATTTAAAAAATGGAGACTAGGGGCTTTGAAAATGGACGACAAGCCGCCGATCTGAAACCCATTTTTACTGCTCACGCCAGAAATCATTTCCATTTTTGGGCGATCTGTACAAAAATGTAAAATCTAGCCCTTAGTCTGGATGTAGCAGCTACTGGGGACAGCTTGAGTGCAGTGTTACTCCAGGAGCGACACAGCAAGCTGAGACCAGGGTAAGCCATATAGGACCGAGATGAGGAGAAACTTTTTCACCCAGAAAGTTGTGAACCTGTGGAATTCTCTGCCACAGAAAGTTGTTGAGTCCAGTTTGTTGGATATATTCAAAAGGGAGTTAGATGTGGCCCTGATGGCTAAAGGGATCAGGGCGTATGGAGAGAAGGTTGGGGTGCGGTACTGAGGTTGAGTGATCAGCCATGATCATATTGAATGGTGGTGCAGGCTCGAAGGGTCGAATGGCCTGCTCCTGCACCTATTTTCTATGTTTCTATGTTTTCACGAAATGGATAGAAGCTTTTCCTTGTAGGGCGGCCACCGCAGTAGTCACAGCAAAGATTCTGGTGCGAGACATATTTTCTTGATGGGGACTGCCCCTGATAGTGGAATCAGATCAAAGGAGTAATTTCACCAGAGTGGTAATGCAGGCCACCCGAAAGCTGTTAGGAATGCAGGGAAAATGGCATGTGGCGTATAACCCCCAATCATCAGGTCCAGTAGAGAGGACAAACTGGACCTTAAAAGAGAGGCTTAGAAAGGAGATAGAAAATACCCCAAAGAAATGGGATGAGATCCTACCCTAGTACTAATGAATCACCGAGCCAGTCTCTCTAAAAGTACGGGACACTCCCTACATGCGCTGATGACAGAAAGACGAATGAGGACTCCGACTCATGCATTAGCACCAGTCCTGACCTAAATGCAAGTTAAAGAGGTCACACAGGACAGGTTTGTCAGAGATCTGTATGATACTCTGAAGGGGAAGCAGCTAACAATGTGGGCAGATAGCACCAGCAGAATAAACGGCTGCTGGAACCCCGGGGTTACACAGGAATGGAGAGTAAAGGATCAGGTGATGGTCAGGAATTATGCCAGAGTAGGGGCATTTGAACCATTCTACAAAGGACCATATAACATAGTAGACAAGGCAAGCCCTATGGTCTATGCAATCCAGCTGCCAAAATGAATAAAGTGGTTTCACATAAACTAATGTAAGCTGTACAACCCCGGAGAGAAAAGTAAAAAGCGGGCCAAGGCCCAAAGAACTGTGATGAGTTTGATTAAGGTAAGCCTTCCACCCATGCTGTGGGATGATGATGATGCAGATGTAAGGGACGGAGCATTAAGAAGGAGTGGTCGGGTGCCGCGACCTAGGATGGCCTAGACGCCTCCTCCATCTCCAGCCCCGAGTCTCCGAAAGCCCAAGCATCAGGATAAAAGAAGAGGAAAGCAGTGATCTAAATCATGTAAATGTACATATGTATATAACTGAAGGAGGACCTGTGAGGGGGATGAACTTGTGCGAGACACTCCTCACCTGGTCATCCAGGTATATAAAGGGAGGTCCCACGCAGGGCCATCACTTCTTGCTCCTGTGAATAAAGGTTCATATCATGGAGTGACCTTGTCCAAAGAATGTGCCTTGTGTGGATTTGTGGTATTGTGTAAGGAATTTACATTGGCGACGAGAAACGGGAATCAACGACCCACGAGAATGGCCACCGGCAGCACAGATGAACGGTACTATGTTGGTGAGGACTGGGACGATTTCATTGAGACGATCCAGCAGAGCTTTGTCACGAAGGACTGGCTGGGAGACGCAGCGGCCGACAAGCGAAGGGCTCATCTGCTGACCAGCTGTGGGCTTAAGACTTATGCGCTCATGAAAGACCTGCTAGCACCCGAGAAGCCGGCGGACAAAACCTTTGAAGAGCTCAGCAAACTAATCAGTGAGCACCTCAAACCGGTGAGCAGCGTACACATGGCCCGACATAGATTTTATACCCACCGATGTCGGGAAGGACAGAGCATACCGGATTTCGTTGCGGACCTCCGACGCTTGGCCAGCCTCTGTAAGTTTACAGACGCCTGCAGAGGGGAGATGCTAACGGATTTCTTTACTGAAGGCATCGGTCATGCTGGGATTTTCAAAAAGCTAATTGGACCAAGGACTTGACCTTGGAAGCAGCGGTGTTGATGGCTCAGACTTTTATAGCGGGGGAGGAGGAAACCAAGATAATATACGTGCGCAATTCTGCCTCCAACGTGGCGATGGATCAGGGAGTCAATATCATAAATGCGACACAGAGCCCCGCAGGCAGGCAAGGGCAGTTCGAGATACCCCAGGCAGCAATAGACTCAAGAGTAAGTCTCCAACAGAGACAATGGCAGGCTGAATGGACATTTAAACCCCCCCAGTGGACAATGCGGCCCGGAATGTGGCCATTGACATCCACTAACAGGGCGCTCAAGAGCAGTCAAAGGGACAATCAGCGAGGAATGCCTTGTAACAGCTCTTTTGTTCACAACAATGGGAATCTCAGTTCACGCTGGAGGTGTGGGGACAGACATGCTGCCAGGACTTGCAGGTTTTGACAGTTCATCTGCAGAAATTGTAACCTCAGTGGCCATTCAGCCAGAATGTGCAGAAAGCCTGTAACCAGGCTAATATTCGAGGCGGATGAACTAGATGAGGGGTCTGCGAGGCAGGATGACGCTTGGGGCAAATCAATGGACGCTGAAGTTCAGCGAGTTCATGTGGCAAACATTCAAAGCTCATATACCAAAACGCCACCAATGATGATGAAAGTCCTATTAAACGGCATCCCTGTACACATGGAGCTGGACACGGGGGCCAGCCAGTCACTCATGAGTGTTCAACAATTCGAAAAGCTGTGGCCACTCAAAGCCAGCAGACCCAAACTAGAACGCATTGAGATGCAATTACAGACGTACACCAAAGAAATCATTCCAGTACTAGGCAGTGCAATGTTGGCGGTCACACACAATGGATCGGTGAATTGGCTGCCGCTCTGGATTGTCTCAGGCAATGGTCCCGCACTGTTGGGGAGGAGCTGGTTAGCTGAGATGAACTGGAAATGGGGGGATGTGCACGCCATGTCACCTGTGGAGCAAAGTTCATGCTCACAGGTCCTACAGCAATTTGAATCACTATTCCAACCTGGCGTCGGGACGTTCAAAGGTACCAAACTAGTGATACGCATCACTCCAGACACCAGACCAGTGCACCACAAAGCCAGAGCTGTGCCGTATGTGATGCAGGAGAAAATTGAAAGCGAGTTGGACCAGTTGCTGAGAGAGGACATCATCTCGCCTGTTGAAATCAGCAACTGGGCGAGCCTCATCGTTTCCATCCTAAAAGCAGATGGCTCGGTCAGGATCTGTGGCGACCACAAGGCCACTATCAACCGGGTGTCCCTACAAGACCAATACCCGCTCCCGAGAGCGGAGGACCTTTTTGCCACGTTGGCAGGCAGCAAGCTGTTCACCAAGTTGGACCTCACTTCAGCCTACATAACCCAAGAACTGGCCGACGAATCTAAACTACTGACCACCATCACCACGCACAAGGGACTGTTTTTTTTTCAACAGGTGTCCATTTGGCATTCAATCAGCGGCCGCGATTTTTCAAAGAAACATGGAAAGCCTGCTTAAATCCATTCCTGGGACAATCGTATTTCAGGACGACATCCTCATCACGGGTCGTGACACCAAGGAACACCTCCACAACCTGGAGGAGGTGCTACGCCGACTGGACCGGGTAGGCCTGCGACTCAAGAAGTCTAAATGTGTGCTTTTGGCTCCTGAGGTTGAGTTCCTGGGCAGTAGATGGGATTCGGCCTACCGAATCCAAAACAGAGGCGATTCGACGAGCACCCAGGCCCTACAACACATCAGAGTTGCATTCATTTCTGGGACTCTTGAACTATTTTGGGAACTTTCTGCCGAACTTAAGCACATTGTTGGAGCCGCTACACGTGCTCCTGCATAAGGGTTGCGATTGGTTTTGGGGGGACTGTCAGGAACGGGCTTTCAATCGGGCGAGGAACCTACTTTGTTCAAATAAGTTGTTGACCCTGAACGACCCCCGTAAGAAATTGGTTCTGACGTGTGATGCATCGTCCTATGGGGTTGGGTGTGTGTTGCAGCAGGGTAACGCTGAGGGCCAACTACAACCTGTGGCTTATGCCTCCAGGTCGCTCTCTCAAGCTGAACGGGGATATGGGATGGTTGAGAAGGAAGCATTCGCATGTGTCTATGGGATGAAAAAGATGCATCAGTGCCTTTTTGGCAGGAGGTTTGAATTAGACACGGACCACAAGCCGTTAACATCCCTGTTGTCAGACAGCAAGGCTGTCAATGCCAATGCGTCAGCTCGCATACAGCGATGGGCTCTCATGCTCGCTGCTTATGACTACACCATCTGGCAACGGCCCGGCACCGAAAACTGCGCTGACGAGCTCAGCAGGCTTCCACTGGCCACCAGTGAGGGGGCAGCGGAACAAAGCGCTGAGGCGGTCATGGCTGTCGATGCCTTTGACAGCACAGGCTCCCCCATCACAGCCTGCCAGATCAAAATCTGGACCAACAGAGATCCCCTCCTATCCTTGATTAAGAAATGTGTCCTGATTGGGGATTGGGTGCCCGCACACGGAGCATGCCCTGAGGAGGTCAGATCGTTTCACAGACAGATGGATGAGCTCTCTATCCAAGCCGACTGCCTGCTATGGGGCAGCCGGGTAGTCAGGCCGCAGAGGGGCAGAGAAGCATTCATCAGGGAACTCCACAGCGAGCACCCAGGCATCGTGCTGATGAAGGCCATTGCCCGGTCACATGTATGGTGGCCGGGAATTGATTCAGACCTGGAACACTGTGTTCGCAGGTGCATGACGTGTGCCCAGCTAGGTAATGCCCCCAGGGAGGCCCCGCTCAGCCCGTGGCCCTGGCCCACCAGGCCATGGTCACGTATTCTCGTAGACTACGTAGGCCCGTTCATGGGAAAAATGTTTCTCATTGTGATTGATGCGTACTCGAAATGGATCGAGTGCATCATTTTGAATTCGTGCACGACATCCACCACTGTGGAGAGTCTACGCACGCTCTTTGCGACCCACGGCTTGCCGGACATCCTTGTTAGCGATAATGGCCCATGTTTCACAAGCTATGAATTCCGGGAGTTCATGTCGGGTAATGGCATTAACCATGTCAGGACAGCACCGTTCAAGCCGGTCTCCAATGGCCAGGCGGAACGTGTGGTCCAAATCATAAAACAAGGCATGCTCCGGATTCAAGGACCCTCCCTTCAATGCAGCCTATCGCGCCTCCTGCTGGCCTATAGGTCCCGACCACACTTGCTCATAGGGGTTCCACCCGCAGAGCTACTCATGAAACGAACACTCAAAACTCGGCCGTCCCTCATTCACCCTGCCGTGTCCGACATTGTTGAAGCAAGCGCCAGTCCCAAAACGAGTACCGTGACCGAAATTCAAGGCGGAGATGTATAGAAATTGATGACCCCGTATTGGTTCTCAATCACGCTTTTGGGCCCAAATGGCTTGAGGGCACTGTAATAGACAAAGAGGGGAATAGGGTTATCGTGGTTAAACTTAACAATGGGCAGATATGCCGCAAGCATCTGGACCAAGTAAAAAAAAGGTTCAGCATGGACACTGAGGAACCTGAGGAAGATCATGTGATGGTATTCACACCACCGCCAGTGAACGAGCAACAAGAACATTCAGCAGCATGCACAGTCCCTGCGGTCAGCCCGGACAGGCTGGGATCACCACAGGTGACAGACACGCATACCAAGTCTCAACAACCAGAGCCCCAACTGCGGCGCTCCACGAGAGAGCGCAGACCACCCGAGAGCCTTAACCTATGATCCCAATAGGATGTTGAGGGGGAGGTGATGTCATGTATGTAACCTTTATGTAACAACACTACAATACTGTATATATGTAAGAAATGCACACCTTGACCACAGGGGGTGAACTTGTGGGAGACACTCCTTACCTGGTTATCCAGGTATATAAAGGGAGGTCCCACGCAGGGTCATCACTTCTTGCTCCTGTGAATAAAGGTTCAGGTCATGAAGTGACCTTGTCCATAGAATGTGCCTCTTGTGGATTTGTGGTATTGTGTAAGGACTTTACAGGAGCAATATGAAGCAACAAGGGCACAAACGCCTATGCACACACTGGGAGTAGGCCAAGGTGGTTTGTGTCAAATTCAACCAAGTACTTCAGACAAAGCGAGGTTAATCTTGGGGAGGTATCAGTGGCTTGCCCAAAGGTAAACATCACGACCAGAAGGGTACAGGTGAAATAGAGTAGACAAGTTTTTCTGGAATGTAAAGGAAGTACCTCCATGGGAGGGTGGTGGTGGTTACAGAAAATAGACAGGAGGAAAATTAATGCATCCACAGAATGGGAGAAATTGGGTTATATTTCAAACAGGCGGACGACAGGAACACAAGAAGGGGCAAAATTGTGTTGGGAGAAATGGTCGAAGGAGGAACAAGGGATTTATGTCTGTGTGATTGGATCAAGCCACAAGTGCAGGGGAGGTGTGGCGATTGTTTTTAAACGACAGTGGCAGGATTCCGGGTTGGGTATGAATTGGATGCAGGGTTTTGATTCTTGTGTGACCTTGAAACCTCCAAAGACAGTCAATGCAACCGAGCTGATCGCGAGCAGATTAAAACCTCTCCCTAAAATGCTGGAGATTCCAAACCAAGAAATTCCATGTCCTGTTCTAAAATCCGGGCCTAAGAATGGGCTGGTGTTAATCCCAACAGGGAAAATGTTGTATCATACTGTGTATTACAAAGTAGTGTTGGTTATTCTGAATTTAACAGAGTTACAATTACCCCGGCGGTGCCCGCCAGAAACGGAAAAGTTATATGAGTGACTGTTAAGAGAAATGTTTAAGCAATTCTATCCAAAGAATTATGGGGACGAAAGTTAGGTGGAAGTGTAAAAACCGATAAGCAACAGCCAGCGGGCTGGGGGAGACAAAAAAGGGGACTGATGAATGAAGTGGCTATGGCATTTAATACAAGGACATCATTGGTCAATAGTGTAGACAACGTGCAAGTAAATACCTTAAGGGACCAGTTAAAGAAAATACTGGGGGAGGGTAGTGACATAGAGGGTCACGAACTACAGGAAAACCAGATAATGACAATTCATTTGAAGGGGATTACAGCTGAAGTGGAGACACATGCTCAGACCATTAATGCTTTAATAAAGGAGGGTAGAAACGCATCAGATCAAGATGCTCAGAATGACGTGTGTGTCAAGTATGGGGCTTGGTTATTAAATGAAAGACGCAGTAATTTAGTGGATTTAAAACAAGGCCACGTACCATCATGTGTCAGTAACAAGCACCTAAAAGCTTTGAGTGTCTACAATAATCTCTGATTTCGTGCCAGCTACGGTCAGAATTCGAAGCGTACCCAGTCCCGGTCAACTGTGGTCAGAGTAAACAGTCTATAATGGAGATAGTGCTTAGAATACCAGTGATGGATCAGTCATGACGACCCGTACCGGTATACCGGGTGGAAAACATTGGGGTAATTCGGAACGGGGAACATGTGAAGCATCATAGAACCCCTCAGTATCTGGTGAAATTGGGAGACTCAATAACCAGTGCCAGTCTGGAGGGATGCCAGAGAGGAGGTACACATGTGATATTGTGCCCCGATCATCTGAATCCTTTCGACCGGCCGGTATGTGGGTTCAAAGTACGAGGGCGGGCAGCCTATAAGCTGTATCATGGAAGTGACAGCTCACGTTCATGTCCCGCCACAGGTTGCGTACAAGGGGAACGGGACATACTGTGTCACCACCAGTATAGGGTACACCATGACACTTGGTGCCCAGTGAAAGATTCTACCTTTTGCTTCAAACCCCAGGTAGAGACACAGGTAGCACAAGAAAGGATAATTCATATCTCAGACCACAAACATATCAGTATAACAATCAACGATACTTTACCAAACCTCCAGGGATACATATGGCATTTTGAATACGATATCCCGCCGGTACCCGAACATTTGACGGAACTATTAAAGAACATAGAAACATAGAAACATAGAAAATAGGTGCAGGAGTAGGCCATTCGGCCCTTCGAGCCTGTACCACCATTCAATAAGATCATGGCTGATCATTTTTGCAACTTTAGTACCCCATTCTTGCTTTCTCTCCATACCCCTTGATCCCTTCAGCCGTAAGGGCCACATCTAACTCCCTTTTGAATATACCTAATGAACTGGACTCAACAACTTTCTGTGGTAGAGAATTCTACAGGTTCACAATTCTCTGAGTGAAGAAGTTTCTCCTCATTTCGATCCTAAATGACTTACATAGAAACATAGAAACATAGAAACATAGAAAATAGGTGCTGGAGTAGTCCATTCGGCCCTTCTAGCCTGCACCGCCATTCAATGAGTTCATGGCTGAACATTCAACTTCAGTACCCCATTCCTGCTTTCTCGCCATACCCCTTGATCCCCCTAGTAGTAAGGACCTCATCTAACTCCTTTTTGAATATATTTAGTGAATTGGCCTCAACAACTTTCTGTGGTAGAGAATTGCACAGGTTCACCACTCTCTGGGTGAAGAAGTTCCTCCGCATCTCGGTCCTAAATGGCTTACCCCTTATCCTTAGACTGTGACCTCTGGTTCTGGACTTCCCCAACATTGGGAACATTCTTCCTGCATCTAACCTGTCTAACCCCGTCAAAATTTTAAATGTTTCTATGAGGTCCCCTCTCATTCTTCTGAACTCCAGTGAATACAAGCCCAGTTGATCCAGTCTTTCTTGATAGGTCAGTCCCGCCATCCCGGGAATCAGTCTGGTGAACCTTCGCTGCACTCCCTCAATAGCAAGAATGTCCTTCCTCAGGTTAGGAGACCAAAACTGTACACAATACTCCAGGTGTGGCCTCACCAATGCCCTGTACAACTGTAGCAATACCTCCCTGCCCCTGTACTCAAATCCCCTTGCTATGAAGGCCAACATGCCATTTGCTTTCTTAACCGCCTGCTGCACCTGCATGCCAACCTTCAATGACTGATGTACCATGACACCCAGGTCTCTTTGCACCTCCCCTTTTCCTAATCTGTCACCATTCAGATAATAGTCTGTCTCTCTGTTTTTACCACCAAAGTGGATAACCTCACATTTATCCACATTATACTTCATCTGCCATGCATTTGCCCACTCACCTAACCTATCCAAGTCACTCTGCAGCCTCACAGCATCCTCCTCGCAGCTCACACTGCCACCCAACTTAGTGTCATCCGCAAATTTGGAGATACTACATTTAATCCCCTCATCTAAATCATTAATGTACAGTGTAAACAGCTGGGGCCCCAGCACAGAACCTTGCGGTACCCCACTAGTCACTGCCTGCCATTCTGAAAAGTACCCATTTACTCCTACTCTTTGCTTCCTGTCTGACAACCAGTTCTCAATCCATGTCAGTACACTACCCCCAATCCCATGTGCTCTAACTTTGCACATCAATCTCTTGTGTGAGACCTTGTCGAACGCCTTCTGAAAGTCCAAATATACCACATCAACTGGTTCTCCCTTATCCACTCTACTGGAAACATCCTCAAAAAATTCCAGAAGATTTGTCAAGCATGATTTCCCTTTCACAAATCCATGCTGACTTGGACCTATCATGTCACCTCTTTCCAAATGCACTGCTATGACATCCTTAATAATTGATTCCATCATTTTACCCACTACCGATGTCAGGCTGACCGGTCTATAATTCCCTGTTTTCTCTGTCCCTCCTTTTTTAAAAAGTGGGGTTACATTGGCTACCCTCCACTCCATAGGAACTGATCCAGAGTCAATGGAATGTTGGAAAATGACTGTCAATGCATCCACTATTTCCAAGGCCACCTCCTTAAGTACTCTGGGATGCAGTCCATCAGGCCCTGGGGATTTATCGGCCTTCAATCCCATCAATTTCCCCAACACAATTTCCCGGCTAATAAGGATTTCCCTCAGTTCCTCCTCCTTACTAGACCCCCCGACCCCTTTTATATCCGGAAGGTTGTTCGTGTCCTCCTTCGTGAATACCGAACCAAAGTACTTGTTCAATTGGTCCGCCATTTCTTTGTTCCCCGTTATGACTTCCCCTGATTCTGACTGCAGCGGACTTACGTTTGTCTTTACTAACCTTTTTCTCTTTACATATCTATAGAAACGTTTGCAATCCGTCTTAATGTTCCCTGCAAGCTTCTTCTCATACTCCATTTTCCCTGCCCTAATCAAACCCTTATTAACCCCTATCCTTAGACTGTGACCCCTGGTCCTGGACTTCCCCAACATCAGGAACATTCTTCCTGCATCTAACCTGTCCAATCCCATCAGAATTTTATATGTTTCTATGAGATCCCGTCTCATTCTTCTAAATTCCAGTGAATATAAGCCTAGTCGAACCAATCTTTCTTCATATGTCAGTCCTGCCATCCCGGGAATCAGTCTGGTGAACCTTCGCTGCACTCCCTCAATAGCAAGAATGTCCTTCCTCAGATTAGGAGACCAAAACTGTACACAATATTCAAGGTGTGGCCTCAGCAAGGCACTGTACAACTGCAGTAAGACCTCCCTGTTCCTATACTCAAATCCTCTCGCTATGAAGGTCAACATGCCATTTGCCTTCTTCACCGCCTGCTGTACCTGCATGCCAACTTTCAATGACTGATGTACCATGACACCGAGGTTTCGTTACACCGCCCCTTTTCCTAACCTGTCACTATTCAGATAATATTCTGCCATCCTATTTTTGACACCAAAGTGGATAACCTCACATTTATCTACATGATACTGCATCTGCCATGCATTTGCCCACTCACCTAAACCTGTCCAAGTCACTCTGCAGCCTCTTAGCATCCTCTTCACAGCTCACACTGCCTAGTGTCATCTGCAAACTTGGAGATATTACATTCAATTCCTTCGTCTAAATCATAAATGAATATTGTAAATAGCTGCGGTCCCAGCACTGAACCTTGCGGTACCCCACTAGTCACTGCCTGCCATTCTGAAAAGGACCCATTTATTCCTACTCTTTGCTTCCTATCTGCCAACCAGTTCGCTATCCACGTCAATACATTACCCCCAATACCATGTGCTTTAATGTTGCACACCAATCTCTTGAGTGGGACCTTGTCAAAAGCATTTTGAAAGTCCAAATACACCACATCCACTGGTTCTCCCTTGTCCACTCTACTAGTTGCATCCTCAAAAAATTCTAGAAGATTTGTCAAGTATGATTTCCCTTTCATAAATCCATGCTGACTTGGACCAATCCTGTCACTGCTTTCCAAATGCGCTGCTATGACATCTTTAATAATTGATTCCAGCATTTTTCCCACTACCGATGTCAGGCTAACCGGTCTATAAATCCCTGTTTTCTCTCTCCCTCCTTTTTTAAAAAGTGGGATTACATTAGCTATGCTCCAATCCATAGGAACTGATCCAGAGTCTATAGAATGTTGGAAAATGACCACCAATGCATCCACTATTTCTAGGGCCACTTCCTTAATTACTTTGGGATGCAGACTATCAGGCCCTGGGGATTTATCGGCCTTCCGTCCCTTCAATTTCCCTAACACAATTTCCTGACTAAAAAGGATTTCCTTCAGTTCCTCCTTCTCGTTAGCCACTCGGTCCCCTAGTATTTCCGGAAGGTTATTTGTGACTTCCTTAGTGAAGACAGAACCAAAGTATTTATTCAATTGGTCTGCCATTTCTTTGTTCCTCATTATAAATTCACGTGATTCTGACTGAAAGGGACCTACATTTGTCTTCACTAATCTTTTTCTCCTCACATATCTATAGAAGCTTTTGCAGTCAGTTTTTTATGTTTCCTGCAAGCTTACTCTCATACTTTATTTTCCCCCTCCTAATTAAACCATTTTTCCTCTTCTGCTGAATTCTAAATTTCTCCCAGTCCTCAGGCTTGCTGCTTTTTCTGGACAATGTATATGCCTCTTCCTTGGATTTAACACTATCCCTAATTTCCCTTCTTAGCCACGGTTGAGCCACCTTCCCGTTTTATTTTTACGCCAGACAGGGATGTACAATTGTTGAAGTTCATCCATGTGATCTTTAGATGTCTGCCATTGCCTATACACCGTCAACCCTTTAAGGATCATTCGCCAGTCTATCTTAGCCAATTAACATCTTATACCATCGAAGTTACCTTTCTTTAAGTTCAGGATTCTAGTCTCTGAATTAACTGTGTCACTCTCCAACTTAATGAAGAATTCTATCATATTATGGTCACTCTTCCCCAAGGGACCTTGCACAACAAGATTGCTAATTAATCCTCTCTCGTTACACAACACCCAGTCTCGTTGGTTCCTCAACGTATTGTTCTAGAAAACCATTCCTTATACACTCTAGGAAATCCTGCTCCACCGTATTGCTACCAGTTTGGTTAGCCCAATCTATGTGCAGATTAGAGTCACCATGATAACTGCTGTACCTTTATTGCACACATCCCTAATTTCCTGTTTGATGCCATTCCCAACCTTACTACTACTGTTTGGTGGTCTGTACACAACTCCCATGTGCCCTTTGGTGTTCCGCAGCTCTATCCACACAGATTCCACATCATCCAAGCTAATGTCCTTCCTTACTATTGTGTTAATCTCCTCTTTAACCAGCAAGGCTACGCCACCTCCTTTTCCTTTCTGTCTATCCTTCCTGAATATTGAATACTCCTGGATGTTGAGTTAACAGCCTTGGTTACCTTGGAGCTTTGACTCCGTAATCCTAATTACATCATATCCGCTAACAGCTATCTGCGCAGTTACTTCATCCACCTGTTTATGAATGCTCTTCGCATTGAGACACAGAGCCTTCAGGCTTTTTTTTTTAACACTCTTTGTCCATTTAGAATTTTGTTGTAATGTGGCCCTTTTTGATTTTTGCCTTTGATTTCTCTGCCCTCCACTTTTCCTTATCTCCTTTCTATCTTTTGCTTCTGCCCCCATTTTACTTCCCTCTGTCTTCCTGCATAGATTCCCATCCCCCTGCCATATTAGTTTAAACTCTGCCCAACAGCACGAGCAAACACTCCCCCTAGGATATTGGTTCCGGTCCTGCCCAGGTGCAGACCGTCCGGTTTGTACTGGTTCCACCTCCCCCAGAACCAGTTCCAATGTCCCAAGAATTTGAATCCCTCCCTCTTGCACCATTCCTCAAGCCACGTATTCATCTTAACTCTCCTGCTAGTTCTATTCTGAATAGAATGTGGCACTGGTAGCAATCCTGAGATTACCACCTTTGAGATCCTACTTTTTAATTTAGGTCCTAGCTCCCTAAATTCAGCTTGTCGGAACTCATCCCATTTTTTTACCTATATAGTTGGTACCTATATGCACCACAACAACTGGCTGTTCACCCTTCCCCTCCAGAATGCCCTGCAGCCACTCCGAGACATCCTTGACCCTTGCACCAGGGAGGCAACATACCATCCTGGAGTCTCGATTGCGGCCGCAGAAGCGCGTATCTATTCCCCTTAGAATAGAATCCCCTACCACTATAACTCTCCCACTCTTTTTCCTGCCCTCCTTTGCAGCAGAGCCACCCCTGGTGACATGAACTTGGCTGCTGCTGCCTTCCCCTAATGAGTCATCTCCCCCAACAGTACCCAAAACGGGAAATCTGTTTTGGAGGGAGATGACTGCAGGGTTCCCCTGCACTACCTTCCTTCCACTGTTCTGCCTAATGTTCACCCATTCCATATCTGCCTGAGTAACCTTTACCTGCGGTGTGTCCAACTCACTAAACGTGCTATTCACGACATCCTCAGCATCGTGGATGCTCCAGAGTGAGTCCATGTGCAGCTCCAGTGCCGCAATGTGGTCTGTCATGAGTTGCAGCTGGACACACTTCCTGCACATATAGTAGTCAGGGACACTGGAAGAGTGCCTGACTTCCCACATAGCACAAGAGAAGCATGACATGGGTCTGGGTTCTGCTGTCATGGCTTAACCCTTAAATTAACTTAATTTGGCAACAATGCTAAAGGTTACCTACTGATAAGAAAAGGAAAAGAAAACAAAAAAGATTAAATACTCGCCAATCCACCAGCCAATCACTTACCCGCTTAGCTGTTATATCACACTTCGATTTCTTATTACTGCTTTGATTACTCTTGCTCCTGCACCAGTTAGCTGCTCCGACTGCCCAAAATCCTGGCGTTTTATAGGTCTTGATCCTCGACCTCCCGCTGCTCCCGACTGCTGCTCCAACTGCCCAAACTCCTTGCCTTTTATAGGCCTCGATCCTACTCCCGACTGCTGTCCCAGAAATATTATTACATGTTACACCAAAAGAACGAAAAAGTAAGGGAGGAAATTGAGGAAATGATTGCCCCTCCACGATGGGATATAGGACTCAATATTGAGATCTCCCTCTGGGTTTGAATCGGATCACAATCATTAGTAATTGTATAGTTGGTAATAGTGTTGTATCTATTCGTCTTGTCCTGTAAATTAAAGCAAAAGACGAGGGAAGGGAATCATGAAGGGTTATTAAAATGAACCAAGGCCGAAGTGTTTGTAAAAGTACAAACTCAAGTCAGATGGATTAAGGCCAAATGTTGTTTTATTGTAAAAAGTATGTAATATGGAGATTTTACTGAAGACTGCAATACACCAAAAAAGGCTCAGGGAAAAGAAGATGCTACCTAGAGTAATGTCTCTGAGTTTATAACAAGAAACATTAAAGGGGGAAGTGTAAGCTTTACACATTTTCATGATCAGGGCATAGCAAGAGGCCATGAACTAAAATGGTTCAAAAGAAACCTTTGGGACTGCTTGGGCGGGAGAAAGGAGCACCAGCCTGGGGCAGGTGGTGACTCAACACTGATTAATGCAATTTCTGTGGTCAGGAGCTAGACCTGTTTAAACATCGAGACAAAGGGTTTGTTACAATCAAGTAGAGGAGCCCCTGGATTGATTGGCCGGAGGGGGAAAACCAGTTCCCTATGGAGACTACAAGTCTGCGAAAAACCTGGACAACAAAGGATCCCACAAGGCGTGCATTTTTGGATAATGGGGCACAAAAGATAAGGAGTTATCATTTGCCCTGTCAACTCCATGTGCAAATTGTGGCCATCCAAATCCATCATCCTAGCCATCCAAACAGATCATCCCAGCTATCCAAACAGATCATCACAGCCATCAAGACTGGTCCAGACACATTAACTGAAAAGCAGCCCAGCAGGAGATGTATTCACTAAAGGGTTATATATGCAAGAGCTGAGAACAGCAGCTCAGAAGAAGAACAAGAACGGGTCGAGAAGGAGAACATCAGATCGACAAGCAGAAGGAGAAGGAGGGAACATCGAAAGGAACAGCAGGTCAAAGGAACAACGACCACGAGCCTATAATTAACAACAGCAGCAACTGACTAGATGGGTGATTGTATGTCTTCGGTCAATTCTCTAAGAAGTCTTGTTCTGTAATTTTTAGTTGTTTTTTGTGTAATAAACTAATAGTTGGGTTTAAGCCTAAACTTGGCGTTACATGGAATCCTTCCTGTAATTGCTGAGCTCTATGAATCAAATAGAGATGAAAACGAACACTCTACACCAGTTGTGTCCTAACTAGTGTTTAATACAGTTCAAGCATAATCCCCCTGCTCTTGTATTCTATGCCTCAGCTAATAAAGGCAAGAACAATACATAAGAACATAAGAATTAGGAATAGGAATAGGCCATCTAGCCCCTCGAGCCTGTTCCGCCATTCAAGAAGATCATGGCTGATCTGGCCGTGGACTCAGCTCCACTTACCCACCCAATCCCCAGAACCCTTAATTCCCTTATTGGTTAAAAATCTATCTATCTGTGATTTGAATATATTCAATGAGCTAGCCTCAACTGCTTCCTTGGGCAGAGAATTCCAAGATTCACAACACTCTGGGAGAAGAAATTCCTTCTCAACTCGGTTTTAAATTGGCTCCCCCGTATTTTGAGGCTGTGCCCCCTAGTTCGAGTCTCCCCGACCAGTGGAAACAACCTCTCTGCCTCTACCTTGTCTATCTCTTTCATTATTTTAAATGTTTCTATAAGATCACCCCTCATCCTTCTGAACTCCAACAAGTAAAGACCCAGTCTATTCAATCTATCATCATAAGGTAACCCCCTCATCTCCGGAATCAGCCTAGTGAAACGACTCTGTAGCCCCTCCAAGGCTAGTATATCCTTCCTTAAGTAAGGTGACCAAAACTGCACGCAGTACTCCAGGTGAGGCCTCACCAATACCCTATACAGTTGCAGCAGGACTTCCCTGCTTTTGTACTCCATCCCTCTCGCAATGAAGGCCAACATTCCATTCGCCTTCCTGATTACCTGCTGCACCTGCAAACTAACGTTTTAGGATTCATGCACAAGGACCCCCAGGTCCCTCTGCACCGCAGCATGTTGTAATTTCTCCCCATTCAAATAATATTCCCTTTTACTGTTTTTTTTTTCCAAGGTGGATGACCTCACACATTCCAACATTGTATTCCATCTGCCAAACCTTAGCCCATTCGCTTAACCTATCTGAAACTCTTTGCAGCCTCTCTGTGTCCTCTACACAACCAGCTTTCCCACTAATCTTTATGTCATCTGCAAATTTTGTTACACTACACTCTGTCCCCTCTTCCAGGTCATCTATGTATATTGTAAACAGTTGTGATCCCAGCACTGATCCCTGTGGCACACCAGTAACTACCGATTTCCAACCTGAAAAGGACCCATTTATCCCGACTCTCTGCTTTCTGTTTGCCAGCCAATTCTCGATCCATGCTAATACATTTCCTCTGACTCCGCGTACCTTTATCTTCTGCAGTAATCTTTTGTGTGGCACCTTATCGAATGCCTTTTGGAAATCTAAATACACCACATCCATCGGTACACCTCTATCCACCATGCTCGTTATATCCTCAAAGAATTCCAGTAAATTACTTAAACATGATTTCCCCTTCATGAATCCATGTTGCGTCTGCTTGATTGCACTAATCCTATCTAGATGTCCCGCTATTTCTTCCTTAATGATAGCTTCAAGCATTTTCCCCACTACAGATGTTAAACCAACCGGCCTATAGTTACCTGCCTTTTGTCTGCCCCCTTTTTTAAACAAGGCGTTACATTAGCTGCTTTCCAATCCGATGGCACCTCCCCAGAGTCCAGAGAATTTTGGTAGATTATAACAAATGCATCTGCTATAACTTCTGCCATCTCTTTTAATACTTTGGGATGCATTTCATCAGGACCAGGGGACTTGTCTATCTTGAGTCCCATTAGCCTGTCCAGCACTACCCCACTAGTGATAGTGATTGTCTCAAGGTCCTCCCTTCCCACATTCCCGTGATCAGCAATTGTTGGCATGGTATTTGTGTCTACCACTGTGAAGACCGAAGCAAAATAATTGTTTAAGGTCTCAGCCATTTCCACATTTCCCATTACTAAATCCCCCTTCTCATCTTCTAAAGGATCAACATTTAGTTTCGTCATTCTTTTCCATTTTATATATCGGTAAAAGCTTTTACTATCTGTTTTTATGTTTTGCGCAAGTTTACTTTCGTAATCTATCTTTCCTTTCTTTATTGCTTTCTTAGTCATTCTTTGCTGTCGTTTAAAATTTTCCCAATCCTCTAGTTTCCCACTAACCTTGGCCACCTTATACGCATTGGTGTTTAATTTGATACTCTCCTTTATTTCCTTGGTTATCCACGGCTGGTTATCCCTTCTCTTACCGCCCTTCTTTTTCACTGGAATATATTTTTGTTGAGCACTATGAAAGAGCTCCTTAAAAGTCCTCCATTGTTCCTCAATAGTGTCACCGTTTCATCTGTCTTCCCAGTCTACTTTAGCTAACTCTGCCCTCATCCCACTGTAGTCCCCTTTGTTTAAGCATAGTATGTTCGTTTGAGACACTACTTCCTCACCCTCAATCTGTATTGCAAATTCAACCATACTGTGATCACTCATTCCGAGAGGATCTTTTACTAGGAGATCGTTTATTATTCCTGTCTCCTTACACAAGACTACATCTAAGATAGCTTGCTC
The DNA here is from genome assembly GCF_044704955.1 of Pristiophorus japonicus. Classification (NCBI taxonomy): domain Eukaryota; kingdom Metazoa; phylum Chordata; class Chondrichthyes; family Pristiophoridae; genus Pristiophorus; species Pristiophorus japonicus. The sequence continues at coordinate 154,225,138 of NC_091981.1, read as the reverse complement.
CCTTGTAGGTTCTGTGACATACTGTTCAAAGAAACAATCCCGTATGCATTCTATGAATTCCTCCTCCAGGCTACCCCGTGCGATTTGATTTGACCAATCGATATGTAGGTTAAAATCCCCCATGATTGCTGCCGTTCCTTTTTCACATGCCTCTATTATTCCCTTGATTATTGCCCGCCCCACCGTGAAGTTATTATTTGGGGGCCTATAAACTACGCCCACCAGTGACTTTTTCCCCTTACTATCTCTAATCTCCACCCACAATGATTCAACATTTTGTTCATTAGAGCCAATATCATCTCTCACAACTGCCCTGATATCATCCTTTATTAACAGAGCTACCCCACCTCCTTTCCCTTCTTGTCTATCCTTCCGAATTGTCAGATCCCCTGTATGTTTAATTCCCAGTCTTGGCCACCCTGCAACCACGTTTCTGTAATGGCCACCAAATCATACCCAGTTGTAATGATCTGTGCCATCAACTCATTTACTTTATTTCGAATGCTGTGTGCGTTCAGGTAAAGTGTTTTAATACTAGCTTTTAAACCATGATTTTTAGTTTTGACCCCTCCTGCAGCCCCTTTATATTCATTCATATTGTCCCTTCCTATCACCTTGTGGTTTACACTTATTCCAGTACTACTCTGCTCTGTTGCATACTGCCTTTTGCATTCTTTCTTGGGGTCCTGTTCATCTGCACTCTCACCCACTCTAACTAGCTCAGAGCCCTCTCCTGGGTTCCGAATACTCCTCGCATTGAGCCACCAAGCTTTCAGGCTTGCCTTTTTATTAAACTTTGACCCTTTAGAATTTTGCTGTACATTGGCCCTTTTTCTTTTTTGCCTTGGGTTTCCCTGCCCTCCACCCTCACTCATCTCCTTTCTGTCCTTTGCCTCTGTCTCCATTCTGCTTCCCTCTGTCTCCCCACATTGGTTCCCATCCCCCTGCCATATTAGTTTAACTCCTCCCCAACAGCACTAGCAAACACTCCCCCTAGGACATTGGTTCCGGTCCTGCCTAGGTGCAGACCGTCCGGTTTGTACTGGTCCACCTCCCCCAGAACCGGTTCCAATGCCCCAGAAATTTTAATCCCTCCCTGCTGCACCACTGCTCAAGCCACGTATTCATCTGCGCTATCCTGCGATTCCTACTCTGACTAGCACGTGGCACTGGTAGCAATCCCGAAATTACTACTTTTTAATTTAGCTCCTAGCTCCTTAAATTCGTCTCGTAGGACCTCATCCCTTTTTTTTTTACCTATGTCATTGGTACCAATGTGCACCACGACAACTGGCTGTTCTCCCTCCCTTTTCAGAATGTCCTGCACCCGCTCCGAGACATCCTTGACCCTTGCACCAGGGAAGCAACATACCATCCTGGAGTCTCGGTTGCGGCCGCAGAAACGCCCATCTATTCCCCTTACAATTGAATCCCCTATTACTATCGCTCTCCCACTCTTTTTCCTGCCCTCCTGTGCAACAGAGCCAGCCACGGTGCCATGAACTTGGCTGCTGCTGCCCTCCCCTGATGAGTCATCCCCCTCAACAGTACTCAAAGCAGTGTATCTATTTTGCAGGGGGATGACCGCAGGGGACCCCTGCACTACCTTCCTTGCACTGCTCTTCCTGCTGGTCTTCCATTCCCTAGCTGGCTGTGGACCCTTCACCTGCGGTAAGCCCAACTCGCTACACGTGCTACTCACGTTATTCTCAGCATCATGGATGCTCCAGAGTAAATTCACCCTCAGCTCCAATTCCACAACGCGGACCGTCAGGAGCTGGAGGCGGATACACTTCCCGCACACGTAGTCGTCAGGGACACCGGAAGTGTCCCTGAGTTCCCACATGGTACAGGAGGAGCATATCACGTGACCGAGCTCTCCTGCCATGACTTAACCCTTAGATACACTTAATTTGGCGTCAACAATGTTAACAGGTTACTTACTGATATAAAAAAGAAAAAGAAAAGCTGCTCACCAATCGCCAGCCAATCACTTACCCCTTTGGCTGTGACGTCACCTTTTGATTCCTTTCTGCTTCTTTTTTGCTTTTTCTCCCGGCTGGAGCTGCACAAGACACGCCTCTTATAGGCCTTACCATGCACCTCGAGCTCCTGCCTCCGATCTGCCGCCGCCTCTCGCAGCCGCTGGGCCTTTATAGGCCTCACCACGCACCTCGAGCTCCCGCCTTGGATCTGCCATATGCCTTCTTAACCACCTTATCTATGTTCAGGGATCTGTGGATATGTACTCCAAGCTCCCTTTGTTCCTCTACACTTCTCATTGTCCTATCATTTAATGTGTATTACCTTTCCTTGTTAGCCCTCCCCAAATGCATTACCTCACTCCTCTGGATTAAATTCCATTTGCCACTGTTCTTCCCACCTGACCAGTTGATTGATATCTTCCTGCAGTCCGTAGCTTTCTTCTTCATTATCAACCACAGAGCCAATTTTAGTATCATCTGCAAACTTCTTAATCATAACCCCTATATTCAAGTCTAGATCATTGATCTATATCACAAAAAGCAAGGGATCTAGTACTGAGCCCTGCGGAACCCTACTGGAAACATCCTTCCAGTCACGAAAACACCTATCAACCATTACCCTTTGCTTCCTGCCTCTGAGCCAATTTTGGATCCAACTTGCCACTGTACCCTGGATCCCACGGACATTTACTTTCATGACCAGTCTGCCATGTGGGACCTTATCAAAAGCTTTGCTAAAATCCATATACACTGCATCATATGCTTTGCCCTCATTGACCCTCCTGGTTATCTCCTCCAAAAATTAAATCAAGTTAGTCAAACATGACCTTCCCTGAACAAATCCATGCTGACTGTCCTTGATTAATCCATGTCTTTCTAAGTGAAGATTTATCCTGTCCTTCAGGATTTTTTCCAATAATTTTCCCACCACTGATGTCAGGCTGATTATTCGGTTTATCCCTTTCTCTCTTCTTAAACAAAGGCACCACCTGAAGCCAGAAAGGATTGGAAAATGATGGTCAAAGCCTCTGCTATTTCCTCTTTTGTTTTGCTTAACAGCCTGGGATACATGTCATCCGGGCCTGGGGACTTATCCACTTTCAAAGCGGCTAAACCCCTAAATACCTCCTCTCTAACTATGTTTATTTCATCTAATATTTCACACTCCTCCTCCTTGATAGCAGTGTCTGTATCGTCCCTCTCTTTTGTGAAAACAGATGCAAAGAATTCAGTCAGAACCATACCCACATCTTCCGCCTCCACACATAAATTACCCTCATGGTCTCTAATAGGCCCTACCCTTTCTTTAGTTATCCTCTTGCTCTTAATATATTTATAAAAAATCTTTGGGTTTCCCTTGATTTTACTTGCCAATAATTTTCTTGCTCTCTCTTTGCTTTCCTAATATCCTTTTTAATTTCACCTCTGGACTTTCTATACTCCTCCAGGGATTCTGCAGTATTTAGCCCTCGGTATCTGTGATTAGCCTCCATTTTTTTATTTATCCTACCTTGTATGTCCCTCAATGTCCAGGGGGCTCTAGATTTGTTAGTCCCCTCTTTTTCTTTAAGGGCACATATTTGGCCTGAGCCCTCCGGATCTCCTCCTTGAATGCCTCCCACTGCTCTGACATGGATTTACCTTCAAATAGCTGCTTCCAGTCCACTATGGCCAAGTCACCTCTCAGGTTAGCAAAGTTGGCTTTTCCCAATTTAGAACTTTTATTCCTGGTCTATCCTTGTCCTTTTCCATAACTACCTTAAATCTAACTGAATTATGGTCATGAACACCTAAATGCTCTCCCACTGATACCCTTTCCACCTGCCTAGCTTCATTCTGGATTGGTTGGATTGAATTTGTCCTACTTTTTGTGGACAGGGCGTACCTGGGCAATTTTTCACATTGTCACATAGATACCAGTGTTGCAACTGTACTGGAACAGCTTGTCCAGCAGTGCAGCTAGTTATTGTGCACAAGTCTTAAGCACGACAGCCGGGATGTTGTCGGGGCCCATAGCATTTGTAGCATCCAGTGCACTCAGCCATTTCTTGATATCATGTGGAGTGAATCGAATTGGCTGAAGACTGGCTTCTATGATGGTGGGAACCTCAGGTGGAGGCTGAATTGGATCATCCACTCAGCACTTCAGGTTGAAGATGGTTGCAAACACTTCAGCCTTGTCTTTTGCACTTGTGTGCTGGGCTCCGCCATCATTGAGGATAAGGATATTCATGAAGCCTCCTCCTCCCATTAGTTGTTTGATTGTCCACCACCATTCACGCCTAGATGTGGCAGATCTGATGCATTGATTGTGGGATTGCTTAGCTCTGTCTATAACATGCTGCTTCCGCTGTTTAGCATGCATGTAGTCCTATGTTGCACCTCACATTTAGGTGCACCTGGTGCTGTCTCTGGCATGCTCTTCTACACTCCTCATTGAACCAGGGTTGGTCCCCTGGCTTAATGGTAATGTTAGGGTGAGGGATATGCCGAGCAATGAATTTATAGATTATAGTGGTATACAATTCTGCTGCTGCTGATGGCCCACCACGTCTCATGGATGCCCAGTTTTGAGCTGTTAGATCTGTTCCAAATCTGTTCCCTTTAGCACGTTGGTAGTGCCGCACAATATGATGGAGGGTGTCCTCAATGTGAAGACAGGACATTGTCTCCACAAGGACTGTGCAGTGGTCATTGCTACCAATGTTATCATAGACAGATGCATCTGCGACAGATAGATTGGTGAAGATGAGGTCATGTAGGTTTTTCCCTCATGTTAGTTGTCTCACCACCTGCCGCAGGCCCAATCTAGCAGCAATGTCCTTCAGGACTCGGCTAGCTTGGTCAGTAGTGGTGCTACCGAGCAACTCTTGGCGATGGATATTGAAGTCCTCCACCCAGAGTACATTCTGTGCCCTTGCTACCCTCAGTGCTTCTTCCAAGTGGTGTTCAACATGGAGAAGTACTGATTCATCAGCTGAGGAAGGGCAGTAGGTGGAAATCAGCAGGAGGTTTACTTGCCCATGCTTTACCTGAAGCCATGAGATTTGGGTTCCGGAGTCAATCTTGAGGGCTCTCAGGATAACTTCCTCCCGACTGTATACATTGTGCCGCCACCTCTGGTGGGTCTGTCCTGCTGGTGAGACAGGACGTACCCAGGGATGGTGATGGAGGTGTCTGGGGCATTGACTAAAATTTACGATTCGGAGATTATGACTATGTCAAGCTACTGCTTGACTAGTCTGTGGGTCAGCTCTCCCAATTTTGGCACAGGTTCCCAGATGTTCGTGAGGAGGACTTTGCAGGGTTGACTGGGCTGGGTGTGCCATTGTTATGTCCATAGCTTGTGCTGAGGTCAATGCCGGGTGGTCCGTCTGGTTTTATTCTTATTATTGTTTCTGGTAGCAGTTATTTACAACTGAGTGGCATGCTAGACCATTTTAGAGGGCAATTAAGAGTTAACCACATTGCTGTAGGTCTGGAATCAGGTAAGGACAGCAGGACATTCGTGAACGAGTTTCATGGTCACCATTTTTGGTACTAGCTTTTTATTCCAGATTTATTTACTTAACTGAATTTAAATTCTCCAGCTGCTGTGGTGGGATTGGAACTCATGTCTCCAAATCATTAGTCCAGGCTTCGGATAACTGGTCCAGCAACATAACCGCTATGCTACCATTTCTATATCTCCTGTGATTCTGGTTTGGAATCAGGTTCCGTTTGAAGGTGACAACTCTGAACTGGGAACCTCAGTCAGAGCCAATTGGACTTCAAATGTCAAAACCGGCTGGCAAACCTGAACGAAATAGAGATTGCTCAAAGGGCAACAGGCTCAGTGATTGAGACACTTCTCACAGGGCACATCATCCTAAACTCAGCTCAGCACCAACATTTCTAAACCACTCCTTGGGCTTCGACTCAGTCAAGGAGAGTCTTCACAGAATAATAAAAGTTACAGTACAGGAGAATGTCATTCTGACCCAGTGCTGACATTCTCTCCTGTAACTCCATCCCCAGATCCTTTTAAATTCCTCTTTTTCAAATACTTATCCCACTCCCTTTTAAATGATGTTCTACCTTAATAGTTGTCATGTATCTTACATTATTATATATAACTGTATCCTAACATGCTATACATGACTGTAATAAGATATGACTTGTAACCACCAGCATGCCTTACCACCAGGGATGCACTTACAAGAGACAGGTATATAAGGGCAGGTCTCAGGCAAGTGCAGCATTCCAGAGCTGTGAAATAAAGGTGCAGGTCCAGAGTGACCTTGACTTCACTACATGCCTCGTGTGAATCTGTACTGAGGGGACAGAACTTTACAGTGGCGACAGGTTACGGGATTACAGAATCCACAGAATGGCGAACAACAGATCAGATGAAAAGTACAATGCGGGAGACAATTGGGAGGACTTTATAGAAAGGCTCCAGCAAAGCTTTGTAACCAAAGACTGGTTAGGCAACGATAAGGCAGACAAGAGAAGAGCCCATCTCTTGATCAGCTGTGGCTCGAAAACATACGTTTTAATGAAGGATCTGTTGGCACCCGAGAAACCAGCAAGCAAGTCGTTTGAAGAATTGAGCACACTGGTAAGAGACCACCTGAAGCCAGCGAGCAGCCTACACATGGCCAGACACAGATTCTACAACTACAGATGCTGTGTGGGCCAGAGCATACCCGACTTCGTGGCGGAACTTCGGAGGTTGGCTAGTTTATGTGAGTTCTCCGATGAAATGAGGAGAGAAATGCTGAGAGACTTTTTCATTGAAGGAATAGGCCACGCAGGCATATTCCGAAAGCTCATAGAGACCAAGAACCTGACCTTAGAGGCAGCAGCACTGGTTGCACAGACATTCTTGGAAGGGGAAGAAGAAACGAGGTTGATTTACAATGCAGGTACGACAACTAACAAAATATTGGAACAAGAAGTTCACAGCACTAAACAAGCTGCTACCCCCACACACAGACAAAACCGGGAGAACAGGTTCTCTACAGCAGGCAGAAGCCATCAAGGGCCACAGGAACGGCCATTCACACCTCATCAACCCACAATGCGAGCAATCAACTACAAACTGAGAGAAGCTCAAGAGAGATCAGCCAGACGCAGCTCATTCTTTGGAAACTCTTTGAACAATGGAACAGGTCTGTGCTGGAGGTGTGGGGGTGAGCACTCGTCAAGGGGATGTCGATTTCAGCAGGCTGTTTGCAGAAATTGTGAATATACAGGGAATTTGGCCCGCATGTGCAAAAAAAATGGCAGCTCGGCTGGAATATGAATCGGATGGGTCAGAAAGCGGACCAGAAGATGGTGGGGACAGTACCCGGGACAACGATGTACAGTGGGTCAACACGATCAATGGCCGCTGCTCCTCCAACAGGACGCCTCCTATAATGATGAGGGTCCGACTCAAAGGGATATCTGTCAACATGGAGCTGGATACGGGAGCGAGTCAATCTCTCATGGGCGCTCAACAATTTGAACAACTGTGGCCGCATAAAAGAGACAGACCAAAACTCACAAGGGTCGACACCACACTAAGGACCTATACCAAAGAAATCGTACCAGTCCTCAGCAGCGCCATGCTCTGTGTCACACACAAAGGGACAGTGAACCGACTTCCCCTGTGGATTTTCCCCGGAGACCCCCCAGCACTGCTGGGGAGAAGCTGGCTGGCAAAACTAAACTGGAAATGGGATGATGTCCATGCCATGTCATTCGAGGAACGGACCTCCTGCTCAACAGCTATAAAGCGATTTGAACATCTCTTTCAGCCAGGTGTGGGCACTTTCAAAGGGGCCAAAGTCAAAATCTACATCACACACGATGCTAGACCGGTCCATCACAAGGCCAGAGCTGTACCCTTTATGATGAGGGAAAAGATTGAACACGAACTCGACAGGCTTCTGCAGGAAGGCATTATATCACCTGTGGAATTTAGCGACTGGGCAAGTCCCATCGCCCCAGTCATGAAGCCTGATGGATCGTACGAATCTGTGGGGACTACAAATCTATCATAAACAGAGTCTCCCTACAGGACCAGTACCCGCTGCCTAGAGCAGAGGACTTATTTGCCACATTGGCTGGAGGTAAACTTTTCTCAAAATTAGACCTCACATCTGCGTATATGACGCAAGAATTGACCAAGGAATCCAAGCTACTCACCACCATCAACACACATCGAGGCCTTTTCATGTACAATCGATGCCCATTTGGCATCAGGTCGGCAGCTGCCATATTCCACCGCAACATGGAGAGTCTGCTCAAGTCCATCCCGGGGACGGTTGTATTTCAAGACGACATACTTATCACGTGCAGGGACACCGACTCCCATCTCCGTAATTTGGAGGAAGTACTAAAGCGGTTGGATCGGGTAGGCCTACGAGTCAAGAAATCCAAATGCCTGTTTCTCGCACCCGAGGTTGAATTTTTGGGCAGAAGGATTGCCGCTGATGGAATCCGCTTAACAGGGTCCAAAACAGAAGCAATTCGCCTGGCACCCAGGCCCCGGAATGTCTTAGAACTGCGCGCCTTTCTCGGTCGACTCAATTACTTTGGGAACTTTATGCAGAACTTAAGCACACTGCTGGAGCCTCTCCACGTGCTACTCAGAAAGGGGTGCGATTGGTTTTGGGGGGACGCCCAGGAACGCGCCTTCAATAAGGCACGCAACCTTCTGTGTTCCAACATTGTTTTGTCTTTCTTTGACCCAGGTCAAAAGCTAGTTCTCACATGCGATGCGTCAGCGTATGAGGTCGGGTGCATTTTGCAACATGTCAATAGTGCGGGCAAATTACAACCCATAGCTTATGCCTCCAGGGCACTTTCGCGGGCAGAGCGCTGTTATAGAATGGTAGAGAAGGAGGCGCTCGCGTGCGTGTACGATGTCAAAAAGATGCACCAATACCTTTTCGGGGCCAAGTTCGCATTAGAAACCGACCACAAGTCCCTCATGTCCCTCCTATCCGAGAGCAAGGCAATAAACGGCAATGCCTCGGCGCGAATTCAACGGCGGGCGCTATACTACGACTATACAATAAGGCACAGACCAGGCACAGACAATTGTGCCAACACGCTCAGCAGGCTACCCCTGGCGACCACGGAAGGGTCTGACGAACAGGACTGTGAGATAGTCATGGCAATCAATGCCTTTGAGCCCACAGGTTCGCCCATGACGGCTCGCCAATTCAGAGCCTGGACGGCCAGCGACCCCACGTTATCCTTCGTAAAAAGATGTGTCCTAACCGGTGACTGGGCAGAGGCTCATGATGCCTGCCCCGAGGAATTAAAACCCTTTCACAGGCGCATGTATGAGCTATCACTACAAGCAGACTGCCTGATGTGGGGCAGCCGAGTAGTCATGCCTCTGCGAGGTAGAGAGGCATTTGTCCGGGAGCTCCACCGCGAGCACCCGGGGATCGTTCTCATGAAGGCCATAGCCAGATCCCACGTCTGGTGGCCTGGTATTGACGCAGACCTGGAGCTCTGCATCCGAAGGTGCACCATTTGTGCCCAACTCAGCAATGCCGCCAGGGAGGCTCCACTGAGCCCCTGGCCCTGGCCTACCAAACCGTGGTCGCGGGTGCACGTAGACTATGCGGGTCCATTCATGGGCAAAATGTTCCTCGTAGTTGTAGATGCATTTTCAAAGTGGATCGAATGTACCATTTTAAACTCGAGCACAACCTCCACCACTGTGGAGAGCCTCGCAACCATGTTTGCAATGCACGGAATCCCTGACATATTGGTCAGTGACAATGGTCCGTGCTTCACCAGAATTCCAAGACTTTATAATTGACCACGGCATAAATCATGTCAAGATGGCACCGTTCAAGCCGGCCTCCAACGGCCAGGCGGAGAGAGCAGTGCAAATCATTAAACAAGGCATGGTTAAAATCCAAGGTCCCACGCTGCAGGGTCGCCTGTCGCGACTGCTGCTGGCATACAGATCTCGCCCGCACTCATTGACTGGGATCCCCTCGCGCAACTGTTGATGAAAAGGACTTTAAAAACAAGGCTCTCATTAATCCTCCCAGACATGCACGAAATCGTTGAGGCAAAGCGCCGTAAGCCGACTGAGTACCATGACAGAAATTCGAGGGGAAGATGGAATGAGATAGGGGACAAAGTGTTTGTACTAAACTATGGCAGGGGTCCCAAATGGCTTGCAGGGACAGTAACAGGCAAGGAAGGAAACAGGCTACTGGTAGTACAAATGGACAATGGCAAAACCTGCCGGAGGCATGTAGACCAAGTCAAAAGCAGATTTACCAACAACACTGCGGAACCAGAGGCAGACTACAATGTGGAACTCACACCACACCTGGTGGACAGACAGAGAGAACAACCTGAGGAAAGGGCAACCCCAACAGACAGCCCAGGCGAGTCAACAACAATCACACCAATCGAAACAGACAGCCCAGGCGAGATACCAGCAACCACACCCAAAGAAAAACAGGCACCAAGGCAAACAACGGAACCACAACTCAGATGCTCCACGCGAGAGCGTAGACCACCTGAGAGACTGAACCTATAAAGACAATAAGACCTTGGGGGAGGGTGATGTCATGTATCTTACATTATTATATATAACTGTATCCTAACATGCTATACATGACTGTAATAAGATATGACCTGTAACCACCAGCATACCTTACCACCAGGGGTGCACTTGCAAGAGACAGGTATATAAGGGCAGGTCTCAGGCAAGTGCAGCATTCCAGAGCTGTGAAATAAAGGTGCAGGTCCAGAGTGACCTTGACTTCACTACATGCCTCGTGTGAATCTGTACTGAGGGGACAGGACTTTACAATAGTCACTTGTGGTGAAACATCCAATGTGTAACAGCCCTCAGTTCAAGATCTTTCCTTCTCTCTAGCCCCTTGGTTCTTCCACTGGGAATTCCCAGTTGCTGTCCCCTTGTTTCCCTTTCACCCACCAGTGAAAACAATCTTTCACTACTTACTCCCAGTAAAGTCCCAATGTTCACTGACCCCTTTACTGGTTGCTCCTCTCTCAGTGCCACTCCCACCATATTACTGCTGCTGCTCCCGGCTCTGCAGGAAATATTGGGCCCCACACCCACCCCATTCCCCAGTCTCCCTCTCTCCCTCCGACCCCATTCCCTGACCCCAGTTTTGCAATCTCCCTGAGTCCCGAAGCCTCTGACCGCAATTTCTGTGCCATTATATTATTGAGCAATTTACTACAGAAGAGTGGTCTGTTGTCTCCCTCATGGTTTTTATCTTGGAAGAACCTTCTCCTGGTGGGCTGCAACCTAGGCCAAAATGCCCCATTTACCCTTTACGATGAGAGGGAGTGGACAGTGCTACCCACACCCATCAACCACAACACCACCATGGGACGTCAATCAATATTCAGAGCTGCTGCTCCAGTCTCCGCTCATTGGGACTGTCTGGATTAGGACCCAAACCCAACCCTCATATCTTGGAGCCAAAGGCTCACTCCGCTGAATAAAAGTATTGGAGGGCAAAAATAAAACACAATACTTATCTGAAAATGGAGCTGGGTGGAGCACACAGTAGTGCTGATGACAATTGCCAGCCCCTGCTCCTTCCCTCCCATCCCCCCACCTCTCTCCACATAAGGACTTATTTGACGGCTGGCTCAACTTCGTCCTCGTGGAACAGGTGAGCTTCCTCTAGATGTCCAATTAGCACTAAAGTTTCTGGCAATATGCTAATGAGGCCCAAGGCCCAATTTTGGGTGAGCCTCGGACCTTTGGCTTCTGGTGCACACTCCCAGCTGCCTACTTCAGGCCTGAAGACGGGCCGAAACAGATTTCTACCCTGAAGTGTATGAATGCATCCTTCGACTATGCTGGAATTCACTTCCTGGCCTCATCTCTGATGCAATTGGCAACTCTTCATCCTTGAGCTAATTATCATCATCATCGCACCTGCATCATTTGAAGCAGGGTGGTACAGTGGAACCTCGGTATGTTTCACAACATTTCTGCTCATGAATTGTGCAAATTCTTCTGAACAAAATTGCAGCCCATTACCAGACACAATTGCTTCTGGGAGGTCATATGAAGAAAACAATCCGCAAATTGTCTAGTGTTTTATTTCTTGTTATGTTCTGCATCAGAAACACCTCTACCCACTTGGAATGACTATCAATCACCATGAACAATTGTTTCTTTCTACCTCAGCAAAATTTATATGTAACCTCTGCCACACCCTGGGAGGCCATTTCCATGAATGTAATGGTACCGATGATGGTTTCTTGCTTACCGATTGACATGACGATGTACTCTATATTTTATCTAAACCTGGTCACCATAAGTAACTGCGTGCAAAACACTTGGTCAAGGACATTCCCAGGTGCTGGTCATGAAGATCTCCTAACAATTTGGACCTGAACTTATTTGGGAAAACTACTCTTGCACCCCACATGATACAATCTTTATCCACTAACAAGTCATTCCTACGAATGAAGTATGAATGAATATCTTTCTCTGATACTTGGTTTGGTCATCCATTTGCTATGTAATCATACACCTTTGACATAACTGGTTCATGTTTGATTGCTCTACCAATCTCTTCAGCTGTGACTAGCAGATCATTAATACGTATGAAAAATAGAACACTTGTTCCCTCTTGGGTGTAACCTGTGATGGGGGTGGCAACCTGGACATAGCATCAGCATTACCATCTGACTTAGGTACAACAACAATAGGTGTTGCCCATTACTTAGATCTACCTTAGAGATAATGTTCTCAGTCTCTAGTCTTTTGCATTCTTGCTAAACTTTCTCCTTGAGTGCCTATGGTACGGAACATGGCTTACAGTAAACTGGTCTAGTGTCCTTCGGTACTCTGACACTTGCCTTGAAGTCTTGGATCAGATTGCCTGTTTTGCAGAAAACCTTCAGATACTGCTTGATGACATCATCTTTCCATGCAAATTTCATTTCCACGCAAAAAATCTCATTCCAATCCAGCTTCAGTGATCCCAACCAATTTCTACCTATCAAGGCAGCTTTCTCCTACCACCACTATGAAAGGCAAGCTCTGCAATTGATCCTTGTATTTCACCGGTATGTTGATTCGTTCTTCAACAAGGATTTGCTCTCCTGAGTAGCCTCACAGCTCTATCTTCGATTTCTCCAGTCGAAAATCACTCAACTTGTCGAGGTACAGCGATTCCAGTATTACGTTCATGGATACACCGGTGTCAATTTTCATGGGTATCCTGGTTCCAACAACATCTACTTGGATGACGATACTTTGTGAATCGCTGTTAGATACCTTCGTGCTCCTGATGATGTGTATCTCCAGAATCTCCACATCCTGTTGCTTCTCTTCAATACTATGTAGTTTCTAGCGAATTTGACTTATAGCATTGAAAGTTGGTTTACTCTTCAGTCAGCATGTCTTTGCAAGATGCCCAGTTTTCTTGCAGAATAAACACTCTGCCTTCACATAGCAATGTGTTGTCCAAGGCACCGATAGCATGACTTCAATGCGTTGTTACTTTGACTAACTGCTGAGGCCTTCGGGTCCTGCTGCCTTTTACTTCTAACATGCAGGTGATTCACCTCGGTTGGTTGACAACTGAAAATGGCACGAAATTCTCGGGACTATTGGTCGGCTATATCCATCATCATAGCTGTCTGACAAGCTAAATCAAGTCAAGTTAGTAGTTGTCAATAATTTTCTTCTGATTGCTTCATATTTCATCCCACAAACAAAGCAGTCATGCAATGCTCGTTCCTGAAAGTTTTCGAAATGGCAGTGAATGGATAGCTTATTTAATGCTACAATGTATTCATTGATACCTTCGTCAATTAAGTGATCTTGTGTTCCAAAATTATAATTTTCAGCAATTTCCAGGGGCTCAGGACTGTAGTGCTGTTGTAATTTGGTTAGAATCTCCATCAGTGGTGTGGCCTTTGGCTTGACGGGAACTGTTATGCCTTGAATAAAGAGTCAGACTAGATACTGCAAGCTCAAAGTAAGGTGTGACCATAGTCCTTTATTACAGATCTCAGAGTGCCTCTCCAGCCTGTGAGGCCTCCTTATATCCAGGTGCTCCCAAGATATTGTGGGATTCCTTGGGACTCCAGGGGACAAGCCCTCTGGTGGTTAGACATGATATTTACAGATTTACATACATAACAACAATAGTGTAATTATTTACAATGTGAGTCGATCTGGGGCCTTCCTTTCCCTGGTTAATCGTCTCGGTGCAAATACTGGCTTTGGTGAGTCGTTTTTTGGGCCCTCGCTGGACTGCTGCGCAGCTGGCCTTGTTGGGCTGCTGGGGGTGGTGAGTCCTGCTGGGCTGTTGCGGGTGATGGGTTCTGCTTCATGGTCAACCACTGGGTCGGTTGCCACTTCTGTGTGTGTTGGAGGGTCGAAAAAGGTGGAATTTATTGTGGATTGTTTTGGATAGTCTGTAAATCTGAGTTTGGTTTGGTCCAAATGTTTCCTGCAGGTGAGTCCATTTGAGAGTTTGACCACAAACACCCTACTCCCCTCTTTGGCCAAAACAGTGCCAGGAAGACATTTGGGACCTTGTCCATAGTTCAACACAAATACAGGATCATTTATCTCAATTTCGCGTGACACATTTGCGTGATCATGATATGTATTCTGTTGAAGCTGCCTGCTCCCTACCTGTTCATGTAGATCAGGGTGGACTAACGAGAGTCTTAAGTGCCCTTTTCATGAGCAGTTCAGCGGGAGGGACCCCAGTGAGTGAGTGGGGTCTTGTGCGGTAACTGAGCAGAACTCGGGATAAGCGAGTCTGCAGTGAGCCTTCAGTTACCCTTTTCAAGCTCTGTTTGATTGTTTGAACTGCCCGTTCTGCCTGACCGTTGGACGCTGGTTTAAATGGAGCAGATAGGACATGTTTGATCCCATTGTGGGCCATGAACTCCTTGAATTCGGCACTGGTAAAGCACGGCCCATTGTCACTTACAAGGACATCAGGCAAGCCTTGCTTTCAATGGTGACAGCGGACGTGCTTGCCGACATTATCATACATTCAATCCATTTGGAGTACGCATCTACAACCACTAAGAACATTTTTCTCAATAATGGGCCTGCATAGTCGACATGGACCCTGGACCACGGTTTAGAGGGCCAGGACCATAAGCTTAGTAGCGCCTCCTTGGGTGCATTGCTTAACTGTGAACATGTATTACATTTGTGTGCACAGGATTCTAAGTCTGCATCGACACCGGGCCACCACACGTGGGATCTGGCTATCGCTTTCATCATTATGGTGGGTGCTGTGGAGATCACTAATGAAAGTGTCCCTGCCCTTTTTTGGCACCATTACCCGATGTCTCCATAGGAGGCAGTCTGTCTGTATAGACATTTCATCTTTGCGCCGCTGGTACTGTTTTATTTCTTCTTGCATCTCGAACGGGACACTAGACCAACTCCCGTGGAGCACACAGTTTTTTACTAAGGACAGTAAGGGGTCCTGGCTCATCCAGGTTCTAATCTATTGAGCAGTAACAGGTGATTGCTCACTCTCAAATGCTTCGATTACCATGACTAAATCTGCAGGCTGTGCCATCTCCACCCCTGGCAGCCTGCTGAGGGCATCGGCACAGATTTCTGTGCCTGGCCTGTGGCGGATGGCGTAGTTGTATGCAGACAACGTGAGCACCCATCTCTGGATGCGGGCCGATGCATTGGTATTTATCCCCTTGCTTTCAGAAAAGAGGGGTATAAGCGGCTTACATCGGTCTGTTTCCAATTCACATTTGAGCCCGAACAAATATTGATGCATTTTTTTTACCCCGTAAACACACAGTAACGCTTCTTTTTCGATCATACTATAGGCCCTCTCAGCCTTAGACAGACTTCTGGATGCATAAGCAACCAGTTGCAATTTCCCAAATTCATTAGCTTGTTGCAATACACACCCGACCCCGTACGGCGATGCATTACATGCTAGTACCAAACGCGTATATGGATCGTACAAAATAAGCAATTTGTTTGAACATAACAGCTTCCTAGCTTTCTCAAAGGCATTTTCTTGGCTTTTACCCCATAATCATTCATCTCCTTTATGCAGTAAAGAGTGCACGGGTTCTAACAATGTGCTAAGACCCAGTAAGAAGTTACCAAAATAATTCAGGAGTCCGAGAAACGACCGCAACTCTGTCACGTTCTGTGTCTCGGTGCGTTCTTGATTGTCTCCGTCTTCGAATCGGTGGGCCTGATGTCGTCCGCCACGATTCTTCTCCCCAGGAACTCCACTTCAGGCGCCAGGAAAACGTATTTCGAGCGTTTTAGCCTGAGCCCCACATGATTAAGCCAACTAAGAACCTCCTCCAGGTTCTGCAGGTGCTCGACGGTGTCCCGACCTGTAACCAAGATGTCGTCCTGGAAGACCACAATGTGCATGGGACCGACTTCAGCAAGCTTTCCATGTTCCTCTGGAATATCACCGCAACTGACCAAATCCCAAATGGGCATCTGTTGTAAATGAAGAGACCTTTGGTTGTGTTGATGCAGGTGAGGTCTTTCACTGATTCCTCGAGCTCCTGCATCATGTAGGCTGAGATCAAGTCCAGCTTCGTGAATGTTTTCCCTCCTGCCAGCGTCGCAAATAGGTCGTCTGCCTTCGGTTGTGGGTATTGATCCTGCAGTGAAAAATGGTTGATAATTACTTTGCAATCACCACAGATTGTGATGGTGCCATCTCCCTTGATGACTGGAACAATCAGATTGGCCCACTCATTGAATTTGATCAGCGAAATGATGCCCTCTCGTTGCAGCCTGTCCAGCTCGATCTCCACCCTCTCTCTCATCATGTAAGGTACTGCTCTCGCCTTGTGATGGATGGGTCGCGCCCCTGGAATCAAATGGATCTGCACTTTTGCTCCTTGGAACTTCCCGATGCCTGGTTCGAACAGCGAGGGGAACTTGTTTAGGACCTGGGCACATGAGGTGTCGTCGACGGACGAAAGCGCTCGGCGGTCGTCCCAGTTCGAATGGCTCTTTCCCAGCCAGCTCCTGCCAAATAGCATGGGGCCATCACTCAGTACCACCCAGAGTGGTAACTCTTGCATCGCTCCATCGTAGGAGACCTTTACGGTAGCACTGCCGATTACGGGAATCAGTTCCTTTGTATACGTTTTCAGTTTAGTATGAATGGGAGTCAGGACTGGCCTTGAGGCCTTGCTGCATCACAATTTATCAAAAGTCTTTTTGCTCATTATGGACTGGCTTGTGCCTGTGTCCAGCTCCATGGACACCGGGAGTCCATTTAATTCAACCTTCA
Organism: Pristiophorus japonicus; assembly: GCF_044704955.1. Taxonomy (NCBI): domain Eukaryota; kingdom Metazoa; phylum Chordata; class Chondrichthyes; family Pristiophoridae; genus Pristiophorus; species Pristiophorus japonicus. The sequence goes on along the minus strand of NC_091981.1, from coordinate 154,207,875 downwards.
GCATTATCGGGGGAGATTTTGTGGTAAATGTGTGCACCCCATATACCACTGTCTCCTCTGTGTGAGGCTCTGGTTCATCGTGATCCACCGTGGATCTGTCCTCCTCTGCAACATGGTGGTTTGTAGGATTAGCAGGGTTTGCAGCTCGCCTGCACATGCATTAGAGGTATCCCATTGTTCCACATCCCTTGCAAATGTATCCTTTGAAGCGGCATGAATGGAAACGATGATCACCCCCGCAGCGCCAACAAGGTGTTAATGGCCTTGTATTCACCACCCTTGATGGTGGACTCTGAGTCAGTACTTGCAGCTGCACTTGTGTGCTGAGAAATTTGTTTGGTATTGTCACTGTGACGATGACCGCCTGGGCTATCGCTATGGCTTTACTCAAAGTTGGGGTCTCTACAGTCAAAAGTTTGAAAAGTATTACTTCATGGCCAATGCCAAGTCCAAAGAAGTCCCTGAGCATGTGCTCCAAGTGTCCTTCAAATTCACAATGTCCTGCAAGGTGCCTTAGCTCAGCGATGTAGCTCGCCACTTCCTTGCCTTCAGACCTCTTGTACGTGTAGAACCGATATCTCGCCATCAGTTCGCTTTCCTTCAGGTTTAGATGCTCCCGGACCAGTGTGCACAACTCATCGTATGACTTGTCTGTGGGTTTCGCTGGAACGAGCAGATTTTTCATGAGGCCATATGTTGGTGCCCCGCAAACGGTGAGGAGGATCGTAGCTTTTTGCTTCTCCTTCCAGCTCGTTGGCTATGAAGTATTGGTCGAGTCGCTCCAAGAAGGTTTCCCAATCATCTCCCTCTGAAAATTTCCCCAGGTTGCCCACGGTTCTCTGCATTGTTGCAGTGGGGTTCGTCATTTGTATCTCGTCGCCAGTTGTTATGTCTTGAATAAAGAGTCAGACTAGATACTGTAAGCTTAAAGTAAGGTGTGACCGTAGTCCTTTATTACAGATCTCAGAGTGCCTCTCCAGTCTGTGAGGCCTCCTTATATCCAGGTGCTCCCAAGGGATTGTGGAATTTTTCAGGGGTTTCATACATATTGGGGCCTGCTTCAGTCAAGAAAATGGCCCGTTTCCTTTCTAAAACTACCCGGTTATGGTTTTCATTTTCAAGGATTTTGACGATACTGTTTGCAAAGAAAAATATTTCTGGCCACTCCACATATGCTCCGAAAGTCTCTCGGTCATGATGGAACTCACCCAAGCACCCTATTATTCCCATAGGCATGGCCGTCTGGACCTGCAATGTCAATAATTCAGTCAAGTGTGCTTGTAATTTACCTTGGATTTTTAGCTGTTCTGCAAAACAAAGAACCTCTCAAAGTCTTTCTGTCATTGGCTGGATTATCTACCAACAAACATTTCAGCTAGGGAATCTGATTATCCTATCCTCATCGCCAATGTGATATATTCATAGAAAATCACTAACAAACGCACTCTACAAGATGGCTCTTAATTGGAAACTGTCATCATGTGACTTTGCCACAAGACCCTTTTATTATTTACATCAGTCGTCCACTAGGGGGAGCTCTATTACAGTATTAAACCATTTTGACAGTGTCACCTGCAATAGGATTCCACCAAAGCTCTGACAATCAATTGCGAAAACCCCTGACGAAATTCCCAGTGATAATTACCAAATACAGATCACCTCAGACATTTCCAACTATAACTGATTCAGCCTGTAGATACGTGTTGCAGAGTGAGGGCAGATCCATCCTGAGCATCTAAGTGTGAGCACACCTACCTTGCAGTGCTAATCTGTCCTTCCTCATCTTTCTCCAGAGCCAGCAAATTAGGTGATATTCTCGTGGGTACGATCAAAACTATCAGATCAGCCATGATCTTATTGAATGGCGGAGCAGGCTTGAGGGGCCGTATGGCCTACACCTGCTCCTTTTTCTTATGTACTTCTGGACAATTAGAGTCTTATGGTAAATGTGCCCAGATGAGAGGTAACCTGCAGATTCAACAAAGAAAGAATTAATTTCATCAGTGTTGTAACCCCAAAAAATACCTGATTCAAGTTGCAGCAAGTTGTAATCATGACCAAGCAGAATCTCCTTTTAAAAAAAGAGGATCGAATGTGGCTAACCCAGCTGTACCCTTCACATATAGTTGCATTCCATTGATGTGCTCTGACTGCATTATGAAGCTAGCAAGTAATTTAAGTGTTTTTAAGGATATTAATGTGCCAAGTCCACACCTTCATGCAAAGCGCAGCTGATACCTGGAATGGTGTTTTGGGTGGGGGAGGAGGGGCAAAAAGACTTGAACCACTCAAGAGACAGTTAGATGCTGTATTTAGGGGGTTATTCAACATTCTCTAAGCAAGATGAGCTTGATGGAGCAAATGAATTCCCTAAGCTGTTTTTGAGAACCTTATATATTCTGCCTCTTTCAACTTTCCAAAACAAAATATATTTCTAATTGTAGGGGTGGGGGTTCATGCGTGGAAACATTCGCAGATAAACCACCAGGGAAGGCCTCTAAAAGTCTTTGATGTGGTCAATTGCCATTACGTAAATGCTGATTTATTTTACACAACTTAAAAGATCTTTGTTACGGGGGTCTATCTATGATTCTATGATTCTATAAGAAAAAAAAAACCAGGCCTGCAGTGCAGTATCCTTTTGTTTTCTGCATTAGCAGCAAGCTGCTGTTGAATGAATGCCAGTTTATTTTGTAAATGATTGTTCCAAGTCCGGCAGGTGATTCATTTCTTTTATGGACGCGTTTATTTATACTTCCAAAATAGCCACCAAGCTCCACCCTTTGTTTCTGAATGGTCCCCTTGGAGGATAAGCCACGCCCTGAAGTTTCACAGGAATGTGTAACTGGAACCACCTATCTCAAAGTCTCACTGACTTTGCAAATTGTAACTCGATCCACTTTAACTTCCTGAAGCGACAGAGGACAGAGCTCCCCAGAAGACAGCAAGAGCCAGCCAACATGCCTTACCCAGTCCAAGTACATCCCTCCCCCAGCTGAAGTGCCTCACCCAGGCCAAGTACATTCCTCCTCCAGCCAAAGTGCATTAACTCAGACCAAGTACATGCCGCCCCCCCAGCCGAAATGCTTTAACTCAGTCCAAGTGCATGCCCCCACAGCCGAAGTGCCTTACCCCAGCGCAAGTGCATCCTCCACCACCCCACCCCCATCCCCCACACCATAGATGGGGCATTGTGTACGGATTGTTTTCAGGTTTATTGGGTATGAAATTAATAGTGACAGTGCCGTGACTTCTGAATATCATCCACTCCAACAATGTCCCTTGTAGAAGGTTGGAGGAACATGATCCGTCTTCCCCGAGTTCCCTCTCTGGCCTTCGACCGCACCCACCCACCCCTGCCACCTGTGTTTCTCTCTCTCTCGCTCTCCCCCCAGCCCCTCTCTCTCTCCCCACCCCCTCCAGCCCCTCTCTCTCCCCCCCCCTCCAGCCCCTCTCTCTCCCCCCCCCCCAGCCCCTCTCTCTCTTTCCCCCCCCCTCTCTCTCTCCCCCAGGCACTTTCTCTCCCACAGCCTCTCTCTCCCACCCAAGTCTCTCTCTCCCCCTCCAGCCTCTCTCCCCGCACCCCCCCCAGCCCCCCTCTCTCTCTCCGCACCCCCCAGCCCCTCTCTCCCTGCCCCCCCAGCCCCTCTCTCTTCCCCCCCAGCACCTCTCTCTCCGTCTCCCCCCCCAGCTCCTCTCTCTCCGCCCCCCCATCTCCTCTCTCTCCGCCCCCCCAAGTTCCTCTCTCTCTGCCCCCCCCCGCAGCTCCTCTCTCTCTGCCCCTCCCCCCAGCTCCTCTCTCTCTCCCCCCGTCCCCCCAGCTCCTCTCTCTCCCCCGAAGTCTCTCTCTCCCCCCCCAGCCTCTCTCTCTCTCCCCCCAGCCCCTCTCTCTCCGCCCCCCCAGCTCCTCTCTCTCCCCCCGCCAAGCCCCTCTCTCTCCGCCCCCCCCCCCAAAGGTCCAGTTCTGCTATCATCGGGCCCCCCGCCCGCCGTGATCGAGCCCCCGCCCTGCCGCCATAGGGCCGCGCCCCACCGCCATCGGGCTCAGGACTGCCGCCATCGCCACCCCCGCACCATCAGGCCCACGCCAGCCGGGGGAAGAGAGTCGGAGCCTCAAGTCCTGCTGCTCGGCACCACGTGCATGGAATGATTCGGGCCGGAAGGGGGGGGTGGTTATCGCCTGTCGGTCAAAAATGTACAGTATGGGCAGTGGGGCGGGGCTTGATGGATGGCTGTCTGTCAAAAAAAGTGCAGTACAAATAGTTAGTCCCTTCTTTTATTGTAATAACATATATTGAGGAATTTCATTCCCTTATCATTTCCTAACTGCTTTAGCTCAAATGTCAGCTTTTGATGAGATTAACATATCATCTGAAGGATAGAATTTGTTTCATGTTATTTAGAGATACTTTATGATTCATTGCAATTTCCAATTACCAAGAAAAAAATGGATTTCCAATTGGAACAAACCTTCCTTTTCGGAAGCACTGAAACCTTGGATCTAATTCCCCAGAGAAAGCTTACTAAACATGTAGTTTTACTTTTTGTGCTTATTGCTTTGTACTTTCCTTCTTAAGTAAGAAAATTAATCAGCAACAGCAATATCTGCGGCTTTATGGAGATTAACAAACAAAATAAATTAAAAAGGAATGTGAGACATGTTTACAAAAGATTTTTACAGTGACATGCCAATTGTTTAATTCTTTCAGTTCATTGTTAATACTGTGTGAATTATTGAGCACTCAGCAAGGGTTTGAACAGAAAGATGTGAGTGCTCACCCATGAACAACATATTAAAGGCTGGAGTTTCTTCAAAACAGCACAAATGTAAGAACTGGCTTTACAAAATCTGTTCCGTTATTGTCATGTATGCAAACTCTTTGTATTCACTATGTAACTATGTACGATGCACCACCTGAGGCGCTGCAGTTGGAGGCTCCAGGGGTTTCCTGCCTTGGTGTGCAGGGGCATATAAAAGGCGGCCAGCCATGCTGCTCCTCACTTTACAGTGGTATTAAATGGACTGAAGTCACACAGCTCTTACTCACAGTACAAGGCCTCATGGAGTTATTCGATGATAATTGCAGACTTAATAGTTATATCTGTCCGTGTTCTGTAATCCAAGAACTCTATGGGTTATGGCTATTTTATACACACTTTTGTAGTACTTCTCTTTGCCGAGCTAAATTTCCTATGTTGAACAGTTTGTTTATTGATTACCTTTATTGTGAAGAATGTCACTAAATATGCAAAGACATCACCAGCTGTTTCGAGCTTTTAGTTACCCTTAACCCTGGCCATTTCACAAAACATAGACATGGAACAAAATACAGCTGGTGCATTTAACAATGGATGATGAGGGGTATATTACAATGTGTATGGGCTGTTGCAAACTATTTTTTGCATTATACTTTCATGCATAGCTGCAACAACTACTGGCCTAGATCCAACAGCATACCCTCACGCAGTTCTGCAGTTAAACCTTGTGCCATGGTTATTCAATTTATAGGTTTTGTGAGTACTCTTACATTTCTGATAAGCCATATATTCAGCAACAGAGGAACAGCAGTAGGCTATTCAGCCTCTCGAGCCTGTTATACCATTCAATTAGATCATGACTATCTTAACTCCATCTACCCACCTTGGTTCTGTAACCCTTAAGCCTGCCGAACAAAAATCTATCAATCTCAGTTTTGAAATAATTTAATTGACCTAGCCTCAACAGCTTTTGGGGGAGAGAGTACCAAACTTCCACTGCCCTTTGTGTGAGGAAGTGCTTCCTGACATTACCACTGAAAGGCTTAGCTCTAATTTTAAGGTTATGCCCGCTTGTTCTGGACTCCCCCAGTAGAGGAAAACATTTCTCTCCATCTACCCGACCAAATCCTGTAATTAACTTAAACACTTCAATTTGATAAAAGCTGTATTTATTCTTGAGCTAAGTTCTTTGGCTACTGTGGGAAATTGCTAGAGAAGGATTCAGAACAGCATGACCTTTTATCTGGTTCACTGGACAAATGGAGCAAATATGAGAACAACAGTTAAAAGAAAAACAACTTTCTTTCAATCAACTGAGGATTCCTTTAGATCCACAAACAAACCGGGCTAACATTTTGCATAAGTTGAAATGTTACAACTATTGTGTTCCGAACACAAGTGAGACTGCGCACAGCGAGGGTAAAGTAACAGTGACCTCAGTCTTTATTAAGACACTCCAGAGTCAGGAACAGGCCTTAGGGGCCGGCTTATATACAGTGCTCCCAAGGGATGCTGGGATCCCTTGGGACTTCAAGGGATGTGCTCCCTGGTGGCAGAACATGGGAGTGTATGCTTTACAGATACACAACATCACTCACCCACAAAGTCAAAGTGAAAACTATTTACAAGGTGAGGCAGTCGGGAGCCTTTCTTTCCCTGGTGGACCACCTCGGTACAAATGTTTGTTCTGGTGTGTTGGCTGTGCCCTCGCTGGGCTGGCGTGTTGTTGGTCCTGCAGGGCTGCTGGGTGAGCCTGGCCTTGCTGGGCTGTTGGGCGTGATGGGTTTGATTTCCTGGTCCGGGGTGGTGTCGTTGATCCTTTGGGTGTGAGTTGTGGGCTCGAAAAAGGTGGTGTCTGCTGTGGGTTGTTCAGGGTAGTCTGTGAACCGTAGCCTCATTTGGTCCAGATGCTTTCTGCAAATTTGTCCATTGTCTAGCTTGACTACAAACACCCTATTCACTTCTTTAGCTATCACCGTGCCCGCGATCCACTTGGGACCATGTCCATAGTTTAGCACATACACTGGGTCATTCAGATCAATTTCCCATGACACAGAGCCTGCTCTCTACCTGATCATGCAGGTTGGGGTGAACCAGCGAGAGTCTGGTTTTAAGTGTCCTTTTCATGAGTAGCTCAGCTGGGGGCACCTCTGTGAGCGAATGGGGTCTCGTGCGGTAGCTGAGTAGTACTCGGGACAGGCGGGTTTGGAGTGAGCCTTCTGTGACTCATTTAAGGCTCTGATTGATTGTTTGTACTGCCCACTCTGCCTGCCCATTGGAGGCTGGTTTAAACGGGGTCGAGGTGACATGTTTGATCCCATTGCGGGTCATGAATTCTTTAAATTCGGCACTGGTGAAACATGGCCCGTTGTCACTGACCAGTATGTCAGGCAGGCCCTGGGTGGCAAACATGGCCCTCAGGCTCTCAATGGTGGCGGTGGCGGTGCTTCCCGACATTATTTCACATTCAATCCATTTTGAAAAAGCATCCACCACCACCAGGAACATTTTACTGAGAAACAGGCCCGCATAGTCGACATGGATCCTCGACCATGGTCTGGAGGGCCAGGACCACAAACTTAGTGGTGTCTCTCTGGGCGCGTTGCTCAACTAAGCACACACGCTGCATTGCCGTACACAGGACTCTAATTCAGAGTCGATACCGGGCCACCACACGTGGGATCTGGCTATCGCTTTCATCATTACTATACCCGGGTGTGTGCTGTGGAGATCCGAGATGAACGTCTCCCTGCCCTTTTTGGGTAGCACTACACGGTTACCCCACAACAAGCAGTCTGCCTGAATGGACAGCTCATCCTTTCGCCGCTGGAACGGCTTGATTAGCTCTTGCATTTCAATGGAGATGCTGGCCCAGCTCCCATGCAGTACACAATTTTTTACTAGGGACAGCAGAGGATCTTGGCTGGTCCAAGTCCTAATCTGGCAGGCCGTGACAGGTGATTTATCATTTTCAAACGCTTCCATGACCATCAACAAGTCTGCGGGCTGCGCTACCATCAATAAGTTTGCAGGCTGCGCCATTTCTACCCCCGTGGTGGGCAATGGTAGCCGACTGAGAGCATCCGCACAGTTCTCGGTGCCTGGCCAGTGGCTGATGGTACAGTTATACGCTGATAGCGCGAGTGCCCATCTTTGTATGCAGGCTGAGACATTAGTATTTATCCCCTTGTTTTCAGCGAACAGGGATATGAGGGGCTTGTGATCGGTTTCCAGCTCAAATTTGAGGCCAAACAGGCACTGATGCATTTTCTTTACCCCGAACACACACACTAATGCCTCTTTCTCAATCATGCTGTCGGCCCTCTTTGCCTTAGCAAGCTCCTGGAAGCATAGGCGACAGGTTGCAACTTCCCCGCAACATTAGCTTGTTGTAATACACACCCGACTCCATATGACGACGCATCACATGCTTGCACAAGTCTTTTACACGGGTTATACAATAGAAGCAGATTGTTGGAACATAAAATGTTTCTGACTTTCTCAAAAGCAATTACTTGTTTTTTTTCCCCATACCCAGTTCTCACCTTTATGCAATAACACATGCAGGGGCTCTAAGAGGGTGCTTAACCCCGGTAGGAAGTTACCAAAATAGTTGAGGAGTCCCAGGAACGACCGCAGCTCCGTTCTGTGGCCTGGGAGCATTCCTGATATCCTCTGTCTTGGCGTCTGTGGGCCGGATGCCATCCACCGTGATCTTTCTCCCTAAAAACTCCACTTCTGTCGACCTCTTCAGCTGCAGCCCTACGCGATCCAGTCACTGGAGGACCTCCTCCAGGTTTTGTAGGTGCTCGACGGTTTCCCGACCCGTGACCAATATGTCGTCCTGAAAAACCACCATGCATGCTACCGACTTGAGTAGGCTCGCCATGTTTCTCTGGAAGATCGCTGCAGCCGACTGAATTCCAAATGGGCATCTGTTGTAGATGAACAGTCCCTTGTGCGTGTTGATGCAGGTGAGGCCCTTCGAAGACTCCTCCAGCTCCTGTGTCATGTAGGCCGAAGTCAGGTCGAGCTTGGTGAACGTCTTGCCTCCTGCCAGCGTCGCAAATAGGTCGTCTGCCTTAGGTAGCAGGTATTGGTCCTGTAGCGAGAAACGATTAATATTTACTTTATAATTGCCGCAAATCATGACCGTGCCATCACTTTTGAGTACAGGAACAATCGGGCTGGCCCACTCGCTGAATTCCACTGGGGACATGATGCCCTCGCGTTGCAGCCTGTCCAGCTCGATTTCCACTCTCTCCCTCATCATGTGAGATACCGCTCGCACCTTGTGGTGAATGGATCGTGCCTCTGGGAGCAAATGGATCCGCACCTTCGCCCTGGAAAAGGTTCCAATGCCTGGCTCAAAAAGGGAAGGAAATTTGTTAAGAACCTGGGTACATGAGGCCGCATCAACATGTGATAGCGCTCGGATGTCATCCCAGTTCCAGCGGATTTTGCCCAGCCAGCTCCTTCCAAACAGTGTGGGGCCATCGCCCAGGACAATCCAGAGTGGCAGTTCATGCACCGTGCCCTCGTAGGTGACCTGAACCATGGCACTGCTCAGGACAGCGATGAGCTCTTTGGTGTACGTTCTCAGTTTCGTGTGGATAGGGCTCAGGGCTGCCCTGAGTGCATTGTTGCACCACAGTCTCTCAAACATCATTTTACTCATGATGGATTAGCAAGTGCCAGTGTCCAGTTCCATGGCTACAACTAAGCCATTCAATTTTACATTTAGCATTATAGGTGGACATTTCATCAAAAATGTGTGCACCCCGTATACTTCAGCATCTGCCTCCTCTCTCTGAGGCTTGAAATTGCTTTGATCCACCGTGGACCGATCTTCCTCTGCCACGTGGTGGTTAGCAGGTTTTGCAGAGCGTGCAGCTCTTCTGCAAGCTCGTTGGAGGTGCCCCATTGTTCCACAGTTCTTGCAAACATACCCTTTGAAGCGGCATGAATAGGTTGAATGAAAGCCTCCACAATGCCAACAAGGTGTGAATTGCCTTGCATTCATCCTTTGTTGCGGACTCTGAGTCATCTGGGTCACCTGAGGCCTGCTAGCAGTTGCAGACTCATAGTTTCTGCCCTGTACATTTCTGCTCGCAAACATAATTCCAGTTAATTTATGAACATTGCTAGCACTTGTGTGCTGAGAGATTTGTTTGGTGTTATCACTGGTGGACATAAATGCCTCTGCTATCGCAATGGCCTTACTGAGGGTCGGTGTCTCTACAGTCAAATGTTTTCATAGGCTGGTGTCGTGGCCAATGCCCAGTACAAAAAAGTCTCTGAGCATTTGCTCCAGGTAGCCATCAAACTCACATTATCCTGCAAGTCGCCTTAGCTCAGCGACATAGCTCGCCTCTTCCTGACCTTCATATCGCTGGCACATGTAGAACTGATACCTCGCCATCAACACGCTCTCCCTCGGGTTAAGATGCTCCCGAACCAGTGTACAGAGCTCCTCATATGACTTATCTGTGGGTTTCACCAGAGCCAGAAGATTCTTCATGAGGCTGTAGGTCGGTGCCCCGCAGACTGTGAGGAGGACCGCTCTCCTTTTTGCAGCGCTTCCTTCTCTGTTCAGCTCTATTGCTACAAAGTACTGGTCTAGCCATTCGACATAGGCTTCCCAGTCCTCACCCTCTGAGAGCTTCTCCAGGATGCCCACAGTTTGCTGCATTTTTGCTTTGGATTCGTATACTCGTCGCCAGTTATTGTGTTCCTAATACAAATGAGACTGTACACAGGGAGGTTAAAGTAACAATGACCTCAGTCTTTATTAAGACACTCCAGAGTCAGGAACAGGCCTTAGGGGCCAGCTTATATACAGTGCTCCCAAGGGATGCTGGGATCCCTTGGGACTTCAGGGGATGCGCTCCCTGGTGGTGGAACATGGGAGTGCATGCTTTACAGATACACAACAACAACCACATTTTAAAGGCATTCATTAACTCATAATACAATAATAAAATGGCGACTAATTTATCAAGGTAATGAAATCCATATAGATCTTGCAGCAGGTAGCCCAAGTAATTTCCTGCAGTTTACTTCTAAAATAGTAAATTGAACTGCTGATTGTTGTGTTCATACTCTATTTATTTGTTACAGCTCACTGGACGGCATAAGGACCCTGCGGGAGCTATTCACAGTTGCTGTATTCATGCTGGTTCCTGCCGGTTTGGGACACCATTTTGGGTTGTATAAAAGCGCAGTTAAGTTTAGTTACTTTACTCCTGGCTCAGTTTCTCAGTTATTTAAACGTACACAACATCATTTGGTGACAAGGATGAATCAAATTAACCTCCATACACCACCCCCCCCCCCATCCATGCCTCACCCTCGCCCACCATCCCCCCCACCCACCCCCCGCATTTCCTCTCCACACCTGGGGCCCCTCCAATTCCATGGGCGAGATGGATAAAAAGTTTTTCTACGTACATCACGGCGAGTGGGTTAGATGGCGACAACGTAACACCAGTTCACCACCGTGCAATACTCATCCACTGCCTCGGCACCGAAGGCCAACGCATCTTTGGCCAAATCGAAGACAAGGAGTCCTACGACAAAATGGTAAGCGCCATAGAGCAATATTTTGGGCCAAAGAAAAGTATTGTGATGGCAAGATACCAATTTCATCAAAGGGGGCAAGGGAACAGTGAACCAATCAGACAGTGTATCATTTCATTAACTGAACTGGCCACTACGTGTAACTTTGGAGCACTCACAGACGAACTGATCAGGGTTCAAATTATTGAGAAAATAAAGATCCCCTGCATTCAGGAACGCTTGCTAATGGAGGAATGCAAAATGACATTGGACAAAGCAACTAATTTGGCCATGCAAATTGAATAGCGCTTTCCAAATCAAAAGCGATCAGATCCCCTGCTCCCTTGTACAGCAGACTTCAAATACAGCCCATGTGCAAGGCATTCGTCCAAAGCGGAAATCAGAGCACACACCCGGGGCTAGTAATAAGCCACCCACTACGGGTCGCAGGCTTAACTTCCACTGCTTTAACTGTGGGGACAAACCATACTCAGCAAAGAATCCTAACTGCCCTACACATGGGAAGAAATGCTCCGCATGTGGTAAAATGTGGTATATGTCACTCATCGCAACATATTCGACATGTGGACAATCCCAATAGTGATGAATCCAGTATGGTTTACACCGTTAGTGACATTTCGCACATCGGTTCGGGAAAATCCAAGGACTGTGACGTAAATATTGACAGCACGCTCATCTGCCTCCTCATTGACCTTGGAGCCAAAGTCTCCATATTGAGCGAGGTTGTGTACAAAACCCACTTCATGCTCTGTCAGTTGCAGCCCGCAACTTCCACTCTACATGTGTATTCCGACTCCAAAATTGGGGTCATATCTGTCCCGATATACTACAAGGACATAACATTGGGAACTTTTCCCTTCATGTCACGAAGGAACGAAGCCTCATAGGTATTGACCTTTTTGACAAGCTTGGGTTCAAAGGTGTACACGGTAGACTTTGACAAGCAGTATCCCTCAATCTTCACAGGGTTTGGAGTGACAACAAAATTCTGCCGTCGTCCCCACGTTGACCCTTCCATCAAACCGGTTACGCAGCGACTTCGCTGTCTCCCATTCGCAGTTCACGACTAATTATCCGCAAAATTAATGCAACTCTAATTTCAGGGAATCATTGAGAGCATCGAATCCTCGCCCTGGATTTTGAACCTCGTCATTCTTGGTGTAAAAATGGGGAGATCCACCTATGCATCGAAAAGAAGGAGGTCATCAAGGCCATCATCCCTGACAAGTACCCTCTTCCTACCATCAACGAACTGTCTTCAGAATTCCACGGCTCAATAGTTTTTACGAAACTCGACATGCACCACAGTTACCTGCAAATACCCTTAGCGGAGGACAGCAAACCGCTTACGGCATTCATGATGTATGATAGTCTGTATCAGTATTGACGCATGCCCTACGGAGTATCTTCTGCACCAGGTGCATTTCAGAAGATTGTCACTACTATGCTAGCAGGCATAGAGGGAGCCCTCAAACTGCTTGATGCGACTTCACACAGTTATGTCTAGACTTGCTACACATAACATTACAATTAATATAAGTATACAGTTGCTGCTGGAGATATAAACTTTCTGGGCTACAGAGTCACAGCACAAGGACGCTTGACGTCATTGACGCGATCCAGCGAATGCAGTAGTCTAGCAAAGTCAAAGAGCTTTCATCGTTCCTCGGTACTTGCAACTTCTACCTGAAGTTTGTCCCACACTACGCGCACATTGCCGAACCACTTCGCAAGTTGATGCGCAAGGACGTCCCTTGGGAATGGACAGATTCCCAGACTCAGGCATTCAACACGCTTAAGGAGAAAATCACATCCCCACCTATCCTCGCACACTTTGATCCAAATGCCACTACGTATGTCACCACAGATGCATAAGGCACCGCCATGGATGCTGTACTCTCGCAATGGATTGACGGCCTGGAACACCCAGTCGCCTTCGTTACAACAAGTTCAGTGACCTGATCAATGGTCGTCACTATTCTGCAGCATATGTTCATGGAGTGGGGCCTCCCAGAGGTCATAATCACTGACAATGGACCACAATTTGTGTCCGATCAGTTCACGGATGTCCTCATTCTTCAAGCTATCGAGCATCGCCTTACTGCTCGGTTCAATCCTCAAAGCAACGGAGGTGTTGAGCGTTTTAATTGCATCATCAAAGAGGGTTTCAAAGCCAACCTCGCAGCAGGCCAAACATTTGACAAAACGGTGCAAACCATTCTCCGCACATATCGTTCGACAAAGCACTTGCTGATGGGGAAGCCACCCGCTGAGCTCATGATTGGGCGGAATCTTCGCTGGCTACTGGACATTCTCAAACCCCCAGCTAAACCTAGCCCGAAGAGACCAACAGGATGGAATAGAGGCACCGTTCTGTTCCCCAACCAAAACCTAAAGCAAATACCGCAAGCTCCACACTGGTCTCAGCATATCAGAACACGACCTAGTTATCTCAAGGACTTTGTCTGTACATAGACTGTGGTTTTAAAAAGGAGGGAAATATGTTGTTTTCATACTCTATTTATTTGTTGCAGCACACTAGACTGGAAATAGGACCCAGCGGGAGCTAGTCATAGCTGCAGTACTCATGCTGGTTCATGCTGGTTTGGGGCACCGTTTTGGGTTGTATAAAAGCACAGTTAAGTTGTTACTTTACTCCTGGCTCAGTTTGTCAGTTATTTACGCATACACAACACTGATAGTCTTTAAATCCATAAATCATGTAGTTGCCACATTACCAAGGGTCCACCAGCATCATTATTTTAAAGGTTAAGTGGCAGTGGCGATAAACGTTGCACTAAGTTAGGAAATTCACGATCGCTATTGATTTTGATGAGGCGGAGCTATGAGAATTAAATTGTCACTGTTTCAGGGATGATACTAGCAAAGTGGTCTGCACAGAGTGGACTTAAAGAGCGGTTTATTTGGGAATTTTGAAAATGTGGGAATTTGGATAAGAGGGCGAACGAGTTGTAGCTGAACTGTAAACTAAGTTCCTTAAATACAAATTTAATTACATTTAATTAAGTAGAACAAGGTCATATAGGGATGGCAGTGCAGGTGGTGTGCCGCAACTGCAGCCTGTGGGAATTTGTGGAGAGCATTGTGATCCCGGAAAACCACGCTTGTGGTACGTGCCTGCATCTTGAGGAACTTCAGCTCAGATTTGTTGAGTTAGAGTCTGAAGTGCAGACATTGCGGGGCAGCAGGGAGGGGGAGAACTACCTGTACACTTCGATCCAGGAGGCAGTCACACTCCTTAGGTTAGGTAGTGGTGCAGGTCTGGTTAGTGGTCAGGGACAGGTGGGTGTGACTGCAACTCAGGCAGGTAAGGGGACCTTAGGTGCTGTGCTGGAGGAGCTTCGGGTTTTACCCTAATCAAACAGTTACAAGGTTTTTGCTGCCTGTGTGGATGAGGGAAAAGCCTGCAAGATGGATGAGCAGACTGACCATGGCACCATGGTGCAGGAGGCCATTCAAGTGCAGGAAATGAAAAGGAATTTAGTTGTGGTGGGAACAGTATAGTCACAGTGATAAATATTGTTCTCTGCAGCCGCGACCGGGAGTTTTGAAGGTTGTGTTGCCTGCCCAGTGCCAGGGTGAAATACATAACATGACATAAGAAATAGGAGCAACAGTAGGCCATTTAGCCCCTCCAGCCTGCTCCGCCTTTCAAAAGATCATGGCTGATCTGATTGTGGACTCAGCTCCACTTCCCTGCCCGCTCCCCATAATCCTTTACTCCCTTATCACTCAAAAATCTGTCTATCTCCGCCTTTAAATATATTCAATGACCCAGCCTCCACAGTTCTCTGGGGCAGAGAATCCCATAGATTTACAACCCTCTGAGAGAAGAAATTTTTCCTCATCTCAGTTTGAAATGGGCGGCCCCTTATTTTAAGACTATAGGCCCAAATTTCCCCAGTCACCTAGAGCGGCGTAGTTAGCCGTGGTACGCCAACTTCATGGGGCAAAAAAAGCACCGAAAATTTACCTTTTAATTTGGCTGCTCCTTCATTCTTCTGGTGACATGGCGTGGCGCTGCCGAGACTGCGGGGGCACAGCTTCGGTCGCGCTTGCTCAGTGCAGCCGGCAAGGGGGGGGTGCTTAGGCCCAGCGTCTTCTCGAGTGCCAGCAGGGGGAACGCATGTCCGTTCAGCGTACGCACATGCGCAATGCGCGTTTCAGATGGAGCAGCAAGCTTGGCAATTGGCCAATTAAAGGGAGAGCGTCCTCAGTGTCTCAGCAGCATTGGCACTGGATCATATTTAAAGGTAAGGTGTGAATAGTGATTATTGGATGACTGAGGGAGTGGGAAGGAGTGCTGCATAGGTGGAAGAAAGGTGAGAGCTGTAATTTTTCAAGATTACCTGAGTGTAAGTCCAATACACCAATGACGCAAGAGTGTGCAACAAGAACAAAGAATTTCCTCCATGAGGAAGTGAAGAAACTAGTTACTGTCATTGAGGACAGATGACTGGAGCTGGATATCAGTAAGAGCGGTCCCACAAAAGTTCCTCCCAAAGAAATGAGAAGAAGATGGAACCTAGTTGCAGAAGAATACTCCGCAGGGGTGAATACCGCAAGATCTGGAAGCCAGTGCAAAAAGAAATGGCAGGACATTGATCAAGTAGTGAGTGTAAGTAATCTCTTCATCTTTAAATAGAATTGCAATTGAAAATGTGACCATCTGTATATGTCCCACCCATCAGAAGTGCATCATGTGTGAATAGTTATCTTTTCATCTTTGCAGAAGAAATTGCCCCACAACAAAAGGGAAAGGCTTAAACAGGAAGAGGGCCGCTAAATCTGCACCAACTATCACCCCTGGAACAGAGGGTCGCTGCCTTGCTGAGTCACACCTGCAGAAAAAGAATCAGCTCTGCACAAGCTGGACCCACACGCAAGGGTGAGGGTGAGTCATTAAAATACATCGTCGCCCTTCAAATCAACCTGCTGACTGGCCTGATACGTGTGAGACTACTCATGCCACCCATGCTGCCCCCTCCTGTGCTGCTAACCATTTGACTGTTCTGATGTATTTTGCAGAAGAAGGAGACACTCCTGAACATCCTGAAGATTCACCAGAAGATCCAGATGCATGCGCTCCAGACCAAGGCAGGTGGGGGGAGGAGGGGTCCATGGAAATGTGTTCACGGGAGAATGCTGATCGTGATCTGGATCAGTCCATAGTACAGGGCAACACACTGCCAGAAACCTCCACGAGCTCCGCGGCGACATTCCATGGTTTCACACCTTGCGAGGTTGATGGTCCCAGTGGCGGTGGTGAAATGCATGTTGGAACACCCAGTGCCCCACCATCCCAGCCTGTGCCTCGTACTGGAGGGGTGCCACCAGGCAGATCCACGACAAGGGGAAGGAGAAGCCGACCAGTCTCTCCTGAGATGCAGCCTCCATCAGATGTTAATCAGATTATGTCATTGGGTGAGAAGACCAATGCCCTTACAAGATCATTCGTGGCCACCATCAGTGGGGTGCGTGATGAGGTAGCGACACTGTCGAGAGAAATATCAGCACTGAGATGGGACCTGAGGGCCGGCATTTCAGAGTGTGTGCAAATGATGGCAGATGCCATGAGGGAGCTAGCTTCTGCAATAAGGGTCCAAAGGCAGGATACTCAAATGCCATTCCCACTTCAATCCACGCACCAGTTACCGGTGAGATCCAAGCCGGGCCCCCAACTCCTCCACCACCATCACCGATCCTATGAGGAAGTGCACTTTCCCTGAGATGTGGGTGAGGGATGGGTGCAGCCTTTCTTTGCTGTTGTTACTGTTGTTGCTGTTGTTGTTGTTATTGTTGTTGAAGTACATTGTAAACTTTCCAATAAAAGATATTTTGCATTATGACTGAATCATGTTCCATTATCACCACACAACATTTAGGAACAACTGTAAAAAAAAACATCCCTCACCCCTAAAGTCATGCATGCCTGCCACCCCTTGCCCTAGCTGAAGGGCTAGTCTGTGCGTTCTGCAGTCGGCAAGGCAGAATTGCTCTATTTTCAGTAGCTGATTTATCTTTCCTTTATTTTTGATGATGTTGTTAAGATATTGTGCTGAAGATGTTGTGATGTTGTGCTGATGCTGTGTAGGTGTTTAGTGCTTTAGAATCCTCTAACTCACCTTCCCTGCAGCCCCCCCTCCCCCGCCCTCCCCCCCTTATCTCTGGCTACCTGTGCTGATTTCTTAAATATAGGTAAGCTTTTTCTGTGCCTATAAAAGTGATAACATACGCTGGCCTAAGTTAGTTTGGAGTAACTTTTAGCTGTCCAAATTTGCTTCTATGGCCAAAACAGGTGTAAGTAGCTTGTCACGCCCCCTTTTGGAGAAAAAAAACTAAACTAAATAAAACCTAACTAACTGACTTACACTGGAGCAAGTTAAATGGGGAATTTTGCAATTTTTAAGTTACTCCAAAAAAAGCTACTTGCTCCAAAAAAGCGGGGCAACTCCTGGGGAAATTTGAGCCCGAAGTCCCCTACTTTTAATTGCCCTATGAGTGGAAATATCCTCTCTGCATCCACCTTGTTCAGCCCCCTCATTATCTTTCAATAAGAGGACCTCTCATTCTTCTGAGCTCCAATGTGTATAGGCCCAACCTACTCAACCAAGAAGTCAACCCCCTCAGCTCCGGAATGAACCTAGTGAGCCTTCTCTGAACAGCCCCCAATGCAAGTATATCCTTCCTTAAATACGGAGACCAAAACTGTATGCAGTATTCCAGGTGTGGCCTCACCAATACCCTGTACAGTTGTAGCAGGACTTCTCTGCTTTTATACTCTATAATGTAAAACTAGGGGACATACTTTTGGAATAAGGGGCCGCCCATTTTAAACTGAGATGAGGAGAAATTTCTTCTCTCAGAGGGTTGTAAATCTATGGGATTCTCTGCCCCAGAGAACTGTGGAGGCTGGGTCATTGAATATATTTAAGGCGGAGATCGACAGATTTTTGAGTGATAAGGGAGTAAAGGATTATGGGAGCAGGCAGGGAAGTGGAGCTGAGTCCATGATACTCTTTTATACTCTACCCCCCTTGCAATAAAGGCGGACATTACATTTGCCTTCCTGATTACTTGCTGAACCTGCATACTAACTTTTTGTAATTCATGCAATAGGACCCTCCAGGTCTCTCTGTACTGCAGCACTTCACAATTTTTCTCCATAAATTATAATTTGCTTTTCTATTATTTTCCCACATTATACTCCATCATTATCAATCATTAAGGATGAAATAGCAGCACATTTGGAAAGCAGTGACAGAATCGGATCGAGTCAGCATGGATTTATGAAAGGGAAATCCTGCTTGACGAATCTTCTGGAATTTTTTGAGGATGTAACTAGTAGAGTGGACAAGGGAGAACCAGTGGATGTGGTGTATTTGGACTTTCAAAAGGCTTTTGACAAGGTCCCGCACAAGAGATTGGTGTACAAAATCAAAGCGCATGGTATTGGGGGTAATGTACTGACATGGATAGAGAACTGGTTGGCAGACAGGAAGCAGAGAGTCGGGATAAACGGGTCATTTTCAGAATGGCAGACAGGTACTAGTGGGGTGCCGCAGGGCTCAGTGCTGGGACCCCAGCTCTTTACATATACATTAACGATTTGGATGAAGGAATAGAGTGTAATATCTCCAAGTTTGCGGATGACACTAAACTGGGTGGCAGTGTGAGCTGTGAGGAGGATGCTAAGAGGCTGCAGGGTGACTTGGACAGATTAGGTGAGTGGGCAAATACATGGCAGATGCAGTATAATGTGGATAAATGTGAGATTATCCATTTTGGGGGCAAAAACACGAAGGCAGAATATTATCTGAATGGCGGCAGACTAGAAAAAGGGGAGGTGCAACGAGACCTGTGTGTCATGGTTCATCAGTCACTGAAAGTGGGCACGCAGGTACTGCAGGCGGTAAAGAAGGCAAATGGTATGTTGGCCTTCATAGCTAGGGGATTTGAACATAGGAGCAGGGAGGTCTTACTGCAGTTTACAGGGCCTTAGTGAGGCCTCACCTGGAATATTGTGTTCAGTTTTGGTCTCCTAGTCTGAGGAAGGACGTTCTTGCTATTGAGGGAGTGCAGCGAAGGTTCACCAGACTGATTCCAGGGATGGCTGGGCTGTCATATGAGGAGAGACTGGATCAATTGGGCCTTTATTCACTGGCGTTTAGAAGGATGAGAGGTGATCTCATCGAAACATATAAGATTCTGACGGGACTGGACAGGTTAGATGCGGAAAGAATGTTCTCGATGTTGGGGAAGTACAGAACCAGGGGACATAGTCTTAGGATAAGGGGTAGGCCATTTAGGACTGAGATGAGGAGAAACCTCTTCACTCAGAGAGTTGTTGACCTGTGGAATTCCCTGCCGCAGACAGTTGTTGATGCCAGTTTATTGGATATATTCAAGAGGGAATTAGATATGGCCCTTACGGTTAAGGGGATCAAGGGGTATGGAGAGAAAGCAGGAAAGGGGTACTGAAGTAATGATCAGCCATGATATTGAATGGTGGTGCAGGCTTGAAGGGCCGAATGGCCTACTCCTGCACCTATTTTCTATATATCTATGTTTCTATCTGCCAAATTTTTACCCACTCACTTAGCCTGTCTATATCCCTTTGCAGATTTTTTGTGTCCTCCTCACAATTTGCTTTCCCACCCATCTTTGTATCATCAGGAAACTTGGCTACATTATACTCGGTCCCTTCAGCCAAGTAATTAATATAGATTGTAAATAGTTGAGGACACAGCACCGATCCCTGCAGCACTATTTGCCAAATGGGAAATGACCCATTTATCCCGAGTCTCTGTTTTCTGTAAGTTAGCCAATCCTCTATCCATGCATATTACCCCCAACCCTGTGAACTTTTATCTTGTGCAGTAACCTTTTATGTGGCACCTTATCGAATGCCTTCTGGGAATCCAAATACACCACATCCATTGGTTCCCCCTTATCCACTCTGCTTATTACATCTTCGCGGCTGGAGAAGAACTTTGAGTGGGAAGGGGAGTATCCAGTTGTCATGGTCCATGTAGGAACTAATGACATAAGTAGAACTAGGAATGAGGTTCTGCTGAAAGAGTTTGAGGAGTTTGGGTCCAATTTAAAAAGCAGAACCTCAAAGGTAATAAATTCTGGATTGTTACCTGAGCCACACACCAATTGGTATAGGGATAAGCAAATTAGAAAGTTAAATTCGTAGTTCAAAGAGTGGTGTGGGAGGCAGGGGTTTGGCTTCATGGGGCACTGGCACCAGTACTGGGGAAAGAGGGAACTGTTCTGTTTGGACGGGCTCCACTTGAACCGGGCTGGGACTAGTGTCCCGGTGAATCGAATAACTAGGGCAGTAGACAGAGCTTTAAACTAATGAAGGCTGGGGCGGGAGGGGGAGGATTCAGGAAAGAGTAAATATAAAAGCAGCAAGAGAAATGTTAAGGCTCTACAGCAGAGCAGAGTTTTGGCTAAAAATAAGCAGAGCAGACTAGGAAGGGACAGAGAGAGTAACCAAGATAATCAGGCATTACTAACTATGGTGACATCAGGGGAAAATAGAAAAAAGCCAAAGCTAAAAGCACTATATCTGAATTTGTGAAGCATTCACAACAAAATAGATGAATTAATAGCAGAGATAGAAATTAATAGGTTTGATCTAAAGCCATTACGGAGACGTGGTTGCAATGTGACCACGGTTGGGAACTAAATATTCCAGAACACTTAACCTTTAGAAGAGATAGGCAAAATGGAAAAGGAGGAGGGGTAGCCCTGATAATAAAGGATGGGATAAAGACAGTAGAGAGAAAGGATCTTAGTTCGGAAAACTAAGAAGTAGAATCAGTTTGGATGGAGCTAAGAAACTGCAAGGGGCAGAAATCAATGATGGGAGTTGTTTATAGACCCCCAAACATATAGACTGGGCAAACCTAATTTGCAGTAATAGTGTGGAGGACGAATTCATGGAATATATAAAAGATAATTTTCTAGATCAGTATGTTGAGGAACCAATTACAGAATAGGCTATTTTAGATCTAGTATTGTGCAATGAGAAAGGGTTAATTAATAACCTTGTAGTAAAGAGGCCTTTAGGGAAGAGTGACCATAATATTATAGAACGTAACATTAAGTTTGAAAGGGATTTCGTTAAATGCGAAACTAGGGTTTTAAATCTAATCAAAGGAAACTTTGTAGGTCTAAGGGGAGAGTTGGCTAAAGTAGATTGGGAAACTACATTAAAAGGTATGATGGTAGACAAGCAATGGCAAGCATTTAAATAATTAATACATAATTTATAACAAACGTACATTCCTTTAAGGCACAAAACCCCCGCAAGAAAAGTGATCCAACTCTTGATGGGTAACAAGAGAAGTTAAAGATAGTATTGGGAAGAGGCTTATAATGTTGCCAAAAAGAGCAGTAACCCTGAGGATTTCGAGCATTTTAGAATTCAGTAAAGTCGGACCAAGAAATTGATAAAGAAAGGGAAAATAGAATATGAGAGTAAACTAGCGAGAGACATAAAAACAGACTGTAAAAGCTTTTATAGGTATGTAAAAAGGAAAAGATTAGCGAACATAAATGTGGATCCCCTACAGGCTGCGACAGGAGAAATGATAATGTAGAATAGGGAAATGGCAGTGAAATGAAACAAATACTTTATGTCTGCCTTCACTGAAGAAGACACGAAAAACCTTTTGGAAATAGTGGAGTATCAGGGGACTGGCGAGAATGAGTAAATGAAAGACATTAATATTAGTAAAAAAATAGAACTGGAGAAATTAATGGTACTGAAAATTGATAAAACCCTGGAGCTGATGGCCTACATCCTAGGGTTTTGAAAGAGGTGGCTGTAGAGATAATGGATGCATGGTTGACATCGTCCAAAATTCCATTGATTCTAGAACGGTTTCCACAGATTGGAAGGTAGCTAATGTAACTTTGTTATTTAAGAAAGGAGGGAGTGAGAAAATGGGGAACTACAGACCAGTTAGCCTGACATCAGTAGTAGGGAAAATGCTCGAATCTACTGTTAAGGACGTGGTAACAGGGCACTTAGAAAATAATAATAGAATTGGGCAGAGTCAACATGGATTTATGAAAGAGAAATCATGTTTGACAAATCTGTCAGGAGAGTTTTTTGAGGTTGTAACTGGTGGGATAGCTAAGGGGGAACCAGTGGATGTGGTGTATTTGTATTTTCAGAAGGCATTCGATAAGATGCCACACAAGAGATTATTAAACAAAATTAGGGCTCATGGGACTGGGGTAATATACTAGCATGAATTGAGGATTGGTTAACGGACAGGAAACAAAGAGTAGGAATAAACAGGTCATTTTCGGGTTGGCAGGCTGTAACTAGTGGGGTACTGCGAGGATCAGTGCTTGGGCCTCAGCTATTCACAATCTATAACAATGGTTTGGATGAGTGGACCAAATGTAATATATCCAAGTTTGCTGATGATCCAAAGCCATGTGGGAATGTAAATTGTGAGGAGGATGCAAAGAGACTTCAAGGGGGATATATACAGGCTAAGTGAATGGGAAAGAACATGGCAAATGGAATATAATATGGAGAATTGTGAAGTTCAATCCCCTTTGATAGGAAAAATAGAGAAGTAGAGTATTTTTTAAATGGTGAGAGATTGGGGAGTGTTGGTGTTCAAAGGGACCTGGGTGTCCTTGTACACAAATCACTGAAAGTTAATGTTATGTATTTAATCCTTTGTAACCTGCATGACCACCAGAGGGCCCACCTGTTGGAGTCCCAAGGGATCCCAGCATCCCTTGGGAGCACAGTGTATAAGCAGGCCACCCACGAGGTATTTGAACTCTGGAATCTTATTAAAGGAGCTAAGGTCACACTTGTTCATTACACACAGTACTCAGCCTCACCCTTTATTATGAGCATAACAATTGGCGGCGAGATAATGAACAACCGCGCGAAAATGCAAAGAACAGTCGGCATCCTGGAGAAGTTCTCAGAAGGGTATGATTGGGAGACCTTCGTGGAGAGACTCAACCAATACTTCATGGCCAACGAGCTGGAAGAGGATGAGAACGCTACCAAACGAAGGGCGATCCTCCTAACTGTCTGTGGGGCAACAACCTATGGCCTCCTGAAGAATCTCACGGCCCCGGCAAAACCAACAGAGAAATGCTACGAAGAATTATGTACGCTCGTCCGGGAGCACCTAAATCCTAAGGAAAGCGTTTTGATGGCGAGATATCGGTTCTACACATGTCAACGATTGGAGGGCCAGGAAGTGGCGAGCTACGTCGCCGAACTAAGGCGCCTCGCAGGACATTGCGAGTTTGAGGGATTCCTAGAACAAATGCTCAGAGACGTTTTTGTATTGGGCATTGGACATGAGACAATCCTTCGCAAACTGTTGACTGTAGAAACTCCAAATCTAAGTAAAGCCATAACGATAGCCCAGGCATTTATGTCCACCAGCGACAACACCAAGCAGATTTTGCAGAACAAAGAAGTTTCGGTCAGTACTAAGCATAAAGTTACGTCGGTTTTGAGCAGAAATGTACATGGCAGAACATACACGCCGGCTGCTGTAGCCCGACCTCAATTGACCCAGAGTCCACCATCAACTGTTAATGCGAGGCAGTTAACACCCTGCTGGTGCTGCGGAGGTGATCATCGGCCCCATCAATGCCGCTTTAAGCACTATGCGTTGCAGAACAATGGGACACCTCCAACGAATGTGCAGGCGAGCTGCAAACCCTGAAAACCCTGCAAACCACCACGTTGCAGAGGAAGATCAATCTACAGTGGATCAGGCTGAATTGGAAAATCGTACTGAGGAGGCAGAAGTGTACGGGGTACACACGTTCACTACGAAATGTCCACCAATAATGTTGAAAGTTGAACTGAATTGCATTCCAGTATCTATGGAGCTAGACACGGGAGCGAGTCAGTCCATAATGAGTAAAAAGGCCTTCGACAGGCTGTGGGAAAATAAGGCACACAGGCCCAAGCTCAGTCCCATTCACACCAAACTAAGGACTTACACCAAGGAACTAATCCCTGTAATGGGCAGTACAGAAGTCAAAGTCTCCTCCGACGGAACAGTACATGAACTCCCGCTATGGATTGTACCAGTGGATGGCCCCACGTTGTTTGGCAGAAGCTGGCTGGGAAAAATCCGCAGGAACTGGGACGACATCCGAGCGCTTTTGTCCATCAACAACGCCTCATGTACCCAGGCTCTGAGCAACTTCCCATCGTTGTTCAAGCCAGGCATTGGAAGCTTCTCGGGGCGAAAGCGCAGATCCATTTGGTTCCCGGTACGCGACCCATCCACTCCAAAGCTCGGGCGGTACCGTACATGATGCGTGAAAAACTGGAAATTGAGCTGGACAGGCTGCAACATGAAGGCATCATCGCACCAGTGGAATTCAATGACTGGGCCAGTTCGATTGTCCTGGTACTCAAGGAGGATGGCACGATTAGAATTTGTGGGGACCATAAAGTAACGATTAACCGTTTTTCGCTGCAGGACCAGTACCCACTTCCCAAGGCAAATTACCTATTTTGACCCTGGCTGGAGGGAAGACATTCACCAAGCTGGACCTGACCTCGGCCTACATGACACAAGAGCTGGAGGAATCTTCGAAAGGCCTCACCTGCATTAACACGCACAAAGACCTGTTTATCTACAACCAGTGCCCGTTCGGGATTCGTCGGCCACGGCGATCTTCCAACGGAACATGGAGAGCCTGCTAAAGTCGGTTCCTTGTACAGTGGTCTTCCAGGATGACATATTGGTTACAGGTCGGGACACCATGGAGCACTTGAAGAATCTCGAGGAGGTTCTTAGTCGGTTGGATCACGTGGGGCTCAGGTTGAAACGCTCGAAGTGTGTTTTCCTGGCACAGGATGTTGAATTCTTGGGAAGGAGAATCGCAGCAGTTGGCATCAGACCCATTAACGCCAAGGTGGAGGCCATCAAGAACGACCACAGAATGTGACGGAGCTGCGGTCGTTCCTGGGACTCCTTAACTATTTCAGTAATTTCCTACCTGGGTTAAGCACCCTGCTAGAACTCCTACATGCGCTACTGCGCAAGGGAGATGAATGGATACGGGGGAATGCACAAGAGGCTGCCTTTAAGAAAGCCAAAAATCTGTTATGTTCTAACAAACTGCTTGTCCTGTAAAACCCATGTAAAAGATTAGTGCTAGCTTGCGATGCGTCGTCATACGGGGTCAATTGTGTGCTACAACAGGCTAATGAATCGGGGATTTTGCAACCGGTCGCTTATACGTCCAGGAATTTGTCCAAGGCTGAAAGGGCCTACAGCATGGTTGAAAAAGAGGCTCTGGCGTGCGTTTATGAGGTAAAAAAAATGCACCAGTATTTATTTGGCCTCAAGTTTGAGCTTTAAACTGACCACAAGCCGCTCATATAGCTGTTCACTGAGAGCAAAAGGATTAACACCAATGCCTCTGCCCGCATCCAAAGATGAGCGCTCACGCTGTCGGCATACAACTGCGTAATCCACCACAGACCGGGCACAGAGAACTGTGCAGATGCTCTCAGTCAGCTGCCATTGCCCACCACCGGGGTGGAAATGGCACAGCTAACGGACTTGCTCATGGTCATGGAGGCATTCGAGAAAGAGAAGTCCCTCGTTACGGCCCGCCAGATCAGGACCTGGACCAGCCAGGATCCTTTACTGTTCTTGGTAAAAAACTGTGTCCTCCATGGAAGCTGGTCCGGTGTCCGAGTGGAGATGCAAGAGGCGATGAAGTCATTCCACTGACGCAAAGATGAGTAATCCCTGCAGGAGGACTGTCTATTATGGGGCAATCGTGTGGTTTTGCCCAAGAAAGGCAGAAACACATTCATATGTGAACTATACAAAATCCACCCAGGCATCGTAATGAATGAAAGCCATAGCCAGATCCCATGTGTGGTGGCCCGACATCGACTCAGATTTAAAGTCATGCGTGCGCCAGTGCAACACTTGCTCTCAGTTGAGCAATGCACCCAAAGAGACACTGCTAAGTTTGTGGTCATGGCCATCCAAACCGTGGTTGAGGATCCATGTTGACTATGCGGGCCCATTCCTAGGCAAAATGTTTGTCAGTGTCGTGGACACTTACTCAAAATGGATTGAATGTGCAATAATGTCCGTAAGCACGTCCATGGCCACCATTGAAAGCCTACGGGCCATGTTTGCCATGCACAGCTTGCCTGATGTCCTAGTCAGCGACAATGGGTCGTGCTTCACCAGTGCTGACTTCAAGGAATTCATGACCCGCAACGGGATCAAACATGTCACATCTGCCCCGTTCAAGCCCACATCCAACGGCCAGGCAGAACGGGCAGTTCAGACCATCAAACAAAGCTTGAAACATGTGTCAGAAGGCTCCCTGCAGACCCGGTTGTCCTGAGTGCTGCTCAGCTATCTCACCAGACCCCACTCACTCACCGGGATTCCCCCAACTGAGCTGCTCATGAAAAGGGCGCTCAAAACAAGGCATCAACAAAGTGTGTACCATGACCGCGCAAATTTGTCACACGATATTGAGATCAATTATATGTTTGTGCTCAATTATGGACATGGTTCCAAATGGCTTGCTGGCACGCTCACAGCCAAAGAGGGGAGTAGGGTGTTTCAGGTCAAATTGGCCAATGGATAAATGCATAGAAATCAAATTGAAGTTCACCAACAGCTATGAACAACCCGAAGAGGACACCACCAACTTTGACCCTCCAACACGCACACAAGTGGCAACTGACATCATAGTTGACCACGAAACCGAGCTCACCATCCCCAGCAGCCCAGCAAGGCCGGCTGCCCAACAGCTCAGTGAAGAGCTCACCAACCCACCCACACCTGCATTTGTACCGAGACAATCGACGAGGGAGCGTAAAGCCCCAGATCGTCTCACCTTGTAAACAAGTGTACTGTTGACTTCACGGGGGAGTGATGTTATGTATTTAACCCTTTGTAACCTGCATGACACCCACCAGAGGGCCCATCTGTGGGAGTCCCAAGGGATCCCAGCATCCCTTGGGAGCACAGTATATAAGCAGGCCACCCACGAGGTACTTGCACTGTGGAATCTTATTAAAGGAGCTAAGGTCACACTTGCTCATTACACACAGTACTCAGTCTCACCCTTTATTATGAGCATAACAGGTGCATGCAGGTGCAACAAGCAATTAAGACAGCAAATGTAATGTTGGCCTTTATTACAAGAGGATTTGAGTATAAGAGTAAAGATGTTTTAGTGCAATTATATAGAGCCCTGCTAAGACCGCACCTGGAGTATAGTGTACAATTTTGGTCTCCTTACCTAAGGAAGGATATACTTGCCGTCGAGGGAGTGCAATGAAGGTTCACCACACTGATTCCTGGAATGGGGGATTTGTCCTATGAGGAGAGATTGAGTAGACTAGGCTGATATTCTCTAGAGTTTAGAAGAATGAGAGGTGATCTCATTGAAGCATACAAATTCTTACAGGGCTTAACAGGATAGATGCAGGGAGAATGTTTCCCCTGTCTGAGGAGTCTAGAAACAGAGGTCACAGTCTCAGAATAAAGGTTGGCCATTTAAGACTGAGATGAGGAGAAACTTCTTCACTCAGAGGGTGGTGAATCTTTGGAATTTACCCCAGAGAGCTATGGAGGCTCAGTCTTTGAGTATATTCAAGACAGAGAGCGATAGATTTTTAGATATTAATGATATCAAGGGATATGGGGATAGAGTTGGAAAATGGAGTTGAGGTGGAAGATCAGCCATGATCGCATTGAATGGCAGAGCAGGCTCGAGCGACCCGCTCCTAATTCTTATGTAAAGTGGTGCAAAAGTACAAGCCAATGGTGGCGTGGTGTAAATAATGGTTTAGGTCACTTACGCCATAATTTTTCTTTCTTTTGCAGTGTAATACAGGCCCTACAATGTAGATGGCACATGTCTCCAGGAAATTCTGGGATCTGGAATCTTGAAGTAAACTGGAAATTTTATTATACTTTGATGGCAGTTCATTTTTTGGATGTCTGCAATTCTTTGGTCTGAATAGAGACACTAAGAGGTTGCGACCAATCGATGAATAGGACAAAGTTCAGCAAGCATTGACAATAGTGGTAATGGGCCAGAATTTGTTGTCAAAATAACGGAAAGGCTAATGCCGCTTGCTGCTATTTATGGGTAAATAATAGAACAACTTCAGGCAAGGGGCAAATGTGTGGTTAAGTGTGAATATCCAAAGGTTCCTGTCCGAGTTGCACCACTTCATTGTTGACTTTATGAAATGGCATCTGGCCCGAAGCCTCCCTTTTTTTGTAAGAACTTGCTGTATTTGCCCATTAACTTCTCATTAAACTTGCCACGTAAAGTTAAGTCTTGTCATTACAAACATAAGTACCTGTTAACAACATAATAGTCCGAAAATTGCAGTCGGAGGCTTCCTTTGGACGAAGGCCTCTGACGCGAAAAAAATCTATGGAAGTACCTGGTGGTCCCAGAGGAACATACGGTTCTGGTTTGAGGCCTTCATTCGCTGCGCAGCGCACAGGAAGATGTCTTCCACATACAGATGTCTATTTTGCAATCACATGGGTCTGAACCACCAATCATTATCTAGTATTCCCATTGATAATAATGGGAACTCCGTTTTTATGAGTTCCCATTACTATCAATGAGAATACCCCCCCTAAAACAAGAAACACAGCACAATAAATTTAAAAAACACCTCACATATTTAAAATTAATTGAAATTAAATGTAATTAAATGTTTTAGAAAAAAATATATAGTTTTTGGAATTTTTTTTAATGTGTTTTAATAGGGCTAAAAATAAACTTACCTTAATGGACAGGGTTTTTAATATAAAAATGAGTGATTAAATTACATTTTTCTATGTTTTAAAAGTGTTACACTGGTAAAAGTTTGAAGGACATTCACTGGGTAAGAGTTGAGCAAATAGCCCAATCTCTGCTCTGTGGATGTCTGTCCTGCGGAGATGCGTAGAATCTGTCTAAAGAAATTTTGACAGATGGGAAAAGCCGATTCTCGGCGCATGTACATCGCGCCCTATGATCCTGCTCTTGTGAGGCCGCAATTTTCGGCCCATTAAGTGTAGAATCTCACCAAAAAATAACCACTACAAGTGTAGAGTCTCATTCCTTCAAGTTTTGAGTTTTTCAGGGAGTTCTTTTAAAAAGTAAAGTTTTAATGTTACATAAGAACATAAGAAATAGGAGCAGGAGATTATGGTTGATCTTATCTTGGTCTAAATTACAGTTCCCTGCCCACTCCCCATAACCCATGACTCCTTTATCATTCAAAAATCTGTCTACCTCCACCTTAAATATATTCAATGACCCAGCCTCCACAGACTCTGGGGTAGAGAATTCCAAAGATTCATGACCCTCTAAGAGAAGGAATTCCTCCTCATTTCTGTTTTAAATGGGTGACCCCCTTATTCTGAACATATGCCCCCTAGTTCTAGATTCCCCCATGAGGAAAAACATCCTCTCTGCATCTACCCTGTCAAGCCCCCTCTGAATCTTATACATTTCAATAAGATCACCTCTTATTCTTCTAAACTCCAATGAGTATAGGTCCAACCTGCTCAATCTTTCTTCATAAGACAACCCCTTCATCTCAGAAAGGAATCAACCTCATGAACCTTCTCTGAACTGCCTCCAATGCAAATATATCCCTTCTCAAATAAGGAAATGAAAACTGTACACAGTACTCCAGGTGTGGTCTCACCAAAGCCCTTTATAGTTGTAGCAGGACTTCCCTACTTTTATACTCCATCCCCCTTGCAATAAAGGCCAACATTCCAACCCCTTCCTAATTACCTGCTGTACCTGCATGCTAATTTTTTGTGTTTCATGTACAAGGACCCCCAGATCCCTCTGTACTGCAGCATTTTGTAATCTCTCCCCATTTAATTAATAATTTGTTTTTTTTATTTTTCCTACCAAAGTTGATAACCTCACATTTTCCCACATTATAATCCAACTGTCAAATGTTTGCCCACTCACTTAGCCTATCTATATTTCTTTACAGATTCTTTGCATCCTCCTCACAACTTACTTTTCCGCCCATCTTTGTATCTTGAGCAAACTTGGCTATATTATACTTGGTCTCTTCATCTAAGTCATTAATATAGATTGTAAATAGATGAGGCCCAGCACTGATCCCTGTAGCACCCACTAGTTACAGTTTGCCAACTGAAAATGACCCATTTATCCCGACTCTCTGTTTTCTGTTAGTTAGCAAATCCTCTATCCATGTTAATATATTAGCCCCAACCCTGTGAGCTCTTATCTTGTGCAGTAACCTTTTATGTGGAACCTTATTGAATCCCTTCTGGAAATCCAAATACACGACATCTACTGGTTCCCTTTTATTCACCCTGCTCGCTACATTTTCAAAGGACTCCAGCAAATTTATTTTCTGTCTCTTTTTTCTCTCTCTCTCTTAATCCAATCTTTCTTTCCCTCTCTCGTTATTTCTCTTTCTGTAACTGATTTGACATTGTATTCACCCCTTTAATTCATCCTCCTTCTTAATCATTCCTATGTTTAATTCCCAATCCTTAAATCTAATTGGTTAAGTAAATAGCCTGTTGCTTGTCCTGTTCACTCAGGTCCTGTTTCCCTCATTGTGCCATTATCACCTCGCATTTTCAACAACTTTTTGGCAAACATTTTTTGAGCTGAAACGTGTAGAGGCAAGTCTAACCCTAACCCGAACCCTAATGTTAGATGGCTCGCTACAGGAAATTCTGGCCCATTGAAAAACTGCAGAAGATTAGAGTGAGCAATGAGATATTTGTTTTGTTACTTTTATATAATTTACCGATGGCAGTTGACAATAAATTGCTGGCTCCTCTTCCAGGCTGCAAGTAGATTGGTATCTTGCACCATCTCTTCTCCCTCCTAGTTATGCATCATGCAGCACGCTACAATAATTTGTGATACTCTGGCTGTGCTGTATTGTAGAATTCCAACAGATTTGTCCAGGCATCTGCAATGAAACTTTAGTATTCCAATGGTCTGCTCAATCAAAATTCCTGTTGTTGTATGTCTGTTGTCCATCTGTGCGTGTGGATGATTTATAGGTGTTATCAGCTACGGTTACAGGGGATACACCAAAGCATCAATTAATAACACTATACATTGGATTGACTCATCACAGCTGATATGGTGAATTGACAAAGAATAAAAGAGTTGGGACAGCTACCTGGGTGGTGGGCATTAATGTTTAAGACTGGGTGATTGTC
The DNA here is from genome assembly GCF_044704955.1 of Pristiophorus japonicus. NCBI lineage: Eukaryota > Metazoa > Chordata > Chondrichthyes > Pristiophoridae > Pristiophorus > Pristiophorus japonicus. The sequence goes on along the minus strand of NC_091981.1, from coordinate 154,176,259 downwards.
ATCACACACTAGCCTAGATGTCTTTGGTCCCTGTCACAAACTCTGTTGCCTAGCCACCAAATCCATCTCCTGCCCTGGCCACTGTCTCAGTCTGAACCAGGCCATTTACAACCCGAGCATCCTCTTTAACCCTGAGATGAGTTTCCGACCTCATATCTTCTCCATCACAAAGACCACCAATTTCCACTTCTGCAATAATGCCTGTCTCCACCCCTTCCTCAGCCCATCTGCTGCTGAAACCCTCATCCATGCTTTTATTACCTCAACTTATCCAATATTGTCCTGTTCAGCCTCCCATCTTCCACCCTCCGTAAACCTAAGCTCATCCAAAATTCTGCTGCCATATCCTAACTCGCACCAAATCACTTCTGTGCTCACTGACCTACATTGGCTCCTAGTCCACCAATGGCTCTAGTTTAAACATCTCATCCTCTTGTCAAAATCCATCTAGGCTCTCGCTCGCCATATTTTTCTAACCTCCTCCAGCCCTACAACCAATATTCCCTTTAAGTTGCACAGCAGCACAGCCCCGCAGCCGTGCAGAGCTCTGCAGCTCTTGTCGGCTGTGCAATAGGAGAAACTGCTCATGTGCAGTAGTTTGAATAGGCTTCGCAGCCCCATCCAAAAAAAAAATTTTAAGGGAACATTGCCTACAACCTCTGAGAATTTGGCATGGGTCCAAATGAGTCTTGCCATCAAAACAGTGAGGATGCACTGAGGAGGCAGAGTGTAGAATGGCTAATTCAGAACAAGAGTGCTAGCTGCTGGATTGCCATGCCTATCACATCTATTAGCTTTTTTTTTCTGAGACAATAATGGCCCAGAAATTGCGGTCGGGGGCTTCCCGCGGGCGGATGCCTCCGACCTGAAAAATTTCTACGAAAGTACCTGCTGATTCAGGAGGAGCATGGGATTCCGTTGGGGAGGCCTTCTCTTCCCATGCTGCGAAGCGCACTCCCGTCCTCCAGGTTCCCACTCAGAAGATGCAGTCACGTGTGACTAAACAACCAATCAGGTACAGTATTCCACAGCTTTCTCATTAATAACAATGGGAATTCCATATCTACGAGTTATCATTCTTATTAATGAGGAAAAAAAACAAACACACTAAACACCATAATAAAAAAAGCATACCTCACATAAATAAAATTTATTGAAATTAAAGTTAATAAATGCCTTAGAAAAAAATATATTTTTCCGATTTTTTTTTAAAGTTTTGTAATTAGGTTAAAAATAAACTTACTTTAGTGGGCAGGGTTTTTAAACAATAAAATATGTTTTTTTAATTTAATTTAATTATATTTTTGTATGTTTTAAAACTCTTACACCTGTAAAAGTGGGCTATGCACCTGCTTTTATCAGGAGCAAGAGTTTTGAGGACATTTGCTGGGCAAGATATGGGTAAATCCCGCAATCTTGCCCTTGCAAATGTCCTCGCTCCCGAGATGCATGTGATCAGTCAAGCTCCAGCTTGACAGATTGGAAAAGCCGGTTTGCAGCACATGCACATTGTGCACTGAAATTCGGCTTTTGCAATGCCTTCCGTAAACACACAGTACAGACCCGGGAGGATGAAATTTCCAGGCCATTAAGAGGTTGCTTTTCAGAAAGTGTGGTGAACATGTGACGAATCAAAGCACGAGTCTTGCTGAGTCTAGCAATCACCATACTCCCACCAAACAAGTCAACAACAAACCTGTTATTCACAGACCAGAACTGGAACAATACAGCTCTCTTACCCTGACTATTCTATTTGGGGATGCTGGGAATGCCTGCAGAGCAATTGTTTACAGTCATGATTAACAACTTGGCAACAGCAATAATCTCTGGTTGCAAATGGAAGTGAACAATGTGGAAACAAAAAATAACATTCTAGTCTTGGTGGGATATATTTTGTTCTGTGGGAAAGATGAAATAACAATTATTTTACTAAATAGAGGATATTTCATCATGAATTTTCTTTAACTTTACACACAGCGCAAAATATACCCTACATCATTCTTTGCTCTGGAACAAAAATGCTACTGCAGTTCTCAAAGGGTTAATAAGATGTTCATTTTGGTCATCCTTTCTGTTCCCATGGGAGAGAGGGAAAAGATGAGAAGGAGCTGAGACTATTCTTGAGCAGCACCAAATACCTGGTTTCAGCAGAAAAGATTTGCTAGTACATTTGTCACCAAGCCCCTCAGTGAGAGATAATGCACGAGCATCCAAGGGGGAGAGATCTTAAAAATGAATGGTTTGACCCTCAGCAAAAGAGGGTATTTCCAGTTGCTTTAATTTGTGTACCCCTATATTTAAACTACAAAATAAAAATAACAAAATTAATTCGTCTTAACCATCAGTTCATTGACAAGTCCAGCAACAACTCAGTTTCAATTGGCTGGCTATTTTTTTCAAGTTCACAATTCACACACTACCATAACTGAAACAAACTGCAATAATTACATTAATGAAGCTATTCAAATCCCAGGAGGATCACTATCACTGTAATATTACTCTTATATTACTAAATTATACATCTAGAATACCATTTATTTCCCCTAACTGATATAGCCAACTCATGGTTGCCTATTTGTTTAACTTAAAACATGTAATACAGTTCATGAGGTAGATTTTACAAGTTAGTTTTCCAGTGCAGAGCTTTGTGCAATAGGAACAACTATCAGAAATTCAGGTGAGGAGGTCCGTGATCCTGCACAACTTGCTATTCATTTAATAAATGGATGCTAAATAGTATATGCATTCTGACCTCCATGCCCAAATTCCTGATATGTGCTTCTGTCATTCAAAATTGCATCAGGAGCAATAATTGCGAAAAGGTCTACTTCCTTTCTAACTGTCTCTACCTCCAGGTCCCAGTGTTTCTTATAGAATGAAAAGCAACAGGTTGAGTAATCTTATCCACACACCAGCAGTACTCTCAGGCCCTCATGGCATAATCTGTCCATGGGAAAGGAAGGGTTCATATAATTGGAAAAACAAAATTATAACTTGTTTTTATCAGTCCGACTTATTGTACATATAGAGAATATCGCATATTTTCCATTCCCCGAATGAACCTGACTTCACTAATTTCCACAGATCAGCTATGGTTTTCACGGCTGCAAATTAGAAATGTTAACATTGTGTTGTGCTTATAATTCGTATCCATGCCCCTAAGTGAGAGTGAAGCCCTTCAATAACTTAACAACATGGTAACATGTATGCAAAAAGTATGATAAGATTAGCACTATTTAGAATTCCAGAGTGAATGGGTGATTCTGCCTTAACAGAATAGCATGAAGAAGCTTAGGGACAGATAAGAGATCCATACACCACCACTGGATTGCATTCCTCACTAAACTACCAAGATTTGGACACATAACTAGCTTCAAGTCACATGTTCTTCCCATGAACTAACAGAGATTAAAAACTTTGGCCAAAAAATTTGGGTTTTTGAGCCTCTCGTTAGCACGGTGCGCAAACGACTTTTCACCCGAGCTAAATTCCGTGGGAGATTAGTGGCGGTGGTAATCCATAGCGCCCAGCTCCACTGCGCCGGTGATGACAATCACTGTGAGTAACGCTCCGCTAGCGCCCCAGACCTTAGAATGGCAACAGCTTCAGGGGGAGTGTGCAGGGCAGCCGGCCGCTCGCGGGGAGGTGCAAGTTAAAAGAGAGGTATGGGCCATAAAGAAATAAATTAATTCAATTGTTTGCTGTGCCCTGTGATGCTTTGAATGCAGTGTTCATGCCGCAATTGGTCAGCCCGACACTCTGCTTGAGTGCTGGGCTGCTGGCACAGCATCCCCGCTCCCCGGTGTTCCAGGAAGGACCATTTTCCAATGTAGAGTTTGCAGCTTGGGCCCTTCCCTTTAATGAAGGGAAGACCCCCTCCTACGTGGCAGTGCTACGTGGCCCAGTCCGTAGCCCTGCAACCCGCTCTGTACATGTCTGCCCTGCTTGTGCCCCAGAAAGGAAGGGGGGGGGTGGGGGCGGGGCGGGTGGAGCCTGCTGTCTGCGCCGTAAAACGATACTGCACCTGCTGCGCACGCACAGAAAAAATTTACGTTTTTGACGTTGTTGCAATGGACGCGCATGTGCAGTACAGCACCAAGTTGCCAATCGGCCATTTTTAAAGAGCCAGTTGTGTGTGTGAGCAGGAGTGCTGCGTGAAAGCATTCGAAAAATCACAGCTGCAGCAGTACAAGATGCAACGCGGTGCAAGGACCAAGAATTTCTTACAGGAAGAAGTGGAGGCACTAGTTACTGTGATTGAGAACAGATGGCAGGAGCTGGACACCAGCAGAGGTCACATAAAAGTTTCACCCAAAGAAATGAAGAACCACTGGAACCAAGTTGTAGAAGATAACTGTGCAATGGTGACCACCACGAGATCTGGAGGCCAGTGTAAAATGAAGTGGCAGCACCTTGGTCATGTAGTTAGTGTAAGTATTTCATTTATTCACTGGAATTGCAACTGTAAATGTGACCATCTGTATGTTGCACCCAACAGAAAGGCACCCTCTTTAAAAAGTTAGGTTTTCATCTTTGCAGAGGAAGGTGGCACATAATAAAAGGGAAAGAACTCGAACAGGAGGAGGCTCGGCAAATCTGCACCCACTGATACCCTTGGAAGAGAGAGTCGCTGTGTTGAGGGGTCCTTCCTGGAAAAAACAATCAGTACTGCACAAGCTGGGCCCACACTCGAGGGAGAGGGTAAGTCCTACAAATTCATTGTGATCCTTCAAATCAGCCTGCTGCCTGGCCTGCGATGTGTGAGCCTACTCATGCCACCCATCTTTCCCCCTCCTCTGCTGTTAACCATTTGACTGTTCTGTTATATTTTGCAGAACTGAGGCCAACTCTGATGATGCAGAAGAAGTTTCAGACACAGGCGAGCCTGAAGAGGAGAACATCTTCCAATCCAACCCTCCAGACCAAGAACATTGGGCTAAGGGGGAGGGGATGGTAGGGATGGAGCTGGATGAAGCTCCCACTGTGTAAAGTCCTTACTCTACAGTATGAAACCACACGAGGCACCTTCTGGGGACAAGGTCACTCTTTATTCACAGGACTCCAAAGACAGTGACCCTGCGTGGAACCTCCCTTTTTTTACCTGAGTAATCAGGTAAGGAGTGTCTCCCACAAGTTTATCACTCGTGGTCAAGGTGTGCATCTAGGTTGAGTGCATACAGTTATACAGTGGTGTTACATTGTGGTTACATACTTGACATCACTTCCCCGCGCAAAGGGTTATTGGAATCATAGCTTCAGTCTTTCAGGTGGTCTACGCTCCCTCGTGGAGCGCCGCAGTTGGGGCTCTGGTTGTTGGACACTGACGTGAGTGTCTATCACCTGTGATGATTCCGGCCTGTCCAGGCTGACCTCAGGGACTGTGCATTCCTCTGATTGCTCTTGTTGCTCATTCACTGGCGGTGTGGTGAGCTCCATCTCATGGTCTTCTTCAGGTTCCTCCGTGTCGATGCTGAACCTTTTTTTTACTTGGTCCAGATGCTTACGGCATATCTGACCATTGTTGAGTTTTACCACGATGACCCTATTCCCCTATATTTCAATTACAGTGCCCTCAAGCCATTTGGGCCCCACGGCGTGATTGGGGACGAATACAGGATCATTTATTTCAATACATCTCCCCCTCGCATTAGGGTCATGGTACTCATTTTGTGACTTACGCATGCCCTCAACTATGTCGGTCAGGACTGGGTGAATGAGGGACAACTGAGTTTTGAGTGTCCGTTTCATTAGTAGCTCTGCAGACGGGACCCCCGTGAGCGAGTGCGGTCTGGATCTATAGGCCAGCAGGAGGCGCGATAGGCGGCATTGCAGGGAGGGCCCTTGAATCCTGAGCATACCTTACTTAATGATTTGGACCGCACATTCCACCTGGCCATTGGAGGCCGGCTTGAATGGCGCAGTCCTGACGTGGTTGATGCCATTGCCCGACATAAACTCTCGGAGTTCGTAGCTTGTGAAACATGGGCCATTATCACTAACCAGGATGTCCGGCAAGTCATGGGTTGAAAAGATCGCACGTAGGCTTTCCATGGTGGTGGAAGACGTGCATTAATTCAGAATGATGCACTCGATCTATTTCGAGTATTCATCTACCACAATAAGGAACATCTTAACCATGAACGGGCCCGCGTAGTCAACATGAATGCGTGACCAAGGCCTGGTGGGCCAGGGCCACGGGCTGAGCAGGGCCTCACTGGGGGCACTACCCAGCTGGGCACATGTCGTGCACCTGCAAACATAGTGTTCCAGGTCTGAATCAATTCCAGGCCACCAAACGTGTGACCAGGCAATGGCCTTCATCAGCACAATGCCTGGGTGCTCGCTGTGGAGTTCCCAGATGAAGGCCTCCCTGCCCTTCTGGGGCATAACCACCTGGCTGCCCCATAGCAGGCAGTCGGCTTGGATGGAGAGCTCATCCATCCGTCTGTGGAACAGTCTGACCTCCTCAGGGCATGCACCGTGTGCGGGCGCCCAATCCCCAGTCAGGACACATTTCTTAATCAGGGATAGGAGGGGATCTCTGTTTGTCCAGATTTTGATCTGGCGGGCTGTGATGGGGGAGCCTGCGCTGTCAAAGGCATCAACAGCCATAACCATCTCGGCGCTTTGCTCCGCTGCCCCCTCAGTGGTGGCCAGTGGAAGCCTGCTTAGCGCGTCAGCGCAATTTTCAGTGACGGGCCGGTGACGGATGGAGTAGTCATAAGCAGCCAGCGTGAGAACCCATTGCTGTATGATAGCTGATACGTTGGTATTGACAACCTTGCTGTCTGACAACAGGGATGTTAATGGCTTATGGTCCGTCTCCAATTCAAACTTCCTACCAAATAGGTACTGATGCATTTTTTTTACACCATAGACACATGCAAGTGCTTCCTGCTCGACTGTAAAGTCCTTACACAATACCACAAATCCATACGAGGCACATTCGATGGACAAGGTCACTCTGTGACCTGCACCTTTATTCATAGGACCAAGAAGTGATGACCCTGCGTGGGACCTCCCTTTATATACCTGGATGACCAGGTGAGGAGTGTCTCCCACAAGTTCACCCCTGTAGTCAGTGTGCATTTCTCAAGTATATACAGTATTGCAATGTTGTTACATGAAGGTTGCATACATGACATCACCTCCCCCCAACGTCTTATTGGGATCACAGGTTAAGTCTTTCGGGTGGTCTGCGCTCCCTCGAGGAGTTGGGGCTCTGGTTGTTGAGCCTTGACCTGCATGTCTGTCCCCTGTGGTGATTCCGGCCTGTCCGGGCTGACCACAGGGACTGTGCATGCTGTTGAATGTTCTTGTTGCTCGTTCACTATGGTGGTGTGAATACCATCTCATGATCTTCCTCAGGTTCCTCAGTGTACATGCTGAACTTTTTTTTTACTTGGTCCAGATGCTTGTGGCATATCTTACCATTGTTAAGTTTAACCACGATGAACCTATTCCCCTCTTTGTCTATTACAGTACCCTCAAGCCATTTGGGCCCCAAAGCATGATTGAGAACAAATACGGGGTCACCAATTTCTATACATCTCACCCTTGAATTACGGTTATGGTACTCATTTTGGGACTGGCGCTTGCCTTTAACAGTGTCGGACAAGACAGGATGAATGAGAGACAGCTGAGTTTTGAGTGTACGTTTCATAAGGAACTCCATGGGCGGGACCCCCGTGAGCGAGTGCGGTCGGGACCTATAGGCCAGCAGGAGGCGCAATAGGCGGCATTGAAGGGAAGGACCTTGAATCTTGAGCATGCCTTGTTTTATGATTTGGACCGCACATTCCGCCTGGCCATTGGAGGCCGGCTTGAACGGTGCTGTCCTGACATGGTTGATGCCATTACCCGACATAAACTCCCGGAATTCGTAGCTAGTGAAACATGGGCCATTATCGCTAATAAGGATGTCTGGCAAACCGTGGGTCGCAAAGACCGCACGTAAACTCTCCACAATGGTGGATGTCGTGCACCAATTCAAAATGATGCACTCGATCCATTTCGAGTACGCATCAACCACGATGAGAAACATTTTAACCATGAACGGACTCGCGTAGTCTACGTGAATGCGTGACCATGGCCTGGTGGGCCATGGCCACGGGCTGAGCAGGGCCTCCCTGGGGGCATTTCCCAGCTGAGCACACGTCGTGCACCTGCGAACACAGTGTTCCAGGTCTGAATCAATTCCCGGCCACCAAACGTGTGACCGGGCAATGGCCTTCATCAGCACGATGCCTGGGTGCTCGCTGTAGAGTTCCGTGATGAAAGCTTCCCTGCCCCTCTGGGGCATGACTACCCGGCTGCCCCATAGTAGGCAGTCGGCTTGGATGGAGAGCTCATCCATCCGCCTGTGAAACGGTCTGACCTCCTCAGGGCATGCTCCGCGTGCGGGCGCCCAATCCTCAGTCAGGACACATTTCTTAATCAAAGATAGGAGGGGATCTCTGTTTGCCCAGATTTAGATCTGGTGGGCTGTGATGGGGGAGCTTGCACTGTCAAAGGCATCAACGGCCATCTCAGCGCTTTGCTCCGCTGCCCCCTCGGTGGTGGCCAGTGGAAGCCTGCTGAGCACGTCAGCACAATTTTCAGTGCCCGGCCGGTGCCGGATGGAGTAGTCATAAGCAGCGAGTGTGAGAGCCCATCGCTGTATGCGAGCTGACGCATTGGCATTGATAGCCTTGCTGTCTGACAACAGGGATGTTAACGGCTTGTGGTCCGTTTCTAATTCGAACCTCCTGCCAAAAAGGTACTGATGCATCTTTTTCACCCCATAGACACATGCGAGTGCTTCCTTCTCAACCATCCCATATCCACGTTCTGCTTGAGAGAGCGACCTGGAGGCATAAGCCACAGGTTGGAGTTGGCCCTCAGCATTGCACTGCTGCAACACGCACCCAACCCCATAGGACGATGCATCACACGTCAGAACCAATTTCTTACAGGGGTTGTACAAGGTCAACAACTTATTTGAACAGAGTAGGTTACGCGCCCGATTGAAAGGCCATTCTTGACAGTCCCTCCAAAACCAATCGCAATCCTTTCGCAGGAGCACGTGTAGCGGCTCCAACAATGTGCTTAAGTCCGGCAGAAAGTTTCCGAAATAGTTTCAGAGTTCCAGAAATGAACGCAATTCCGATGTGTTGCAGGGCTTGGGCATTCGTCGAATCGCCTCTGTTTTGGATTCGGTGGGCCGAATCCTGTCTGCAGCAACCCTCCTGCCCAGAAACTCGACTTCAGGAGCCAAAAACACACACATAGGTTTCTTGAGTCACAGGCCTACCCGGTCCAGTCGGCGTAGCACCTCCTCCAGGTTGTGTAGGTGTTCCTCAGTGTCCCAACCCGTGATGAGGATATCGTCCTGGAATACGATCGTTCCAGGAATGGATTTGATCAGGCTTTCCATGTTTCTTTGAAAGATCGCAGCTGCTGATCGAATGCCAAATGGGCACCTGTTGTAAGCAAACTGTCCCTTGTGCGTGGTGATTGTGGTCAGTAGTTTGGATTCGTCGGCCAGTTCTTGGGTCATGTAGGCTGAAGTGAGGTCCAACTTGGTGAACAGCTTGCCACCTGCCAGCGTGGCAAAAAGATCCTCTGCTCTCAGAAGCAGGTATTGGTCTTGTCGGGACCCCCGGTTGATAGTGGCCTTGTAGTCGCCACAGATCCTGACCGAGCCATCCGTTTTTAGTACGGGAACAATGGGGCTCGCCCAGTCGGTGAATTCGACAGGCGAGATGATGCCCTCTCTCATCAGCCAGCCCAGATCGCTCTCGATCTTTTCCCGCATCACATACGGCACAGCTCTGGCTTTGTGGTGCACTGGCCTGGCGACCGGAGTGATGTGTATCACTACTTTAGTGCCTTTAAAAGTCCCAATGCCAGGTTGGAATAGTGAATCAAATTGTTGTAGGACTTGTGAGCACGAACTTTGCTCCACAGATGACATTGCGTGAACGTCACCCCATTTCCAGTTCATCTCGGCTAACCAGCTCCTCCCCAACAGTGCGGGACCATTGCCCGGGACAATCCAAAGCGGTAGCCGATTCATTAACCCTTTGTGTGTGACAGCCAACATTGCACTCCGAGCACGGAATAATTTCTTTCATGTAAGTCCGTAATTGTGTTTCAACAAGTGCCAATTTGGGTCTACTGGCTTTAAGTGGCCATAGCTTCTCGAATTGCTGCATGCCCATGAGTGACTGGCTGGCCCCAGTGTCCAGCTCCTTGCATACAGGGATACCATTTAATAAAACCCTCATCATCATTGGTGGCGTTTTGGTGTATGAACTGTGAATATTCGCCACATGGACCCGCTGCACTTCGGCATCCATCGATTTGCCCCAAAGGTCATCCTGCCTCAAAGAACGCTCTCCTGATCCATCCACCTCATATATTAGTCTGGTTGCAGGCTTCCTGCACATTCGAGCTAAGTGACCACTGAGATTGCAGTTCCTGCAGACAAACTGTTGAAATCTGCAAGGTCTAGCTGAGTGTTTTCCCCCACACCTCCAGCATGAGTTAAAGTTTCCATTGTTGGGAACAACAGGGCTGTGGCCAGGCATTCCGCGCTGACTGTCTCTTTGTCTGCTCTTAAGTACCCTACTAGTGGGTGTCAATGGCTCCATCCCGGGCCGCATTGTCCACTGTGATGGCGTGAATGTCCGTTCAGCCTGCCATTGTCTCTGTTGAAGTCCTGCTCTGGGGTCTATTGCTTCGGACTGCCCCTGCCTGCCTGCGGGGCTCTGAGTCGCATTGATAATGTTGACTCCCTGATCCATCACCACGTTGGAGGCAGAATTGCACCGTATATTATTTTTGTCTCTTCCTCCCCCGCCATGAAAGTTTGAGCCATCAACGCCGCCGCTTCCAAGGTCAAATCCTTGGTCTCAATTAATTTGCGGAAAATTCCCGCATGACCGATGCCCTCAATAAAGAAATCCCAAAGCATTTCCCCCCTGCAGGCATCTGTGAACTTACAGAGGCTGGCCAAACACCGGAGGTCTGCTACGAAGTCCGGTATGCTCTGTCCTTCATGACGTCGGTGGGTGTAGAATCTGTGTCGGGCCATGTGTATGCTACTCACCGGATTGAGGTGCTCCCTAATCAATTTGCTAAGTTCTTCAAAGGTTTTGTCCGCTGGCTTTTCAGGTGCTAGTAAGTCCTTCATGAGCGCGTAAGTCTTTAGTCTGCAGCTGGTCAAGAGATGAGCCCTTTGCTTGTCGGCCGCTGCATCCCCCAGCCATTCTTTCAAAACAAAGCTTTGCTGAAGCCTGTCGACAATTGCCCCAGTCTCCCCCAACACAGTACCGTTCCTCTGTGCTACCAGTGGCCATTCTCGTGGGTCATGAATTCCCATTTCTCGTCGCCAATGTAAAGTCATTACTCGACAGTATGAAACCACACGAGGCACCTTCTGGGGACAAGGTCACTCTGTGACCTGAACTCTTTATTCACAGGACTCCAAAGACAGTGACCCTGCGTGGGACCTCCCTTTTTATACCTGAGTGATCAGGTAAGGAGTGTCTCCCACAAGTTCACCCCTTGTGGTCAAGGTGTGCGTTTAGGTTGAGTGTATACAGTAATACAGTGGTGTTACATTGTGGTTACATACATGACACACTGTTGTGCTGACTTTGGAGGAGGTGCTGCTCATGGAGGTGACAGCCCCTTCCATGACGAGTGATTTGGGTGCTGGTGGGACATTCCATGGTTTCACACCTTCTGAGGCTGCGGGTCCCAGTGGTGGGGTGCAGTGAAGCACACTAGTGGGGAGGAGGGGAAGGAGAGCTCGACCGTGCTATCCTGAAGTGCAGGATATAACAGAATGGTTCAGATGATGTCATTGGGTGCGGAGAGCATTGACCTTACCTGATCACTCCTGGACCCTATCAGTGAGGTGAGTGATGAGGTAGCAGGACTGTTGGGAGAAGTAACAGCAATGACACGAGAAATGGGAATGATATCCGGGACCATCAGTGAGGGAATAGTGGCCATGAGGGAGGGAATGTCAAAGGTAGTGCAAACCACGTCACTGACCATGAGGGAGGGAATGTTGCAGGTAGTTCAGACAGTTTTGCTCAACACGAGGGAGGGCAGGTTACAGGTCATTGAGACACTGTCAGGGCGCATGAGGGACGGCATGTTGGAGTTAGCTGCTGCAATAATGGAACATGCCCAGACCCCACGTCCACTGACAGAATCAGCTGTCACTCCCACTCCAATCCCCACACCAGTCACTGAACAGCCCAAAGCCGGTATGGTACGTATCATTACCGAGTCTTTCCCAGTCAGATTCCTGGTCCCCCGCATCCTTGCTCAGCTTCCTGAGCCACCACCATCTACCCAGGGGCATCTGTCCTTTACAAGTCAAACACACACGTTTTCCCTCCGTAACGCTGATCTGCGCAGCAACAACCCATATCCTGGGGCATGAAACGGAAGCCTCCCCATAGGTAAACCCTTCCTGGCTGGAGTAGCGAGTGGAATTAGACCCCAGCCACCCTGGCCACCTCCCCTCATGGGCATAAACGGCGAGCTCTTCCTCACCCGGTGTGCCACCCCCTGCAGTCACGATCGGTGCTCTCTCTCCTGAGCACCCATAAATGAGGGATTCTTCCACATCTCCTCAGCCGCCGCTGCTCATCCTTATCAAGGCGAGCAGGAACAGGACCCTTTTCATGTTGTTCTCCTTCCTGTAGGGGCACATAACACAGATTGTCCAGCCCTGAGAAAAGCTCCCTGGCTTGACAAAAGGTGATCAAGTTCCAATTTGGGCTCATTTCTTCTCGGAAGCACAATAAAGTCTTTAATCAACTGGCTGTCTTTTCCGGTTCCTGTCGGGACTGATGTCTGTTTTTAACTTTTGTCTCATTTTACTCTTATCGTTCTTGTAGTGCCTCTTTTACTGCCTACAAGGTGGGGTCTTTTCCTTTCCCCAAGAAACTATTACTGGTGCTTCCCTTAATAGCTGTACTGGTAGATTCTTCATACTCCCGGATGTTACCCGGTCTGTGCCTCTTCTAATAGCTGCACAGGTGGATTCTTGTCCTACCCCCAAATGGGCTTTTACACGTCTTCCCCAAATACTACCAGGTACATGTCACTAGTCGGATACCGGCTGTCATCCGAAACTCTTCCTTTTCATATTTGTTTTAAACCATTCTTATCCCATTTTTACTCGTTTCACTACTTCCATACGTGTGGTTTATTTTCAGTCGTGGTGACCTGAAATCACTCTTCGTTAGATCATGGTGACCCCAAAGAAAAATTCTTACACTCATAATCCTGCGCTATGCTAGATTCTTATTGTCCTATTTATGTACATCTGCCACCCATCTCCGGTTGGCCAGGTTAACTCCTATTCTTCTCCTTTCTTCTCTGGCCTCTGGGTTTCCAGCGGGGCCGGTCGTAGGTCGGCCTGTACAGCAGGACCCAGAGTGTCCTGACCGGAGGTGGGTCTGAGTCCCACAGTATTGGGGGAACGTCCCCTCCAGTGCTGTAACACACCGCCCCTTTGGGGGTGGTGGCGAGGTTCATTTCATTACCCGAGGGTTCGACATAATCGAGGGCTGTGGGTTGGGGACTCCCAATTGGTGGCTGGTCCACCACTATCTCTTCCGGGGGTCCCTCGTCGTCCAAGGCTGCCGGCTGGGGGTCCCTGCTCGCAGGCTGGTCCCTGATCTTAGGTACCCCTTTGCAGCTGGTCTCTCTCCCAGGACTGAACCACTTAAATTGGGGTACTGGTGACCACGGTGTTTTAAGCCGTGGCATGCGGAGAGTCCTTCCCAGGGTTCTGACTACTGGGGGTGTGTCCGAGTCTCAAATGATTGGGGGGATAGCTCCTCCAGTAACACAGTCCACCACCCCTCGAGATGCAGTCTGTGAGTCTGCTATGTCCCCTGTGGGATTTCCACAGTCTGGGGCTGCTGGCTGAGGGTCCCTGCCTTTAGCACGGTTCACTGTTCCTGGCTGTCCCTTACGCTTAGCTGCTATTTCGGTGTTGAAAAGTTCGCACTGGTTTATGTGGAAACACTTTGTACGGCGGGACATTATTACGGCATAGACCATGGGGCTTGCCTTGTCGACAATGTGGTACAGCCCCATGTACAGTGCCTCAAAAGCCCCTACTCGAGCGTAGTTCCTTACCATGAACTGGTCCCCTACCTCATGTTTGTGGTGATTGCGGGGTTCTAGCAGCATTCGGTTGCTTCGATGCTGTTTTCCCATGTTGTTAGCAGCCTGCTAGTGAATCTGTTTCAGGTGTTCAAACAGATTCCTGACAAAGCTGTCCCGGTTCGCTTCCCTGAGCTGACATTCCGTGAGCACCGGGGTTAATACATGGGTAGGGGTTCGCATGGCTCTGCAGGTCATGAGCTCGTACAGGGAGTACCCCATGCTCTTTGACTGGCTGGCCCGGATCCCCATAAGGACCAGTGGTAGGATGTCTAACCCCTTCTTGGGTGAGTCCCCCGTCTCCTTATGTAACCTTTCTTTGATAGTGTGGTTTAAACGTTCCACAAGCCCGGATGACTACGGGTTGTGGGCGATATGCCATTTCCCCTCGATGCCGAGCACCTTAAGGGTCTCCTGCATCACCTGCCCGGTGAAGTGACTCCCTTGGTCGGACTCCACGTACTGGGGTAGTCCCCATCGGGAGAACACCTCCCTGACCAGGTTCCTAGCTGTCCCCATAGCAGTGGCTGTTCAGCATGGGAAGGCTTCCATCCATTTGGTGAATACATCCACCAACTGTTGGCAGTACTTGTAGCCTCCTTGGGCAGTGGGTAGGGGCCCGATGTAATCGACCTAAATCGACTGCCAAGGTCCCTCTACCCTCCTGATAGGTCCCATAGATACCTTCCTTTTCTGGGAGTCAGGGTTGTTGGCAACGCACACCAGACAGCTGACGCAGAACTCGCGAACATCTTCTCTGAGTCCCGGCCACCACCCTGCCTGTTCCACTCATTGCCAATTGCCGGGGGTGTCCTGCGCCTGGACCCTCGTGGGCCAACTGGAGGAATTCTCTCCGGTGTTGTTGTGGTACCACCCATTGCTGCCCCCTGACCAGCATGCCTTCTTTAATGACAATCGCTGCGGTGCTGTACGGGCCGTCTACGCGTTCCCCTTTAGCTAGTGTGTTCAGGACAGTTTTGAGGATGGCGTCTTGGGTCTGAACTGTTTTCAGGTCCGGGAGCAATATTACCCCTGCCCTCTCTGCCATCCCAATCCTGCCCCTGACTGCTGCGATGGGGCCTGAGTTGTACGGATCCCAGAGCTTGCCCGTGCGGGCACCCTGCTTGGCCAACATGTCAGCTGCTGGTTTCCCTCGCTACCGGGTTCAGTTGTTGAGTGTGCCTTCACTTTGTGTATATAGACCTTTCCTTCCTCCCCCACAGCTGCCATGATTGTTTCCAGCAGAGCATTGATTGCCAGGGGTCTCCCGTCCGCAACGGGACTAGATAGCCAAGTATTCCATACACGAATTGCATGTGAACATACTGTCCGAGCAAATCATGTATGGGGTCGGGAATTCTTCGGGGTGTGTGACCACGTACACCACTGCTGACAGTTCAGCATGCTGGGCACTCATAGTACCGAGGAGTTTAATCGCCAGGGTTATGCCTGCCTCTGGGTCATACACTCCGCAGCCTGTGAGTCATTCACCCGCAGATACCGTGTTTGAACCGTCTATATAGATTTCTCAGCCTGTGGGGTGTAACCCAGCCCGAAAACCTATGTTAACTTCCCATACCCCTTCTAAGGAACACCAGTAGGCTGCCCCTGGATAGATCATGTTGGCTGCGAGCCTTGGCTCGCAGAGACCCTTTATCCTTAGGTCCATGAGAGAGGAAGAATAAAAATGGTACCAAGCCCAGAAGCACTGCGCCACCGCCTGCGGGCAGGGTGGTAGAGAGTCCAAGACAAAGTGCAGCGGGCGATCTTAGAATAAGGGGAGGAGAGATGGGTGCAGCCTTTCTTTGCTGTTGTTGTTACTGTTATTGTTGCTACTGTTGTAACTGTTTTCAAATTAAAAGTTTTTTGTAAGTTATGCAAAGTTACAAGTTTAAAAGTTTGTAAGTGATCTTAAAGTTTTTAAGTGATCTTAAAGAGTGATCTTAAAGTAAAGTTTTATACAAAAATGATGTTATTAAAGTTAAGTATAAAAGAACTGTTTGTTAAACTTATGAATAAAATATATTCTACATTAAAACTGAATCATTTACATTATTTGTTCCATTAACACAACACAACATTACGGAACAGCTCCAAACCGTAAACATGGTCCATCTGGAATAGTTGTTGCTGAGCCCTCGGGCATCAGTAAAGTGTTCATGGATGAGCTGCTGGCGCAAGGCTCGAGCAATTATTAAAGGGGTATGATGGCCCGCCCTCCTCTGCCGTCGTGCTCCGGCCTCAGGTACTTGCATGGCTTCCTCATCCTCATCATCCCCCTCCTCCTCCTGCTCGTCATCTGCATTTTCCACATCATTATCATCAATGACTCCCACCGCAGGTGGGTCTTCCATGACCAGATGCTGCTGCCTCATGATAGCTAAGTTATGCAGAATGCAGCACACAACAGTGAACTGACCGACAATCTCAGGGGAGTACAGCAAGTAGCTCCCGGAATGGTCCAGGCATTAGAAACACTGTTTCAAGATGCCAATGGTCCTCTCTATAATGCTGCGCATCGCAATGTGCGATATAAGAACATAAGAACATAAGAAATAGGAGCAGGAGTAGGCCATACGGCCCCTCGAGCCTGCTCCGCGATTTAATACGATCATGGCTGATCCTATCATGGACTCGGGTCCACTTCTCTGCCCGCTCCCCATAACCTCTTACTCCCTTATCGTTTAAGAAACTGTCTATTTCTGTCTTAAATTTATTCAATGTCCCAGCTTCCACAGCTCTCTGAGGCAGCTAATTCCACAGATTTACAACCCTCTGAGAGAAGAAATTTCTCCCAGTACCCCCAGATCCCGCTGTACTGCAGCACTTTGCAATCTTTCTCCATTTAAATAATAACTTGCTCTTTGATTTTTTGTCTGCCAAAGTGCATGACCTCACACTTTCTAACATTATACTCCATCTGCCAAATTTTTGCCCACTCACTTAAACTGTCCATGTCCTTTTGTGTTCCTCCTCACACATTGCTTTTCCTCCCATCTTTGTATCGTCAGCAAACTTGGCTACGTTACACTCAGTCCCTTCTTCCAAGTCGTTAATATAGATTGTAAATAGTTGGGGTCCCAGCACTGATCCCTGCGGCACCCCACATCTTGTATTCACGGTCAGCTTCCGTCTGGGTTACGTGTAGGGGCATCATGAGCTAGATGGCGAGGCCATACCCTTTTTCTCCCAGTAGCCAGCTCTGCCCTTCTGTCTGCTGCTGCTGAAACATGGCAGATATAATGCTGTTGCATAGGAAGAACGCATCATGGGTGCTCCCTGGATATCTTGCATCGACTGACATGATATGATGCATGTTGTCACACATGAGCTGTATGTTAATGGAGTGGAAGCCTTTTCTGTTCCTGTAGATCTTGGAATCCTCCAAAGGTGCTTGCAAGGCGATGTGGATACAATCAATGCAGCCCTGTACCTTTGGGAAGCCAGCAATCCTGGAGAAGCCCACAGCCCTGTCATGGATTGCTTGGGCGGTCATGGAGAACTTTATGATGTCATTCCTCCACGCATACAGTGTAGCTGTCACCTGGCGGATGCAGACATGTGTTGCATGTTGAGAGATGGCGCACACATCCCCAGTTGTAACTTGAAATGAGCCGGAGGCATAGAATGAAAGTGCAGCTGTAACCTTCACTTCAACTAACAAAGCAGCCCTCCTGATGCTTCTAGGTTGCAGGTCTGCTTTGTCCAACTCACAGATTTCAGCTACAACTTATTTGTGGAAATGCAGCCTTCTGACACAGTCTGCATCACTCAGGTGGAGGTACGAATGCTTGTCTCGATATACCCGAGGTGGGTAAGGCCTCCTGCCCAGCACCCTATGGGCTCTGATGTTCCTGATGCGATAACATCGAATCAATTGTCTCCCACGTAGCACCATGATGCAGAAGGCTCGCACAAGGTATGGCATTGTCAGTATTGCCCCCAAACTTAAATTTAACCTTTGAAAAAAGCTCAAAATGGCAGGAAAGCAGTTCTCTCTCCCCCCCAAGGTCTGTATGGATGGACCACAACCAAGGACTTCTCCCCTTCTCACCACCCCCCCACACCCCCCCACCGCCCCACTCATTGCAGTCTTCAGAATCCTTCTGATGTGCACCTCGCTCCCAGGCCTCAGTGCAGAAGGCTTCCCGGGCTTGCTCGTCAGGCTCGAAGCCTTCCAATCGGCACCTCGTTCTCTCTCTCTCCTCCCCCCCACCGCCCCCCCCCCCCGAGGCTTGCTTTCTAGCCAAGCTCTGAGCCCCTGTGTCCGGGCGCAGGGCCGATTCTACCGGCCAAAGCTACGACCCTTACAGTCTTGCTTCAAGACGTTCGGTGGTGGCATGTGAGTGAGTAAAAAAATAAGAAAACTTCTGAAATCAAACAAATTTACATGTACTACGTTGATAGGTAAAAAAAGTTGAACTTTATTACTAATTTTTACAGTGTTGTTGACTCCCTCCAAAATCTTCGATTTAAAAACAATGGCATCTTTCGCCGCCGATTTGTCAACGTGCGCTGGTTTTCTTAAGTGCCCAGAAGGTTTTTTGGGAGTGGCCAGATACGCTGACCCCTAGGAGGAGAAAATGTTGACCAAACTGCAAAAAATTATAAAAACCGGCGCAGACATGACTTAAAAAAACTAGCCTAGAAAAATCGTAACTAAGTCAGTTACACCGGCACAGATCGCAGGGGGAAACTTGGAAATAAATAAATACGGCAAAAAAAACGGCGCGTGCCAAAAAAACGGTGCAAATGACTGGGGATAATTGAACCCGCAGTCTCATTAAAATACTTAAATGAGTACCTCGCCTCCTGGGAGCAGGTTGGTTGTCCGTCCCCATCCCACCTCAGTTAAAAATGGAGGTGGGCGATTTCAAGATGGATTGGATTTGGGATTGAGATATTTAACATTTTACCCCCCCACCCGACCCAATCCCACCATTTTTGAGGGTTAATATTCCCGTCTATATTTCTTTTTCAAAACAAACTTCAGCCACAGACAATAGCCATTTATCCAATTGCCAGCATAACTGTGTAATTAAAATGGTGTTATGCAGATGGTTTATCCTCTTCACATGGCCAGCACTATTTATTTTGAGAAATGTGCACTGCTGCTCAGGAGAAATTACCTGAGCCCTGTTCTAATATGCAGCCTTTCAAACACTTTCTTTGGATCTATAAAGAACTGTTCATTATGATACATGGAGCATGACAAACTCAAGGTCTCACTAAATGGCAAGGTAGGCAATCGCTCATAGATGAGTATGTAGAATGTGTAGTCAGATAAACATTGTACAATCTTATTCAAATACCTTTCCATCCAACAAGTAAAAACAGTCCCTCAGGCGATTCTGTCTTTCCAGGGTTTCTGCTTATTTTCCCCAAAGTTATGATGGGAAATCAGGAGAACCGCCACAGAAATTTCAGGTGAGGGCCTTTATACTAGGTATCAACTAAATATACATGGTCAAAAGAGTAGCAGATATGTGAGACTGAGCTGAAATGTGAACAGCTGCTCCTTAGTCAGATATTACATTTATTTTACCACTGGTTGGTTAGTCAAGAATGATTGACAGGACTGATTATTTGGCTGCTTAAGTTTGAGAACTGTTCTCATAGGTTTTAAGAATAGAAAAAAAATCTGCATCTCTATAGCACTTTTCACATCCTCAGAATGTTCCAAAATAATTCTCAGCCAGTGATTCCATAAGAACATAAGAAATAGTGTAAGGGGTGGTTTGCAGGGGGTCAGCTTTCCCTTCTGACCTTATATGAGCGGTTACGAATCGCTTCCACACCATTGGTTCTAGACACTGGAATTATGAAGGGACTGTGACAGACTTGGACAGACAATCGGTTTCAAGGTAGGAAGCAGGTATGGCTTTATTGTGTTTAAAAAGAAGTAAAAAGGCACACCTTTAATAACACACACAGACCAATACACACTGAGGGATACAACACATTGAATAAATTGTCCAATTACAGTCTGTGGGGAAAAGAATACAGCTTAAACTCTAAATGGGTTAAAAAGGCGAATGCAGATACATTTACACAAGGTATCCCAGCCTCCCTCCTCCCAATTCCCCTAACTAACGAAGTTATATCTCTGGGGGGTTCAGGGGCTATGCTCACCAATCCCTTTTGACAGTTGCCGGTGAATCACGGTTTCGGGGTTCGCTGCACTTGGCCTTCTAGGTGAGCCGTACCCCGGACGGAGAAGAGGACGTCCGTTGATGCGCTAAGTTGCGTTTTGGATGTATGGGGTAAATACCCACTTTCTTTGGTTAGGAATAGTTTTAGTTAGTCCTTTTTGGTAATTTCTCACCCGTTGGTCATTCCGAAGTAGATTGTAGAGTGGAAATAAATGTCGATTCTTTGGTTTTTGCTGAGTTGGTTCCGGTTGGTCGTTTTGCTGGTTGTGGTGGCCCGGGTTGTCAATTTGGTTGCTGACAACCTTCCATTTCGTGGGCCTCGTGCTCAGTCAGTTCTTGATGAGTTCTAGTAGTTTCCTTCACTGCTCCATTTCTTCACTCCCCAGCTCCAGCTGCTTGTGTCTGTGTCCGTGTTCCAGTCTGTGTGCTGCTCCTTGCTGGTCTTTCCTTGTAAAAACTGGGGGATAGATATATTCCAAAAAAAAAGCTCCGTTATCTCCCATCAAATCTCTTGGGCTCTGTTTAAACTGTCCACTGATTTTCAAATGTCTCCTTTGTCAGCAGTAACTCGATTAGGGTGTGAGAATGTGCTATCAGTGGTTTTGCATTGTTTTAGAATTGTCCAGTTTCTTGACCATGATTTCCATTGTGCTTGATTGGGTAATTCGATTATCTCTTAGAGGGTGAATAGTTCCCCCAGACAGTCTGGGGTCTTTAATACACGAATTTGTTTCAGACGTTGGCTCCACCTCCTGTATTTGGTAACTCTTTTTCACAGCCAAAATGTTGTAGAATCTTAAAATTGATATGCTCCTTCCCATAGATGTTTAGGGGATCTCAAGCTTCTGTAATTTAGGTCCATTTAGAATTCCCTTTCCTATGAGTCCAAACACTGGGGGGGGGGGGGGTCTCCATGAATGCATCCCCTTTTATCCCCCGTAGCTTCGTCTGCCCCTTTAAACTCATTTTAAAAGCCCAGAAAGGGATTCTTCTCCTCTGTCGGGGAAAGGTACCTGGAATCTTTGCGAGATATTGGTAAATTCTACAATAGGAGCAGGAGTAGGCTGGATAGCTCTTTGTCGGCTGGCGCGGAAAAGATGGTGGTGGAGACCAAAACTGTACACTTTACTCGTAACTTTATTGAAGTATTATGTAAGGAAAAGCAGTAACCAATGTGTGGACAGCAAGATCCCACAAACAGCAAAGGTGATAACTGGCCAGTTTTTGATGGTGTTGGTTGAGGGATTATTGTTAGCCAGGACAACAGGAGAACTCCCTACTCTGTTTTTAATAATACCATGGGATCTTTTACATCCAGCTGAGCAGGCAGATGGGGCTGACATGCTGACAAGCTCCCTCGTGAAGCAAAGATGGAGAAGGCCAATCTTCAACGTAGCCAAGAAGCAGTGACAGGATAGTTCCTGGGCTGAATCTGCCTGAGCACTAGTCATCTGACATGGAAACACAGCTGCCTTTCTTCCTTCTACCAGAATTTATTTTTTCCTCCAAATCCACGACAGTTATTCACAAGGCCCAAAAGAATGCTCATGCTGAGTAGTGTGGTCACAGCTGAGGGCTGCATCAATGTGCTTTGGCTGGAGGTCTGTGCAAAATGAGTCCAGTACTGCAAAAGAATTAGCAGCAAACAGCAAAACAGAAACTATTGCAGAAGCAATAATGCATAAACAGCAATAAAACGTCAAAAAAGCAGAAAAAAAGAACTTTCCAAAAGCCACTCAGTCCCAGCTTTATGAATGGACAAACAGCATGGAAGCTGTCAAGCGCCGATTTTAAATGGACATACAGCAAGAGAAAATAGGGAAATTCATCATGAGACAGAATGAAATGCGGGTAAACAAATTTTGGGGTATAATAAGGCCTTTGCATGTTTGTAGCACAGCCTCAAAAAAATTAAAATTCTTCTACAACTGACGCTTGTGCCGACAATGACTGATTGCACACTGTGTGTACACCTGCTGTGATGGGCCACATCCCAAGTATGACATTGAGGAATTAGCCCTTTATTATGTTCTAACTATGTCTCAAGCTCCACTGGCTCTTCATTTCCTCAGTAAGTTGACTTTGAGATTCTTATTCCCATCTTCAAGTCTCTTCATGTCCTCACCCTGCTTTATCTCAGAGGCCTCGTCCAGCCGTACTTCCCTGCAAGCCCCTCTCATTCAAACATTATGCCCCCACCCTCTGGAATTCTCTCCCCAGCAACTCCATCATATTATCTCCCTCACTGTCTTCAAAAGCATCCTTAAGACTTTGTTTTTGAACAATGTGTTAGTCCCCATTCCCTCTTTTCGCTTTCCCCACTACCAGCTTGGTGCCTACTCTTTTGTCCAGTGATCTAAACATCTTTCTACTTCTGAGAAGCTCTTTAGAAATGGATATTGTTGTCTGACCGTCTCTATGTTACCCTACCTATAAATATATCTATTAGTTTTTCCCTGTGTACATTGGTATCACCATGGGAGTAGTTTCTTCTGAAGGGGACAGGAGTACCTGGTGGACATCTCATATGATACCATGATTACTGGATAATTGTTAATCCTGAGCATGCAATCCCAAGTGCGACATATATAAAAGTGCATGTTTTGATTCTAGCAGACTCGATCTGTCATGAACACAAAACAAATTGTTGGAAGAAAGCCTGAACCATTATTGCTGTCTTCAAAAGAGGAGATAGTAAAAGAGTAAAAACCCAAAGGAAAAAAAAAGGAGAAAAATTACTATCTTGGATTAGAAAAGGAGACTGTTAATCGTGACCAAAATCATTCTTTGAATCCATGACTAACAGTCCAAAAGGAACTTGCAGTTCCCAGTGAAAACATTTTAAATGGACAATGTAGTATAAAGTGACTGATTACATGGATGCCAGAATCCTTGGAGATGTCTGAATGTGATGTCATTGTGGTTTATATGAACCTGTGGGTCTGATAACAGTCAGTGAAGTGAAATAATAGACCGTGCCATTTGTTGTCAGTCTGGGCTGCTTCAGACATCTCCTAAGAAAAGCCCTCAACTGAAAAGGATTAGTGGATGTCGACTTTTCAAAAAAAACAAAATTGTGCATCAATCCCTCTCTATAGGGCTGTCTTTGGGATCCATTCAAGAAGTGTGTCATGGTGAATGACTCAATACACTACAGTTTCTATATCGTAAACATGTAGTTTCAGAAGCAATGTTACATTAGAGAGGTACGTGAAGGGGTTATTATATTTGCAGAAGTGTGGAGTGGGAATGGAAGAAAGCCATTTCTCACATTATGATTTTATTAACTAGCGTGTAAAGACACTGCACCAGTAAATCTGAACCATTATTTTAAAGCAAACCTATTGTTAAATCACTGATGTTGAGGATAAGGGAATGGTTCAGATCTGATTTGCCCTCTTTGGAAACAAATCCTTTGAAGTTGCTCCTTTTATCTTTTCTCGGTTATTTTCTTCTAAAACTGAAGATGCACCATTTTCATTTCAACAGCAGCCATTGTGCTTCGGGGGAGGGGGGTAGCTTTTAAAAGATGAAAGGAACAACATAAAAGGATGATTAAGGGACAACTCGAATCCAAACAACTCCCTCATCCTTAATTAGTGGTTATTATCAATATATTTTTTCATTTACTTCATACAAACCAAGCTGATATAATTTCCAGAAGAGAGGTTAAGATGTATTAATTTCAGCCAATATGATGTATCCTAGGCAGTGTTGCAGAGATGTAGTTTCTGCTAGAATTAGATATCATAATAAGGTTCAAGAGGATGCATTCTGCAGGACTAAACTATAATGTACTTTGATCAAATATTTCTTGAAAGGTTGTTTCCTTCCAGTATTGTTACCTTTTTAAAACTGTATAGATAGTAGAACTTTTAAAATATCAAAGAGAACTGCTAAATTTATTTGTCTCATGAATCATAAGGTAAAATAAACATTTTACAAACAAATGAATAGGACTTTGTAAAAAGTATTTTAAAAGTACATGCTTCTTCTTAGGCAGTCCCCTGGAGTCGAGGGTGACTTGCTTCCACACCAATATCATGAGTTCTAAGGTGACTATTGCATCCTATGTGGGATCTACAGACTCTGCCACAGGTAGAGCAGGTGGTGGTTGAAGGGTCGTGTGGGTGGGGTGCTTGATTTGTCGTACGCACCTTCCGTTGTTTGTGCTTGGCTTCCACATGCCCCCGACGAAGAGATTCAGTATTCGGCACCTTCTCGAATGTTTCGAGATTTTGAGCAGCCTTGGGCCAGGGATTCCCAATGTTACATTTTTTCAAGGAGGTTTTGAGGATGTCCTTGAAGCATTTTCTCTGCCCTCCTGGAAATCGCTTGTCGTGACGGAGCTCGGAGTAGAGTACTTGTTTCAGGAGTCTTGTATCATGCATGCAGACAATGTGGCCCATCCATCAGAGCTGATTGAGCATAATCAATGCCTCGATGCTGGGGATGTTGGCCTGAGAAAGAACACTGACATTGCTTTGCCTATTGGCAGGATTTTGCGGAGGCAGCGTTGGTGGTATTTATCCAGTGCCTTGAGGTGCTTACTGTACATTGTCCATGTCTCTGAAGTAAATATGAGGAGGTAGCAGAAATTGAGAGTTTGATCATCTTTAAGTACATGACAAGATCATGTTAATTTGCAGAATGGTCACTGCTGTTGTATTGAAAAATAGAACATCATGTTTTGGTATAAATTTGTTCACATTAACAATAGGTATAGGTTGAGTTTTATTTTGAAACGGTTTCATTACTAATTAAGGGAGTGCATTAATCAAAACCCCATATTTGTCTGTATGCTTTGCTCATTACAAATGAACATCAACCCCATTCTCTTCATAAGTGCCAAAACTTAATTTATGATTATCTGTTGAAAAGAAAAACTACTCACAAAAAGATGCAAGCTGGCAAACCTAGCCATTAATTTATGTATTTACTGCAGTGAATTGCAGAAATAGATTTCAACTAAAAAATGTAGATGGTGCCTACTAATGCTGTAGTTTTTTATAATTTAGGCACCCAGATAAATGTCCAATAGTGCAGGTCACCACCAATGCTGAAAAGATTATGAACAAAGTTTAGGTGAGCGTATAGATTTGGAAAGAGAAGCCACTGAAGGAGATGAACTGGCTATTTGTGTCAAGGCACAAATGGAATCATGAAGAGGCAATGCCATAGTCAAGAGGCAGGAGACCAGGATGGAGTGGTTGACCATAATAAAGATGCATAGAGGTCAAAGAGGGATAATGTACATGGTTGCAGTGACACAGGATATCATTGGTGACTTGGGCCAAGGTGGTCTTGGAAATCAGTATGTAACGGTAAGCTGATGGCAATTTTGGGTTCTAGAAACCTGTAGATTGCAGGATCGAGATATGGAATTCCACAGTTTTGAGATCCTGGGTAAGCAGCAAATAGAGCAGTAGACTATGCAATGAGTCTTGTTTTCAGCTCAATGAGGGAGGAGGAAGAAGTTGCAACTCAAATTTACATAAAAATAGGTCAAGTCAAATAACTTCTTTGCAGAAAAGCCAAATCTGCATTCTTATAGAAATTCTTGGGGGCAAAATTCCCCTGTGATACATCTCTAATTAGCACAAACCTGTTTTTGCCTGGAGGGAGGCGCTACCAGCTCGCGTAAAATTGCATGGGAGTTAGCGGAGACGCTGACACGGTAGTGGCAGCCCTGCTAGTAGCGCTCTGGGCCATGCGCAACCGGCGATGACATCATCGCCATGTGCGGCAACCCCTTAGCGCCCTGCGACACCCCCTTTCCGCCCCAGTGCAAGCCTTGCAGGTTGCGAACCAGGCCGACATCCAGTTCATGGGTTGGACATTAAAGGCAAGGTCGCTGCGCTGCCTGCCGCCATTTTCTCGCCATCTTGAGGCTCCGTGGCATGGTCTGTGATATGTCCTTACTACACAGTATAAATGCACACGAGGCCCATGCTTGAGAGAAGGTCAGTCTGTGACCTGTCCTTTATTCCTTAGCACTCAAGTGATGAAGGTGGGTGGAGCTTCCCCTTTTATGCCTGAAGGTCCAGGTTAGGAGTGTCTCCCACCTAGTGGTCAGTGTTCTCATGGTGTACAACTTAGGTCAGTTTATACATGGGTTACAATGCTGGTTGAATACATGACAGTCTGGACAGGTATCATGCAGCTCGGCACTCCGTTTGGGTGCCGGGCTGTGGTCACGGCACCACGCCGCCCTGGTGGCCCAGTGGAGGCCATCAGAGGCCCTGTAGAGTGCACAGCGGCCCTCCCCTTTAATGGAAGCCGCGCAGCGATGCCGATTCCGTCCGAGTAGTGCCCCAGATACCACCCCAACAGGAAGTGGAGCGCGCGACATTACGCTCCACTTCCTGTGACGCGCAGTAACCCCAATTTCGCGGCTGGGGCAGGACTTCTGCGCCGAGAGCAGGAAGTCTCTCCCCGACTGGGTTACCACCCACAAAGGGGGCGCTAGAGAATTTTGCTCCTCTTGTATCTAAATTGAGTAATAAAGTCTATATCGATTGTCACTGAAAAACTACATTATGGATCCCATGTACAGCACTTATACAGCAAGTTCTTTCTGTTTGATGTACACTAGGCAGAACTGGTGGGACTTCTGACAGAAAACATCAGTTGACCAGTCCCACCTCCACTGTGACATCACAATGGAGAGGAACAAGCAGAAGGAACTCCCGCCCCTCCGCACAAAGTTGAAAATTGTGACCAGAAAAGGGCAGAAACCTGGGGGAATGGGGGGTGAATGAATGATGGTAAACAGACTCCATACACATTTTTTTCCCCAAGCCCAGATTTCATCAAAGCAGGAAACAATTTCTAGGCAAATATATTTAGGATATGTATAGAGACTAAAATCCTGTCCTTTCTTTCTGCCAAAAAAAGATTCCAGGGATGGAAATAATTGTTATTGAACTGCCTTCTCCTACAACAAAAACAGACAGGTGTTTCCTTCTAAGTTTATGCCATTGGATCTTCAAATCAAATACGTAATAAAGAAGGTTTAGAAAAATAATTTTGTAGTTCTCTCCTACAAAAACAGTTATTTTTAATCATAGGCATGTATACAAGACAAAAGTGAACTTTTCTGCATCAGTCTGATCTTGAGTAACCTTCTTCCTCTATTCACTGAAAAAGCCATCACATCAGCCGTGATTAAATCTGTTATGGTCTCCTTTCCACAGCATGACACTGTAAAGTGCATTGCCAGAGTGTTAGCA
Source organism: Pristiophorus japonicus (assembly GCF_044704955.1). Lineage (NCBI taxonomy): Eukaryota > Metazoa > Chordata > Chondrichthyes > Pristiophoridae > Pristiophorus > Pristiophorus japonicus. The sequence goes on along the minus strand of NC_091981.1, from coordinate 154,148,694 downwards.
GGGGAGCTATCAGCTTAGTCAAAACATTTTAACTTCAGGGAAACTGGCTTACAGAGCTGCACTAGAGGGCACAGAAATGGAGCATTATCATGGTTAACAGACCCAACAATGGAGAAGTGACATATTCTCGTATGATGAAAAACAAAACCCACAGCCATCCATATTTAAAGTGTGTTTCCCATTTAAACCATAAGTATCTGCAGGAGGCTTGTGTCAAGCTGCCAAAAAAATTGAACATGCATCTTTAAGCAGTAGCTATTCCAAATGGGGTCAGCACCAATATCCTCAGAAGTCACTTTTTAGGTTCTGGCTCACTTGACTGTTCATGTTAGGATCATTTCTATTACTGTTGCTCTCAAATAAGTGCCATCGCATTCCCAGAAGTGGTTACAATGTCATACCAACACACAAAATTTACAGCAGATGTTCATAGGGCAGTGTTGTAAGTTACCTCCACTGAGATCTAAACAGTAGCAGTAAACCATCAAGACATTTGAAGTAAACTCGGAGAGGTAATTGTCTGGTGGGAAGTCTTGCCTGCTGTAATATATGCACTGGTGAGTATGCTCACCGGTTTGTAGAGCTGTTGATGGCCAGGTCCTTCAACTTGGTGGACGTCTGGCGAAATCTCCATCCCGACTCCAGCGCCTTTACTTGGGTGAGGCCTGGAAGAGGATGGTCCAGAATCGACCGCCTTTACGTGTCTCAGGTGTACGTCTCCTGTGTTCCGGCAGCCTCCATGCGGCTGGCGCTGTGCTCTGACCACCACCTGGTGTGGGCGGAGCTCACTTTGCTCCATGCGAGGTCGGGGTCCGCGTACTGGCACTTTAACAACTTGCTGCTGAAGGATGAGCAGTTCCAGGACTCGTTCTGTCGTTCCTGGGCCGACTGGAGAAGGAAGCAGGGGGGCTTCCCCTCCTTCAGGTTATGGTGGGACATGGGCAAAGCTCATGTCTGTCTCTTCTGTCAAGAGTGTGCGAGGGGGTCGAACAAGAGGCGGGCGGCCAGGGTGGGGCGCCTGGAAAAGGACATGCTCGACCTGGAATCCTGTCTCGGTCAAGTTGTCGAGGACCCAGCCCTGCGGATGGTGTACAAAGCGAAGAAGGCCGCGCTGAAGGACCTGCAGCTCGCCGGGTCCCGAGGCGTGTTCGTGAGGTAGCGGATCCGGTTCCTCCGGGACTTGGACCGTGGCTCGCCCTTCTTCTACTCGCTGGAAAAAAGGCAGGGGGTCCGTAAGCAGCTCTTGATGCTGCTGGCCGATGACGGGTCTCTTATCTCTGATCCGGAGGGCATCAGCATACTACAGGGCCCGAGACTATTACGGGGCTCTGTTCTCTCCGGATCGGTCCAGCGAGGAAGTGTGTAGAGTTTCGTGAGAGGACCTGCCGAAGGTCGGCCCGGAGGGCGCCGAAAATCTGGAAGCTCCGCTAAGCTTGGCGGAGCTGACCAGTGTCCTCGACCAGCTCTCGAGGAGAAAGGCCCCAGGGCTGGACAGGTTGACCGTGGAGTTCCACAGGCGTTCTCGGACGTCTTGGGGAGCGACTACGCATGGGTACTGGGGGAAAGTCTGGCGACCGGGAGATGCCCCTCTCTTGTCGCAGGTCAGTCATCGTGCTGCTGCCTAAGAAGGGTGATCTCCGCCAATTTAAGAACTGGCACCCGGTCTCCCTCCTCAGCACGGATTATAAAATCTTCGCCAGGATGATGTCTGCTCGCTTTGGCGCCGTGCTGGACCACATGATCCACCCCGACCAGTCCTACACGGTCCCTGGCCGGACAATGCACGATAACATCTATCAGGTCTGGGATCTGATCCACCATTCCCAGGAGGCTGGTCTGTCGGTCGCCTTCCTTTCTCTAGACCAAGAGAAGGCGTTCGACAGGGTGGATCACAAATATCTGTTAGGAACTCTGCGCACTTTCGGGTTCGGGGCGCATTTCGTCACCCGGATCCGACTTTTGTACACCGCCGTGGAGTGTCTGATTAAGGTTAACGGGTCTTTGATGGCGTCCCTTCGTTTTGGGAGAGGGGTGCGCCAGGGTTGCCCCATGTCCGGCCAGTTATATGCCATCTGCGTGGAGCCTTTCCTGCGTCTCTTGCGGACGAGGTTGACGGACTGGCTCTGCAAGGGAGGGGCATGGAGGTCGTCCTCTCGGCTTACACTGATGACATGCTCCTCATGGTCGAAGATCCCGTTGACCTGCAGAGAATGCGTGAGTGCCAAGAGATTTACTCGGCCGCATCCTCCGCCAGGATCAACTGGGAGAAATGTTCCGGACTCCTGGTGGGTCAGTGGCGGGTGGACTCGCTGCCAGAGGAGCTCAGGCCTTTTGCCTGGAGCACGACCCATCTCCTCTATCTGGGAGTCTACCTTAGCCCAGACGAGGAAGCCTGGCCGGCGAACTGGCAGAAGCTGGAGGCCAAAGTCGTCGCTTGCCTAGGGCGCTGGACAGGACTGCTCCGAGTGCTGTCCTACAGGGGTCCAGCACTAGTCATAAACCAGCTGGTGGCCGCTATGCTGTGGTACCGGCTGGTCACTTTGAACTCCATTCCCTGTATTTGTCGCCAAGATACAAAGAAGCTGGTGGACTTCTTCTGGAACAACAGGAAGCACTGGGTCTCTGCTGCGGTCTTAAGTCTCCCGCTTAGGGAGGGCGGTCAGTCATTGGTGTGCGTCAGCACCCAGCTTGCAACTTTCCATCTTCAGACCCTGCAGAGATACCTTTACGTCGAGTCCCCTCCTAGGTGACGTGCTCTGGCGACGTATTTCTTCCACCAGCAATACAGCCTCAATTACGACACGCAGCTCCTTTTTGTGAGCCTGGGGGGCGTCAGGACCACCGTCCAGGGCCTGCCTGTCTTTTACCAGGAACTCATCAGGGTCTGGAACAGAGTAGCACCAAGCGCAGCTCTCCACCGTCTGGAGTGGCGGCTGTCCTGCAGGAGCCGCTGCTCAGGAATCCGTACCTCCACGACCGCGGTTTTAGATGGCAGGTGGACGAGAGGGCTGTGGCTGGCGAGGTGACCAGGGTCAGGGACTTGCTCGATGGTGGAGGAGCAAACTGGATGGCGCCAGATGTGCTGGCACGACGCCTAAACTGGGCCGATGCGCGGCCAATGCCATCGAGTCGCTAAAAACAGTGCTGGGCCCTGACTCCGTTAGGTGTGTCAAGGAGGCTCAAGCACGTGGGAGATCCCGTCCGAATTGTCCCCCATCCGGATGGAATTCCTCATCAGCGCCAAGCCCCAAAACCTCCCTCGGGAGCCGGAGCCTCACAACTTGAGCCGCCTCGGGGAAATCCCCTCCGTGCCTTTCAGTTCTGCGCGGAGGGGTTTCCTGTACGGGCTGCTCCTGCACATTCTCCATGGCGCACCATCTTGCCGTCCAGAGGAGGCGGGGGTCTCCAATGGAGAGCACTGTACGCGGGAGTCCTCCCCCTATTTATTGGGGACTTGGCCTGGAGGGTGGTGCATGGAGCAGTCCCGTGCAACAAATTTTTAAGTCGGTTCATGGGCTCTCAGGCTCCCTGCAATTTCTGCGGTCTAGAGGAGTCCGTGTTCCATGTTTTTATGGAATGTGGGAGGTTGCAGCCCCTATTCCAATATTTGAAGGGGCTGCTCCTCAAATTCTGGTTGCACTTCAATCCCACACTCCTGATCTTTGGGCACCCTATGCGGAGGGGAGCGGGTAGGTCCGAGGGCCTTCCTGTTGGACTGCTCCTGGGCACGGCCAAGAGGGCCATCAGCCGGTCCAGGCAGCGGGCGGTCGAGGGGGCATTCAGCCCAACTGCCTGTCTCTCTTCCGCGCTTACATCCGAGTCAGGGTGTCCCTGGAGCTGGAGCACGCGATGTCCACCGGTACGCTTGCGGCCTTCCGCGAAAGGTGGGCGCCGGAGGGTCTGGAGTGCATCATCACCTCCAGCAACCAAATTTTAATTTGCTTTTATATGTTTTAAGTTTAATTGGTTTATTGTGCCAGGCTTTAGTGTCCGTCTCCCCTTTTAGCCAGGGGGCACTTGTGTGTGGTGTCCACCGGTACGCTCGCGGCCTTCCGCGAGAGGTGGACACCGGAGGGACTGGAGTGCATCATCACCCACGGCAACCAAATTTTAATTTGATCATTTAAGTTTAAAGTTTAATTTGTTTAATTTGTCGGTTTTGGTGTCCCCCCTCTTTTAGCAAGGGGCACTTGTATAATTTCTGTTTTTAGTGCCCTAAACGCAGCCCCCCCCCGAAAAAAAAGGGGCACTGGAAAACAATATATATTTTGGAGCGTGACCTCCCTTGCAGGGGACATTTGTTTAAAGTGCACAACTAACCATAGAAACATAGAAAATAGGTGCAGGAATAGGCCATTCGGCCCTTCGAGCCTGCACCGCCATTCAATAAGATTATGGCTGATCATTCACCTCAGTACCCCTTTCCTGCTTTCTCTCCATACCCCTTGATCCCTTTAGCCGGAAGAGCCATATCTAACTCCCTCTTGAATATATCCAATGAACTGGCATCAACAACTCTCTGCGGCAGGGAATTCCGCAGGTTCACAATTCTCTGAGTGAAGAAGTTTCTCCTTATCTCAGTCCTACATGCCCTACCCCTTATCCTAAGACTATGCCCCCTGGTTCTAGACCTCCCCAACATCGGGAACATTCTCCCTGCATCTAACCTGTCCAGTCCCGTCAGAATCTTATATGTTTCTGTGAGATCCCCTCTCATCCTTCTAAACTCCAGTGAATAAAGGCCCAGTTGATCCAGTCTCTCCTCACATGACAGTCCAGCCATCCCTGGAATTAGTCTGGTGAATCTTTGCTGCACTCCCTCAACAGCAAGAATGTCCTTCCTCAAATTAGGAGACCAAAACTGAACACAATATTCCAGGTGAGGCCACACTAAGGCCCTGCACAACTGCAGTAAGACCTCCCTACTCCTATGCTCAAATCCCCTGGCTATGAAGACCAACATACCATTTGCCTTCTTCACCCCCTGTTGTACCGCATTGCCAACCTTCAATGACTGATGAACCATGATACCCAGGTCTCGTTGCACCTCCCCTTTTCCTAATCTGCCGCCATTCAGATAATATTCTGCCTTCGTGTTTTTGCTCCCAAAATGGATAACCTCACATTTATCCACATTATACTGCATCTGCCATGCATTTGCCCACTCACCTAACCTGTCCAAGTCACCCTACAGCCTCTTAGCGTCCCCCTCACAGCTCACACCGACACCCAGTTAAGTGTCATCTGAAAACTTGGAGATATTACACTCAATTCCTTCATCCAAATCGTTAATGTGTATTGTAAAGAGCTGGGGTCCCAGCACTGAGCCTTGTGGCACTCCACTAGTCACTGCCTGCCATTCTGAAAAGAACCCGTTTAACCCCACTCTCGACTTCCTGTCTGCCAATCAGTTCTCTATCCACGTCAGTACATTACCCCCATTGTCTCCGTCCTAAATGTACATTGGTGTGACCTTGCATACCAATCTCTTGTGCGGTACCTTGTCAAAAGCCTTTTGAAAGTCCAAATACACCACATCCACTGGTTCTCCCTTGTCCACTCTACTAGTTACATCCTCAAAAAATTCCAGAAGATTCGTCAAGCATGATTTCCCTTTCATAAATCCATGCTGACTTGGACCGATCCTCTCACTGCTTACCAAATGCACTGCTATTTCATCCTTAATGATTGATTCCAACATTTTCCCCACGACTGATGTCAGGCTAACCAGTCTATAATTACCCGTTTTTTAAAAAGTGGTGTTACATTAGCTATCCTCCAGTTCATAGGAACTGATTCAGAGTCAATAGACTGTTGGAAAATGATCACCAATGCATCCACTATTTCGAGGGCCACTTCCTTGAGTACTCTGGGATGCAGACTATCAGGCCCCGGGGATTTATCAGCCTTCAATCCCATCAATTTCCCTAACACAATTTCCCGCCTAATAAGGATATCCCTCAGTTCCTTCTTCTCACTAGACCCACTGTCCCCTAGTACATTCGGAAGTTTATTCATGTCTTCCTTCGTGAAGACAGAACCGAAGTATTTGTTCAATTGGTCTGCCATTTCTTTGTTCCCCATTATAAATTCACCTGAGTCTGACTGCAAGGGACCTACATTTGTCTTCACTAATCTTTTTCTCTTCACATATTTATAGAAGCTTTTGCAGTCAGTTTTTATGTTCCCTGCAAGCTTCTTCCCGTACTCTATTTTCCCCCTTTTAATTAAACCCTTAGTCCTCCTCTGTTGAATTCTAAATTCTAAATTCTAAATAGTTGAACTGGTAATGTATCGTGTGATTGTTAAACATTTTGCTAATAAACCAATTAATTCTTAATAGCAATGTGTTGCTATGAATTCTTAAGCAAAGAACCTATGAAGCAAATACATTACACCTGCCAGAGCGTATTTTTGCAATTCGAACTTGTGTTACACATGATTTTCCAATCAACACAGTTAAAAATTATGCATCGTATGCACCTAAGTTATCAAAACAGCCTCCTGGCATGTGAAGCTTCCCCTCTGACACACAAAGTCAGAATATTATCCCTTTATAACTCATCATGGGGAAAGAACTGGTCACTATGTTTAATGATGTCATAGAAACATTCCTTTGAATTTACTGTGTTAGCTTGGCTCAGGGGTAGCACTCTCACCTCTACATGACAAGGTTGTGGGTTCAAGCCCCACTCCAGGGACCAAAACACATAATCTTGAGTGCTGCACTGTTGAAATGCTGCCTTTTGGATGAGATGTTAAGCTGCTTACCCTCTCAGGTGAATGGAAAAGAAAAACCAAACTGCTTTTTCAAAAAAGAGCTGGGGATGTTCTCTGTGATGTCCTGAACAATAATTATGCCTCAACCAACATCACAAAAAAAACAGGTAATTTGGTCATTTATCTCATTGCTGTTTGTGGGACCTTGCTGTACACAAATCGGCTGTTGCATTTCCTACATTACAACAGCGACTGCACTTTACAAATATTACATTGGCTGTAAAGCACTTTGGGATTTTCTGAGATTGTGGGAAGTGCGATATAAATGCAAGTTCTTTCTTTCTTTTTACTATGTTGCTATATATAGCTACCAACTAATTCTTCAACCATCGGTCAATTGACTTAAAGATTTAGATCATCACCTCAGTAAATACTTTTTAAAAATATGCTCCCATTATTGCTTAGTAGATCACCCAATGCAATTCATAGACACACAGTCCAGGAGATCCCTGGTTTGATCTTTGGTTTGTTCTGAGATTCTGAATCTCACCTGGGATGGCAGTTGGTATGCCTGGGCTAAGGAAAGGAAAATTAGCCAAAGTTCCTGATTGCTATCCAGTGACCACGGCACCACCTGCTGCTGGAAATAAAGCATGGTCATCAGCTAAGGACAGGGTCAGGCTCACCTGTGTTGGTCTGGTAACCCTCGCTGCCCAGCCTTCGACATGAAGAATGGTCACTTGGACAAGGTACTGCAGGAAGCTTGCTCCTGTGAAACCAGATGACATCAATAGTTTGGCTTTTCTGTAAAGAAGTAGAGAACATCGGGGAGGAAATCATCAATAATTTCACAAAGCATCTAGGCAGAAAATTCTCTTGTAGAATTTGCATGAAGATGGTTGAAGTGTCTTTTAGAGAGTCATGGCACAGTTAAGCATGTTAACTCACAATCCGTGCTGCAAGACAGTTCTGATTTTTGCACTCCTATCATGATTTCACCTTGCTATGTCCCAATTTAGAAACAAAATGTCTGTATATTTCTAAACACAAAATTATGCCAACATCCCAGCAACTATGCCATGATTGTGTCCACCAATACCCTCCAGTGCTCTCCCTGTCACAGGTAGATGCTGGGAAGATGTTTCCCCTGGCTGAAGAGTGTAGAACTTGGAGTCACAGTCTCTGAATAAGGGGTGAGCCATAAAGGACTGTGATGAGGAGAAATTTATTCACTCAGAGGGTTGTGAATCTTTGGAATTCTCTATCCCAGAGGGCTGTGGATGCTCAGTCGTTGAGTATCTTCAAGGCAGAGATCGATAGATTTTTTGATACCAAGGGAACCAAGGGATATGGGGATAGTGTGGAAAGGTAGAGCTGAGATAGAAGATCAGCCATGACCTTGCTGAATGGTGGAGCAGCCTCGAAGGGCCAAATGGCCTGCTCCTGCTCCTATTTTTTATGTTCTTATGTATGTGAGGTTGGGGGCATCTAATCTGCATGGTCCGTTGGATGCCCTGATCATTATAGACCCACCTTAAGCCCTTACCCGCAGAGGCTAGAAACTCTGATGCCTAATGCCATCTGCCTTGGTGGTTTCTACCTTCTCCCCTGGAGAAATAAATTTGTAGTCCTTACAAAGTGGGGGACAAATAAATTGCAACTTCTTCAGGGGTCCAGGACACTTCATTGGCCAGATAACTGTTGTGCAGTAGAAATTGCAGGATTTGCAAGAGGACATGGTCTACTCAATTGCACACACATTAAAATTAGTGGCATCTTCTGAAATTCCTCTGTTCTGCATCAACCATAAAGGAATTTGGTTCCTTAAAACTATGAGGAACAGAATAACATTACATTTATTACAGCAATATTCCCGAGATCATTCCACAATTCCTTTATATTGTACAAATTATGTGCTTCAGTATTTTCTGATGAGAATATCCATATATATATTAGGGTCCTGAAAATCTGTGTAACTCTGGCAGGAGACTGGTGGCACTCATCAGAAAATGCCAGAGACCTGGGTGTGCCAGGTCTCTGCCATTTCCAGGAGCTTCCAATATGCCATGTAATGGGTGGATCCTCTTTCAGCCCCTTACAAAGCAAATGTCACAGAGGGGAGCAGGGGGCAGTACCAGAGATGGGGATACCCTACACCAAGAATTCCCCTTTATCTGGCTCAGTCGGGACTGATGTACCAAATGAGTTGAGGCACACGGGTCTTCAGTTGGGTGAAAGTGGGCCCACTGGTAGGATTCAGGTCAGGGAGGCGACCTGGATCCTCAAAGAAAGGGGCAATTATTTTAAATTTCTCAATAGGCCCCCTCACCAAGGCTGCACAGAACAGGTAACCAATGGAGATGTGCCATAGCGGTGGCTGCCCTCGACTGCCTCATCTAACTTAGAGGTTAAACAATGGAGGGCATCGACAGGCGTGAACTCACATAACTGCCAGGATAGTAAACCAATGATATTCGGGGCAGAAGCCTTTTGGGTGCTCAACGGTCAAAACCGTATCTGATGTGTTGAATCTAAGGATGGAGTCTTTTGCTTTGGGACACCAATAATCAAGCTCATCACAAAAATTTACTTTTAGAACTTTATTAACAGTGCAGAATTACAGTGGCTTAAGAGCTCCTTTCTTCCTGGGCCTGTTCTACATTACCATAGTTATCATCGTCATAGGCAGTCCCTTGGAATAGAGGAAGACTTGCTTCCATTCTAAAAATGAGTTCTTAGGTGACTGAACAGTCCAATATGAGAAACACAGTCCCTGTCACATGTGGGAAAGACAGTCGTTGAGGGAAGGGGTGGGTGGGACAGGTTTGCAGCATGATCTTTCCGCTGCCTGCGCTTGATTTCTGCATGCTCTCGGCGATGAGACTCGAGGTGCTCAGTGCCCTCCCGGATGCACTTCCTCCACTTAGGGCAGTCCTTGGCCAGGGACGCTCAGGTGTCAGTGGGGATGTTGCACTTTATCAGGGAGGCTTTGAGGGTACCCCTGAAACGTTTCCTCTGCCCACCTTTGGCTCGTTTGCCATGAAGGAGTTCCGTTTAGAGCGTTTGCTTTGGGAGTCTCATGTCAAGCATGCGAACAATGTGGCCTGCCCAGCGGAGCTGATCAAGTGTGGTCCGTGCTTCAATGTTGACCTGGTCGAGGACGCTAATGTTGGTGCGTCTGTCCTCCCAGGAGATTTGCAGCATCTTGCGGAGACATCATCGGTGGTATTTCTCCAGCGATTTGAGGTGTCTACTGTGCATGGTCCATATCTCTGAGCCATACAGGAGGGCGGGTATTACTACAGTCCTGTAGACTATGAGCTTGGTGGCAGAATTGAGGGGCTGGTCTTCGAAAACTGTTTTCCTCAGGTGGCCGCAAGGCTGCACTGGCGCACTGGAGGCGGTGTTGAATCTCGTCGTCAATGTCTGCTCTTGTTGATAAGAGGCTCCCGAGGTGTGGGAAATGATCCACGTTGTCCAGGGCCGCGCCATGGATCTTGATGACTGCGGGGAAGTGCTGTGCAGCGGGGACAGGTTGGTGGAGGACCTTTGTCTTACGGATGTTTAATGTAAGTCCCAAGCTTTCGTATACCTCAGTAAATATGTTGACTATGACTTGGAGTTCAGTCTCTGTATGTGCCGCAGACACATGCATTGTCCGCATACTGTAGCTCAACGACAGGAGTTGGAGTGGTCTTGGATCTGGCCTGGAGCTGACGAAGGTTGAACAGCTTCCCACTGGTTCTGTAGTTTAGTTCTACTCCAGCGGGGAACTTGTTGAACGTGAGGTGGAGCATTGGCAGCGAGGAAGATTGAGAAGAGGATTGGGGCGATGATGCAGCCCTGCTTGACCCAGGTCCGGATGAGGATTGGGTCTGTGATGGATCCATTGGTAAGGATTACGGCCTGCATGTCTTCGTGGAGCAGGTGGAGGATGGTGACGAACTTTTGGGGGCAGCTGAAATGGAGGAGGACGCTCCATAGACCCTCACAGTTGACAGTGTCAAAGGCCATGTCAAAGGTCAAAGAAGGCCATGTACAAGGGTTGGTGCTGTTCGCTGCATTTTTCTTGCACTGTCGCACTGTAAAAATTATGTCTGTTTTGCCCCATAGGGGACGAAATCCGCACTGTGACTCCAGGAGCTGCTCCTCAGCCACAGGGAGAAGACGGTTGAGAAGGACTTGAACGACAACTTTCCCAGTGGCTGATAACAGAGGGATTCCTCTGTAGTTGTCGCAGTCGGACTTGTCCACATTTTTAAAGATGGTCACGGTCACTGCATCTCTGAGAACTCCCGGCATGCTCTCCTCCTTCCAGATGAGAGAGATGAGGTCATGCATTCATGCCAACAGCGCCTCTCACACATGCATCTTCCACTCCTTTAACATGAATTTCGGGACCTGGAATGTCAGGACCCTCATGGATAACTCCAACAGTGACAGGCCAGAATGCCGCACCGCCATAGTTATCTGGGAACTTAGATGCTTCGATGTCGACATCGCCGCCCTAAACGAGACCCGGCGGGCAGGGGAAGGCCAGCTCAAGGAGCAAGGTGGAGGTTACACCTTCTTCTGGAAAGGGAAACCAGAGGGAGAACGGCACCTCCACGAAGTCGGTTTCGTCTTCAAAAATGAGGTGGTCGACCGCTTCAAAGACACTCCCTGTGGGGTTAACAAATGTCTCATGATTCTTCGACTCATCATATCCCAGAATCAATGTGCCACAGTCATCAGTGTATATGCCCCAACTGTCGATGCGACAGATGAGATCTGTTATATATGTGGACTTGTATTTACTCTGTACAGCCACCAGAGGGCTTATTCCCTGGAGTCCCAAGGGATCCCATAATCCCTTGGGAGCACAGGTATTTAAGAAGGCTTCACAGGTTGGAGAGGCACTCTGGAGACCTGCAATAAAAGACTAAGGTCACACTTTACTTTGAGCTCACAGTGTTCAGTCTGACTCTTTCTCCATCCACTACAACTGGTGACGAGATACAGATAGTGAACCCAAAGATGCAGAGAACAGTGGGCATCCTGGAGAAATTTTCGGAGGTAGATGATTGGGAAACTTTTGTGGAGCGACTCAACTAATACTTCGTGGCCAATGAGCTAGATGGGGAAGAGAGCACTGCCAAACGAAGGGCGATTCTCCTCACCGTCTGTGGGGCACCAACATATGGCCTCATGAAGAATCTGCTCACTCCAGCGAAACACACAGAGAAATCGTACGACGATTTGTGCACACTGGTCCGAGAGCATTTGAACCCGAAGGAAAGCGTTCTGATGGCGAGGTACCGGTTCTATACCTACAAAAGGTCTGATACCAGGAAGTGGCGAGTTATGTCGCCGAGCTAAGACGTCTTGCAGGACATTGCAAATTTGAAGGACATTTGAAGCACATGCTCAGAGACTTTTTCCTACTTGGCATTGGCCATGAAACCATACTTCGCAAACCTTTGACTGTAGAGACCACAACCTTGAGTAAGGCCACAGCGATAGCCCATGCATTCATTGCCACCAATGACAATACGAAGCAAATCTCTCAGCACACAAGTGCTGCTACAAGTACTGTGAACAAAGTGATGTTGTTTTTGAATCATAACATACAGGGCAGGTCACACATATCTGCAGCTACACGTCTGCAGATGCAAGGCCATTAACGCCTTGTTGGCGCTGCGGGGGTGATCATCAATTCCATTCATGCTGATTCAAAGGATACGTTTGCAAGGGCTGTGGAACAATGTGACACCTCCAACGAGTGTGCAGACGAGCTGCTAAGCCAGTTAAACCTGCAAACCACCACGTTGCAGAGGAGGATCACGACGAAACAGAACCTCAGATAGAGGAGGCAGAGGTACATGGGGCGCACGCATTCACCACAAAATATCCCCCAATAATGCTGAATGTTGAACTAAATGGACTCCCGGTGTCAATGGAGCTGGACACAGGTGCAAGCCAGTCCATCATGGGCAAAAAGACTTTTGAAAGGTTGTGATGCAACAAGACCTCAAGGCCAGTCTTAACTCCAATTCGCACAAAACTAAGAACTTACGCAAATGAACTGATTCCTGTGATCGGCAGTGCTACCGTAAAGGTCTCCTACGATGCAGCGATGCACAAGCTACCACTCTGGGTGGTACCGGGCGATGGTCCCACGCTGCTCGGCAGCAGCTGGCTGGGAAAGATACGCTAGAACTGGGACGACATCCGAGCGCTATCGCTTGCTGACGTCACTTCGTGTGCCCAGGTCTTAAACAAATTTCTTTCACTGTTCGAACCAGGCATCGGGAAATTCCAAGGAGCAAAAGTGCAGATCCACCTAATTCCAGGGGCGCGATCCATCCATCAAAAGGCGAGAGCAGTACCGTACATGATGAGAGAAAGGGTAGAGATCGAGCTAGACTGGCTACAAAGAGAGGGCATCATCTCACCGATCAAGTTCAGCGAGTGAGCCAGTCCTAATGTCCCAGTCCTCAAGGGAGATGGCACCGTCAGAATCTGTGGCGATTACAAAGTAACTATCAATCGTTTCTCCCTGCTGGACCTATACCCACTACCAAAAGCTGACGACATCTTTGCAACGCTGGCGGGAGGAAAGCCATTCGCGAAGCTGGATCTGACTTCAGCCTACATGACGCAGGAACTGGAGGAATCATCGCAGGCCCTCACCTGCATCAACACGTACAAAGGTCTTTTTGTTTATAACAGATGTCCGTTTGGAATACGATCAGCGGTGGTGATATTCCAGAGAAACATGGAAAGTTTACTGAAGTCCATCCCACACACCGTGGTCTTCCAGGACGACAACTTGGTCACAGGGCGGAACACAGTCGAGCACCTGCAGAACCTGGAGGAGGTTCTTAGTCAACTCAACTGCGTGAGACTTAAGTTAAAATGTTTGAATTGCGTTTTCCTGGCGCTTGAAGTGGAGTTCCTGGGAAGAAGGATTGCGGCGGACGGCATCAAGCCCACCAACGCGAAGTCGGAGGCAATCGAGAACGCACCGAGGCCACAGAACGTGACAGAGCTGCGGTCATTTCTGGGACTCTTGAACTACTTTGGTAACTCCTTACCGGGTCTCAGCACCCTACTAGAACCACTACATTTCTTACTGCGAAAAGGGGGCGAATGGGTTTGGGGCAAAAGCCAAGAAAATGCCTTTGTAAAAGCAAGAAAATTGTTATGCTCAAACAAATTGCTTGTGTTGTATGATCCATGTAAGCGTTTGGTACTAGCATGTGATGCGTCGTCATATGGCGTCGGGTGTGTATTGCAACAAGCTAATGATTTCGGGAAACTGCTTATGCATCCAGGAGTCTGTCTAAGGTTGAGAGAGCCTACAGCATGATTGAAAAAGAAGCGTTAGCGTGTGTCTATGGGGTAAAGACAATGCATCAATACATGTTTGGGCTAAAATTAATATTGGAAACTGACCATAAGCCACTTATATTCCTGTTTTCCGAGAGTAAAAGAATAAATACCAACGCATCGGTCCGCATCCAGAGATGGGCACTCACGTTGTCTGCATACAACTACACCATCCGCCACAGGCCAGGCACAGAAAACTGCGCTGATGCTCTGAGTAGGCTGCTATTGCCCACCACGAGGGTGGAAATGGCGCAGCCCGCAGATCTAGCCATGTTTATGGAAGCATTTGAGGGTGAGTAATTACCCGTCACTGCCCGGCAGATCAAAACCTGGACAAGCCAGGACCCCTTATTATCTCTAGTCAAAAGCTGTGTGCTTCAAAGGAGCTGGTCCCATGTTCCAGTGGAAATGCAGGAAGAGATAAAGCCGTTCCAGCGGCGCAAAGATGAACTGTCTATACAGGCAACTGCCTTCTGTGGGGCAATCGAGTAGTGGTCCCCAAGAAGGGCAGACACCCTTCATCAATGACCTCCACAGTACCGACCCAGGCTTCGTAATGATGAAAGCGATAGCCAGATCCCACGTGTGGTGGCCCGGTATCGATGCGAACTTAGAGTCCTGCGTTCTCAGATGTAATACATGCTCGCAGTTAAGCAATGTACCCAGGGATGCGCCGCTAAGTTCATGGTCTCGTCCCTCCAAACCATGGTCTAGGGTACACGTCAACTATGCAGGCCGATTCATGGGTAAAATGTTCCTTGTGGTTGTAGACACGTACTCCAAGTGGATTGAATGTGAGATAATGTCTGCTAGCACGTCCGCTGCCACTACTGAAGGCCTGCGGGCCATGTTTGCCACTCACTACTTACCCGATGTTCTGGTGAGCAACAATGGGCCATGTTTTACCAGTGCTGAGTTCAAAGAATTCATGACCCGTAATGGGATCAAAGACGTCACATCTGCCCCATTTAAACCAGTGTCCAATGGTCAGGCAGAGAGAGCAGTGCAAACCATCAAGCAAGGCTTGAAGAGGGTAACTGAAGGCTCACTGCAGACTCGCCTATCCCGAGTCCTGCTTAGCCTCTGCACGAGACCCCACTTATTCACTGGAATCCCACCTGCTGAACTACTCATGAAAAGAGCACTTAAGACAAGGCTCTCGTTAGTTCACTCTGATCTACATAAACAGGTAGAGAGCAGGCGGCTTCAACAAAGTGCATACCATGATAGCGCAAATGTGTCATGCGAGATTGAAGTCAATGATCCTGTATTTGTATTAAATTATGGACAAGGTCCCAAGTGGCTTCGCGGCACTGTCATGGCCAAAGAGGGGAGCAAGGTGTTTTGGGTCAAACTTTCAATGGATTCATTCACCGGAAACACTTGGACCAAATCAAACTCAGATTCACGGACTACCCTGAACAACCCACCTTGGACCCTACCTTTTTTAATCCCCCAACATACACACTAGTGGCAACGGACACCACGGTTGACCATGAAGCAGAACCCATCATCCACAGCAACCCTGCAGGGCCCAACACACCAGGCAGCCCAGCAAGGCCAGCTGCACAGCAGCCCAGCAAGGGCCCAACAAATGATCCAACAACATCAGCTTTCACACCGAGACGATCAACCAGGGCAAGAAGGGCCCCAGATCGACTCACATTGTAAATAGTTACACTTTGGGGGGATGTTGTTATATATGTGGACTTGTATTTACTCTGTACAGCCACCAGAGGGCTCATTCCCCGGAGTCCCAAGGGATCCCATAATCCCTTGGGAGCACAGGTATTTAAGAAGGCTTCACAGGTTGGAGAGGCACTCTGGAGACCTGCAATAAAAAAAAAGACTAAGGTCACACTTTACTTTGAGCTCACAGTGTTCAGTCTGACTCTTTCTCCATACACTACAAGACCAAAGAGGGTTTTTACTCCAGCCTTAAAAAATCCCTGTCCCGCATCCCTGCGGACGACAATCTGGTCCTCCTCAGTGACTTCAATGCCAGGTTCAGCAAGGACACAGCCCTCTGGGGAGGCGTGATCAGCAGACACGTGGTATGGAAAACCAACTCTAGTGGTACCCTACTCCTGTCAAAATGTCTAGAACATGACCTTGTCATCGCCAACACCTTGTTCCGCCAGAGGGACAAATACAAGGCATCGTGGCAACACTCTCGCTCCAAACATTGGCACTTGCTTTACTATGTCATCATCCGAGCCAGGGATCACAGGAATGTGCGCATCACCCGCACCATGACAGGAACTGATGACTGCTGGATGGACCACCGCCTAATCCGTTCCATCATTGACATTAACATAGCCCTGAAGAGGCGACGGCAGCAGAAGCAGTGCCGCAAAAAAGTCAATGCTGGGGCACTTAAAGACCCAGCTAAGAAAGCCCTATACATTCAGCGCCTCACTGCTAATCTGGCGTGCCTTGATGACCCCGAGACGCAGAATGCCCACAGCACTTGGTCTGCCCTCCAGACCACCATAACCAGTGCCTGAGAAGAGACATTTGGTCACTGAACCAGGAAACACCAGGACTGGTTTGATGAGAATGACCAGGAGATCCAAGAGCTAATAGATCACAAGCACAGGACATTTCTGAGCCTTAAACAACAACCCGACTCGGGAGTCGCAAGGCAGAATTACAGACAGCTTAAGGCCGAGGTCCAACAAAAAATTCGGTACCAAAAGAACAGATGGTGGATGGAGAAAGTGCAGGAGATACAGCAGCTGGTCGACAGCCATGATGTGCGTGGATTCTTCAATGCAGACAAGGCTACCTAAGGCCCAAACACCCAAGGCCCCACCCCAATGCTGGCCAAGAACAGGGAAACACTCATCAAGGATACCGAGGCAGTCAGGTCCTGCTGGAAGGAGCACTTCGAAGATCCCCTCAACCGAGATTCTGCCTTTGACTCCAGTGTCCTCGACTCCATCCTGCAGCATGCTACCCACCATCACCTCAGTAAAACCCCAGCCCTGCATGAGGTAGAAAAAGCCGTAAGACAGCTTAAGAACAACAAGGCTATGGGAGCGGATGGAATCTTCGCTGAGGCACGGAAGTATGGCGGCGAGGCGCTGTTGGCACGAATGCATGACACTGTCTTGGACAAGATGGCCACTGGGGTGGCAGCTCCCTAGGGAGCTCCGCTGTGAAAACAACCTTATCCTTACCATCTATCGCCATCCGACACCTTTCCACCCCCAAACTCCTGCCTTTCACTGTTAAAATTTCCCCTGTCCTTAATAGACCGTAAAAGGGGGTGCATTTCTTTACTTAAAACCATAAATCCCACAAATCCCACAAATTTGGGCCTACCTCAGGCATGAACCTTCCCTCCGAATCTTCACCCATCAACGACGACAACGACGATGACGACCGGATATCCTCCAACCAACGGCAACCGAGCCTCCTGCAGCGGCGACCTGGGCCTCCTCCCTCCTTTGGCCACCTCCTTGGACGTGGCCGACTCAGCTGCCCCACCCGATCCCCGATCCTCGACGACGCCAGGTGAGCCTCCGACCAGGTGATCGGGCCTCCTCCCCTCCAGCAGCAGCGACTGGGCCTCTCCTCCCCAACGGCCAATGGGCCTTTTCCCCTTCAACGACGATGGCTGGGCCTCTCCTCCTTCAACGGTGGCTGGGCCTCTCCTCCCCAACGGCAAATGGGCCTTCTCCCCTTCAGCGACGATGGCTGGGCCTCTCCTCCTTCAACGGCGGCAGGGCCTCTCCTCCTCAACAGCGATCAGGCCTCCTCCCCTTCAGCGACAACTGGGCCTCTCCTTTTCCACTGATGACCTGGCCTCTTCTCCTCCAACACAATGGCTGATGACCTTCCACTCTGAACACCAGTGGACCTCTGACCCTCCCAATGCCTGCCCCTAACCTAGCCTCGGACCACCTACCATCTCAACAAAGGGCGCTATTTGGCGCCGAGCTTGAGGCCAACAGCCAACACCTCACCGTAGGCAACTAGACCCATACAGCAGTGCCTGGTCTCCAGTCGTCTTGGACCCCCATGCCACTGGACCAAGACCTTGCTCAGCTAAACCCGTGTGGTAGCCGGTGTGCAACGACCACCCCACTTTAAAAGAATTCACACACAGGCATCTTCCATTCCTACCAAAGTTATACCCAACTTGTTTATGACCAATTTTCCCTCATGTTATTTTTAAAGGTCCTCATGTTTCCTTTGCTAATTATTTTTCAGCAGTTCATTATTTTCCAGAATTAATTACACTCTTTAAGAGCAGATGTTCACTCTCTACATGTCAGATTTTTCTGCCAGCAATATCCTTGTTATAAGCTCATTCAAAACATAACAATTACAACCAACATTCTTCTTTTGCAAGTGGAAAAGATTGCACAAAGTGATACGGTTAATTTAAACAATTCTCCATTTTTTAATATGGCATCACTACCTTCACTAAAGCAGATTATTTGGTCATTGTCCCATTGTGGTTTGTGGGCCTTGCTGTGTGTATATTGGCTGCTGTGTTTTCTAAATTACAATAGTGATTGCACTTCAAAAGTATTTACTTGAATGTAAAGAGTGTTGGGATGTCCTGAGGTCATGAAGGGTGCTATATGAGTACAAGTTCTTTCTTTTGCCTTTTCAGGAAGCCTGTTTTCTCACTATCTCACAGATTAACAGTTTCACAGAACAGAGATTACTGGTATAAAACTCATAGAATGAACAAAATGCAACTGGAATCAAGCACGTATGAACATATGAGCATCAGATCAGTAATAGAGTGTGCCTGCGAAATGGTGATAACTTTGTTATACCAACCAATAAGTTATGTAAAGTTTTTGCCTTCTGCTGCATGTTACATGATTTGCTGATAAGGAGCACGATCCAACTTCAAATTAATGGAGAGTAAAGTTTGCAGTGAAAGCACAGTAAGAGGAGGCCAACCGGCTCTCCTAGAGGGTAAGGTCCAAGATTAGCTATACAAATGCACGATCAAAAGATTGAATACTTCTTAACATTAAAATTCTCACCTTTGGTAAGATGATCAGCTGTCCATTTTATGGAAATAACATTGTTCATAATGCAAACTTGTTTATCTTAACTTATTTGCCAACATTTTTGTTTATGATGAAGTATTTATGAGACAGCTTCTTGCTGGTGACAGCACACAAAGTCTAGCTGTTTGTGCAGAGGATGCACATAGAAATATAGAAACATAGAAAATAGGTACAGGAGTAGGCCATTCGGCCCTTCAAGCCTGCACCACCATTCAATATGATCATGGCTGATCATTCAACTCAGTACCCCTTTCCTGCTTTCTCTCCATACCCCTTGATCCCTTTAGCCGTAAGGGCCATATCGAACTCCCTCTTGAATATATCCAACGAACTGGCATCAACAACTCTCTGCGGTAGAGAATTCCACAGGTTAACAACTCTCTGAGTGAAGAAGTTTCTTATCATCTCGGTCCGAAATGGCTTACCGCTTATCCTCAGACTGAGTCCCCTGGTTCTGGACTTCCCCAACATCGGGAACATTCTTCCCGCATCTAACCTGTCCAGTCCCCTCAGAATTTTATATGTTTCTATGAGATCCCCTCTCATCCTTCTAAATTCCAGTGAATACAGGCCCTGTCGATCCAGTCTCTCCTCATATATCAGTCCTGCCATCCCGGGAACCAGTCTGGTGAACCTTCGCTGCACTCCCTCAATAGCAAGAATGACCTTCCTCAGATTAGGAGACCAAAACTGAACACAATATTCCAGGTGAGGCCTCATAAAGGCCCTGTACAACTGTAGTAAGACCTCCCTGCTCCAATACTCAAAACCCCTAGTTATTAAGGCCAGTATACCATTTGCCTTCTTCACCGCCTGCTGAACCTGCATGCCAACTTTCAATGACTGATGTACCATGACACCCAGGTCACGTTGCACCTCCTCTTTTCCTATTCTGCCACGATTCAGATAATATTCTACCTTTCATTTTTTGCCACCAAAGTGGATAACCTCACATTTATCCACATTATACTGCATCTGCCATGCATTTGCCCACTCACCTAACCTGTCCAAGTCACCCTGCAGCCTCTTAGCATCTTCCTCACAGCTCACACCACCACCCAGCTCAGTGTCATCTGCAAACTTGGAGATATTACACTAAATTCCATCATCTAAATCATTGATGTATATTGTAAAGAGATGGGGTCCCAGCACGGAGCCCTGCGGCACCCCACTAGTCACTGCATGCCATTCTGAAAAGGACCCATTTATCCCTACTCTCTGCTTCCTGTCTGCCAACCAGCTCTCTATCCATGTCAGTACATTACCCCCAATACCATGCGCTTTAATTTTGCACACCAATCTCTTGTGTGGGACCTTGTCAAAAGCCTTTTGAAAGTCCAAATACACCGCATCCACTGGTTCTCCCTTGTCCACTCTACGAGTTACATCCCCAAAAAATTCGAGAAGATTTGTCAATCATGATTTCCCTTTCATAAATCCATGCTGACTTGGACCGAACCTGTCAGTACTTTCCAAATACGCTGCTATTACATCTTTAATAATTGATTCCAACATTTTCCCCACTACTGATGTCAGGCTAACTGGTCTATAATAACCCATTTTCTCTCTCCCTCCTTTCTTAAAAAGTGGGGTTACATTAGCTTCCCTCCAGTCCATAGGAACTGATCCAGAGTTGATAGACTGCTGGAAAATGATCACATTCTGGACTGGCTGATATCTTCTTTGGCAGTCCCTCATATTGAGGATGACTTGCTTCCACGCCAAAAAGGGATGAGTTCACAGGTGTTTCAATGAAAGACCGAATATTCCAGGTCCCGAACTACATGTTGAAGGATGGAAGATGCCTGTGTGTGGATTTTTTTAACGTGTGGTGGCCGTTGCACACCAGCCACCACACGGGCTTGACAGAGCTTGGTCTTGGTCCAGTGGCAAGGATTAACCAAGACGACTGGAGACCAGCTCTGCTGCACGGACCTAGTGCGCACACATATCGCAGTGTGGACTGGCCCGTGCTGCCCTTGGGCCCTCGTCTCTTCTGGGCCCCAAACTCACACCTCTCCTGGGCCCTGATCACTTCGCTCTGCAATCTCTCGCCGTTCCTTCGCACCGACCTCGCCGCTCCTGCTGTACCTGCCCACGCTCCAATCAACAACCTGGATTATGGTGACATCTAATCTAGTTGCCCTCTTCACTGCTGTCGCCCTCCTGCACCAGCTCGGTTGCTCCCTGGAGAGGTACGCTCCTTTTAAGGCCCCAACCTGCCACAGATGTTCCTTCGCAGGTCCTGGCCGCACCAGTGCGGTGGCTGATATAATGACCTCAGTATAAGGCAGAGGTATAGGCTACTTCAAAAACACCTTGAACTATTGATCAAGATCGATCTCTGCCATTGTCATAGATGGGGACACATCTTGAAGATCAATCAAAGTGTTCAGATTTGATCAATGGGTCATGCCATTCTATTGAATTACAGGCATTCTATGGGACCACTTGTTTGCAATTATATTTGCGCGGGAAAACACATTTTTGAATCCTGTGAATGACTAACTAGCGCCTCCAGATAAGAATAACGTGGCCTTAAATGCAGCAATTCTTTGGGGGAACGAGTGGTGTCATTGGGGGCCAGAAATCAGGGTATAAGTCAGATTTACACCTATTCTAAAATACACTCCAAATTCTGGTAGAATTGGTGGCTGTCAGGAGATGCAATTGCTGCCTAGAAAGTTCATAACCTATACTAGAATTCCACCTGATTTAATTTGAGTTTGTAGAAAAGAAGAGCAAATGTGCATGTGACTTGTCAAACCAGAAAGTGGTTAACTTCACAAGTTTTGACAGTCCACAGTCTTTATCTGAAACATCAGCTGTTATGTCTTTAATACTCTTATGAATGGCTCCACGAGGTCGAGTATTGTACTTGAGCTGTTGTGAACTTAGTCCCATTTATTCTAACTCCAGAGTGAGGCACAAGCATGGTGGGCAGCATTTTATACTGGGCCCTGCACACCTATGCAGGTGACCCTCAGGTCTCCCACCGCAGTGCCCTCTGTTGGCACACCTTATGTGACTATACAGTTAGTATACATGGTCTTCATACATGACATCACTTCCCCCCAAGTCTTTAATGCAAATTGATTCGTACATTGACGGTGACCGCTATGACGGAAGGCTGCTAAATTACTCAAATGGTGATCGGTGGTAGTAGTAGCGGTAAGGATCGGCCTTGCACAATGGTTTTTTTGGCGCTGAAAAAAAATGGACCTTCTGCGCATGCGCAATTTTTTTTCGACGTTTTTTTTCCCCGATATTTTTTTCTTTTTCCCTGGTCAGGGTCAGGGTGCGCACATGCATGCGCAGTACACCCAGCTCTCAGTCATCGATTTTTCAAAGAATTGAGAAGATGCAAGCACATCGATGTGAGCAGGCAGAGGTCCAGGAAATTTAGTCTTGATGCCAATGAGGCACTTGGAGCTGCCATTGAGAGTTGATGGAGGGAGTTTAGCAGGAGGGATCGAGTTAAACCCCCCCAGCCGTTGTAAAGAGGTTATGGACTGCTGTTGCTGAGGAGGTGTCCTCAATGGACGATATCCCCAGGGACTTCCAGCAATGCAGGAAGAGGTGGAATGTTAATTGCGGAGTCGTGAGAGTAAGTAATATTTTTATTCATGCGCTCCTTGATTACTTACATTGTAAATTGGACATGTTACTATAGGTAAGCATGAGTGTTGCATCTTATTTGTCATGAATGATCTTTACACATTATTAAGATGGCTTTCTGAGATCTTAAAAGATGTTTCTGTACTTTGAGGTCTTCCTCAGAAATCACGTGCAGCTTCCAGGGCCATTAAACAGAAGACTGTATTAAATGCACACAGTATGGTATAAGTGCTTTGGTGGCTGTTATGTATGAATAAAGAGTCTGGCCAGATACTGTGAGCTCAAAGTAAAGTGTGACCGTAGTCTTTTATTGCAGGTCTCCAGGATGCTTCTCTAGCCTGTGAGGCCTCCTTAAGTACAGGTGCTCCCAAGGGATTTTGGGATCCCTTGGGACTCCAGGGAATGAGCTCTTTGGTGATTACACAAGGTATTTACAGGTTTACAGAAATAACAACACTCCCCACCCCTCAAAGTCAATAGTGTAACTATTTACAAGGTGAGTCAATCTGGGGCCTTTCTTTCCCTGGTTGATCGTCTCGGTGCAAATGCTGGCTTTGGTGAGTCATTTGTTGGGCTCTTGCTGGGCTGCTGTGCAGCTGGCCTTGCTCGGCTGCCTGGTGTGGTGAGTCCTGCTGGGCTGCTGCAGGTGATGGGTTCTGCTTCATGGTCAACCGCTGTGTTGGTTGCCACTGGTGTGTGTGTTGGGGGTCAAAAAAGGTAGGGTCTAAAATGGGTTACTCTGGATAGTCCGTGAATCTGAGTTTGGTTTGGTCAAGTGTTTCCTGTAGATGAGTCCATTTGAAAGCTTGACCCAAAACACCCTACTCCCCTCTTTGGCCACAACAGTGCCAGGAAGCCACTTGAGACCTTGTCCATAGTTTAACACAAACACAAATACAGGATCATTGATCTTCAATGCAGAAGATAAAGGTACGTGAAGTTAGAGGAAATGTATTAGCATGGATAGAGAATTGGCTGGCTAACAGAAAGCAGAGTTGGGATAAATGGGTCCTTTTCCGGTTGGAAATCGGTGGTTAGTGGTGTGCCACAGGGATCGGTGCTGGGACCACAACTGTTTACAATATACATAGATGACCTGGAAGAGGGGACAGAGTGTAGTGTAACAAAATTTGCAGATAACACAAAGATTAGTGGGAAAGCGGGTTGTGTAGAGGACATAGAGAGGCTGCAAAGAGATTTAGATAAGTTAAGCGAATGGGCTAAGGTTTGGCAGATGGAATACAATGTCGGAAAATGTGAGGTCATCCACCTTGGAAAAAAAAACAGTAAAAGGGAATATTATTTGAATGGGGAGAAATTACAACATGCTGCGGTGCAGAAGCACCTGGGGGTCCTTGTGCATGAATCCCAAAACGTTAGTTTGCAGGTGCAGCAGGTAATCAGGAAGGCGAATGGAATGTTGGTCTTCATTGCGAGAGGGATGGAGTGCAAAAGCAGGGAGGTCCTGCTGCAACTGTACAGGGTATTGGTGAGGCCGCACCTGGAGTACTGCGTGCAGTTTTGGTCACCTTACTTAAGGAAGGATATACTGGCTTTGGAGGGGGTACAGAGACGATTCACGAGGCTGATTCCGGAGATGAGGGGGTTACCTTATGATGATAGATTGAGTAGACTGGGTCTTTACTCATTGGAGTTCAGAAGGATGAGGGGTGATCTTATAGAAACATTTAAAATAATGAAAGGGATAGACAAGATAGAGGCGGAGAGGTTGTTTCCACTGGTCGGGGAGACTAGAACTAGGGGGAACAGCCTCAAAATACGGGGGGGAGCCAATTTAAAACCGAGTTGAGAAGGAATTTCTTCTCCAGAGGGTTTTGAATCTGTGGAATTCTCTGCCCAGGGAAGCAGTTGAGGCTAGCTCATTGAATGTATTCAAATCACAGATAGATAGATTTTTAACAAACAAGGGAATTAAGGGTTATGGGGGGCAGGCGGGTAAGTGGAGCTGAGTCCACGGCCAGATCAGCCATAATCTTGTTGAATGGCGGAGCAGGCTCGAGGGGCTAGATGGCCGACTCCTGTTCCTAATTCTTATTTCTGTAATTTCGCGTGACACATTTGCGCTATCATGATATGTACTTTGTTGAAGCTGCCTGCTTTTTACCTGTTCGTGTAGATCAGGGTGAACTAACGAGAGCCTTGTCTTAGGTGCCCTTTTCATGAGCAGTTCAGCGGGTGGAATCCCAGTGAGCGAGTGGGGTCTTGTGCGGTAACTAAGCAGGACTCCGGATAGGCGAGTCTGCAATGAACCTTCAGTTACCCTCTTCAAGCTCTGCTTGCTTGTTTGCACTGCTCTCTCTGCCTGACCATAAGATGTTGCTTTGAATGGGGCAGATGTAACATGTTTAATCCCATTGCAGGTCATGAACTCTCTGAACTCGGCACTGTTGAAACACAGCCCGTTGTCACTCACAAAGATATCAGGCAGGACATGTGTGGCAAACATGGCTCGCAGGCTTTGGACGTGCTTGCCAAAATTATCTCACATTCAATCCATTTGGAGCACGCATCTACAACCACTAGGAACATTTTACCCAAGAACGGGCCTGCATAGTCGACATGAACCCTAGACCACAGTTTGGAGGGCCAAGACCATAATTTTAGTAGCGCCTCCCTGGGTGCATTGCTTAACTGTGAACACGTGTTAGATTTGTGCACACAGGACTCTAAGTCCGCATCGATACCGAGCCACCATACGTGTGATCTGGCTGTCGCTTTCATCATTACAATGCCTGGGTGAGTACTGTGGTGATCACTAATGAAAGTGTCGCTGCCCTTTTTGGGTATCACTACCCGATTGCCCCACAGAAGGCAATTTGGCTGTATGGACATTTCATCTTTGCGCCGCTGGTACGGCTTTATCTCTTCCTGCATTTCTAATGGGACACTGGACTAGCTCCCGTGAAGCACACAGGTTTTTACTAAGGACAGTAGGGGGTCCTGGCTTGTCCAGGTTCGACTCTGTTGGGCAGTAACGGGAGATTGCTCACTCTCGAATGCTTCCATTACCATGACTAAATCTGCGGGCTGTGCCGTTTCCACCCCCGTGGTGGGCAATGGCAGCCTACTAAGATCATCGGCACAGTTTTCTGTGCCTGGCCTGTGGCGGATGGCGTAGTTGTATGCGGACAACGTGAGCGCCCATCTCTGGATGCGGGCTGATGCATTCATATTTATACCCTTACTTTCAGAAAAGAGGGATATCAGTGGCTTATGGTCAGTTTCCAATTCAAATTTGAGCCCAAACAGATATTGATGCATTTTCTTTGCCCCATAAACACATGCTAATGCTTCTTTTTCAAACATGCTGTACGCCTTCTCAGCCTTACACAGACTTCTGGATGCATAATCAACCGATTGCAATTTCCCAGATTCATTAGCTTGTTGCAATACACACCTGATACTGTATGATGACGCATCACATGCTAGTACCAAACGCTTACATGGATCATGCAACACAAGCAATGTGTTTGAGCATAACAGTTTTCTAGCTTTTACAAAGGCATTTTCTTGGCTATTGCTCCATAACCATTCATCTCCTTTACGCAGTAAGGCGTGCAGTGATTCTAACGGTGTGCTGAGACCCGGTAAGAAGTTACCAAAATCGTTCAGGAGTCCCAGAAACGACCACAGCTCCATCACGTTCTGTGGCCTCAGTGCGTTTTCGATTGCCTCCGTCTTCGAATCAGTGGGTCTGATGCCGTCCACCGTGATTCTTCTCCCCAGGAACTCCACTTCAGGTGCCAGGAAAATGCACATCGAGCGTTTTAACCTGAGCCCCACCCAGTTGAGCCGACTAAGAACCTCCTCCAGGTTCTGCAGATGCTCGACTGTGTCCCGACCTGTAACCGAGATGCCGTCCTGGAAGACCACGGTGCGCGGGAACAACTTCAGTAAGCTTTCTATGGAATATCGCCGCAGCTGATCGAATCCCAACCGGGCATCTGTTGTAAATCAAGAGGCCTTTTGCATGTTGATGCAGGTGAGGCCCTTCGATGATTCCTCCAGCTCCTGCGTCATGTAGGCCGAGGTCAAGTCCAGCTTCGTGAACGTCTTTCCTCCCGCCAACGTCGCAAAAAGGTCGTCTGTCTTTGGTAGTGAGTATTGATCCTGCAGGGAGAAATGATTGATAGTTACTTTGTAATCACCACAGATACTGACGGTGCCGTCTCCCTTGAGGACTGGAACAATAGGATTGGCCCACTCATTGAATTCGATCGGCAAAATGATGCCCTCTCGTTGCAGCCGGTCCAGTTCGATCTCCACCCTCTCTCTCATCATGTACAGCCTTATGATGGATGGGTCGCGCCCCCAGAATTAGGTGGATCTGCACTTTCGCTCATTGGAACTTCCCAATGCCTGGTTCGAATAGCAAGGGGAACTTAGAAACATAGAAACATAGAAACATAGAAAATAGGTGCAGGAGTAGGCCATTCGGCCCTTCAAAGCTGCACCACCATTCAATAAGATCATGGCTGATCATTCACCTCAGTACCCTTTCCTGTTTTCTCTCCATACCCCTTGATCCCTTTAACCGTAAGGGCCACATCTAACTCCCTCTTGAATATATCCAATGAACAGGATATATCCAACGAACTGGATAAGACCTGGGCACACGAAGTGTCGTCGATGGAAGAGAGCGCTCAGACGTTGTCCCAGTTCCTGCGTATCTTCCCCAGCCAGCCCCTGCCGATCAGCGTGATGCAATCGGCCGGTAGCACCCAGAGTGGTAGCTTGTACAACGCTCCATCATAGGAGACCTTTACCGTCGCACTGCGGATTCCGGGAATCAGTTCCTTTGTGTAGCAATATGGTGGAGGAGGATTTCCTGGAACGTATTAGGGATGATTTTCTAGACCAATATGTCGAGGAACCAACTGGAGGGCTGACCATCCTAGACTGGGTGACGTGTAATGAGAAAAGACTAATTAGCAATCTTGTTGTGCGAGGCCCCTTGGGGAAGAGTGACCATAATATGGTATAATTCTTTATTAAGATGGAGAGTGACTCAGTTAATTAAGAGACTAGGCTCCTGAACTTAAAGAAAGGTAACTTCGATGGTATGAGACGTGAATTGTCTTGAATAGACTGGTGGATGATACTTAAAGGGTTGACGGTGGATAGGCAATGACAGACATTTAAAGATCACATGGATGAACTTCAACAATTGTACATTCCTGCCTGGAATAAAAATAAAACGGGGAAGGTGGCGCAACCATGGCTAACAAGGGAAATCAGCGATAGTGTTAAATCCAAGGAAGATGCATGTAAATTGTCCAGTAAAAGCAGAAAACCTGAGGACTGGGAGAAATTTAGAATTCAGCAGAGGAGGACGAAAGGTTTAATTAGGAGGGGGAAAATAGAGTATGAGAGGAAGCTTGCTGGAAACATAAAAACTGACTGCAAAAGCTTCTATAGATATGTGAAGAGACAAAGATTAGTGAAGACAAACGTAGGTCCCTTGCAGTCAGAATCAGGTGAATTTATAATGGGAACAAAGAAATGGCAGACCAATTGAAAAATACTTTGGTTATGTGTACACGAAGGAAGACACAAATAACCTTCTGGAAATACTAGGGGACCAAGGGGCTAGCAAGAAGGAGGAACTGAAGGAAATCCTTATTAGTCAGGAAATTGTGTTAGGGAAATTGATGGGATTGAAGGCCGATAAATCTCCAGGGCCCGATAGTCTGCATTTCAGAGTACTTAATGAAGTGGCCCTGGAAATAGTGGATGCATTGGTGATCATTTTCCAACAGTCTATTGACTCTGGATCTGTTCCCATGGACTGGAGGGTAGCTAATGTAACACCACTTTTTTAAAAAGGAGGGAGAGAGAAAACGGGTAATTATAGACCAGTTAGCCTGACATCGGTAGTGGGGAAAATGTTGCAATCAATTATTAAAGATGAAATAGCAGTGCATTGGAAAGCAGTGACAGGATCGGTCCAAGTCAGCATGGATTTATGAAAGGGAAATCATGCTTGACAAATTTTCTAGAATTTTTTGAGGATGTTACTAGTAGAGTGGACAAGGGAGAACCAGTGGATGTGGTGTATTTGGACTTTCAAAAGGCTTTTGATAAGGTCCCACACAAGAGATTGGTGTGCAAAATTAAAGCACATGGTATTGGGGGTAATGTACTGACGTGGATAGAGAATTGGTTGGCAGACAGGAAGCAGAGAGTAGGGATAAATGGGTCCTTTTCAGAATGGCATGCAGTGACTAGTGGGGTACCGCAGTATTCAGTGCTGGGACCCCAGCTATTTAAAATATACATCAATGATTTAGATGAAGGAATTGAGTGTATTATCTCCAAGTTTGCAGATGACATTAAGCTGGGTGGCGGTGTGAGCTGTGAGGAGGATGGTAAGAGGCTGCAGGGGGACTTGGACAGGTTAGGTGAGTGGGCAAATGCATGGCAGATGCAGTATAATGTGAATAAATGTGAAGTTATCCACTTTGGTGGCAAAAACTGAAAGGCAGAATATTATCTGAATGGCAACAAATTAGGAGAAGGGGAGATGCAGCGAGATCTGGTTGTCATGGTACATCAGTCATTGAAAGTTGGCATGCAGGTACAGCAGGCGGGGAAGAAGGCAAATGGCATGTTGGCCTTCATAGCTATGTGATTTGAGTATAGGAGCAGGGAGGTCTTGCTGCAGTTGTAGAGGGCCATTATTGAGGCCTCACCTGGAATATTGTGTTCAGTTTTGCTCTCCTAATCTGAGGAAGGACGTTCTTGCTATTGAGGGAGTGCAGCGAAGGTTCACCAGACTGATTTTCGGGATGGCAGGATTGACTTATGAGGAGAGACTGGATCAACTGGGCCTGTATTCACTGGAGTTTAGAAGAATGAAAGGAGATCTCATAGAAACATATAAAATTCTGACGGGACTAGACAGGTTGGATGCAGGAAGAATGTTCCCAATGTTGGGGAAGTCCAGAACCAGAGGTCGCAGTCTAAGGATAAGGGGTAAGCCATTTCAGACTGAGATGAGGGGAAACTTCTTCAATCAGAGAGTTGTTAACCTGTGGAATTCTCTACCACAGAGAATTGTTGATGCCAGTTCGTTAGATGTATTCAAGGGGGAGTTAGATATGGTCCTTATTGCTAAAGGGATCAAGAGGTATGGAGAGAAAGCAGGAAAGGGGTACTGAGGTGAATAATCAGCCATGATCTTATTGAATGGTGGTGCAGGTTCAAAGTGCCAAATGGCCCACTCCTGCACCTATTTTCTATGTTTCTATGTTTCTATATTCTTAGTTTAGTGCAAATGGGAGTCAGGGCTGGCCTTGAGGTCTTGCTGCACCATAATTTATCGAAAGTCATTTTGCTCATAATGGACTGGCTCGCTCCCGTGTCCAACTCCATTGACACCGGGAGTCCATTTAATTCAACCTTCAGCTTTATTGGGGGACATTTTGTGGTACATGTGTGCACCCCTTATACCTCTGACTCCTCGGTTTGAGTCTCTGGTTCGTCGTGAACCGCCATGGATCTGTCCTCCTCTGCAACATGGTGGTTTTCAGGATTAGTAGGGTTTGCTGCTCGCCTGCACATACATTGGAGGTGTCCCATTGTTCCACAGCTCTTGCAAACGTATCCTTTGAAGCAGCATGAATGGAAACGATGATCACTCCCACAGCGCCAACAAGGTGTTAATGGCCTAGCATTCATCACCCTTGATGGTGGACTCTGAGATATTTGTGGACGTGCAGCTGCAGGCATGTGAGTCCTGCCCTGTATGTTGCGATTCAAAAACAACATTACTTTGTTCACAGTGCTAGTAGCAGCACTCGTGTGCTGAGAGATTTACTTGGTATTGTCACTGGTGGCAGTGAACACCTGGGCTATTGGTGAGACGCGGGAGCGGCCTATAAAAGGCCCAGTGGGAGATCGAGAGCCAGCGGCAGTTGGTGAGAGGGGAGCGACCTATAAAAGCCCAGCGGGAGATCGAGAGCCAGCGGCAGTTGGTGAGACGCGGGAGCGGCCTATAAAAGGCCAGCGGGAGATCGAGAGCCAGCGGCAGCTGGTGAGACGCGGGAGCAGCCTATCAAAAGGCAGCTACAGCGGGAAGAAAGCAAAATAGAAGTAGAAAGTAATCAAAAAGTGACGTCACAGCCAATGGGGTAAGTGATTGGCTGGTGATTGGTGAGTAGCTTTTCTTTTATTTTTTATATCAGTAAGTGAACTGTAACATTGTTATTACCAATTTAAGGGTATCTAAGGTTAAGACATGGCAGGAGAGCTCGGCCATGTGATATGCTCCTCCTGTACCATGTAGGAACTCGTGGACACTTCCGGTGTCCCTGGGCGCTACGTGTGTGGGAAGTGTATCCGCCTCGAGCTCTTGACGGTCCGCGTTGCGGAATTGGAGCTGAGGGTGGATTCACTCTGGAGCATCCACGATGCTGAGAATGACGTGAGTATCACGTGTAGTGAGTTGGTCTTACCGCAGGAGAAGGGTCCACAGCCAGATAGGGAATGGAAGACCATCAGGAAGAGCAGTGCAAGAAAGATAGTGCAGGGGTCCCCTGTGGTCATCCCCCTGCAAAACAGATACACCGCTTTGGGTACTGTTGGGGAGGACGACTCATCAGGGGAGGGCAGCAGCAGCCAAGTTCATGGCACCGTAGGTGGCTCTGCTGCACAGGAGGGCAGGAAAAAGAGTGGGAGAGCGATAGTGATAGGGGATTCGATGGTGAGGGGAATAGATAGGCGTTTCTGCGGACGCAACCGAGACTCCAGGATGGTATGTTGCCTCCCTGGTGCAAGGGTCAAGGATGTCTCAGAGCGGGTGCAGGACATTCTGAAATGGGAGGGAGAACAGCCAGTTGTCGTGGTGCACATTGGTACCAACGACATAGGTAAAAAAAGGGATGAGGTCCTACGAAAAGAATTTAAGGAGCTAGGAGCTAAATTAAAAAGTAGGACCTCAAAAGTAGTAATCTCGGGATTGCTACCAGTGCCACGTGCTAGTCAGAGTAGGAATCGCAGGATAGCGTAGATGAATACATGGCTTGAGCAGTGGTGCAGCAGGGAGGGATTCAAATTCTTGGGGCATTGGAACCGGTTCTGGGGGAGGTGGGACCAGTACAAACCGGACGGTCTGCACCTGGGCAGGACCGGAACCAATGTCCTAGGGGGAGTGTTTGCTAGTGCTGTTGGGGAGGAGTTAAACTTATATTGCAGGGGGATGGGAACCTATGCAGGGAGACAGAGGGAGACAAAAATGAGGCAAAAGCAAAAGACAGAAAGGTGATGAGGAAAAGTGGAGGGCAGAGAAACCCAAGGCAAAGAACAAAAAGGGCCACTGTACAGCAAAATTCTAAAAGGACAAAGGGTGTTAAAAAAGCAAGCCTGAAGGCTTTGTGTCTTAATGCAAGGAGTATCCGCAATAAGGTGGATGAATTAACTGTGCAAATAGATGTTAACAAAAATGATGTGATTGGGATTACGGAGACGTGGCTCCAGGATGATCAGGGCTGGGAACTCAACATCCAGGGGTATTCAACATTCAGGAAGGATAGAATAAAAGGAAAAGGAGGTGGGGTAGCATTGCTGGTTAAGGAGGAGATTAATGCAATAGTTAGGAAAGAAATTAGCTTGGATGATGTGGAATCTATATGGGTAGACCTGCAGAACACTAAAGGGCAAAAATCGTTAGTGGGAGTTGTGTACAGACCTCCAAACAGTAGTAGTGATGTTGGGGATGGCATCAAACAGGAAATTAGGAGTGCATGCAATAAAGGTGCAGCAGTTATAATGGGTGACTTTAATATGCACATAGATTGGGCCAGCCAAACTGGAAGCAATACGATGGAGGAGGATTTCCTGGAGTGCATAAGGGATGGTTTTCTAGACCAATATGTCGAGGAACCAACTAGGGGGGAGGCCATCTTAGACTGGGTGTTGTGTAATGAGAGAGGATTAATTAGCAATCTCATTGTGCGAGGCCCCTTGGGGAAGAGTGACCATAATATGGTGGAATTCTGCATTAGGATGGAGAATGAAACAGTTAATTCAGAGACCATGATCCAGAACTTAAAGAAGGGTAACTTTGAAGGTATGAGGCATGAATTGGCTAAGATAGATTGGCTAATGATACTTAAGGGGTTGACTGTGGATGGGCAATGGCAGACATTTAGAGACCGCATGGATGAATTACAACAATTGTACATTCCTGTCTGGCGTAAAAATAAAAAAGGGAAGGTGGCTCAACCGTGGCTATCTAGGGAAATCAGGGATAGTATTAAAGCCAAGGAAATGGCATACAAATTGGCCAGAAATAGCAGCGAACCTGGGGACTGGGAGAAATTTAGAACTCAGCAGAGGAGGACAAAGGGTTTGATTAGGGCAGGGAAAATGGAGTACGAGAAGAAGCTTGCAGGGAACATTAAGGCGGATTGCAAAAGTTTCTATAGGTATGTAAAGAGAAAAAGTTTAGTAAAGACAAACGTAGGTCCCCTGCAGTCAGAATCAGGGGAAGTCATAATGGGGAACAAAGAAATGGCAGACCAATTGAACAAGTACTTTGGTTCAGTATTCACTAAGGAGGACACAAACAACCTTCCGGATATAAAAGTGGTCAGAGGGTCTAGTAAGGAGGAGGAACTGAGGGAAATCTTTATTAGTCGGGAAATTGTGTTGGGGAAATTGATGGGATTGAAGGCCGATAAATCCCCAGGGCCTGATGGACTGCATCCCAGAGTACTTAAGGAGGTGGCCTTGGAAATAGCGGATGCATTGACAGTCATTTTCCAACATTCCATTGACTCTGGATCAGTTCCTATCGAGTGGAGGGTAGCCAATGTAACCCCACTTTTTAAAAAAGGAGGGAGAGAGAAAGCAGGGAATTATAGACAGGTCAGCCTGACCTCAGTAGTGGGTAAAATGATGGAATCAATTATTAAGGATGTCATAGCAGCGCATTTGGAAAATGGTGACATGATAGGTCCAAGTCAGCATGGATTTGTGAAAGGGAGATCACGCTTGACAAATCTTCTGGAATTTTTTGAGGATGTTTCCAATAAAGTGGACAAAGGAGTACCAGTTGATGTGATATATTTGGACTTTCAGAAGGCTTTCGACAAGGTCCCACACAGGAGGTTAATGTGCAAAGTTAAAGCACATGGGATTGGGGGTAGTGTGCTGACGTGGATTGAGAACTGGTTGTCAGACAGGAAGCAAAGAGTAGGAGTAAATGGGTACTTTTCGGAATGGCAGGCAGTGACTAGTGGGGTACCGCAGGGTTCTGTGCTGGGGCCCCAGTTGTTTACATTGTACATTAATGATTTAGACGAGGGGATTAAATGTAGTATCTCCAAATTTGCGGATGACACTAAGTTGGGTGGCAGTGTGAGCTGCGAGGAGGATGCTATGAGGCTGCAGAGTGACTTGGATAGGTTAGGTGAGTGGGCAAATGCGTGGCAGATGAAGTATAATGTGGATAAATGTGAGGTTATCCACTTTGGTGGTAAAAACAGAGAGACAGACTATTATCTGAATGGTGACAGATTAGGAAAAGGGAAGGTGCAACGAGACCTGGGTGTCATGGTACATCAGTCATTGAAGGTTGGCATGCAGGTACAGCAGGCGGTTAAGAAAGCAAATGGCATGTTGGCCTTCATAGCGAGGGGATTTGAATACAGGGGCAGGGAGATGTTGCTACAGTTGTACAGGGCCTTGGTGAGGCCACACCTGGAGTATTATGTACAGTTTTGGTCTCCTAACTTGAGGAAGGACATTCTTGCTATTGAGGGAGTGCAGCGAAGATTCACCAGACTGATTCCCGGGATGGTGGGACTGACCTATCAAGAAAGACTGGATCAACTGGGCTTGTATTCACTGGAGTTCAGAAGAGTGAGAGGGGACCTCATAGAAACGTTTAAAATTCTGACGGGTTTGGACAGGTTGGATGCAGGAAGAATGTTCCCAATGTTGGGGAAGTCCAGAACCAGAGGTCACAGTCTAAGGATAAGGGGTAAGCCATTTAGGACCGAGATAAGGAGAAACTTCTTCACCCAGAGAGTGGTGAACCTGTGGAATTCTCTACCACAGAAAGTAGTTGAGGCCAATTCACTAAATATATTCAAAAGGGAGTTAGATGAAGTCCTTACTACTCGGCGGATCAAGGGGTATGGCGTGAAAGTAGGAAGGGGGTACTGAAGTTGCATGTTCAGCCATGAACTCATTGAATGGCGGTGCAGGCTAGAAGGGCTGAATGGCCTGCTCCTGCACCTATTTTCTATGTTTCTATGTTTCTATCGCTATGGCTTTACTCAAGGTTGGGGTCTCTAAAGTCAACAGTTTGCGAAGTATCACTTCATGGCCAATGCCAAGTACCAAGAATTCTCTGAGCATGTGCTCCAAATGTCCTTCAAATTCACAATGTCCTGCAAGACGTCTTAGCTCGGTGATGTAGCTCGCCACTTCTTGGCCTTCAGACCTTTTGTACGTGTCGAGCCGGTACCTCGCCAGCAGAATGCTTTCCTTCCAGTTCAGATACTCCCAGACCAGTGTGCACAAATCATCGTACGATTTCTCTGTGGGTTTCGCTGGAGCAAGCAGATTTTTCATGAGGCCATACATTGGTGCCCCACAAACGGTGAGGAGAAGCGCCCTTCGTTTGGCAGCGTTCGCTTCTCCTTCCAGCTCATTGGCCACGAAGTATTGGTCAAGCAGCTCCAGGAAGGTTTCCCAATCATCTCCCTCTGAAAATTTCTCCAGGATGCCCACTGATCTCTGCATCATTGGGTTTGTCATCTGTATCTCGTCGCTAGTTGTAGTGTATGAATAAAGAGTCTGACAAGATACTGTGACCTTAGTTTTTTATTGCAGGTCTCGAGATTGCCTCTCCAGCGTGTAAGGCCTCCTTAAGTACATTATGGGATCCCTTGGGACTCCAGGGATGAGCCCTCTTGTGGTTACACAAGGTATTTACAGGTTTACATATATAACAGTGGCTATCTGTGTGTCCAAAAAGAGCAGATAGATCCTCTGGTAACCATTCCCAATTTCATCTTTTCAGGGAAAGATGTCCCACAACCGCCGGGAGTAGCAGCGGACAGGCGGAGGTCCACTCCAAAGCATGCCACTGACAGACATTGAGAAGAGAGTGGCTGGTCTGATCGATGCCTCAGAGAGCGCAACTGCCCGTGGGGGTGCTGACTCCCCGTTCGATAGTGAGGGTAAGTCCACAAGAGAGTCAAGTGCTGGAGGCATTGCAGACATTTGCCACAAAGTTGATTCTTCATGTCAGAGGTTTAAGGTCTGAGGAAAAAATGGATACATTTTGGCTCCACTCCAGAAAAGCAACATCCAAGGGGTTATTTTACAGAGATATACAAGATAGTTAAAGGATATAGAAAAAAAGTTAACCTGGAATACTTTCAATTAAACTGTGGGAGTCGAACAGAGAAGTACAAGATCAAACTAGTAAAAGCTAATTTTACAACTGACACCAGGAAATTCTTCTTCACACTAATCAATGTGTGGCAATTACTTCAGATGGAATAGTGGAGGAAAAAACCCGAGAAGCATTTCAGAAACAATTGGATCCCTCTGCATGGATGAATTATGATGGGCCCATTGGTCTCCTTATTGGCAATTAGCAAGATTTTTTTTGATCTTATGAGGCATCCTAAAGCACTTCATAATGATTTACCTTTGAAGTGTAGTCACTTTAGTATGTAAATTATCACAACAGACATTTTGTACACAGGAATGTCATACAAACAGCAGTGAAATAACTGATCAGATAATTTTGTTTGTGTTGAGGGATAATTATTGACCAGTACCACTGAGACAGGTCCCCTGCTCTTCTTCATATCATGCATTGCGATTTTCTATATCCAACTGAAAGGGTAAATGGAGCCTCAATTTAACATCTCATCCAAAAGGAGTGGAACTTGAACCATAACATTCTGATTCAGAGGTGAGAGTGCTACCCACTGAGCCACAGCTGACACTAACTCAAACATTAACCCTAACACTTGTCTCAGAGGCAAGAGTATTACCTCTGAGACAAACTGACAATTTGAAATTTTAAAAAGCCTTGGGAGCAAAATTGCCCCACTTTTTGAGGCCCGTTGGCACTAACGGGGCGGAAGACAGCTATCGCCCGGGAGGGAGGGGGCACAACCGGCTCCCTGGAAAATTGGCTAGGAACGTGTAGAGGCGCTTCCATGGCAGAGCCGTGCCCCGCAGTTCGGGCCCAAGCCGCCGCGCAACCGGGGATGACATCATCGACGTGTGTGACGATCCCTCACCATCCCACGCTGACCCAATATGGTAGGATTCTTTATTAAGATGGAGAGTGACACAGTTAATTCAGAGACTAGGGTCCCGAACTTAAGGAAAGGTAACTTCGATGGTATGAGACATGAATTGGCTAGAATAGACTGGCAAATGATACTTGAAGGATTGCCGGTGGATAGGCAATGGCAGACATTTAAAGATCACATGGATGAACTTCAACAATTGTCTGGCATAAAAATAAAATGGGGAAGGTGGCTCAACCGTGGATAACAAGGGAAATTAGGGATAGTGTTAAATGCAAGGAAGAGGCATATAAATTGGCCAAAAAAAGCAGCAAACCTGAGGATTAGGAGAAATTTAGAATTCAGCAGAGGAGGACAAAGGGTTTAATTAGGAGGGGGAAAATAGAGTATGAGAGGAAGCTTGCAGGGAACATAAAAACTGACTGCAAAAGCTTCTATAGATATGTGAAGAGAAAAAGATTAGTGAAGACAAACGTAGGTCCCTTGCAGTCAGAATCAGGTGAATTTATAATGGGGAACAAAGAAATGGCAGACCAATTGACAAATACTTTGGTTATGTCTTCACGAAGGAAGACACAAATAACCTTCTGGAAATACTAGGGGACCGAGGGTCCAGCGAGAAGGAGGAACTGAAGGAAATCCTTATTAGTCAGGAAATTGTGTTAGGGAAATTGATGGGATTGAAGGCCGATAAATCCCCAGGGCCTGATAGTCTGCATCCCAGAGTACTTAAGGAAGTGGCCCTAGAAATATTGGATGCATTGATGATCATTTTCCAACAGTATATCGACTCTGGATCAGTTCCTATGGACTGGAAGGTAGCTAATGTAACATCACTTTTTATAAAATGAGGGAGAGAGAAAACAGAAAATTATAGACTGGTTAGCCTGACATCAGTAGTGGGGAAAATGTTAGAATCAATTATTAAGGATGAAATTGCAGCGCATTTGGAAAGTAGTGACCGGATCGGTCCAAGTCAGCATGGATTTATGAAAGGGAAATCAAGCTTGACGAATCTTCTGGAATTTTTTGAGGATGTAACTAGTAGAGTGGACAAGAGAGAACCAGTGGATGTGGTGTATTTGGACTTTCAAAAGGCTTTTGATAAGGTCCCACACAAGAGATTGGTGTGCAAAATTAAAGCACATGGTATTGGGGGTAATGTACTGACGTGGATAGAGAATTGGTTGGCAGACAGGAAGCAGAGAGTAGGGATAAATGGGTCCTTTTCAGAATGGCATGCAGTGACTAGTGGGGTACCGCAGTATTCAGTGCTGGGACCCCAGCTATTTAAAATATACATCAATGATTTAGATGAAGGAATTGAGTGTATTATCTCCAAGTTTGCAGATGACATTAAGCTGGGTGGCGGTGTGAGCTGTGAGGAGGATGGTAAGAGGCTGCAGGGGGACTTGGACAGGTTAGGTGAGTGGGCAAATGCATGGCAGATGCAGTATAATGTGAATAATTGTGAAGTTATCCACTTTGGTGGCAAAAACTGAAAGGCAGAATATTATCTGAATGGCAACAAATTAGGAGAAGGGGAGATGCAGCGAGATCTGGTTGTCATGGTACATCAGTCATTGAAAGTTGGCATGCAGGTACAGCAGGCGGGGATATTTCAAAAGGTCCTTTGGAGAACACCGGGAGAACACAGAGGGTAGCTGTGACCTTATCCAAGGGACATTCAAGTCTTGAACAGTGACAGTAAAGTAGGACGGTAGAGGAGGAGTGATGGGTTGGGGTACGGATGGAGAGCAAAATATCCAAGAGAGGGGAAGTAAAAGATGGCATTACTGGGTGACAGGATGGGCTGAGGTGGAGGCAGTAGTGGTCGTGGTAAAATCCCACCTTGACGATGCAATTTGTGCGTCGGAGCCGAATTCAACGATCTGAAAAAAGCGGAATTTTTTTTTCCGGCATTTTTTTTCTTCCTTTTTTTATCCCCCCTTTGATTATGATCAGGTATCAGGGTGCGCCCACGCATGCACAGTGCACCCAGCTCTCAATCTGCCATTTTTCACAGACAGGAGAAGATGCAGCAGGGTGATCATAGCAGGCAGAGGGCCAGGAGATTTCGTTCTGATGTGAATGGGGTACTTATAACAGCCATTGAGAGTAGATTGGGGGAGTTTAACAGGAGGGGTCGAGGTAAACCCCCCCCCCCCCCCCCGCACCCGCGGTAAGGTGATTTTGGACCGCTGTTGCTGAGGAGGTCTCCACAGCAGATACCATTCCCAGGCACCATCAGCAATGCAGGAAAAGGTGGAATGACCATTGCAGGGTTGTGAGAGTAAGTCATATTTTTATTCATGCACTCCTTGATTACTTAAATTGTGAATGTGACACATGTTGCTGTAGGTAGGCTTAGTTGCCATGAATGATAATTGCACATTATTAAGAATGCTTTTTGACATCTTAAAGATGTTTCTGCACGTCGATGTGTTCCTCATGAACTCAGTGCAAATACCAGGGCCATTAAACAGACAGCTGTCTGTATTAAATGCACACAGTATGGTATAAGTGCTTTGATGGCTATCTGTGTGTGCCACAAGAGCAGAAAGGCACTCTGGTAACCATTGCTATTGTCCTTTTTGTAGAAAAAGCTGGCACACAATCGAAGTGAACAGCGATGGACAGGCGGTGGTCCACTCAATACTTATCCTCTGATTGACTTGGAGGAACGCGTGGCATCCTCAATTGGTGCCCATGGCAAATCAACTACCTGTGCGGGTGCGTGGTCGGAACTGAGGGTAACTCCTGCAAAATCCCCGAGTTGGGTTGGGGTCATGTCATGTGTTGTCTGTGGACTTGGGTTCAGGTATTGTCATGCAGTGTCTCTCGATGACATATAATGCAGTAGTGGTGGTCCTTCAAATAAGCCTGTGCTATGTAAACTTACTCATGTCACCCTGACCCCTCCCCTGCTGCTAACCACTCGTTTGTTGTTTTCTATTTTGCAGATGAGGAGTCGATTGCAAGCCTCCACTTCAGCCATCATGTGTGGATCGAAGAGGAAGAGGAAGATGAAGATGAGAGGTGCGCTGAGGACCCATGGGAGGAACAACATCCTCAAGCTGTTGTGGGGGAGTGTTGTCAGTGGGAGTGGGGGGGGAGATTGGTGAAGGAGGTGATGAGGGTGGAGGGGCTGGAGGAGATGGAGGAGTCAGCACGTTTTAGCTGCAGCTATATGTTCCTCGGCGTAAGCCAAATTTCCAGGCTTCGCCGTTTCTGAGGCAGTCACAGATTGCTGCTGTGATCCAGGAGAACACCGAGGCTGTCAATGCCCTGTGGCAATTGATGGTCTCCACTTTTGCCACTGCAGCCCCCAGTGTCACACCACCCAGACCGACAGCACCTGTGAGTGGGGAAGCAGAACAAGAGCCTTCCATACCCCGAGTTTCTCCAGGGGATCCACACATGGCATCTCCATTGTCTCTCCCCCAACAACAGCAGTGCTCTGATCTCAACGTGGGTAGGGGTAGGGGGAAGAAGCGAGGGGGGTGGTGTTTAAGATCGGGGGGGTGGAGAGGTGGCCGCAGTTAAATAGAAGTTTGGTGCAGTGGGTGTGTTGTTGTTGTTTTGTTGCTGTTTTTTGGTTATTTCATAAAAGTGTTAAAAATTATTTGAAGTAAAATTAAAGTTTACCAAGTTTTCAACAATGTACAAATGTTTCAAAAATGTAATAATGTTTTATGAATTATTTTGTTCAACTTAACCATTCTTGTGCAGTGTCTCACTTGTAGAATAAGAGGGGTAACAGTCAACATGGTGGGATAGAGTGGGCAGGCAAAGGTGAAACATGCCTTTCACTGTTCAAGCAAAGCATTGATTTATGCACTGCTGACGTAAGACTTTTGCAGTGGCGAAAGCTCCACGAGGCCTCCCCTGTTGAGGTGGTGTGGGTGGTGACATGAGTTCATCGCCAGGCTCCTCGTCCTCCTCTCCTCTCTCCTCAGGTGGTCCTGCAGTCCCCAGTGGCAATTCCTATCCCCTCATGATGGCTAAGTTGTGCAGCATGCAGCACACTACAATGAACTCAGCGACCTGCTGAGGGTGGTGTTGCAGGCAGCCTCCAGAGTGGTTCAGGCATCGGAAGCGCTGCTTGAGCACTCCAATTGTCTTTTTGACAATATTGCGTGTGGTTGCATGGCTCTCATTATAACGATGCTCAGCTTCTGTCGAAGGGTTCCAAAGGGGTGTCATGAGCCAAGTGGCAAGGCCGTAATCTTTGTCCCCCAGCATCCAAATAGGGCCTTGTGGCTGATGCTGAAACAGCTCAGAGACAGTGCTCTCACGCAAGATGAAAGCATCATGGATGCTCCCTGGAAACTGGGCATCGACTGCCATGATATGCTGCATATGGTCGCAAGCAATCTGTACGTTCAGGGACTGGAATTCCTTTCGGTTTCGGCAAACCTCTGGCTCCTCTAAAGGTGCTCGCAGGGCGATGTGCATACAGTTAATGGCACCCTGAACCTTGAGGAAGCCAGCAATTCGTGCAAAACTCACAGCCTTCTCATTCTGTGCCTCCCTAGTCTTTGGGACATCTATAAATTCCATCCTATGTGCATTCAGTGCAGTAGTCACCTTGCGAATGTAGCGATGTGTAGCATGCTGAGAGATGCAGCATATATCCCATGCTGATGCCTGAAAGGAGCCGGAGGCAGAGAAGGCAAGTGCCGCAGTCACCTTCACCTCGACGGGCCTCCTCCCGCTTGTAGGCTGTATGTCTGCCTTTATGAGCTGGCATATCTCTGTGACCACCTCTTTTCAAAAGTGCAGCCTTCCAATGCACTGTGCCTCAGACAGGTGCAGGTATGAGCGCTGTCCCCTGAAACCTCATTGGGGGTAAGACCTCCTCCCCATAAGTCTGCGACCTCTTTGATTATGCTCATAATGCTCTTAAATAAGCCTTCTTCCAGCTCATTTCTGCATAGAAAATGTAGCCAGCATTATTTACAGAGATATTATAGGCCCCATTGTTTTAAATGTCCTCAAAAGTACGCAAATGTCCTCCGATGTTCTCAAATAGCCTCAAATAGCATTAAAACGAACTATACACTCACATAAAGCTCACTGTGTAAAACACAGCCTTCTTTCAAAATCCTTTTCTGCACTGAATTGATGTTAGGCTAACT
Organism: Pristiophorus japonicus; assembly: GCF_044704955.1. NCBI lineage: Eukaryota > Metazoa > Chordata > Chondrichthyes > Pristiophoridae > Pristiophorus > Pristiophorus japonicus. The sequence continues at coordinate 154,106,499 of NC_091981.1, read as the reverse complement.
GATCTATAGTTTGCTGCTTTCTGTCTCCCTTCTTTCTTAAATAGGGGCATTACATTTGCGGTTTTCCAGTCCGCTGGGACCTCTCCAGAATTCAGGGAATTTTGGTAGATTACGACCAATGCATCCACTATCTCTGCAGCCAATTCTGTTAAGGCTCTAGGATGCAGGCCATCAAGTCCAGGGGACTTGTCCACCTTTAGTCCCATTAGTATCCCTCGTACTTTATCTCTAGAGATAGTGATTGTTTTAAGTTCCCCCCTACTCCCACCCCCGCCGAATAGCCCCTTGATTATCAATTATTGGAATGTTTTTTGTGTCCTTTACCATGAAGACCAATACAAAGTATTTGTTCAAATTCTCTGCCATTTCCCTGTTCCCATTATTAATTCTCCAGTCTCATCCTCTAAATGAACAACGTTTGCTTGAGCTACTCGTTTCTTTTTTATAAACCAATAGAAGCTCTTACTGTCTGTTTTTAAATTTCATTCTAGTTTACTTTCATACGCTATCTTCTCTGTCTTTATCATTTTATTCGTCGTCCTTTGCTAGTTTCTAAAAAATTCCAAATCCTCTGGCCTTCCATGTCCCTCGCAACATTGTATGCCTTTGTTTTCAATTTAATACAATCCTTTATTTCCTTAGTTCACCAGGGATGGTTCATCCTTCTCTTAGCATCTTTTTTTTCTCACTGGAATAAATCTTTGCTGAGGGTATGAAATATCTCCTTAAATGTTTGCCACTGCTTTTCTACAGTCTTACCCTTTAATATATTTTCCCAGTCCACTTTAGCTAACTCTGCCTTCATACCTTTGTAATTACCTTTATTTAAGGTCAGCACACTAGTTTGAGACCTAGAGGCTGATTTACATCAAGGCCTCCACCCGCCCAAGTGCTGCCCAAAATGCCGCCAATGGCCGCCGAGATACCAGACGGTACTTTGGGCGAGATATTCATGCCAAGGTCCCTCGAAGGTCAGCGGGTGGCAAATGGATAATGTACGTCGCCAATCTGGGTGGTAGCAGTTGGGAGATCTCATTCTCGGCGGCAAAGGCGCTTGCAGCCCAAGTGCCGCCAAGGATGGAGTCGGGCCCACGGAGGGTCGAAGACCTGAAGAAAAAAAAATGATCAGTAAAAAATTAAAAAACTATCAGAAGACCTTCAGGGGACCCCGGTAAGTCGCTGTGGAAAAAATGTTTGTAAATGTTCACTAACCTTTTTTTCAGGTTCTTCATACTTACCATCGGGGACAGACCAGCCTCCTCGCAGCAGTCCACCCCCGTTCTGCCGCCGAGTCCCGCTGACTCCCACCCGCATCAATATGGGAGCTCGGCAGGCAGGAGGTCAGTTGTGCCACTCGGCCGTCCACTGACGTCAGTGGGCAGTTCCCGGCGGCTCTTCCCTCCCGCCCACTCCAGGCCACCTCGAAAGTGGCACCGGGCGGATCTGCAAGAGCAATGTCAGCGACAGTGGGCGGCATTGGGCGGCAGTCGGCAGCAGCGGGCGGTGAGTTGATGAATTTTGGTCCCCTAGTTTCTCACCCTCAAACTGAATTTGAAATCCTACCATGCTATGATCTCGCTTCCAAAGAGGATCCTTCACTATAAGATTATTAATTAATCCAGGCTCATCACACATTACCAGATCTAAAATAGTCTGCTCCCTGGGTGGTTCCACAATGTATTGTTCCAAGAGATCATTCCGCATACACTCTATGAACCCTTCCTTAAGGCTACCTTTGCCAATTTGATTTGTCCAATCAATATGAAGATTAAAATCGCCTATGATTATTGCTGTCCCTTTCTTACAAGCCTCCATTATTTCTTGATTTATACTCTGTGCCACAGAGTGGCTACTGTTTGGGGGCATGTAGACCACTCCCACTAGTGAGTTCTTCCCCTTATTATTTCCCATCACCACCCAAACTGATTCTACATATTGATCTCCTGAGCCAATATCATTTCTCACTACTGCACTGATCTCATCCTTTATTAACAGAGCTACCCCACCTCCTCTTCCTTTCTGCCTATCCTTCTGAAATGTCAAATACCCCTGAATATTTACTTCCCAGCCTTGGTCACCTTGCAACCACATCTCTATAATGGCAATCAGATCATACCCATTTATTTCTATTTGTGTCGTCAACTCATCTATCTTGTTACGAATGCTTTGTGCGTTCAGATATAGAGCTTTTAATTTTGTCTTATGTGTCTTATGTGCTCTGTCCCTACTTGTCACACTCTAGTTATCATTACCCCTATCGCTACCCTGCACTTTTGCCTTCTCCTTTCTCTTTGACATTTTAAATTTCCGCTCATCGGACCCCTCCCCGCCCCCACCCCCCTCCCGCTACACTATTTAGTTTAAGGCCCTATCGACTCCCCTAGTTATTCTATTCACCAGGGTCAGTTCAATGGGGAAAGAGAAGTTATTATTCCTAATTTGTAAATTGGCCCAACTAAAACCATGCAAAATGTCGAGACTAAAGTCTAGAAATTGCTGTAAGTAATAATATTGTACAAATGCTTAATCATATGAAATCCCTCTCTCTCCTATTTTATCCCTATACGTTTGCAGCACAGAAGGAGGCCATTGAGTCCATCATGTCTGTGCTGGCATTTGCTAGATCAATCCAAAACTAATCCCACTGCACCACTTTCTCTCCATAGCCCTCTTTTCCTTGGCTTCAAATATGTATTCAATTTTGCCTTAAAAAATGCAATGGGCTCTGCCTTAACCATGTTCTATGGTAACGCATTCCTTGTTCCAACAGCCCATTTTGAAAAGACATTTCTCCTAACCTCTTTCCTCACTCTTAGTGAACATTTTAAATCAATCATGCCCGACACGAGACTCCTTAAGCAATCACTCCATTCAGAACTCCTACACAGCAAGCGAGCCCCAGGTGGGCAGAGGAAATGATTCAAGGACATCCTCAAAGCCTCCCTGATAAAGTGCAACATTCCCATTGGCACCTGGGAATCCCTGGCCCAAGACCACCCAAAGTGGAGGAAGAGCATCCGGGAGGGCGCTGAGCATCTCGAGGCTCTTCGCTGAGAGCATGTAGAAATCAAGCGCAGAGAGCGGAAGGAGCGTGCGGCAAACCAGACTCTCCACCCACCCTTTCTTTCAACCACTGTCTGCCCCATCTGTTACAAAGACTGTAATTCCCGCACTGGACTGCACAGTCACCTGAGAACTCACTTTTAGGGCTCAATTTTCCCCAATTATCTGCGCCGTTGTTTTGCGGCTTTTTTTTGGAGTAAATTAAAATCTCCAAGTTTCCTCAAAGTTTCTGCGCCAGTGTCATTCACTTAGGTACAATTTTTTTAGGCTACAATTTTTTTGCCACCCGCACCAATTCTGGCCGTTTAAGCAAGTTTGGCCAACTACTTTTGTTTTTAAGATGGTGTATGTGACCGCTCTGAAAAACCGTCTGACGGTTAACAAAATCAGCACAGGTAAGAGAATCAGTGCAGAAGATCAGTTCCACAGCCATGACAGCAGAAGCAGAGAGGGAGGGGGGCGGGGAGGGGGGAAGGGCATTTGGCCTGGGCTAGAAGTGGCACCGGCTCCGGTGGGGAGGGAGGCCTTTCGGCCCGGGTTAGGAGTGGTATCTGCTCCAAGGGGGAGGGAGGCCTTTCGGCCTGGGTTATGAGTGGCACCGGCTCCGGGAGGAGGGAGGCCTTTCGGCCTGGGCTAGGAGCAGCACTAGCTCCGGGGGGAGGGAAACCTTTCGGCCTGGGCTAGGAGTGGCATCGGCTCCAGGGGGAGGGAGGCCTTTCAGCCTGGGCTAGGAGTGGCATCGGCTCCGGGGGGAGGGAGGCCTTTCAGCCCGGGCTAGGAGTGGCACTGGCTCCGGGGGGAGGAAGGCCTTTTTGCCCGGGCTCGGAGCGGCACCAGGCACTGGGTGGGTGGGGGAGTGGGGGAGGGTCTTTCTAATTCATACTGTTTACAGGATAGACTTTTGGCACAAAGACTCTAATATTTTCATGTTGGTAAGCTGCTGCCTTAAATAGCTGCAATGTGAAGGTTGCTGTGAGCTGGCCAGAATGTCTTGTATGTTTCACTTTCCAGCCTCAGCCCACAGTGTGTCCCTCGTTACCATGGCAACCTGATCTTTTTGGCACAGATCTTAGGCTCCACCCATAGACCTTAAGAACAACGTGCGCAGGGCCACATTCACAAGTTAAAACGGGGGGAACTTTCAACTATTTTTTTGGCATAGTCGGGCCCACAAAAAATGGGCATAACTCTTCCATTACGCCAAAAAATGGCATTGGAGAAAATTGAGCCCTATAACTATAGTTTAGAATCCCTGACATCATCCTGGGGAATTGACACTATACCCGGTCTATGGCTATAATGTCCTTTCTATAATGGGGTGGCATAAACTGCATGCAGCACTTTGTGGCCTAACCAATGGTCCGATATTTTGCACAAATTTATTGAGAAATCCATGCTGGCTATCCTTGACTAATTCATGTATTTCTAAATGCTAACTAATTTTATCTTGAATTATGGATTCTCAGACTTTTCCCACCACAGGAGCATTAATTGGTTCATTTTTAAAGGGGTTAATGACTCAATTAAAATAGTGGGAAGAGGAATTTGATACAATCGCCCTAAGCATTTATACAATAATTTGCTTTAGACTAATTTCCAGGCTCAAGAGAGCAGAGAGGGAAGCTGTTTCCAGGCCTCTGTTGATACCACTCTTGAACCTGCAACTTGCAAGTGCCACACATAAGCCACTTTCCATTTAACCTTTACATTTTCTGAGTAAATACTTTGCCTCCACTCAGCTCTTCCACAGATGGGATGGAAGATCTCCCTGTGTACAGAGTCACAGTGGTGAACCCATATCTGATCACTCAATAAAACAGTATGTTAGTGCATCAATAGTAATATTGAGTTGTTATAGTTATACATTGTCTATCATGTCATAAATAGAGCCAGGTACATTTTCAAGATTAAGTTCAAGACAAAACGTATGGAGCTACTGAATTCTGCTCAATTCACAGAGGTCTATGTGAGTAGCATGAAATGGGCTCATAAAAATGGGCAGTCCACTTTACAACATGCTCAACTTTCTTTCCTATTGAGTTAAATGAAAAAGAAAATCATACACAGTGTAAAATGTGCTACTCATTCGCTATGAACTTGTTTAAAACTACAGGTGTAGACCAATTTCACCACCACAGTATTTTCAGAACAAGCAAGTAATTTGCTAAATTTTGATAACTTCTGAGCAGATTGCAACACCAATCATATAAATAAACAGTTTGCTATTACTTATTTACTTATTGAAAAGTGGTCTGTTTAATTCAGAATATAACCACACTACCAAAGACTTTTTCAGAAATGTATTCAAAGTAATTTCCGTTAAAACTGTATTCGCACAGACAGATGCTGCCCACAAAGCTGATTGAAGAGTAAAATTAAGAAGGACTCCCCCTTCACACAAGCTGCAGTAATCTTTGTTCCCTGAAGCAAGAGCCACTGAACCACAGATAAGCTTGTTATCTTGTAACTCCATGTAGAGTGGTGCAACCTTTAATCCAGCCTTTGACTATCAGTGCAAGAACATCTCATTATTCTTTGAATATATTTGTGGCAAGTCTTGCATATTGAAAAAAAATTGTTACAACAATCTCTTAGTTTGAACTACAGGGAAATTCATTTTTGTTTTCCAAAAACTCAAGTATGATTGGCTGTGGAGACTTTCAAACTTTCTTGTAAAAAACTCAACACGATGGCTGGAAGACACTTAGAAAGGAATTTTAACCACAAAACAGGTTGTTTGGGGTCGGGTGGATGCTGAACGTGTTAAAAATCTGCCCCAACTCTTCCACTTCTGATTTTGAATGTAGACTGGATCGGGGCCAGGCAGCCAGTCCGCTCACAAGAGGCGGGTTGGCATTTTAAATATGTTAATGAGGATGGAAGCCTTGGATTTAACCTGCTTTGCAGCTTTAATTGTGGTCAGCCAGGCTCCCGGGCCTCGGTATTCCCGACATCTGCAGCAGGGAGCAATTCTTGTGCGCCAGGAGAACAGGAGTGCTTTCTCCCAGCTCCTCAAGATCCCCACTAGCAGCCCAAACCCCATTCCAATCCCCCACCCCCCAACGGGGTCAGAGATTGGACCACTCCTAGGGTCAGGGATTGGATCCCTTCCTGGGGTCAGAGCTCGGACACCCGGGATTTGAGGATCAGAAACTGCCCTGCCTCCCTCTCACCAGGTCAGGGCTTGCACCTACCTGGGATTGCGGCCTCTTGTGCAATGTTCCTCGCTCGAGTGGAAGCCAGCTTGTCAATCAGGCTGAGTCCCGGACAGGGAACCTGTCCATGACATCACAAGCACGCTGTGAAGTTAACTCCACAGGGTGTAGGAAGACCTGGACTTCTGGGTTACCCATGCTCTGCTGAGCCCCCGACCCCCACACCCAGCATGTCCAAAAATTGCAGTCTTAGCTTCTCCTTTTCAGCTGGGCCCTTTAATTAGGTCAAGTCGTATACTTCCCAACTGTGAGTCTGCTGACCCAGGCTCTATTTCTGAAGTCAACTTTGTTATGTGTGTAAACATTGTAACTGTGTAAAACTTGCCACCAGAAGGCGCAACTGTTGGAGGTCCAAGGGTCACCTGCACACCTCAAGCAAGGGAGTATAAAAGGTTGTCTGCCATGCTACTTAGGCACTCTGGAGTTGTATTAAAGAGACTAAGGTCACATCAGTTTTAGCTCACAGTACTCAGTCTTGTGGAGTTCTTCCATACTTAACAATTAGCGACGAGTAACAGATTACGAACTTTCACACGGTCATGGCTGCCATTGGTATTTTGAGAGAGATTTGTGGAGGGTGATGATTGGGAAGCCTTCATTGAGCGTCTTGACCAGTACTTCGTGGCCAACGAGCTGGATGGGGACGATAAAGCGATCAAACGCAGAGCGATTCTCCTCGCCGTGTGTGGGTCCACAATATACGGCCTCATCAAGAATCTGCTAGCACCGGAGAAACCAGCGGAGAAGACATATACAAGCTAAAGGAGAGTGTCTTAATGGCAAGGTATCACTTCTACACACACCACCGCTTCGAGGGTCAGGACGTGGCGAGCTATGTCACCGACTTGAGATGCCTTGCGGGAACTTGTGAATTTGCTGGATTTTTGGGGGAAATGCTGCGGAACTTTTTTGTGCTTGGCATCGGCCACGAGGTCTTTCTTCACAAGCTGCTGTCCGCCGAATCTCTAGACCTGAGCAAGGCCATCATGATAGCCCAGGCATTTATATCCATGAGCGATAATACCAGACAGATATCTTCCCAACATCGAAGCTCACCGGCAAGTACTGTGCATAAAATAATGTCGCTAGCAGGCAGAACTGCATATGGCAGGGTCTACACGTCTGCAGCTGCAAGACCTAGGATGACTCAGATTCCGCCATTGGGCATGAATGCAAATCCATTAGCACCATGTTGGCGCTGCGGGGGTAATCATTGAGCCCATCAATGTCGATTCAAGCACTACGTGTGCAAAGGCTGCGAAACAATGGGGCACCTCCAGCGAATGTGCAAGAGTGCTGCGACTCACCACGTGGCAGAGTCGGCAGAGGATGATCGATCCGGCGCAGATCACGCAGAACAAACAAGAGAGGCAACTCAACACGAGAAGTAGTATATGGGGTACACACCTTCACCAGCACGAGCCCTCCTATCATGCTGAAAGTCAAATTGAACGGTATTCCGGTATCGATGGAATTGGATACGGGGGCGAGTCAGTCAATTATGAGCCAGAAGGCTTTTGAGAAACTGTGGGGCAACAAGGCACAAAGGCTCAAACTGTGCCCGATTCCGACAAAGCTGTGTACCTACACCAAAGACCTCATACCAGTCTTTGGCAGTGTGGCTGCTAAGGTATCGTATGATGGAGCTGTGCATGATTTATCACTGTGGATTGTACCAGGCAATGGCCCAATGCTATTCGGCAGCAGCTGGCTGGGAAAGATTCGATGGAACTGGGACGACATCAAAGCTTTATCTTCAGTAAATGATGCCTCGTGTGCCCAAGTGCTGAGCAAGTTTCCGTCGCTATTTGAACCAGGCATCGGCAACTTCACAGTGCAGATCCATCTAGTCCTCGATGCAAGGCCCGTTCATCACAAGGCTCGAGTGGTTCCATATACAATGAGGGAGAAAGTCGAGATCGAACTGGACAGACTTCAACGAGAGGGAATCATATCGGCAGTCGAGTTTAATGAGTGGGCCAGTCCAATTGTTTCGGTGTTGAAAAGCGATGGCACGGTCAGAATCTGCGGAGACTACAAGGTAATAATCAACCGAGTCTCATTACAAGACCAGTATCCACTACCCAAGGTGGATGACCTGTTCGCAATGTTAGCGGGGGGGGTGGGGGGGAGTCATTCATCAAGTTGGACTTAGCCTCCGCCTACATGACACAGGAGCTGGCTGAATCTTTGAAAAGATTGATGTGCATCAACATGCACATAGGACTGTTTATATACCACAGGTGCCCTTTTGGGATTCGCTCAGCTGCTGCCATCTTCCAGAGGAACATTGAGAGTCTGCTGAAATCGGTTCCATGCACCGTTGTATTTCAAGACGACATCCTGATCGCTGGTCATGACACCACCGAACACTTGCACAACCTGGAAATGGTTCTAAGATGACTAGACAGAGTGAGACTCAGGCTGAAACGCTCCAAGTGTGTTTTCCTGGCACCAGAGGTCGAATTTTTGGGGAGAAAGATTGCGGCAGGCGGCATCAGACCCACGGACTCAAAGCCAGAGGCCATCAAGAATGCACCCAGACCACAGAATGTGATGGAGCTGCGTTCGTTCCTGGGACTCCTCAACTATTTTGGTAACTTTCTACCTGGGTTAAGCACTTTGCTGGAACCGTTGCCCATGTTGCTACGTAAGGGTAATGACTGGGTTTGGGGTAAATCTCAAGAGATAGCCTTTAAGAAGGCCAGAAACCTACTTTGTTCTAATAAGTTACTTGTACTGAATGATCTGTGAAAACAATTAGTGCTAGCTTGTGATGCATCTTCGTACGAAGTCGGCTGTGTGTTACAGCAAACTAATATATCGGGCAAACTTCAACCGGTTGCATATGCATCTAGAAGTCTGTCTAAGGCTGAAAGAGCCTACAGTATGGTTGAGAAAGAGGCGTTAGCATGTGTATATGGGGTTAAGAAAATGCACCAATACCTAATACCTATTTGGACTTCGGTTTGAGCTTGAAACCGACCACAAACCGCTCATTTTGCTGTTTTCAGAAAGCAAAGGTATAAACACCAATGCTTCATCCCGCATCTAAAGATGGGCACTAACATTGTCTGCCTATGACTATGTTATCCGCCACAGACCAGGCATGGAGAACTGTGCTGATGCCCTCAGTCAGCTACCATTGCCCACTACCGGGTTGGAAATGGCGCAGCCCGCAGACTTACTTCTGGTCATGGATGCTTTTGAGAGCAAGGGGTTACCCGTCACTGCTCGCCAAATCAGGGCCAGGACCAGCCAGGATCCTGTGCTATCACTAAAAAAAAGTTGCATCCTCAGTGGGAGCTGGTCAGCCATTCCCGGGGAAATGCAAGATGAAATTAAGCCGTTTCACCGACGCAAAGATGAAATGTCCATCTAGTCGCATTGTCTCTTATGGGGTAATCACGTGGTTTTGCCAAAAAAAGGCAGGGAAATGTTTATACGTGACCTACACAGTACCCATCCAGGCATAGTCATGATGAAGGCTATAGCCAGGTCGCATGTTTGGTGGCCCGGCATTGACTCGGACTTGGAGTCATGCGTGCATCAGTGCAACACGTGCTCACAATTGAGCAATGCACCAAGGGAGGCTCCATTGAGTCTGTGGTCATGGCCCTCCAAACCGTGGTCCAGGATCCACGTAGATTTTGCTGGCCACTTTCTCGGAAAGGTGTTTTTAGTTGAAGTGGACGCTTACTCTAAATGGATTGAATGCATAATCATGTCATTCAGCACATCCACTGCCACCATTGAAAGCCTCCGGGCGATGTTCGCCACTCATGGCTTGCCCATCAGTGACAATGGACTGTGTTTCACCAGCTCGGAATTCAACGAGTTTATGACCTGTAATGGTATCAAGCATGTCAGGTCTGCCCCGTTTAAGCCCGCATCCAACGGTCAAGCGGAACGGGCAGTCCAAACTATCAAGGAGAGCTTGAAACGCATGACGGAAGGCTCCTTGCAGACCCGCTTATCTCGGGTTCTGCTCAGCTACCGGACACGACCCCACTCGCTCACTGGGGTTCCCCCTGCAGAATTGTTCATTAAGAGAGCACTCAAAACCAGGCTCTCCCAAGTCCACCAGGATCTAAATAATCATGTGGAAACCCAGTCTCACCGGCAAAACATGTTCCACGATTGCGCAACTGTATCGCATGACATTGATTTTAATGACCCTGTGTTTGTCCTTAATTACGGTCATGTTCCTAAATGGGTCACTGGCACTGTCTTGGCCAAGGAGGGGAATAGAGTGTTTATAGTCAAACTATTGAATGGTAAACGTGCAGAAAGCATTTGGATCAGAGCAAACTGCAGTTCACCGACAACCAGGAACAACCTAAGGAGGACATCACCAACATCGATCCACCAACACACACCCAATTAGCAATCGACCTCGCTGTCAATCAAGAGGATGAACCCACCATTCCCAACAGTCCTGTCAGGCCAGCCGTGCCACAGTGCAGCAATGATTCGACCAACTCACCCATGCCAGAGTTTGAACTCAGACGATCAATCAGGGAGCATAGGGCCGCGGATCATCTCAACTTGTAAATAATTTGTATCAAAGACTTTGGGGTGGGGGGGGTGATGTTATGTATGTAAACATTGTAACTGTGTAAGACTTGCCACCAGAGGGCGCAACTGTTGGAGACCCAAGGGTCACCTGCACACCTCGTGCAAGGGAGTATAAAAGATTGTCCAACATGCTGCTTAGGCACTCTGGAGTTATATTAAAGAGACTAAGGTCACATCAGTTTTAGCTCACAGTACACAGTCTTGTGGAATTCTTCCATACTTAACAAACTTAATTCTGTGACTGAACTACTGGTGTAAGGGGGAAATGGCATACTATGCCCTACAGAAGTTTCAAGGGGAATGGCTTTTTTTGACGTCATGCAATTTAAAACAAGCAATAAAGCAGGTAAAGTAAGGGATACGATAGTGTGATAGTTATATTACTAGACCAGTAATCCAGAGAACGTGAATTCAAATCATACCATGACAGTTTGAAAATTTGAATTCACTTTAAAAATCTGAAAATAGAAAGTGATCATGAAGCTTTCAGTTTATTGTAAAAGTCCAACTGGTTTACTAATGTTCTTTAAGGAAGGAAATCTGTTGTTTCCTTGACCTATATGTGACTCCAGTTTCACACCAATGTGATTGACTCTTAACTGCCCTCTGAAGTAGCAAGCCATTCAGTTGTAGCAATCTAGGGATGGGCACTAAATGTTGGCCTTGCCAGAGACACCCACATCCTGAGAATGAATAAAAAAGGATATTTGTTTCCAGCTACGGTAGCCGATGGGTGCTTCAATATTGTGATGGCGCTATTGAAGACTTTTAGAGCAAATGCATCAGAGGAGCGAGACCCTCTTTGTGAGTGATGGATACCAGCTCTGAAGATGAGCAGTTCAGGGTGCCTGGCAGGTAGCAGCACAAAATTAAAGGCTCAGTATGCAAATTAGCAAATTGCTTGCAGGTTATCTGGGACAGAATGGGAAGCACCTCAGCGCCCAATAATAGTCCAATCTCTTCCGATCCATTCCATCAATGAGCCAGGCCGATTCATTAAGCGCACAAGGTGCTCTGGAAGAATAGGATGCTACCTAGCTCTGGTATTGGATTATTAAGTCTGCCACAGAGGAATCAATTCAACTTACTTCCAATCTTCCATCATCAGGCCTGTCAACTTGGAGTCACCTTGGTCCCAAAGTGACCTCACTGTACCTCTTCTTTTCCCCAAAGCAGAATGATCATGAATTAGACAACTGACAAGTAAGGATTTTTATGACTTCACTTGGCAGATAGCAGGTACCAGGAACTCCTCCTGAGTGACATGGTGAAGCACAGCTCACCACAAGAACAGAAAATGCTGTAAACACACAGAAGATCAGCCAGTGTCCGTAAAGGGAAAAGATGGGTTATGGTATTTCAGGTGACTTCCCTTCAACAGAACTGAAGGCTAAGAGATAAGCTGAGAGTGTAGTCAGGTTGAAAAAAAAGAGAGGAAAATATAAATTCAAGACATATTTTATCTATTTTTCCAACCTTAATAAATTGCTGCTTACCGCTTGGCCTCAATTCTGATGAAGGTTACACACCTGATATATCAGAGAATGTGAAAGGTGCAATATAAATACAAGTTCTTTCTTTAAAATAGAAACGATGGTTGATAATGGTTAATTAATGACATAGGCCACCAATAAAAGTGGGCAAAAAAGCTGATACTTGGCTAGAAATAAAACAAGCAGAAAAGGTACACATGCGCAAAACCAAAGCTTTTAACGGGAATAATGTTGTGCAAACTTTTATTGGTTTGTGAAGAGGGAAAGCTAAAGAAATCATGTTCAATATAATGCTATCATGCATGTCTGATAAAATGATGCATTTTGAAAGAGTAAATATCATCACATCATACATTTTTAAAAGAGTTTGCCAAATGCATGTAATAGAAATGCAGTGCAGTGGAAATGAATGGCTGGGGGTGGGGAGAGAGTCCAAGCATTAAACTTGAACTTGCTATCATTAGAGTTGTTTCGAATATCTAACATGTGAAATTTTACATAATTACTGAGAGATAGGCAATACGTTGCCTGTCTTTTCACCTCTGAAACGTTGGTTTCAATCCAAACTGGTGGGGTGAAAACTACTTCTCTCTCAGCTGAAAGATGTCACTCTCCTAATTTGGATAAACTAAGACAAGGTCCTAGAGGGCAGACATCTACATCACACTACCCATAATGTAGCACGAATTGGCCAATTTCATTCAAAAAGGCTACTGAATAGTTGATATGGGAAATAGAAATATTGCATGCTGTAAGAATAAAAGTGTTTAGTAATAATAAAATTGATTCCGTCTTTATGTATAGATATATATAAATGTTAAACGTGTAGATTATATGGAAAGGCTGCAGTGTTGAAAGAAACAAAATGGATGACTTCCCCAAGTTCATGTCTCCTGGCTGGGCAGAGCTCAAGTAACAAAGAAAGCATGGCTTTGAAACTCACCAAACTAGAAAAGATGTTAATTGGAAAGCCACCAGCCCGCCAGACAGACACATGGAGGAGAAGCCAATCAGGAATGGCCCTGGAATCAAAACTCAAGCCTGAGGCTTTCTGAGAAACAATGGCCTTAAGGGGTATAATAAGTCAAACCAAATATTGCTGGGTCTCTTCTCTCTCTTTTGTTAAGCACACGGCAAAAGCAGGACCTTCCTCTACAGACAAAGGAGCAGGCCATGTGCTGTGCCAGAGGGCAGTGATGTATACCTTTTTATAAATCATTATTGTAACATCATTGTATCTGTTGTGACTAAGTAGATCCATAGGATAGCTGATGACTGGTGATAGATGTGCATGTGGGTGTGTTTAATAAACTATTCCAAATTGTTTTAAAAGAATCGGTCTTGCTGTCAACTTAATACCAGTGATTTAGAAATCTTACAAGATTGGGAGCTCGTCTGGGATCTGGCGAGACAGCTTTTGAACATGCTTTTGAACAATTGGAAATCTCGGCAGTTGCGATTCTAAACTTTGTTGCAAAGTGTAAACTATAAACTTTTAAACGGATCGGGAGAATTGTGTCTTAAGGAGCAGTTGCCTCGATAGTTGGAACTGTTTAAGTCAGGACCCACCAGTAGTTAACTTCAAAAGACACAGGATGAAGGAATCGGTCATGTACAGAAAAACAGCAAAAGATATACAGGTAGTCTATGAGGAAAAAGTTACGAAAAGGTATCAATAAAGGACATAAAAGAGTTACAGACACAGGCTTCGTACTTCTGTAAGGGCCAACATGCATCCCTTGGGGAGCTCGTGGCATTTATCCAGGAAACTATGAAGATATGAGGGCAGAGTTGGGTAAAACGGACTGGGAAAATAGATTAAAATGTAGGACGGTTGATGAACAGTGGTGTACATTTAAGGAGATATTTAACAACTCTGAAGAAAAATATATTCCAGTGAGGAGGAAAGGGTGTAAGAGAAAAGATAGCCATCCATGGCTAACTAAAGAAATAAAGGACGGTATCCAATTAAAAACAAGGGCATACAAAATAGTCAAAACGAGTGGGAGATCAGAAGACTGGGAAGCTTTTAAAAGCCAACAAAGAACGACTAAAAAAATGATTAAGAAAGGGAAGATAGACGAAGAAAGTAAACTAGCACAAAATATAAAAACAGAAAGCAAGAATTTCTATAGGAAAATAAAAAGAAAAAAGGTGGTTAAAGTAAATGTTGGGCCCTTAGAGAACAAGACCGGGGAATTAGTAATGGGGAACATGGAGATGGCAGAAACTCTGAACAAATATTTTGTATCAGTCTTTACGGTAGAGGACACTAACAATATTCTGACAATGGATAGCCCAGGGCTATAGCGGGGGAGGAACTTAACACAATCACAATCACTAAAGAGGTGGTACTCAGTAAGATAATGGGACTACAGGCAGATAAATACCCTGGACTTGATGGCTTGCATCCGAGGGTCTTAAGAGAAGTAGCGGCAGGAAATGTGGATGCATTGGTTGTAATTTACCAAAATTCCCTGGATTCTGGGGAGGTCCCAGCAGATTGGAAAACTGCAAATGTAACGCCACTATTTAAAAAAGGAGGCAGACAAAAAGCAGGAAACTATAGACCAGTTAGCCTAACATCTGTGGTTGGGAAAATGTTGGAGTCCATTATTAAAGAAGCAGTAGCAGGACATTTGGAAAAGCAAAATTCGGTCAGGCAGAGTCAGCATGGATTTATGAAGGGGATGTCATGTTCGACAAATTTGCTGGAATTATTTGAGGATGTAACGAACAGGGTGGATAAAGGGGAACCAGTGGATGTGGCATATTTGGACTTCCAGAAGGCATTTGACAAGGTGCCACACAAAAGGTTACTGCACAAGATAAAAGTTCACGGGGTTGTGGGTAATATAGAAACATAGAAAATAGGTGCAGGAGTAGGCCATTCGGCCCTTCTAGCCTGCACCGCCATTCAATGAGTTCATGGCTGAACATTCAACTTCAGTACCCCATTCCTGCTTTCTCGCCATACCCCTTGATCCCCCTAGTAGTAAGGACCTCATCTAACTCCTTTTTGAATATATTTAGTGAATTGGCCTCAACAACTTGCTGTGGTAGAGAATTCCACAGGTTCACCACTCTCTGGGTGAAGAAGTTCCTCCGCATCTCGGTCCTAAATGGCTTACCCCTTATCCTTAGACTGTGACCTCTGGTTCTGGACTTCCCCAACATTGGGAACATTCTTCCTGCATCTAACCTGTCTAACCCCGTCAGAATTTTAAATGTTTCTATGAGGTCCCCTCTCATTCTTCTGAACTCCAGTGAATAGAAGCCCAGTTGATCCAGTCTTTCTTGATAGGTCAGTCCCGCCATCCCGGGAATCAGTCTGGTGAACCTTCGCTGCACTCCCTCAATAGCAAGAATGTCCTTCCTCAGGTTAGGAGACCAAAACTGTACACAATACTCCAGGTGTGGCCTCACCAATGCCCTGTACAACTGTAGCAACACCTCCCTGCCCCTGTACTCAAATCCCCTTGCTATGAAGGCCAACATGCCATTTGCTTTCTTAACCGCCTGCTGCACCTGCATGTCAACCTTCAATGACTGATGTACCATGACACCCAGGTCTCTTTGCACCTCCCCTTTTCCTAATCTGTCACCATTCAGATAATAGTCTGTCTCTCTGTTTTTACCACCAAAGTGGATAACCTCACATTTATCCACATTATACTTCATCTGCCATGCATTTGCCCACTCACCTAACCTATCCAAGTCGCTCTGCAGCCTCACAGCATCCTCCTCGCAGCTCACACTGCCACCCAACTTAGTGTCATCTGCAAATTTGGAGATACTACATTTAATCCCCTTGTCTAAATCATTAATGTACAGTGTAAACAGCTGGGGCCCCAGCACAGAACCTTGCGGTACCCCACTAGTCACTGCCTGCCATTCTGAAAAGTACCCATTTACTCCTACTCTTTGCTTCCTGTCTGACAACCAGTTCTCAATCCATGTCAGTACACTACCCCCAATCCCATGTGCTCTAACTTTGCACATCAATCTCTTGTGTGGGACCTTGTCGAAAGCCTTCTGAAAGTCCAAATATACCACATCAACTGGTTCTCCCTTATCCACTCTACTGGAAACATCCTCAAAAAATTCCAGAAGATTTGTCAAGCATGATTTCCCTTTCACAAATCCATGCTGACTTGGACCTATCATGTCACCTCTTTCCAAATGCACTGCTATGACATCCTTAATAATTGATTCCTTCATTTTACCCACTACCGATGTCAGGCTGACCGGTCTATAATTCCCTGTTTTCTCTCTCCCTCCTTTTTTAAAAAGTGGGGTTACATTGGCTACCCTCCACTCCATAGGAACTGATCCAGAGTCAATGGAATGTTGGAAAATGACTGTCAACGCATCCACTATTTCCAAGGCTACCTCCTTAAGTACTCTGGGATGCAGTCCATCAGGCCCTGGGGATTTATCGGCCTTCAATCCCATCAATTTCCCCAACACAATTTCCCGGCTAATAAGGATTTCCCTCAGTTCCTCCTCCTTACTAGACCCCCCGACCCCTTTTATAACCGGAAGGTTGTTCGTGTCCTCCTTCGTGAATACCGAACCAAAGTACTTGTTCAATTGGTCCGCCATTTCTTTGTTCCCCGTTATGACTTCCCCTGATTCTGACTGCAGCGGACCTACATTTGTCTTTACTAACCTTTTTCTCTTTACATATCTATAGAAACTTTTGCAATCCGTCTTAATGTTCCCTGCAAGCTTCTTCTCATACTCCATTTTCCCTGCCCTAATCAAACCCTTTGTCCTCCTCTGCTGAGTTCTAAATTTCTCCCAGTCCCCAGGTTCGCTGCTATTTCTGGCCAATTTGTATGCCACTTCCTTGGCTTTAATACTATCCCTGATTTCCCTTGATAGCCACGGTTGAGCCACCTTACCTTTTTTATTTTTATGCCAGACAGGAATGTACAATTGTTGTAGTTCATCCATGCGGTCTCTAAATGTCTGCCATTGCCCATCCACAGTCAACCCCTTAAGTATCATTCGCCAATCCATCCCAGCCAATTCACGCCTCATACCTTCAAAGTTAGCCTTCTTTAAGTTCTGGACCATGGTCTCTGAATTAACTGTTTCATTCTCCATCCCAATGCAGAATTCCACCATATTATGGTCACTCTTCCCCAAGGGGCCTCACACAACGAGATTGCTAATTAATCCTCTCTCATTACATAACACCCAGTCTAAGATGGCCTCCCCCCTAGTTGGTTCCTCGACATATTAGTACAGCGGGACCTGGGGGTACTTGTGCATGAAATACAAAAGGATAGTATGCAGGTACAGCAAGTAATCAGAAAGGCCAATGGTATCTTGGCCTTTATTGCAAAGGGGATGGAGTATAAAAGCAGGGAAGTCTTGCTACAGCTATATAAGGTATTGGTGAGGCCACACCTGGAATACTGCATGCAGTTTTGATTTCCATATTTACGAAAGGATATACTTGCTTTGGAGGCAGTTCAGAGAAGGTTCACTAGGTTAATTCCGGGGATGAGGCGGCTGACTTATGAGGAAAGGTTGAGTAGGTTGGGCCTCTACTCATTGGAATTCAGAAGATTGAGACGTGATCTTATCGAAATGTATCAGATTATGAGGGGGCTTGACAAGGTAGATGCAGAGAGGATGTTTCCACTGATGTGGGAACTAGAGGGCACGATCTTAGAATAAGGGGCCGCCCATTTAAAACAGAGATGAGAAGAAATTTCTTCTCCCAGAGGGTTGTAAATCTGTGGAATTCACTGCCTCAGAGAGCTGTGGATTCTGGGACATTGAATAAATTTAAGACAGAAATAGTCAGTTTCTTAAATGATAAGGGGATAAGGGGTTATGGGGAGCAGGCGGGGAAGTGGAGCTGAGTCCATGATCAGATCAGCCATGATCTTATTGAATGGCGGACCAGGCTCGAGGGGCCGTATGGCCTACTCCTGTTCCTATTTCTTATGTTCTTATGTTCTACATCAAGGAGAGCAAAGATCAAAATGGGCAATTGGTCTCTTGGCATTCTGCGCACATTACTGCGCTCAGAGAGATGAGGAATTAATGGGACAGGATGCAAAAGAGTTTCAAAATTTAAGGGAAGTGATACAAGATTTAAAAGACCAAAGGGCAAAAAAGATACAAGATTTAAAAGAATCGCAAGTAAAAGAGGTTCGACTAAACAAAAAATTTAAAAGAACAAAAGGAAGAAAGCCTTCAAATTATTCGGCAGTTAAAGGAGGAAGAAATAAAGCATTTGAGACAAGAAATTGATCGATTAAATCACAGTATTAGGCAATTAGAAAGAGGGGGCCGAACAGGCAGCTTCATTGCTACAGCAACAAAATCTTTCAAGTTTAATGCCACAGCAGCCATTGTTGAAGCGAATGAAAACAAATTAGTTAAAAATATAAATTGGAAAACTTGGGGCTCCGACAAGATGTATAAGAAGCTAGGGGGGCATTAAGGGAAGTAATTAAGAAGTCACATAGGGAGACAGACCACTCCCGGTGCCAACTGGAAATAGCGAGGCTAAAAAGTAAGTTGGGGAGCTGCAGGCCCTAGTAACACGGGGAGCCATAACAGAGACAGCAGAAGGGGAAAAGGGGGAGAGAGATTGGGAAAAGGAAGGCAGTCAGTATAATCCCCAGGAGGGTGGTGAAGGATGAGATACCTTGGAGACACGAGGGCCAACCGTAGCAGTAGTGACCACTTCTTTACGACGTAATGCGTATGGTCACATCACCAGTAACCATACCGACTCACAGCCCATATCTGGTTCTGACGCCACGGCGAGTAGTCACAAGTTAGGGCCCATTAATGATGAGGACGACCCACTGGGAGTTAACAGGGGGTGGTCAAATTTTGGGAGTAGTCACCCCAAGTTAGAAGAGAGACTTAACACGAGTCCTCCTCTTGGCCTGTTCCACTTCCCTAAAAGATAATCTGCCAGACACAGTCCTCCAGCCTGGCACAGTCGCAAATGTAGTCATGACCGGGATCCTAAACCATTTAGGGATCCGAAACTTAAACATTGTGGCTCTGCTTAATCAGACCAAGCAGCGCCGAGAAGAGACCCCTACAGCCTTCAGTAATCGCCTGTACGATATCTATCAACATACACACCCACAGATGCTGCAGTCGGAAAGAATCAGGAACAATTTAAATCAATGTTCCTGACCCAACTCCACTCTTTAGTTAAAACCACCCTGGGCATAGCCATGAGGCCCACCAATCAGTGGACAGATAACGAGACCAGCGCTCAAATAGAGAAGGAGATGGTAAAAGACCAGTTGAAAGTGAAGCCACCACCCACCATAAATAAACCAGTGTCAATGGTGGAGCGATCTAGGTGTTACCCCTTTAAGGGAGAGTGCTTTAATTGTAAGAAGGTAGGTGTTATGTATGAATAAAGAGTCAGACTGAACACTGTGAGTTCAAAGTAAAGTGTGACCTTAGTCTTTTATTGCAGGTTGGGTGAGCCTGCAGTGAGCCTTCAGTTATCCTCTTCAAGCCCTGCTTGATTGTTTGCACTGCTCTCTCTGCCTGACCATTGGATGCTGGTTTGAACGGGGCAGATGTAACATGTTTGATCCTATTACGAGTCATGAACTCTTTGAACTCAGCATTGGTGAAACATGGCCCGTTGTCGCTCACAAGGACATCAGGCAGTCCGTGCATGGCAAACCTGGCCTGCAGGCTTTCAGTGGTGGCAGCGGACGTGCTTCACATTATCTCACATTCAATCCATTTGGAGTACGCACCTACAACCACAAGGAACATTTTACCCAAGAACGGGCCTGCATAGTCGACATGGACCCTGAACCATGATTTGGAGGGCCAAGACCATAAACTTAGTGGCGCTCCCTGCATGCAATGCTTAACTGCGAGCATGTGTTACATCTGTGCACGCACGACTCTAAGTCCGCATCAATACCAGGCCACCACACGACGGAGTTGGCTATCGCTTTCATCATTACGATGCCTGCGGAGGTCACTGATCAAAGTGTCCTTGCCCTTCTTGGGAACCAGTACCCAATTACCCCACAGAAGGCAGTCTGCCTGTATAGACATTTCACCTTTGCGCCGCTGGAACAGCTTTATCTCTTCCTGCATATCGACTGGGACACTGGACCAGCTCCCGTGAAGCATACAATTTTTTACTAGGGACAGTAAGTGGTCCTGGCTCGTCCAGGTTCTAATCTGTCGGGCTGTGACAGATGATTGCTTACTCTCAAATACTTCCATAACCATGACTAAATCTGCGGGCTGTGCCATTTCCACCCCCGTGGTGGGCAATGACAGCCTACTGAGAGCATTGGCACAGTTTTCTGTGCCTGGCCTGTGGCGGATGGCGTAGTTGTATGCAGACAACGTGAGCACCCATCTCTGGATGCGGGCCGATGCATTCGTAGTTATCCCCTTACTTTCGGAGAACAGGGATATTAGTGGCTTATGATCAGTTTCCAATTCAAATTTGAGCCCAAACAGATATTGATGCCTTTTCTTTATCCCATAAACATACGCTAACGCTTCTTCTTCAATCATGCTGTAGGCTCTCTCAGCCTTAAACAGACTCCTGGATGCACAAGCAACCAGTTGCGATTTCAGAGATTCATTAGCTTGTTGCAATACACACCCGACCCCGTACGACGACGCATCACATGCTAGTACCAAACGCTTACATGGATCATACAACACAAGCAATTTGTTTGAGCATAACAATTTTCTAGCTTTTACAAAGGCATTTTCTTGGCTTTTTCCCCATACCCATTCATCTCCTTTACGCAGTAAGACATGCATTGGTTCTAACAGTGTGCTGAGACCCGGTAAGAAGTTACCAAAGTAGTTCAGGAGTCCGAGAAACGACGGCAGCTCCATCAGGTTCTGTGGCCTCGGTGCGTTCTTGATTGCCTCTGTCTTCGAATCGGTGGGCCTGATGCCATCCGCCGCGATTCTTCTCCCCAGGAACTCTACTTCAGACACCAAGAAAATGCACTTCGAGCGTTTTAACCTGAGACCCACGTGGTTGAGTCGACTAAGAACCTCCTCCAGGTTCTGCAGATGCTCGACTGTGTTCCGACCTGTAACCAAGCTGTTGTCCTAGAAGACCACGGTGCGCTGGACTGACTTCAGTAAGCTTTCCATGTTTCTCTGGAATATCGCCGCTGCTGATCAAATTCCAAATGGGCATCTGTTATAAATGAAGAGACCTTTGTGCGTGTTGATGCAGGTGAGGCCCTTCGATGATTCCTCCAGCTCCTGCGTCATGTAGGCCGAGGTCAAGTCTAACTTCGTGAACATCTTTCCTCCCACCAGCGTAGCATAAAGGTCGTCAGCCTTTGGCAGTGGGTATTGATCCTGCAGGGAGAAACGATTGATAGGTGTCTTGTAATCACCACAGATTCTGACGGTGCCGTCTCCCTTGAGGACTGGAACAATCGGACTGGCCCAGACGTTGAATTCAATCGGCGAAATGATGCCCTCTCATTGCAGCTGGTCTAGCTCGATCTCTACCCTTTCTCTCATCATGTACGGTACTGCTCTCGCCTTATGATGGATGGGTCGTGCTCCCGGAATTAGGTGGATCTGCACTTTTTCTCCTTGGAACTTCCCAATGCCTGGTTCGAACAGTGAGGGGAACTTGTTTAGGACCTGGGCACATGAAGTGTCGTCGATGGACAAGAGTGCTCAGACGTCGTCCCAGTTCCAGCATATCTTCCCCAGCCAGCTCCTGCCGAGCAGCGTGGGACCATCGCCCGGTACCACCCAGAGTGGTAACTTGTGCACCACTCCATCAGTAGGAGACCTTTACAGTAGCACTGCTGATTACAGGAATCAATTCCTTTGTGTACGTTCTCAGTTTAGTACGAATGGGAGTCAGGACTGGCATTGAGACCTTGCTGCACCACAATTTGTCGAAAGTCATTTTGCTCATTATGGACTGGCCCGCGCCCGTGTCTAGCTCCATTGACACCGGGAGTCCATTTAATTCAACCTTCAGCATTATCGGGGGACACTTTGTGATAAACATGTGCACCCCATGTACCTCTGCCTCCTCGGTCTGAGGCTCTGGTTTATCGTGATCCGCCGTGGATCTGTCCTTCTCTGCAACATGGTGTTTGCAGGATTAATAGGGTTTGCAGCTCGCCTGCACACACGTTGGAGGTGTCCCGTTGTTCCACAGCCCTTGCAAATGTACCCTTTGAATCAGTATGAATGGAAACGATGATCACCCCCACAGCGCCAACAAGGTGTTAATGGCCTTGCATTCATCATCCTTGATGGTGGACTCTTAGATATCTGTGGACGTGCAGCTGCAGGCATGTGGGGCCTGCCCTGTACGTTGCGATTTGAAAACAACATCACCTTGTTCACAGTACTTGTAGCAGCACTCGTGTGCTGAGAGATTTGCTTAGTATTGTCACTGATGGCAATGAATGCCTGGGCTATCGCTATGGCCTTACTCAAGGTTGGGGTCTCTACAGTCAAAAGTTTGAGAAGTATCACTTCATGGCCAATGCCAAGTACGAAAAAGTCTCTGAGCATGTGCTCCAAATGTCCTTCAAAATCGTAATGTCCTGCAAGGCGTCTTAGCTCGGCGACATAACTCGCCACTTCCTGGCCTTCAGACCTTTTGTAGGTGTAGAACCGGTACCTCGCCATCAGAACGCTTTCCTTCAAGTTCAGATGCTCCCGGACCAGTGTGCACAAATTATCATATAGTTTCTCTCTGGGTTTCGCTGCAGCAAGCAGATTTTCCTGAGGCCATACTTTGGTGCCCTGCAGATGGTGAGAAGAATCGCCCTTTGTTTGGCAGCATTCACTTCTCCTTCCAGCTCGTTGGCCACGAAGTATTAGTCGAGTCGCTCCACGAAGGTTTCCCAATCATCTCCCTCCGAGAATTTCTCCAGGATGCCCATTGTTCTCTGCATCATTGGGTTCGTCATCTGTATCTTGTCGCCAGTTGTTATGTATGAATAAAGAGTCTGACTGGATACTGTGAGCTCAAAGTAAAGTGTGACCGTAGTCTTTTATTGCAGATCTCCAGAGTGTCTCTCCAGCCTGTGAGGCCTCCTTAAGTACCTGTGCTCCCATGTGGGATCCCTTGGGACTCCAGGGAATGAGCCCTCTGGTGGCTGTACAAGGTATTTACAGGTTTAAATATATAACAGTAGGCCACCTAGCAACAGACTGCAGCAAACCCAGACAGGCACCGAACCACGGTGCAATGCATAGATACCTCCAGAGGGATGAATCCAAGCCCCCTGGGATGGATCAATGATTGGACCAGTTGATAACCCTCATACAAACCCAAATTGCCACGGTGGGGATGCAAAATCATTTACTGGTCCATGCAATCACCGATGCACACTCATTAGAGCGACCTCTTCAAGAATCGACCCTATGACAGCATCTGGCCCCCAAAGATTGGTCGGAACTGGGGTTCTGACGTGATGGTAGCAGGAGACCAGTAGTCCTTGTTGTCTTACAAGGGGTCTGGCAGCAGATTATGCATATCGATACCGGCTCAGCCATTACCATCATCCACGCCCCATACCCTGAACACCAAACAGCGGTGGGCAAGGTTTATATGACCCGTGAAGGATTTAATAGTGATACAACCACCGTATACAGGGAAGGCCACTGAACTTCAGTTGGGAGATCTCACCTGTAAGGACCGATGCTGATGGCCACCCCCGACGGAAGGGGAAATGTAGGGACTGATGTGTTGAATCAGTATGGCGTGGTGATAGATTACAATTGGGACTATGTTTGGATGGGATTGAGAGATAATGCGACTGATAGAAATTTCAGATGCTCACTCAATTTTTGCTATTAAAAAAACCATCTGAGTATGACCCTCTGGGGAGCGAAAATGAAGCTGTGGCCAAACTAATTCAGGAACACCTAGCTTTGTTCACCACATGCAAGCATGACTGTGGAAAAATGGCAAGCGAAGAGTCTATTGAGGGACCCACTCACTCATTCACTAAACAGTACCTCATCTCAAGAGCGAGTCACCTTTACTTCCGAGACACCATAAAATTCCCTAGTCGAGCAGGGTGTCCTTAGGACAGGCACTTTCATGACCAATTCACCCGCATGGCCAGTTAAAATGCCTGATAGTAGCTGCCGACTGACTGTTGATTATAGAAAGTTAAATTCTGTAACACTAGCCTGCTCACCCGTAGTAAGAGAAATTCCCACCATATTATCTCAAATTCCTGCTGGTTCCAAGTACTTCTCAACCCTGGACATCGCCAATGGATTCTGGAGTATCACCAATACAAATTCACGTTCATATTTGAGGACCAGAGCTACACCTGGACATGGCTGCCTCCGGGGTTCCACAATGCCCTGACAATTTTCCACAAAAGAATGACTGCAATTTTGAAAGACTTTTCCCATCCTACCTGCTTGCTGTAGTACGTAGACGACCTACTGCTGGCAACCGGCAGCATGGAGGAGCATCTGTCCCTATTGCACCAAATTTTTGACATTGTTGGCTCAGGCGGGACGAAAGGTGAATCCCCGTGAGGCTCAATTAGGAAAAGAACGAGTCACCTTTCTAGGAGTGTCCATTTCTCCAGAGGGATTGTCCCCCGACTCTCAGAAGGTGGAGATAACACAGCGACTGCCATTACACACTTCCAAAACAGCCCTATGACCATTCTGGGGTTTGGTGGGATACTAAAAGAACTTTATCCCAGACTTTGCAGAGTGCGCAAAGCTCCTGCATGATTTGATAAAGCTGCAGGATAATGACATATACCCGGCATGGACTGATGTTGGGTCCGTGGCTAAATTAAAAACTGCAGTGATACAGGTCACAAGTCTAAACCCTCCTGATCCCACGCAGCCCTTTCTTTACGGGCCACCGATCAGCGGACGGCAAAGGCACCATTACTGGCACCCTACCCCAGATCGGCTCTACCTCCCTGGCCACCAGGGCCAGTACTGGGAGCAAGAGGCTAGCACCCTCCAATTCTCCCAATGGGACCTGGGATGACCAGGCTCGCACTAGCTCTGAAGGGCAGCAGGGAGACACTGCAGCCCTCAAAGGAGGACAGGGAGGCCACACACTCCTGTGGCTCTGCCCAACACTAGGCAACGGCAAAGGCCCTGAGACTCAGCCAGGTGAGTGATCCGAGCTCACCCAGCTGGCAGGGGGCGCAGCGCCACCATCAGACAATCTGGACACAATCCGATTACTCTGGAACTAGCGTTCTCACCCACCTGCACCTACACCTCAGGGCAAGACTATGATACCACGTATGTACGTTACCTTTAATATGTACTTGTTCCACTACTGCAAAACCCAAACAGTGATGTAACTAATCCTATGTTCCTTTTTTTTTTTCTTTTCTTCTGTACATGTATGCACATGCAGGTGTTGAGCCACATACATGGTCTATGCATGGGGGGCGGGGGGGGGCGGGAAATGGATGTATGTAGCCATGGACACACATGGATCACACCCAGAACTCACTCAACCCCCACTGCAACCTCCAACCGTCCACTGCTGACCATTTCCCAACATTGTGGCAATAAGGACTTGGGGGTCAACAGGGAGAGAGCCAAGCCAAAGCATAGACAAGGTGCAAGGACTTTGGGCACTCAAGTCTAGGACCAGAGCACACAATGAAAGACCAGTGGCACAAGACTTAGGGGAGAGTGATGTTGTGTATGTATAACATAAGTATATACCCTGTACACTCAATGTATAGTTACATAAGAATACTGAATGTATCTTCACATTGTATACACTATGCTTTTATCATCAGAGGGTACAACTGGTAGAAACCTAAGGGTCACCTGTATACAGGTAACCAGGTATAAAAGGGAACTCACCATGCTGTACCCTCACTCAGAAGCTGTAATAAATGGACTAAGATCACCACATTTCAAATACAATACCTTACTTGGTGGAGTCATTACTAGAGTGCTTACAGATACAATAAAACCCACCACATTGCGGCCACAATTCTGATCTATGAGGGGGACCCGCATGAATGTCCGTTACCCCTGATTAACTTTGAGATCCATCCTGTGCAGAAAGGGCCCATACAGGGTGCCCCAGATGTCTATATCGATGGGTCCTCATATCACATTGAAGGATCCCCCCACACTGGGTATGCTGTGGTATTGCCAGAAAGAACCGTCCAGCGAAGATGCAGCATACAGTCTTCACAATATGCAGAAATCGCTGCACTTCTAACCGCTGTGAAGGAAACCTCATATCGACCCGTGAATATTTGGTCAGATAGTGCCTATGCTATAAACACCATGCTCTCTTTGCCCCTATACCACAAAAATGACTATTGTATGATAGACGGTAAGGCCCTGGTCCATTAGCCATGCTTACACCTGCTCTGGTCATACCTTAAACAGTGCTCCCAGCCCTGCTTCATAGGAAAGGTAGCAGCCCATAGAAAAGGTGGTCCACATAATAAGGGAAACTCCAGAGCAGAGAGAGCAGCCAAGGATGCTGCGATTGATGGGGCGATGGAGGATATAGTTGTTGAGCACTGCAATGCTGTTAACAAGGCCTCCCCAACAGATCACCTAGATTTAAAATCACTGCAGCAGCAATACTGGCTATATGCTGTTGTAAGTAACTGGCATGAGGAAGGCAGACCCCTTCCTCAACGGACAGCCTGAGCTCCCAATACCATACTAGCCACTGCCCCTGACTCAGCCGAGCAGTTGCAGATGTTCAAAGAAAGTCAAATGCCTGCCCGGTGGTGTGTGTTCCACCAGAGGTGGGTCAGGAACTGCTCTCCCTCTTTCACTCCCACCCCACAGCAGGGCACTATTCGGCCCTCGTAACCTTGTATAAGGTAGCATCCACAGCTTGGTGGCCTTCCATGAGGGAAACAATCAACCAATACATGGCACGATGCCTACCGTGCCTGCAACACAATCCTCCCGCATGCACTTAACGAGCCTTGCTTCAAAGTGCACCCCACCTCAAGGGCCACGGACTCACCTCCAGATAGACTTCATTGGGCCACTTCCACAGGCGCAAGGCAATTTTCAGCATGCCCTAGTGATGGTGGATCAATACACGAAATGGATCGAAGCATTCCCCTACCGCTCCAACACCACAATCACAGCAGCCAAAACACTGTTGAATCATGTGTTTTGTAGGTGGGGAGTACCAGTACAAGTGAACAGCATCAAGGTTCACACTTTACCGGTAAAATTTTTACCCACCTGTTGGTGATAACACCACAAATTACATATTGCTCACCACCCCCAGTCATCCAGAGGGGCCGAAAGTGGGAACAGGACACTCAAGTTAATGTTAAAAAAATTGTGCGCAGATCACTCCACTCAATGGGCTAACATGCTGCCAATGTGCTTAATGGCAATGAGGTCCACACCTCATAGAAGAAGAGGAAACTCCCCATATCAGGCCATGATGGGGGGGCTCATGACAATGCCAGGCCAGCTAACACTAACAGGGATGAGTCCTCTGACAATGAAACCATGTAGTTCCAAGTGACTGGAAGAAGTGGTAGATCACACTGATTAGACGAGTCGATTTGTGGCCACCAAATTGGGGAAGTCAAAAAGACAAATTA
The DNA here is from genome assembly GCF_044704955.1 of Pristiophorus japonicus. Classification (NCBI taxonomy): domain Eukaryota; kingdom Metazoa; phylum Chordata; class Chondrichthyes; family Pristiophoridae; genus Pristiophorus; species Pristiophorus japonicus. The sequence continues at coordinate 154,078,560 of NC_091981.1, read as the reverse complement.
AAAGGTACTTTGACAAGAAAGTACGTCCCTTTGACTATCAGGTGGAAGACTCAGTAATGATTCCAAATTATGGGAAAAAGAAGCTGCCTTTGAGCCCAGGTGGTGGGGACCGCATACGATTATAGACCGATTGAACCCCGCGGTTTATTTGATTCAGTTACTGAGGAAAAAGGGTGTTAAGTACAAGAAATGGTTTCACATTAATCAGTTAAAACTGCCAAAGAGTAAATACTACACTGATCTTGTTTCCCACAGACCATGTTACGGATCCTTATGATTGTCAGGACGATACTGGCCACAACCGACACTGAGGGAAGATGAAGAAGCGGGAGCTGCAGCATGACTTATAAACATCATCAATGTGCTTCGAGAAGTGACAGTGCGCTGAAGATACGGGAAGGGGAGGGTCTCTACTGGAGATGTTACTGTATTATAGTAAATCCCCTACATGTGGCATACACCTTACTAGGTGGGGACCAAGTTAAGCCAAACACTTTTCTCTCTCTCTCTCTCAGTTTAAAACCCATTATACAGCGGTCGTCCACCTCACAGAAACATAAACAGCAGAGCTATCAGAATCCTCTCAATGTTTATGATATGTGAGCCCTGAGGAGGTAAACCATATGAGGAGTCAATAAGGATATTTCCCCCTCAAGGTGGGGAGTCTGTAAGAATAAAAGTGGTTAGTAATGATAAAATTGATTATGTGTGTATATATATATCAATGTTAAAAGTGTAGATTATATGGAAAGGCTGTAGTGTTGAAAGAAACAAAATGGATGACTTCCCCAAGTTCATGTCTCCCCTGGTTGGGCAGAGCTCAAGGAACAAAGAAAGCATGGATTTGAAACTCACCAAACTAGAAAAGATGTTAATTGGAAAGCCATTAACCTAATGAAGGAATGGCACCGGCCCTCCAGACAGACACATGTATGAGGATAAGCCAATCAGAAATGGTCCTGGAATCAAGACCCAAGCCTGAGATTTTCTGAGAAACAATGGCCTTAAGGGGTATAATAAGTCAAGCCAAAGATTGCTGGGTCTCTTCTCTCTCTTTTGTTAAGCACACGGCAAAAGCAGAACCTTCCTCTACAGACAAAGGAGCAGGCCGTGTGCTGTGCCAGAGGGCAGTGATGTATACCTTTTTATAAATCATTATTGTAACATCATTGTATCTGTTGTAACTAAGTAGATCTGTAGGATAGCTGACGATAATAAACTATTCCAAATTATTTTAAAAGAATCGGTCTTGCTGTCAATTTAATGCCAGAGATTTAGAAATCTTACAATGGGTGCAGTAAAGCGTTGTTTTGGTTAAAGCAACTTATTGAGGCCATTCAGAGGAACTTCTACACTGTATCTAACATGTTGTATCTGATGTGGAAGTTCTTGATAATGACATTGGGTTAAAAAATACAAAAAGGTTAATTTCTCAGCATTGGTATCCTCAGTTAGATAAGGATAAAATGCATCAATATTTATTGCCTGTTCTTAAAATAATATAATTAAAACAAACATTAATAGACTAGAAATGAATGTTGGTAATGATAATGTCAGCATGGCATTCCTCTGTGTGTTGTTTTAACCTGTGTAAATAAATGGGTTAACACTTCTGTTAAAATATCGGACAGAGGAATGTCATATGAATATCTTCAGCATTTGTTTATTGTTGACCGGAGCTGTCATTTCTAGCCGAATATAATTAGTAACAAAAGAACATGGTAGTTTATATGAAAAAGAATATGCACATGTTTAAAAAAAACACTAGTACAGGGAAATGTTTAGTCTCTTAGGGCTCAAATTTGGCCCACCCCTTTTTTCAGCGCACATACCGGAGATGCGCCGTTTTTCTCTGTTAATAAGTGCGCCGAAAAAAATCGCTCCCCACTTTGGCCACTATCCGGCCTCTCCTTGGTCGTTGCGCAGCGTGGCCAGTCAAGTCAGGGACGGAGCCAATGTCCTGCGCTGAAAACAGTGCTGGGACGTCTGTACATGCGCAGTGGAGTGTCCGTGCATGTGCAGTAGTTCCTCGCCTCCAGACACTCTGTGTGCATGCTGCAGCCACTGTGTGTGACCCGATGCCCGCCTCTAGCCCTGGCCGAGTGGCGTCCCGGTGCGATCGACCTCAGGTTTGAAGTTTTATGCACTGTAGCTATTTTTGAACTTTCTTAACAGCTTGTCATTTTCCTGGATTTTTGGATATTTTGAAAAAATTATGTAAATATGTTTTGTCTCTTGTGAGGTGGTGACCATTTGTCAAGTCTATTCACCTGGTGCTATTGTGAAAGAAGAACATAAGTGATGGAGGAACACTGAGAGAATATCTTATTTATTGAAGTAGACTTTATTTAGATAATATGGGCTCAGTTTTGGCCCAGTATAATCATTGCAAACAAATAGTTGTTTAAATTAGTTGTGAGATTAGGGCAATTTAATTCAACTATCTTTTACTTCTTTTATTTTTGTAGTTTAAGCTTCCATGAAAGCTTCTGTTGTATAGTAAATTAACTTTGTGAAGTCTGTCATATGATGTCCTGTGACTCTTTGATCCTATTCACATTCTTTAATCAAGTCATTAAGTTCTGCTGGCCTCCGATGTACCTACCTGCGCTGATTTCTTAACTCTCCGCAAGGGTTTTCTGAAGTGGCCACATACGCTGGCCTAAGTAGATTTGGAGTAAGGATTAGCTGGCCAAAGTGGCCTAAATGGCCAAAACTGGCGTAGGTGGCTGGTAATGCCCCCTTTTGAGAAAAAAAACTAAACTAAAAAAATCCTAACTAACTCACTTACACTGACGCAAATTGAATGTGCAAAATGGGGATTTTTAAGATACTCCAGAAAAATCAAGTTGCTCCAAAAAAAACGGAGCAACTCCCGGCCAAAATTGAGCCCTTATAAACTAAAGTAACACAGTTCTTTCCTTTTAGCTACTTGAGTGCACAACTGTATTTTGTCTGTCTCTGGGATCAAATGCAAGTCTGGCAAACTGTGGCTGAGGCTGATGTTTTCCTGCAGCAGCACAATCACTGGCAATATGATATTTGTCACAGAGACAGCATTTCATTTCACTGGTCAAGCTAGGCTGTATGTCCAAACAACCAAAGATCAAATATACAAGGAAATGTCACTCAGCAGAAGCTAGCCTGCAAAAAAAGGCACCTCCACGTTTCCAAAATTAAGTTGTAACACTAGAGTCTATTTTATATAACAGAACTGTTTTCTATCTCACTGTAGTCTTATTATTAATAGAAGCTTATCAGAAAGCTAAGCATCTGAGATAAAGTATCTTTGCAATATGAGATGGTATCTCAGAAACAAAACAACAAAGAACTGTTACTTTCTCATATTTTGCAACATATTTTACTACTCTAATTACAGCAGTTTAAATATTGGTCAGGGTTTCTGTAAAGTGTTTGAATGGATGATCTATGGAGTTTTAGATTACCCGTGACTCTTACAGACAATTCCGCTTGACTACATTTGCCGACCTTATTTCTACGTAGTGTATCTTCGAGGGGAGCTGACTGCTGCACAAAATTAGAACACAGAGACAGCACCAATGACATATTTCAAGCCTACAAAGACTATCAGTGCTTTTAAATCTAATATCTACAATCTAAATACCATCTTGTCTGGTCTAGTCTATTTGAATACTTTCAGTCCAGTGACAAATTGCTACCTCTTCTCCTCTAAATGAACTGCAAGGTTTGCTTTGCTGGTAACAAATGAAATCTAGGATTAGACTGGTCACAAGGACAAGGTGGGTGGATAAATCTAATCGTAAAACACTATTTATTTCTAATGGGCACCTTTAAGTTTATTATTCTTATTGCAATATATGATTCTAGTTATTATGGTATATGATGCTTGAGTGTCCGACAGCTACTAATGAGTTTCTATTTTATTTGGAGATATGTTATATGTCGCCCAGGGAAAATTGTCAGTAAATTGGATTGTTATAAATGGCCTAATTTCTAATGTAATGAATTATACACTTTTTGAAGATGGATATGTTCATCTTTGTGATGCAGTATGTTGTCTTCCTAAGGAAGCTGAGAATATGCAAAGCACTGCTTGCGGACGAGATGAGCTGCCTTCTCTTTAGTGTTTGTCAAGAAAAATGGAATTAGACACTATGGGAGACAAAGCCAGAGATTCGCTATCAATCATCTGTCATAAATGCATCGTAGGACATTCAGGACACTTTGATACTCATGAATATTTTAGACAAAACAAATCTCATGATGCTTTCGGGTGGAGTTACACTTTTGCACTTACTGATGCTATTTGCAGTGTGGCTGTTTCCATTACTGTGCTTAAACAAAACCAGGCCTTTTTCAACAGGAACAAGTGTCCTTAATATTATGGACTCTTGAACTTATACATACAAATTTGATGATAATAACAGTTAATGATTAAATATTACATGAAGGACCACATCAATCTTTAACTCCTGTATTGCCAACCACCATTTTCAATTGACAACCTTTCCATCCCAATGATTTTATATGAAACTAGAAAGTATTGTTGTGATTTTGCATTTTTTTAAATAGTTAATATCGGGAGTAAAATTGACCTGCGTCCCGATTGGGGGCAGTAACCTGCTGGGGGAGGGATTTCCTGCATGGAAGTCGCAGCTCAGCTGCTGAATTGGGCTTACCACCCCTCAAAGGAAGTGGAGTGCAATCTCACATGCTCTACTTCCTGATGGGGCGGGACCAGCGGCGCTAATGGGGCACGATCGGGAGCGCTACATCAATAATCTGCGTAGCACTGACGTGCTTCAATGCCCGTCCCCTTCGTTTAAAGGGGATGGCTGTTGTGCACTCTGCATGGCCTCTGATGCCCTCCACTGAACCACCAAGGCAGCGTGGTACCAGGCCTGCAGCCCGGCACTCAAAACAGATGGCGGCCCGGACAACGCTAGGGGGCCATTCTGGGAGCCGACCGGAGAGTCAGCCAAACTTTAAAGATGGCGTCGTGGTGCGCTGGCGACCTCCCCTTTAGCTTCCGCCCTACTAGAGGATGTCGGCCAGCTTCTCCACCCACTATCATTGTGAGAAGCTTTCATCTTCTGACCATAGGGACATGCCTCCCATTACAAGACCTGCCACGGGGGAAAACATTTAACATGTATGCTTCAGCCAGTCTGTTATCATTGCTTGGAGACTTCTCTTTATTTTATGAATTTGATTGGAAGGTACAGCTAGTTACATGTAGGCCTCGATTGTAACCTGTCCCCCTTTCAAGGTTGAGGGGGATTAAAATATCAGAATCGGATAACCTGACCTCATTTTTGCCCCTTTAAATTTTAAAGTGCAGAATTCAGCCCATGGACGAGGCTCCTACAAAAGGCAGACGGGAGCCAAATTTACACACTAAATAGCGGGCTGATGACATCATTGGTGACATGACTTAAATTTCACAGTGAAATTTACACTAAATTAACATCGCCCAACTCCAACCCTGCCTCAGTTCATCTACTGCTGAAACCCTCATCCATGCCTTTGATAACTCGAGAATTGACTATTCCAATGCTCTCCTGGCCAGCCTCTCATCTTCCACTCTACATAAACTTGTGCTCATCCAAAACACGGCTGCCCATATCTTAACTCACACCAAGTCTCGTTCACCCATCACTCCTGTGCTTGCTGACCTACACTGGCTCCCGGTCCAACAACGTATCAATTTAAAAATTCTTATCCTTGTTTTTAAATCCCTTCATGGCCTCGCCTCTCTCTATCTCTGTAACCTCCTCCAGCCCCACTTGCCTTCGAGATCTCTGCGCTTCTCCAATTCTGGTCTCTTGCGCATCCCTGGTTTTAATTGCTCCACCATTGGCAGCCGTGCTTTCAGCTGTCAAGGCCCTAAACTCGGGAAATCTCTCTCTAAACCTCTTTGCTTCTCCACCTCTCCTTCTCCACCTTTAAGATGCTCCTTAAAACCTATCTCTTTGACCAAGCTTTTGGTCATCTGTCCTGATATCTCCTTCTGTGGCTCAGTGTCAAAAATGTTTTTATTGATAACGCTCTTGTTAAGCGTCTTGGGATGTTTTGCTATGTTAAAAGTGCTATATAAATGCAAGTTGTTGTTGTTGACTAAGGGGGGTACCCGGCCTATGGGATTCCCAGCAGCTGAACCGAATCATGAGCTACCGGTTCCCCAAGGTAGATGGTTCTTTTAACACTCCTTGTGGGTGTGCTCCCTCTAGGCCCCACAAGGAAGCCTTCAGCCTCCCCCCAGCCCTGACCTCCAGCCTCCCCCAGCCCCGATCTCCAGCCTCCCCCAGCCCTGATCCCCAGCCTCCCCCCAGCCCCGATCGCCAGCCTCCTCCAGCCCCAATCTCCAGCCTTCTCCAGCCCCGATCCCCAGCCTCCCCCCAGCCCCGATCCCCAGCCTCCCCCAACCCCGATCCCCAGCCTCCCCCCAGCCCCGATCCCCAGCCTCCTCCCAGCCCCAATCTCCAGCTTCGCCCCAGCTCCGATCTCCAGCCTCGCCCAGCCCCGATCCCCAGCCTCCCCCCAGCCCCGATCTCCAGCCTCGCCCCAGCTCCGATCTCCAGCCTCGCCCCAGCCCTGATCCCCAGCCTCCCCCCAGCCCCGATCTCCAGCCTCACCCCAGCTCCGATCTCCAGCCTCGCCCCAGCCCCGATCTCCAGCCTCACCCCAGCTCCGATCTCCAGCCTCGCCCCAGCCCCGATCTCCAGCTTCGCCCCAGCTCCGATCTCCAGCCTCCCCCCAGCCCCAATCTCCAGCCTCACCCCAGCTCCGATCTCCAGCCTCGCCCCAGCCCCGATCTCCAGCCTCACCCCAGCTCCGATCTCCAGCCTCGCCCCAGCTCCGATCTCCAGCCTCGCCCCAGCCCTGATCTTCAGCCTGCCCCCAACAGTCCTTATCACGGCCTGGAACTGATGCTATCTCCCCAGTCCCCAAGGGCCCCCAGTTGCAGCTTCCTGCCATTAGTGTTCCCTCCCATCCGCCGGCCAGGCTGTCAATGTGGCCTCTGCCAGGCAGGAGGAGGGACTGCAATACTCTATTGAGGCCCTACCATTAAGATCAGCAGGGCCTCCACGTCCCCAGTCTTGCTGGGTTTTCCCCGCGGTACAGTGCTCACCCACATCCTCCCCGCCAATATTAGGACCTCAGTCTCTTGACGATATGTACATTTTAGTACAGGCAAAAGTCAATATTTGACTGTAGTTACCCAACTTCATTAATTAATAAGTATCTGAGTCTCTGAGTCTTTCCATCAGCACTGCTTTAAGTCAAACTGTTATCAGCAATGATAACTAAATTTAAAATCCTTTCTTCTCCTTTATTTCTGGCTTTGAGTATTGTCCCCCAATGGGTTAGTAAGCTTATGATCAGCTGACCCACATGAACAGGTAAATCCTAGGTTTGATTGCAGGCCTTTGCTGTGTTAGCTGATCTCAGCCAGGGCAATTGTAGGCATACTATTGTTGTCCTGAGCAACCCTGGTCCACAGAAGAGCAAAATGTCCAGGGTTCACATGACTAGTTGCTGTCCAATGACTTCAGTCGGAAAGTGTGTGTGAACTCAGCTCAGTTGTGATGCGCTCACAGTTGAATACTCTTCTGACATTAACTTTTAAGGTTCATATGTCAACAATCGCCATATGGCGCCCATGGAACTATACCTCAACAAGAAATTTACACCTTCAGGAGGGCTGGGATGCGGCGGGAGCAGGGAGAAATTAGTGCAGAAAATATAAGGAGAGAACATATCTTGTCCTTCTATCTTAAATATCCTGATTATTCTTTCTGTTCAAATGGATTTCCTATTAGGTGCTTTATAATTGCCATTATGATAAGATTGTCAGGTCAGGGCGGGGAAATGGAGCTGAGTCCATGATCAGATCAGCCATGATCTTATTGAATGGCGGAGCAGGCTCGAGGGGCCATATGGCCTACTCCTGTTCCTATTTCTTATGTTCTTATTGTCATGTATCTTACATTATTATATATAACTGTATCCTAACATGCTATACATGACTGCAATAAGATCTGACCTGTAACCACCAGCATACCTTACCACCAGGGGTGCACTTGCAAGAGACAGGTATATAAGGACAGGTCTCAGGCAAGTGCAGTATTCCAGAGCTGTGAAATAAAGGTGCAGGTCCAGAGTGACCTTGACTTCACTACATGCCTCGTGTCAACCTGTACTGAGGGGACAGGACTTTACACTTATAATCTAGGGTTCTGAAAACAAGTACAAGCAACTTTAATAAGCACTAAGGGGGAAATATTTGGGTCATTTGCTCCTCCCATTAACGGGGTGCAAACGACCTTTTGCCCAGGCACGGCACTGCTACCGACTCCCGCGAAATTCCGAGGGAGTATAGAAGCAGCGCTAACCGGTAGCGTACCGCTCCTGCTGGTAGCACCCTGGGCCGCTGTGCCAGCAATGACAATGTCATCACCATGCACAGCGACCCGCTTTCACCTTGGAGCAAAAATTCGGTAGCACCCTGTGAAGCTGTCATTGGCAATGCTTTAGGCCACTCCCGGGGCAAAAATTAAAGGGGAGGTGCAGCGCTGAAAATTTACAAAATGACCAACTTATCAGTCGCGGCCTTCTCATCTTCATGTCGTGGGGTCTGTGCCGCGATGTTACAGCCCAGCACTCCACTTCTGTATCGGCTGCTGCCATGGCACCCCGCTCCCTGGCAGTTTAGCGGTGGCCCCCTTCTCCATAATGCAGAGTCTGCAGCGTGCCCTCTCCTTTAATAGACGGGGTGGGCCTGTGTTCCCGCCAGCGCTACACGCCTCTCTGCGTAGCACTGGAAAATTCACGTTGGTTAGTGCCCCAGACTCACCCCCAAGAGGAAGTGGAGCACGGTACTTCCTCTCGGGGACAGTAAGCCCGCTTTAGCTGACGGGGTGGGACCTCTGCGCCTGGTGCAGGAAGTCTCGCCTCGCAGCTGTTACCAACCCCAACTGGCCTGGTACACAATTTCGCGCTCTAACAAATACCAGAATAGTTTGTATTAGTAGCAGACTTTAGGGCTGATTTTCCCAGGCCCCTCCCCGGGGGTTATACAGGACCAGTGCACTCGAAGTGCACTGTACCATCCAGCTGCAGGATCACCTGGATCTTGTTCTTTTTCCTGACCCTTACGACATAGGGAACTGAGTGTCCAATGGGGACGGAGCCTAATAAATTCATCCGTTTAAGGTTATTCTTGATTTAGTACAAAATCGCAACTTTTGATCCCAGTATTTTCCTATTTTGTTATGTTAAAATGTAGACTTAAGGGGGGCAAAATTGCCCCCCAACTAAGAGTAGACACACTTACCAATATTTAAGATTTTTCTCCGCCACAATCCATGGTCATGGTGGGGCGGTGCTAAGGTGCGGAAGTGTCCTTCAGTCGAGTTGGACGCCCCAACAAGTCATCAGTGCTGCATCATGCTGCCGTGTCACAACATCCCTCCTCTTTAGTTTACTTAGGCCCGCTGGGCCACCAGAGAGGGTTTCGGCCTGATCAGCGACCTTGCATCCAAGAGGAGGTGCCGGGCTACCTGTTGGCGGCCTGGCCGGACCCGTGGCCACTATTGTCGGACTGACCTCAGAGAGGGCCCGACAATTAAATTAAAATGGAAGTTCCGGCCCTCCCATTTAAAGGCGGACGCACCGCCCAGGCATGCACAACTTCCCGCAGGGGAAAGCTGTCGGGGGTACCAACCGGTGACCGTGCCGCTCTTGCGGGCCAATTTCCCACTAGGGTCAGTAAGGGGGTTGCCGCTGGTCGGTGTGGGGTCGGTACATGCCTGACGGGGCAGCAACACGGGCGCCGCGGAAACCCGTTCCCGCTATTCCCAGCCCGGGGGCAATTTCGGATGGGTCAGCTCATCCGCTCCATTTCTGCCACTTCAAGGCAGTAATGGAGCTTAGGGAGGTGGGCAATTTCAGCCCCAAGATCTTTGAATCACATTATGTAGTTCAATTCATGATTGACAGCATTATCATAATATATTCAAGTGGATTATAATCCACTAAAACGCTATTATGTTTTTCAGTTTAAAGCTGTCTTCCTGTCATGTGAAAAGATCAAACATGTTTTCTAGTTTGAGAAAATATTTGATCCAGCATCACTTCACAGGGAAAGATCTTCCTGATACATGATACAAAGGAGCATGTCAAAACTCAGCAACAGAAAGAGGAAAAATATGGCATTGTAACGGGTAGTACGATTCCTCAATTAGACAACTGCAGCGCTTGCTGCGAACACTGGTCAGGACATTGTGGGCCATCCATCCATGATTTTCATTCTATGTGGGTGATTTTCATTTTGGCCGTTTATTGTGTGAGCTCTGCTTTGCTCTGCAGTTGGTGGGAGCACGATCAATTTTCATGGTCGGGCCTTATTAACATTGAATAGGTGAGCTGCCAGCACTAATGATCTCTTTATAGGCAGTTGCCAATTGGAAGTGTAGGAAATCCAGTTGGGTGGCCTCTAATTAAGGGCAGACCTCAGTCCCTTAAAGGGGGGCTGCACTTTTCAATGGATTTTAGTGGGGAGTGAGTTGTTGAAACAGCAGGTAGAATGACATAACAACATAAGAAATAGGAGCAGGACCCCTCGAGCCTGCACCGCCATTCAATAAGATCACGGCTGATTGGTCTTGGCCTCAACTCCACTTCCGTGCCTGTTCCACGTTACCCTTGCAACCCATGACATTCTCCAGGGCCCACCAATTCTCTGATGTAGCTGCGAAGGTGCTTGTCGAGTAAGTGATCAAGAGGAAGGAGGTTGTCTTGACCTCCGATGGGCGACAGATGCTCCATCAAAGTAGTTTGCAGAAATGGAGAGAGGTAGTTGATCACGTCAATGTAGCAGCATTGTACCTGCAGTAAAGAAAAACATTTAATGTTTCCACCAGGATTGCCAAGTTAGGACTCCCCTACACAGCTCTCTTACTCTCTGTACTACCCTACTTTAGCCCCAGCACTATCAATACTTTGCTTCTCCACTTCTCATGCCTCTCCTCCAATCACAATGGGACGTTGCACTACATCTACTTCTGCTTACACTGATGCACTCAACACCTACTATTGCCCTCACAACTACTCTAGCTCTTGGCCACATTTTCATTTTACTTGCAGGAAAAGCTGGCATACAACTGAAGGGACAGTACATTAACAGAAGGCGGTCCCAATACAGTGCAAACTCTAACACTAATGGAGGAAGTGGTCATTAATGCATACAATAAATGGGGAGACCCAAGGCTGCCCAACTATTGGCTCTCAGGCCTCATTACAATGGAGCCGATGTGGCATCAGAGCTCACCAGTGAAGAGTAGTGTAAACTCGAGCAGTTGCGAATGTCGCAGCAGCTCTCAGGTAAGTGGGTCCGAGGGTCGGGTCCGCGATCAAGGCCATAGACTGAAGGTAGGGCCAAGGATTGGGGGAGGAGGTCGAGAATTTCAGGGCCTGGGATTGGAGGGCCAGCGAATGCAGGGTCTCAGAGCCAGGGATCAGTCGACCAAGAATCGGAGGGCCAGCGAACGCGGGGTTGGGAATCTTAAGGCTGGGAAATTCAGGACATGGGATCAGGCTATATCTCACCATGTTGGGTCCTTAAACGGGCACTGCATGGACCAATTTATAGGCCCATAGCGAAGAGTGACCATAATAAGACAGAATTTTATATTGAGCTTGAAAGTGATTAGTGAAATCCAAAACTAGGGCCTTAAATCGAAACAAAGCAAACCACGTAGGTATGTGGGGTGAGTTGTCTAAGGTAGATTGGGAAACTGTTTAACAGTAGACATGCAATGGCTAGCATTTAAAGAATTAGTACATAATTTACAACAAACGTACATTATTTTCAGGCCCAAAAATCCAACAGGAAAAGTGGTCCAACCCTGGGAGCAAGAGACGTTAAATATAGTATTAGATCAAAGGAAGAGGCTTATGTTGACAAAAAGAGCCATAAGCCTGAGGATTGGGAAGATTTTAGAATTCAGCAAAGGAGGACCAAGAAATTGATAAAGAAAGGGAAAATAGAATATGAGAATAAACTAGCGAGAGACATAAAACAGACTGTAAAAGCTTCTATAGGTATGTAAAGTGGAAAAGATTAGTGAAAATAAATGTGGCTGCCTTACAGGCTGAGACAAGAGAAATTATAATGGGGAATCAGCAAATAGCAGGGAAATTAAACAAATACTTTGAGGGAGAAATTCGGGAGCGGCCTGTTTGGGGCACTAACTTTTAATACTCGAAAAAATTAGCACCAGGAGCTAATCTTTTTCTGCTTTTAAAACCTTCGGGGGGTAGCACTCCACGAAGGAAGTGCAGTGCTGAATCAGATGCTCCACTTCCTTCCTGGAGTGCAAGTGGCAGCAGGCGGGGCGGTAAGTTGAGCAGCACTGCCGCATTGAAAGTCTCCTTCTCTCCCCTAAAGGGAAGGGAAAAACTTATCTTCTCCCCGACGGCAACCACGATCCAGTCCAATCAGCCTGATGCACTGAAGTAGAGTGCCGGGCTGATCGATCACAGGCAGAGAAGAGCGACAACAAACCTGAAAGAGAGTAGGTAAAAAAATGTTTACTTACTTTGGCCACCTCGCCTTTAATCATCGCTCCCAAAGAGTCTGGCCTCCCGATGGACGCCTCCTGCAGCTGTCATTGCTTTCACCCAGCGATGCTGCAGGGAGCAGAACCCAAGTTCGGGTCCGGGGTGCTACCGGGGCGATGCACACGGCGATAATGTCACAATCTCTGGGTGAAGGAGATCGGGCTGCAACGCTGTACCACCACCGCAAACCTCCCGCCGAATATGGCAGGAGTCGATGCTATCGCCGCACACGTTCGGTATCTTGAAAGCCCCTTGGAGATGATAATGGGAGGCGCTGAGGCTGGCAATTTCTTGGCCTTTGTGTCTGTCTTCACGGAAGAAGATGCAAAAACTTCCCGGAAATAGTGGAGAACTAAGGGACTAGCGAGCATGTGGAACTGAAAGAAATTAATATGAGTTAAAAACATTGTACTGGAGATATTAATGGCACTGAAAGCCGATAAATTCCCTGGACCTGGTGGCCTACATCCTGGGATTTTGAAAGAGGTGGCTGTGGAGATAGTGGATGCATTGGTTGTCATCTTCCAAAATTCCATAGATTCGAGAACAGTTCCTGTGGATTTGAAGGTAGCAAATGTATGAAAGGAGGGAGAGAGAAAATGGGGCACTACAGACCAGTTAGCCTGACATCAATAGTAGGAAAATGCTAGAATCTATTATTAAGGACGCGGTAACAAGGCACTTCGAAAATAATAATAGGATTGGGCAGAGTCAACACGGATTTATGAAAGGGAAATCCTGTTTGACAAATCTGTTAGAGTTTTTTGAGGTTGTAACTAGTAGAATAGATAAAGGGGAACCTGTAGATGTGATGTATTTGGAATTTCAAAACTCATTTGATAAGGTTCCACACAAAGGTTATTAAACAAAATTAGGGCTCATGGGATGGGGGTAATATACTAGCATGGCTTGAGGAAGCAGAGAGTAGGAATAAACAATAAACAGGTTATTTTCGGGTTGGAAGATTGTAACTAGTGGGATACCACAGGATCAGTGCTTGGGCCTCAGTTATTCACAATCTATAGCAATGATTTGGATGAGAGGACCAAATGTAATATACCCAAGTTTGCTGATGCTACAAAGCTAGGTGGGAATGTAAGTTGTAAGGATGGTGCAAAGAGGCTTCAAGGGGATATAGACAGGCTAAGTGAGTGGGCGAGAACATGGTAAATGGAATATAATGTGGAGAAATGTGAAGTTGTCCACTTTGGTAGGAAAAATAGAAAAGCAGAGTATTTGTTAAATGGTAAGAGATTGGAAAGTATTGGTGTTCAGAGGGACTTGGGTGTCCTTGTACACGAATCACTGAAAGTTAACATGCAGCTACAGCAAGCAATTAAGAAAGCAAATGGTATGTTGATCTTTATTACAAGAGGATTTGAGTATAAGAGTAAAGACGTCTTACTGCAATTATATAGAGCACTGGTGAGACCGCAACTGGAGTATTGTGTACAGTTTTGGTCTCCTTACCTAAGAAAGGATATACTTGCCATAGAGGGAGTGCAACAAAGGTTCACCAGACTGATTGCTGGGATGAGTGGATTGTCCTATGTGGAAAGAATGAGTAGACTAGGCCTATATTCTCATGAGTTTAGAAGAATGAGAGGTGATCTCATTGAAACATACAAAATTCTTACAGGGCTTGACAGGGTAGATGTAGGGAGATTACTTCCCCTGGCTGGGGAGTCTAGAACCAGGGATCACAGTCTAAGAATAAGGAGTCGGCCATTTAGGACTGAGATGAGGAGAAATTTCTTCACTCAGAGGGTGGTGAATCTTTGGAATTCTCTACCCTAGAGGGCTGTGGAGACTCGGTCATTAAGTATATTCAAGACAGAGATTGATAGATTTGTGGATATTAAGGGAATCAAGGGATATTCAGTCAGGAAGAGTCAGCATGGATTTTTGAAGGAGAAGTCATGTTTGACAAATTTGCTGGAGTTCTTTGAGGATGTAACGAACAGGGTGGATGAAGGGGAACCAGTGAATGTGGTGTATTTGGACTTCCAGAAGGCATTTGACAAGGTGCCACATAAAAGGTTACTGCACAAGATAAAAGTTCACGAGGTTGGAGGTAATATATTAGTATGATAGAGGATTGGCTAATTAACAGAAAACAGAGAATCGGGATAAATGGTTCATTCTCTGGTTGGCAACCAGTAACTAGTGGGGTGCCGCAGAGATCAGTGCTAGGACCCCAACTATTTACAATCTATAATTAACGATTTGGAAGAAGGGACAGAGTGTAACGTAGCCAAGTTTGCTGATGATACAAAGATGGGAGGAAAAGCAATGTGTGAGGACACAAAAAATCTGCAAAAGGACATAGACAGGCTACGTGAGTGGACAAAAATTTGGCAGATGGAGTATAATGTTGGAAAGTGTGAGGTCATGCACTTTGGCAGAAAAAAATCAAAGAGCAAGTTATTATTTAAACGGAGAAATATTGCTAAGTGCTGCAGTACAGCAGGACCTGGGGGTACTTGTGCATGAAACACAAAAGGATAGTATGCAGGTACAGCAAGTGATCAGGAAGGCCAATGGAATCTTGGCCTTTATTGCAAAGAGGATGAAGTATAAAAGCAGGGAAGTCTTGCTACAGATCTATAAGGTATTGGTGAGGCCACACCTGGAATACTGCATGCAATTTTGGTTTCCATATTTATGAAAGGATATACTTGCTTTGGAGGCAGTTCAGAAAAGGTCCACTAGATTGAATCCGGGGATGCGGGGAGTGACTTATGAGGAAAAGTTGAATAGGTTCGGCCTCTACTCTTTGGAATTTAGAAGAATGAGAGGTGATCTTATCGAAATGTATAAGATTATGAGAAGGCTTGACAAGTTGGACGCAGAGAGGATGTTTCCACTGATGGGGGAGACTAGAACTAGAGGGCATGACCTTAGAATAAGGAGCCGCCCATTTAAAACAGAGATGAGGAGAAATTTCTTCTCTCAGACGGTTGTTAATCTGTGGAATTCGCTGCCTCAGAGAGCTGTGGAAGCTGGGACATTGAATAAATTTAAGACAGAAATAGACAGTTTCTTAAACGATAAGGGGATAAGGGGTTATGGGGAGCGGGCGGGGAAATGGAGCTGAGTCCATGATCAGATCAGCCATGATATTAAATGGCGGAGCAGACTCGAGGGGCCGTATGGCCTACTCCTGCTCCTATTTCTTATGTTCTTATGTTCTTATATGGGGATAGTGCAGGAAAGTGGAGTTGAGGTAAAAGATCAGCCATGATCTTATTGAATGGCAGAGCAGGCTCAAGGGGCCAAATTGTCTATTCCTGCTCCTATTTCTTATGTTGTCACACATGATCTAGACATTGAGGAAAAGGAAGCCTTTTCTGTTGAAGATGTTGAGGGGTTAATTGTAGAAGCAATTTGTGTGCTCCTCAGTCCACAATCAAATACTAAGGATTCCTGCTTCTTGACCTTGCCTATTCTTCATCTGGTTGTTCACTCACTCCCTCTAACTCTGGACAATTAATTTCTCTCACATATTCTTATGAGCCAAGAGTAGCTAGAATACTAACCACACCCTTTTGGTGTGGTGTCAATAAATTGCTAAATCATTGCTGGGAGTAGCTCCAAATATAGATTGAATTAGAGAGTTAATTACTTTAAATCAACTTAATTAATATCGGCAGACAGTACAGAAATTGTTCCATCCTGAATGATGAGTAAACAAAATAAATAAAATAAAAGAGGGTTGTTTTAATTGGACTTGTGATTGATCTTTTAAAATTATTTGTGTCAATATGTAAATAAAGTGAATGCGATAATTGAATTTTCCAGGACATGCCTGTCTTGCTCAAAGTAAGATAAAGGGATTCATTCTTTTTGGTCTTGTACCTAGTCACATTAAATTTTATATTTAGAGCCTAATTTGAGAGATACAATTTATGGTACATTTGTTTAGTTCGATGAAAACAAATAAACGGGTTTGTTCTCCTTGGTCTTATGGCCTGGAAAGAAAACAAAATAATCATTAAAGTCACACTATTATACTACATATTTTGACATGCACAACTTTAGAGGAAAGTTTTCCTTAACTGAATCACCTCTTTCAAAATTACTGATGAAAATGGATTTATTTGCTCTGATTGGTTCAGTTGCCTGCAGTGATGTGAAACTGTTGTAGTTTAAGGTATTTAAGGTCAAACATCCTTCACCGACATTGGAGAAGACTTTTGGCAGGATTTTTTAATATCAGACGGTTTTGAAAAGAGAAAGAAGATTGCCAACCAGGAACATGAAAAATGAACAGAAGAAACCTGAAACAGCACATTATCAAAACAGACTGAATTATTCAACACTTCAGCTAATCTGCTATTACCTGAAAACAGATCATTGGGTTGAAATTGCCCCTGTTGAAAAGGCCCATTGGCACTTCCTGCCAGTGCTAATAGGACAATAAGTGGGTTGCGCCCGGGGGCAGGCATCGGGAGCGATGTAGCCGGAATTGCCCTCGGGATGCCAGGTGAGGAAATGGCTTTGTGCCACGCCCCGACCAAAACCCTCCCTGGTGGCCCAGTGGGCGCCACGGAGCCCACGCTACACCTCTCAGCATCCCTTCCCTTTAAGAGAGGGGGAGGGACGTTGCGACGCAACAACGCCACACTGACTCGCTGCGCCATGCTGACACCTCCCTACCGCCCCAAGATCGCCAGCGATGCCAACAGGAATTTTTGCGTTCTCAGAGCCCAATTCCGGGGCTCATGTGTCTTCCTGGTGCCAGGCATTAAAACTTCGGTTTATTCAAAATTACTGCCCCAAACCCAACACGGGACAATTTCGGCCCCCATATCTTTTGCAATTAAAAAATTCAAAGTTAGAGACTTAAGCATATTAGTGCTTCTTTGGACTTTGAACATGACTAGGTGTGTGCTGTAACCTTGTAAGCTGATGATTAACTTTAATATTGGTTTAAACAGAGATAATACTGTGATTTTATATAGTTCAGATTTTGTTATTTTTACTGTGATCATTGATACTGAACCTTATTATAGTGTTATAGATATAGTTAAAATAAAATCATTATTAGTAGTACATCAGTTTTATGTCATGTTCTTGAAGTTTTCTAGTGTGGTAAGAGTTGGGCCGGATTTTCGGCAGATTTGCAACCTGGTTTTCACCACAATTTGACCCTCCGCGGCGCAAACCTGCTCGCAAAGCCTGGGCGGGATCCTCGGGTACCTGTTTGCGGCAGCACTTTCAAGTATCACTGGGGAGAGGTGCGCCGACGTGTAACGACGTGAATTCATTGCCGTCATACTTTCAGCACCCTCCCGACCCGTATGCCGCGCTCAGGATACCGACAGGTCAAACCTGTCAGTCATCATAGGCAGTCCCTCAGAATCGAGGAAGACTTGCTTCCACTCCTGAAGTGAGTTCTTTGGTGGCTGAACAGTCAAATACGAGAGCCACAGACTTTGTCATAGGTGGGACAGATAGTCGTTGAGGGAAGGGAGGGGTGGGACTGGTTTACCGCATGCACTTTCCGCTGCCTGCGCTTGATTTCTGCATGCTCTTGGCGCTGAGACTCGGGGTGCTCAGCGCCCTCCCGGATGAACTTCCTCCACTTAGGGTGGTCTTTGGCCAGGGACTCCCAGGTGTCAGTAGGGATGTTGCATTTTATCAGGGAGGCTTTGAGGGTGTCCTTGTAACGTTTCCATTGCCCACCTTTGGCTCGTTTGCCATGAAGGAGCTCCGAGTAGAACACTTGCTTTGGGAGTCTCGTGTCTGGCATGTGAACTATGTGGCCTGCCCAGTGGAGCTGATCAAGTGTGGTCAATGCTTCAATGCTGGGGTTGTTAGCCTGGTTGAGGACACTGATGTTGGTGCATCTGCCTTCACAGGGGATTTGTAGGATCTTGCGGAAACATTGTTGGTGATATTTTACCAGTGACTTGAGGTGTTTACTGTACATGGTCCATGTCTCTGAGCCATAGAGGAGAGTGGGTATTACTACAGTCCTGTAGACCATGAGCTTGGTGGCAGTTTTGAGGGCCTGGTCTTCAAACACTCTTTTCCTCAGGCAACCGAAGACTGCACTGGCGCACTGGAGGCGGTGTTGGATCTCGTCGTCGATGCCTGCTCTTGTTCACAAGAGGCTCCCGAGATATGCGAAGTGGTCCACATTGTCCAGGGCCACGCCATGGATCTTGATGACTGGGGGGCAGTGCTGTCAGTACAACCCTGCCAGAAGCGGTATGTATGAAAACCTGCAAAAAGGTAAGTTAAAGATTTTATTTTTATATTTTTTTCAGCGATTTGCTAGCTAAGGGTTTTGTGAATGTTTTTGGAATGTTTTTTGCAATTTCTTTTCCCCCTCCCAAGGCCTCTATCGCAGCACAAATGACCATGGACTAAAATTGACGAAATTCGCATTTTGCACCGCGAATAATCGTGCAATGCTTCCTTTACCGGTGTGATACATAATGGCCAAAAATTCGGCCTAAAAACGGTAGTGCAATGTAAACGTTAATTTTCACATATCGCTACCGTTTTTGCTGAAAGACCCCGAAAGCCGAAAATCCGGCCCGATAGGTAATCATTGCAGGACTGCATTATGTTCAGGTTAGCCACTGGCAGTGATAGCCTCTTTAAGTGAGGCATCTCATGCAGGGTGACACCCAAGCCAAACATATAAAACTCCAGACATAAATGGTATTTCCCACTGCAATTTTTCCAACAGGATTTTGAATTCAGTTCTTCCAACATTAATCAGCCACATCCTTCTGACATCATAGAATCATTGGGCCCAAAAATTTTTGGAGCAACTTGATTTTTCTGGAGTATCTTAAAAATCCCCATTTTGCACATTCAATTTGCGCCAGTGTAAGTGAGTTAGTTAGGATTTTTTTAGTTTAGTTTAGTTTTGTTCAAAAGGGGGCGTTACCAGCCACCTACGCCCATTTTGGCCATTTAAGCCAGTTTGGACAACTAATAGTTGCTCCAAACTAACTTAGGCCAGCATATGTGGCCACTTGTGGCGGCACAGAAAACCTTGGCGGAGAGTTAAAAAATCAGTGCAGGTAGGTACTTAATGACTTGACTGACGAATGTGAATAGGATCAAACAGCTATACAGGACTGATAAACTTCGCAAAGTTAATTTACTATACAACAGAAGCATTCATGGAAGCTTAAACTACAAAAAGTAAAGAGACAAAACATATTTACAGAATTTTTTCAGAATATCCAAATAAAAAATAGAACTACCTCCTGCTTGTAGAAAAGTATTTTCATCAACAGAGTTAAGGAAAGTCTTAAGTTCATTAAAATTACTGGCTACACAGTTATCCGCCCCTCCCCCCCACTTCCCCATCAAAACTTTCCTCTCTCCCCCCCCCCCCCATCAAAACTCTCCTCTGTTGCCCACCCCGCCATCAAAACTCTCCTCTCTCCTCTCCCCCGGATCAAAACTCTCCTCCTCCCCGTCCCCCCCACCCCCGATGAAAAGTCTCCCTACACCAACCTGTTTCTTGTAGCCCTCAGCGCGGGAATGCAGCGGGCCGGCCTGTGCGGCAGGCCACTCGGCCCGGGTTAGGGGTGGGACATGTCGGATCCCATGCTGCAGGCATGCATCATCATAATCATGGGAGGAGTTACTGTGCATGCGCGAATGCTCTACTGAGCAAGCGGACAGCTGCCGGCACTCTTTTAGGCGCAGGGCCCTAGCTCCGCCCCCCCCCAATGGACTCGCCACACTACGCCAAGCCCCAGGAGAGTCACCAGAGGGGCCGGAATCCGGGGACATCTTTTTGGCGCCGTTTGGATCATAGGAAGTCGCTGCATCTCACGTGAGTGCGCCGTAAACATGGGTGAGCCAAATTTGGGCCCATGGAACCATAGAAATTTACAGCACAGCAGGAAGCCTTTTCAGCCCATCGTGTCCACGCTGGCTGACAAAGAGCCTAATCCCACTTTCCAGCTCTTGGTCTGTAGTCTCGTGGGTTACAGCATGACATCAATAATTTTCTAAAATGACAATAATAGAAACATAGAAACATAGAAGCATAGAAAATAGGTGCAGGAGTAGGCCATTCGGCCCTTCTAGCCTGCACCGCCATTCAATGAGTTCATTGCTGAACATGCAACTTCAGTATCCCATTCCTGCTTTCTCACCATACCCCTTGATTCCCCTAGTAGTAAGGACTTCATCTAACTCCTTTTTGAATATATTTAGTGAATTGGCCTCAACAACTTTCTGTGGTAGAGAATTCCACAGGTTCACCACTCTCTGGGTGAAGAAATTCCTCCTCATCTCGGTCCTAAATGGCTTACCCCTTATCCTTAGACTGTGTCCCCTGGTTCTGGACTTCCCCAACATTGGGAACATTCTTCCTGCATCTAACCTGTCTAACCCCGTCAGAATTTTAAACGTTTCTATGAGGTCCCCTCTCATTCTTCTGAACTCCAGTGAATACAAGCCCAGTTGATCCAGTCTTTCTTGATAGGTCAGTCCCACCATCCCGGGAATCAGTCTGGTGAACCTTCGCTGCACTCCCTCAATAGCAAGAATGTCCTTCCTCAGGTTAGGAGACCAAAACTGTACACAATACTCCAGGTGTGGCCTCACCAAGGCCCTGTACAACTGTAGCAACACCTCCCTGCCCCTGTACTCAAATCCCCTCGCTATGAAGGCCAACATGCCATTTGCTTTCTTAACCGCCTGCTGTACCTGCATGCCAACCTTCAATGACTGATGTACCATGACACCCAGGTCTCGTTGCACCTCCCCTTTTCCTAATCTGTCACCATTCAGATAATAGTCTGTCTCTCTGTTTTTACCACCAAAGTGGATAACCTCACATTTATCCACATTATACTTCATCTGCCATGCATTTGCCCACTCACCTAACCTATCCAAGTCGCTCTGCAGTCTCATAGCATCCTCCTCGCAGCTCACACTGCCACCCAACTTAGTGTCATCCGCAAATTTGGAGATACTACATTTAATCCCCTCGTCTAAATCATTAATATACAGTGTAAACAGCTGGGGCCCCAGCACAGAACCTTGCGGTACTCCACTAGTCACTGCCTGCCATTCTGAAAAGTCCCCATTTACTCCTACTCTTTGCTTCCTGTCTGACAACCAGTTCTCAATCCATGTCAGCACACTACCCCCAATCCCATGTGCTTTAACTTTGCACATTAATCTCTTGTGTGGGACCTTGTCGAAAGCCTTCTGAAAGTCCAAATATACCACATCAACTGGTTCTCCCTTGTCCACTCTACTGGAAACATCCTCAAAAAATTCCAGAAGATTTGTCAAGCATGATTTCCCTTCCACAAATCCATGCTGACTTGGACCTATCATATCACCTCTTTCCAAATGCACTGCTATGACATTCTTAATAATTGATTCCATCATTTTACCCACTATCGATGTCAGGCTGACCGGTCTATAATTCCCTGTTTTCTCTCTCCCTCCTTTTTTAAAAAGTGGGGTTACATTGGCTACCCTCCACTCCATAGGAACTGATCCAGAGTCAATGGAATGTTGGAAAATGACTGTCAATGCATCCGCTATTTCCAAGGCCACCTCCTTAAGTACTCTGGGATGCAGTCCATCAGGCCCTGGGGATTTATCGGCCTTCAATCCCATCAATTTCCCCAACACAATTTCCCGACTAATAAGGATTTCCCTCAGTTCCTCCTCCTTACCAGACCCTCCGACCCCTTCCATATCCGGAAGGTTGTTTGTGTCCCCCAGTTCTGAATGAATAATTTATTAGACCTCCTTTACTGTGGTGCTATACTGAGGTAGTTCTGCCATTGCAGCATTTTCAGTATTTTGATGACAGCAAGGCTGACTTGGGAATGGGAATGGCAATAAAAACAAAAAATGCTGGGAATACGCAGACCTTTCGCCAGAAGGTCATCGACCTGAAACGTTAACTCTGTTTCTCTCTCAACAGATGCTGCCTGACCTGCTGAGTGATTCCAGCATTTTCTATTTTTATTTAAGATTTCCAGCACCTGCAGTATTTTCCTTTTGTAATGGGAACAGTAATGTTGGGAAAGATAAAAATGGTTACCGGGATTTGAAACTGACTTAGGATGAAGAAGAAGGGGAAGAGAGTGGGCAAAGTGGAGACATGCTGGGAGAGGGCATAAATAGCAGCAGGAAAATCTGAGTAATAAGGACAAATCTTGGAGTTGCAACGACACAAATTGAGCAGGAATAATATCAGTAGCTGATGATTTTTCACACTTTTACCAAATACAATTCTGTGTGTTTCTGTGTGAGTGAGAGATTTTTTTGATCCACAAGATGTCAAACATGCACATAAACCCATCACACTGGTTAATGGTCTAAGATGCGAATTTAAGATAATCACAAAAAGAATTAAAAGGGGAGGTGGAAAAAAATTATTTACATAGAGCATAATTACTTTATTGCATTTTTCTGTCACAAACAGATTTTGGGGCTAACATTCCAGCTTCGCTAGGTCCGTGTGAAGTGTGCACGGACTCGCAAACTCTGGTTTTCGGAGCGTGATGCACATGCGCCGAAAACGAGCTTTTCTGATCTGTCAAAATTTGTCTTTGACTGATCCTCCACATCCCTGGGAGAAGGACATTCGCGCGGGAGAGATTGGGCTATTTGCCCAGTGAATGCCCAGCCAATGTCCTTCAGACTTTTACGCCTGATTAAAAGCAGGCATATAGCCTACTTTTACCAGCGTAACAGTTTTAAAACATATAAAAATTATATTTAAAAACACATTTTATGTTAAAAATTCTGTCCATTAAGGTGAGTTTATTTTAAACCGTATCAAAACACATTAAAAAAAAATCAAAAAAAATATTTTTTTCTAGAACATTTAATTAACTTTAATTTCAATTAATTTTAAATATGTGAGATGTTTTATTTATATATTATGTTGTTTTAGGGTGTTTTAGGGATTTTTCTCATTGATAATAATGGGAACTTGCACAGAGTTCCCGTTATTATCAATGAGAATATTGCATCTTGATTGGTTGTCCAGGCCCACGTGACTCCAGCTTGGATTTACGTACCTCGAAGACAGGTCCCCATGCGCTGCGCAGTGAATCTAGACCTCCGACCGGGATTCTACGTTTCTCCGGGACCAGCAGGTACTTCCATAGATTTTTTTCGGGTCGGAGGCGTTCATACGAAGGAAGCATCCGACCTCAATTTTAGGCCCATGAAAACAAAGGCCAAAAATACTTTCAGAAGGGATTTAGATAGCTGCTTGAAAAAGAGCAATATTAAAAAGATTGTAGAGTGGCACAGGTGCAAAAAGGCTAGTGGTCACCTAATGTGCTGCAATTTCTATGGCCGCAATTTTCCCTACCTCGGCAGGTCGGTGGTGGGTGATGTCGGTGAAGGGTCTCGACCTTGCTGCCGGCCAGCTCCATCTCGACCTCTGACATGACTTTCCCCTGATTGGGCTTGTTAAGCCTGCCCTGCGAGTTTCCCAGTCAGTTGAAGGAGACAGGGGTCTGATGTCGTAGTTTATGATGCGTCATCAGTCGGTTTCTTTAAAGGGACCATGCGCAAATTTACTTTGACATTTGAGTTGTCAGGTTCTACAGCATTGAGGTGCAGCAAACACTGACAAGCACTGCACAGAGATGCAGGGCTGCACCCAGACTTTTCCATGACTCCCTCCACATGCTAATAGAGGGAGTCACAGCATGCAGGGACGTCCTCTTCCCTTCCCATGGGCGGAAGAAACCACCTCAGAAGGTACCCACACTCAACCTCATCCTGCTGTGCCACTCATCACACTGCCTTCCCTACTCTACTGCTGCATCCTTACTCACACCAACTTACCTTGCACCTCCACCCATCTTTCTCTATCTACATTATCACATTCCCATCTCACTAGCCACCCCTCAAATTCACCCTCATTCTCGTCCAATTATACCAACTAACAACACATGTGCTCTCAAACATTGAAATCTTTATTTTTGACACTTTGCATTCTTGGACAGATTTGTGTGCACCTTTGCAAGTGGCTTGGTGAGTTGCAATGAATAGTGAGACATACGGTAACCCCCGCAATGCTGATGTGTGAAAGGAATGGTTTGCACATTGTAGGAATGCTTTATGCTGTTGGTGTGCACTGGTGCCAAACAAGCACATCGTGTGGCAAGTGAAGTAAATGTGGCCATGCTGAGGCCATCCCTAGCATCCCAGGCATCAATGTGATTGGGTGCTGATGCCCCCTGTCCTGTGCAGCATCAGGTGATTACGGAGAAGGTTGGAATGGTTGTTGGTGCTGCTGGTATGTCTGGTGATGCTGGTGTTGGGGCTGATCGTGGTCAGATTCTGTAGACCAAGGTGAGAGAATATAAAGTGCAACCATGTTGATGGAATAGATGGCCGGTGAAGTAGGCATGACAGAAGTGATCTGTCAATGGTAATAGAGGTAATGAGGTCAGACTGGATGGAGACTTGTGGAAAGACTTGCAACATGCTGAATCTGTTGTGGAAATGTAATTTAAAGAAGTTAGTGCTTAAAGGAAGATGTCTTAATCAGCTGTGAACTTTGAGTTGACATTTGAAGCTTCACTGACGAGGTCCAGGCACAGAGGGAAACTCATGGGAGACCTGTGAAAGTTAAAAAGCTGGGGAAGGAACCATTGTTAAGTGGCTGTAAGCAAACCACGAATGATTTGAATTGGGTCCCCTGCTGCTGCTGGTCGGATCTGCTTAGTGGTGACAGATCTGACATCCTGAGTTCCCGACCCAGTGTAAATCATTTTAAATTTCACAGCTGAGGCACCACCAATCTGATCTGCTGAGTGCCGGCAAAATTGTGGCCTATAATTCTATGATTTCCACCTTCTCCTAATCTCAAAATATAAATACACAGCTTGGCTCAGTCACAAGTGTGCAGCTTCAGTAGCAATTGCTTACTTTTTGCATCCCAAATGTTATGTATGTGAATTTTACTAGTGTGTAAGACTTGCCACCAGGGTGCACACCTGTTGGAGACCCAAGGGTCACCTGCACACCCCGGGCAAGCAGACATAAAAGGCAGTCTACCATGCTACTTCCTCACTCTTGAGTTACATTAAAGAGACCAAGATCACAACAGTTTGAGCTTACAGTATACAGTTTTGTGCTGTTATTCCGAACATAACAACTTTTTCACGCAGTTATGGCAGCTGTTGGTATTCTTGAGAGATTTGTCGAGGGTGATGATTGAGAAGCCTTCGTTGAGCGTCTTGACCAGTACTTCGTGGCCAATGAGCTGGTTAAGGACAGTAATGCAATCAAGCGCAGGGCGATTCTCCTCACCGTTCGTGGGTCTACGATATATGGCCTCATCAAAAATCTGCTAGCACCGATGAAACCAACGAAGAAGACATATGAAGAGCTGGGCACACTGGTTCGGGAATACCTCAAGCAGAAGGAGAGCATCTTAATGGCCAGGTATCGCTTTTATACGCGCCATCACTTCGAGGGCCAGGACATGGCGAGCTATGTCGCCGACCTAAGATGCCTTGCGGGGCCGTGTGTATTTGCTGGATTTTTGGGGGAAATGTTGCAGGACTTTTTCATGCTTGGAATCGACCACGAGGTTATTCTTCGCAAACTGCTGTTTGCGGAATCCCGAGATCTGAGCAAGGCCATCACGATAGCCCAGGCCTTCATGTCCACGAACGATAATACTAAACAGATATACTTGCAGCATCGAAGCTCAACGGCAAGTACTGCGCATAAAATAACACCTTCAGCAGGCAGAACTGTACATGGCAGGGCCGACACGCCTGCAGAAGCCAGACCGAGGATAACTCAGAGTCCGCTGTGGGGCGTGAATGAGAATCCATTAACACCATGTTGGCGCTGTGGGGGCAGTCATAGAGCCCATCAATGTCGATTCAAGCACTACGTGTACAAGGGCTGTGGAACAATGGGACACCTCCAGTGAATGTGCAGACGTGCTGTGACTCACCACGTGGCAGAGTCAGCAGAAGATGTCCGATCCGGCGCGGATCATGCTGAACGAGTAAGAGAGGCAACTCAACCCGAGGCTGAAGAGGAAGTGTATGGGGTACACACCTTCACCACCAAAAGCCCTCCGACAATGTTGAAAGTCAAATTAAACGGCATTCTAGTTTCCATGGAATTGGACACGGGGGCGAGTCAGTCAATTATGAGCCAGAAGGCTTTTGAGAAACTGTGGGGCAACAAGGCACAAAGGCCAAAACTGAGCCCGATTCAGACAAAGATGCGTACTTACACCAACGAGCTTATACCAGTCATTGGCAGTGCGGCAGTGAAGGTATCGTACGATGGAACTGTGCATGATTTATCACTATGTATTGTGCAAGGCGATGGCCCAACGCTGTTCGGCAGAAGCTGGCTAGGAAAGATCAGATGGAACTGGGATGACATCAAAGCACTGTCTTCGGTGGATGATGCCTCGTGCGCCCAAGTGCTAAAAAAAATCCCGTCCTTAATTGAGCCAGGCATTGGCTACTTCACAGGCGTCAAAGTGCAGATCCATCTAGCCCCTAATGCGTGGCCTGTCATCACAAGGCCCGAGCAGTTCCATAAATGATGCGAGAGAAAGTCGAGATCGAGCTGGACAGACTTAGAAACATAGAAACATAGAAAATAGGTGCAGGAGTAGGCCATTCAGCCCTTCAAGCCTGCACCACCATTCAATACGATCATGTCTGATAATTCCTTCAGTACCCCTTTCCTGCTTTCTCTCCATATCCCTTGATCCCCTTAGCCGTAAGGGCCATATCTAACCCCGTCTTGAATATATCCAATGAACTGACATCAACAACTCTCTGCGGCAGGGAATTCCACAGGTTAACAACTCTCTGAGTGAAGAAATTTCTCCTCATTTCAGTCCTAAATGGGCTACCCCTTATCCTAAGACTGTGTTCCCTGGTTCTGAACTTCCTCAACATCGGGAACATTCTACCTGCATCTAACCTGCACCGTACCGCCAGAATCTTGTATGTTTCTATGAGATCCCCTCTCATCCTTCTAAACTCCAATGTATAAAGGCCCACTTGATCCAGTCTCTCCTCATATGTCAGTCCAACCATCCCGGGAACCTTCTCTGCACTACCTCAATAGCAAGAACTTCCTTCCTCAGATTAGGAGACCAAAACTGAACACAATATTCCAGGTGAGGCCTCACTGAGGCCCTGTACAACTGCAGTAAGACCTCCCTGCTCCTATACTCAAATCCCCTAGCTATGAAGGCCAACATACAATTTGCCTTCTTCACCACCTACTGTACCTGTGTGCCAACTTTCAATGACTGATGAATCATGACACCCAGGTCTCATTGCACCTCCCCTTTTCCTAATCTGCTGCCATTCAGATAATATTTTGTTTCGTGTTTTTGCCCCCAAAGTGGATAACCTCGCATTTATCCACATTATACTGCATCTGCCATGCATTTACCCACTCACCTAACCTGTCCAAGTCACCCTGCAGCCTCTTAGCATCCCCCCTCACAGCTCACACTGCCACCCAGTTTAGTGTCATCTGCAAACTTGGAGATATTACACTCAATTCCTTCATCTAAATCATTAATGTATATTGTAAAGAGCTGGGGTCCCAGCATTGAGCTCTGCGGCACCCCACTAGTCACTGCCTGCCCTGCCTACCCCGACTCTCTGCTTCCTGTCTGCCAACCAGTTCTCTATCCACGTCAGTATATTACCCCCAATACCATGTGCTTTGATTTTGCACACCAATCTCTTGTGTGGGACCTTGTCAAAAGCCTTTTGAAAGTCCAAATACACCACATCCACTGGTTCTCCCTTGTCCACTCTACTAGTTACATCATCCAAAAATTCCAGAAGATTTGTCAAGCATGATTTCCCTTTCATAAATCCATGCTGACTTGGACTGATCCTGTCACTATTTTCCAAATGCGCTGCTATTTCATCCTTAATAATTGATTCCAACATTTTCCCCACTACTGATGCCAGGCTAACCGATCTATAATTACCCGCTTTCTCGCTCCCTCCCTTTTTAAAAAGTGGTGTTACATTAGCTACCCTCCAGTCCATAGGAACTGATCCTGAGTCGATAGACTGTTGGAAAATGATCACCAATGCATCCACTATTTCTAGAGCCACTTCCTTAAGTACTCTGGGATGCAGACGATCAGGCCCCGGGGACTTATCGGCCTTCAATCCCATCAATTTCCCTAACACAATTTCCCACCTAATAAGGATATCCTTCAGTTCCTCCTTCTCACTAAACCCTCAGTCCCCTAGTACTTCCGGAAGTTTATTTGTGTCTTCCTTTGTGAAGACAGAACCAAAGTATTTGTTCAATTGTCTACCATTTTTTTGTTCCCCATTATAAATTCACCTGAATCTGACTGCAAGGGACCTACGTTTGTCTTCACTAATCTTTTTCTCTTCACATATCTATCGAAGCTTTTGCAGTCAGTTTTTATGTTCCCGGCAAGCTTCTTCTCGTACTCTATTTTCCCCCTCTTAATTAAACCCTTTGTCCTCCTCTGCTGAATTGTAAATTTCACCCAGTCCTCAGGTTTGCTGCTTTTTATGGCCAATTTATATGCGTCTTCCTTGGATTTAACACTATCCTTAATTTCCCTTGTTAGCCACGGTTGAGTCACCTTCCCAGTTTTATTTTTACTCCAGACAGGGATGTACAATTTCTGAAGTTCATCCATGTGATCTTTAAATGTTTGCCATTGCCTATCCACCGTTAACCCTTTAATTATCATTTGCCAGTCTATCCTAGCCATTTCAAACCATCGTAGTTACTTTTCCTTAAGTTCAGGACACTAGTTTCAAAATTAATTGTGTCACTCTCCATCTTAATGAAGAATTCTACCTTGTTATGGTCACTCTTCCCCAAGGGCTCTCGCACAACAGGCTTGCTAATTAGTCCTTTCTCATTACACATCACCCAGTCTAGGATGGCCAGTTCCTCGACATATTTGGTCTAGAAAACCATCCCAAATACACTCCAGGAAATCCTCCTCCAGCTCATTGCTACCAGTTTGGTTAGCCCAATCAATATGTAGATTAAAGTCACCCATGATAACTGCGGTACCTTTATTGCATGCATCCCTAATTTCTTGTTTGATGCTGTCCCCAACCTTACTACGACTGTTTGGTGGTCTGTACACAACTCCCACTCGCGTTTTCTGCCCTTTGGTATTCCGTAGCTCCAGTCATACCGATTCCACATCATCCAAGCTAATGTCCTTTCTTACTATTGCATTAATTTCCTCTTTAACCAGCAATGCCATCCCACCTCGTTTTCCTTTCTGTTTATCCTTCCTAAACATTGAATACCCTTGGATGTTGATTTCCCAGCCATTTAGAGTAAGCGTCCACTGCTACATGGAACATCTTTCCTAGAAGGGGGCCAGCAAAATCTATGTGGACCCTGGACCACGGTTTGGAGGGCCATGACCATAGACTCAGTGGGGCCTCCCTTGGTGCATTGTTCAACTGTGAGCAAGTGTTACATTGGTGTACGTATGACTCCAATTCCAAGTCAAGGTCGGGCCACCAAACATGCGACCTGGTGATAGCCTTCATCATGACTATGCCTGGGTGGGTACTGTGTAGGTTGCGTATCAACATTTCCCTGCCTTTTTTTGGCAAAACCCCGCGATTCCCCCAAATGAGACAATCCGAATGGATGAACATTTCATCCATGCGTCGGTAAAACGGCTTAATTTCATCTCGCATTTCCCTGGGAACAGCCGACCAGTTCCCATTAAGGACGTAGCTTTTTAATAGTGATAGCACCGGGTCCTGGCTAGTCGAGGTCCTGATCTGGCGAGCTTCGACGGGTGACCCCTTGCTCTCAAAAGCATCCATTACCAGAAGCAAGTCTGCGGGTTGCGCCATTTCCACCCCGGTGGTGAGAAATGGTAGCCGACTCAGTGCCTGGTTTTTGGTGGATTACATAGTCATACGCAGATAATGTTAGTGCCCATCTTTGGATGCGGCATGAAGCATTGGTGTTAATACCTTTGCTTTCTGAGAACAGCGAAATGAGCAGTTTGTGGTCGGTTTCGAGTTCGAACCAGAGTCCAAATCGGTATTGGTGCATTTTCTTAACCCCGTATACAGATGCTAATGCTTCATTCTCAACCATACTGTAGGCTCTTTCAGCCTTAGCTGAACTTCTGTACGCATGTGCACCCGGTTGCAGTTTGCCTGACACATTGGCTTGTTGTAACACACAACCGACCCTGTATGAAGATGCATCACAATCTAGTACTAAACATTTACATGGGTCATACAATACAAGTAACTGGTTGGAACATAGCAGGTTTCTGGCCTTATTAAGGCTGTCACTTGAGATTTACCCCAAACCCAGTCGTCACCCTTGCGTAGCAATAAATGCAAAGGTTCCAGCAAAGTGCTCAACCCCGGTAGAAAGTTACCAAAAGAGTTGAGGAGTCCCAGGAACAAACACGGCTCCATCACATTCTGTGGTCTGGGTGCATTCTTGATGGCCTCCATTTTGGAGTCCGTGGGTCTGATGCCATCCGCCGCAATCTTTCTCCCCAAAAAGTCGATCTCTGGCGCCAGGAAAACACACTTGGAACATTTCTGCCTGAGTCCCACTCTGTCCAGTCACTTTAGAACCTCTTCCACATTGTGCAAGTGTTCAGTGGTGTTGCGACCAGTGATCAGGATGTCGTCTTGAAACACCACGGTGCGCGGAACCGATTTCAGCAGATTCTCCATGTTCCTCTGGAAGATGGCCGCAGCCGAGCGAATCCCAAAAGGGCATCTGTGGTATAATGAATAGTTCTTTGTGTGTGTTGATGCACATCAATTTTTTCGAAGGGTCAGCCAGCTTCTGTGTCATGTAAGTAAAGGTTAGATCCAGCTCGGTGACCGATTTCACCCCTGCTGGCGTTGTGAACAGGTCACCTGCTTTGAGTAGTGGGTACTGGTCCTGTAACGAGATTTGTTTGATCGTTACCTTGTAGTCCCCGCAGATTCTGACCATCCCATTGCTTTTCAACACCGGAACAATTGGACTGGCCCACTCGTTGAACTCGACTGGCGATATGATTCCCTCTCGATGCAAGGATGAAATGTCCATCCATTCGGATTGTCTCCTTTGCAACACTTGCTCACAGTTGAGCAATGCACCAAGGGAGGCCCACTGAGTCTGTGATCATGGCCCTCCAAACCGTGGTCCATGGTCCACGTAGATTTTGCTGGGCCCCTTCTAGGAAAGATGTTCCTTGTAGCAGTGGACACTTACTCTAAATGGATTGAATATATAATAATGTCATCATGTACGTCCACTGCCACCATTGAAAGCCTCCGGGCCATGTTCGCCACCCATGATTTGCCCGACATCCTTGTTAGTGACAATGGACCATGTTTCACCAGCTTGGAATTCAATGAGTTCATGACCCGCAATGGCATCAAGCATGTCAGGTCTGCGCCGTTTAAGCCCGCATCCAATGGTCAAGCAGAATGGCATTCCAAACTATCAAGCAGAGCTTGAAACGCGTGACGGACGGTTCCCTGCAGACCCGTTTATCTCGGGTTCTGCTCAGCTACCGGACGCGACCTCATTTGCTTACTGGTGTTCCCCTGCAAAATTGTTAATGAAGAGCGCACTCAAAACCAGGCTCTCCTTACTCAACCCAGATCTCAATGATCATGTAGAAACCCGGCATCACCGGCATAACGTGTACCACGATCGCGGGGCTGTATCGCGTGACATTGAGATTAATGACTTTGTGTTTGTTCTTAATTACGGTCATGGTCCCAAATGGGTTGCTAGCACTGTTTTAGCCAAGGAGGGGAATGGAGTGTTTGTTGGCAAACTTTTGAATGGACAAATGTGCAGAAAGCACTTGGATCAGACCAAACTGCGATTCGCTGACAACCAAGAACAGTTTGAAGAGGACATTACCATCATTGATCCACCAACACACACCCAACCAGCAACCGACCTCGCTCTCAATCACGAGGATGAACCCACCATGCCCGACAGTCCAATCAGACCAGCTGCGCAGTGCAGCAATGATCCGACCAACTCACCCATGCCGGGACTTCAACTCAGGCGATCAACCCGGGAACGTAGAGCTCCGGATCACCTCAAATAGTAAATAAATTGTATCTAAAACTTTGGGGGGGGGGAGTGATATTATATACGTGAACTTTACTAGTGTGTAAGTCTTGCCACCAGGGGGCGCACCTGTGGGAGACTCAAGGGTCACCTGCACACCCCGGGTAAGCAGGTATATAAACAGTCTACCATGCTGCTTCCTCACTCTGAAGTTACATTAAAGAGACCAAGTTCACAACAGTTTGAGCTTACAGTATACAGTCTTGTGGAGTTATTCCGAGCATAACACCAAACATGGTAAACACCAACGTAAAACTATATATATATGGGACATGTTCACAAACCTTGCTTCTAGATAATGGAGAAGAATAGCTATTGTCCCAAGTCTCAGAGATTCCACAGCAGCTGTTTGACATACACCTGCCTAAGTACCTGTGCAGGACAGCTCGCAACCTGTTAGCCACTTTGATGTTCAAAATGTCTAAATCTAATGCATGCACCAGGCTCATGCTAATTTCAGGTTTTCACAGCAAAGAGCCATGCCCACATCTGACACATTCTGCAGACTGCTAAGGGATGGGCTGGTGTAGGTTAGAGTTCTCCCTCTCTGCAAACATTACCACAAATACACTCATAGCTTGGTCATTGATATTATCTCATAGTTTGGAGCTCTTACATATGTGTATGAAAGAGGGGAGAATGTGGAAAGACAGAGAGATGAAAGAGAAAGAGGTTGGAATAAAGAAAGACTGAGAGAGAGGGTAACAGAGATACAATATACAGTACTGCAGTCTGGCCAATTAGGGTCAGCTGTTCGCTGGTGAATTAGTTTGCTTCACGGATCACTTCAGAGACAATAATTAAATAAAGCTCCATTGTCACACCTTGACTTTGAGTCAATAAGTGATTAAATAAATCACTTTTCCTCAAAGCTAATTAGTGTCCCTCCAGTTTGATTAAGACCTCATTCTTGATTCCACTATGTGATTCTCCATTATTGATGCTGTTGTCCACTCTGTCCTCAAATTTCAACTGTTTTGTCTTCCTCATCAGTAGATGTCACTTCTAATTAACCTCATAATGATCTTTTTCCATCCTATTCTTATTTTCTTCATCCTCCTAACTTGTCACTCAGTTTTTTCCCTCCTCTACATATTATCCCTCTTAGGTCACTTGCCAGCTACCTTGCAACCCTAACATAGGAACAGGAATAGTTCAGTCAGCCCAACGAACTTGTTCCACCATTCAATTTGTTCATGGATGGTAGAGTTGTACCTCAACTCCATTTATGGCTTTGATTCATTAACCTTGATACCCTTATCTAACAAAAATCTATCGATCTATTGACCCAACATCCACCGCCTTTTGGGGGTTAGGATAGAAGGGGATGGGGGGAGCGGAAAGAGTTCCAGATTTTCACTATTCCTTATTGAAAAAGTGCTTCCTGATTTTCCTCATAAATGGCCTATTTCTAATACCTTTTGATCCACTGCTGTGTTTGACCCAGTGCTCCTTCGTTTTAACATGAATATATGTTACCTATTGTTATTTGTCATTTAACTGCCTGTTTCTTCTTATTCCTCTTTTAACTCATTGTGAACATACACATACAAATGTTTTTTTATCTTAAACCTGTCATGGTCATCTATGATACATGTCAATCATTGAGCCTGCCTACTTTACTACCATATGGCCCTTTTCCTGAGTTTTTTCTTGCTTTTTCTAGAACCTTTCTCATTACCAGTTTTCTCTTTCGGACCAATTTTGTGATGCTGAGGAATATGGCCCCACGGTATTGCAGTCCATGAATCTCTCTTGTGATTGTGAACTGAGATCTGACCTCATTAGATTCAGTGAGGTCAGTGAATTATCAGAGTCTTAATTTGCTCCCTATGTGTTTTCCACCTGTGCAGGAGCACCATGGCTGCAAATGTGGAGGTACTAGTAACTGCAGCACTTCTCAAAGGACTGATGCTCCTTTCAATTGCAGAAGACTTCTATTGTTGGCTGAAAGAAAGAAAATGTATTGTCACCAAGGACCAAGTGCCGGAGCTGGCCCCTTTGATGAGGGTTACTAAATACTACTTGATGGAAGAGATGCAACAGAGGAAGATCTTCATTTTGATTGGAAGAGGGGAATCATTTTCTCATAGCCAATGTGTGCACAAGCATAGTGGGAGGAAGCCTCACAAAGTCAATGCTGTTTTCCATGTCCAGGGCATGGGATAAAATCAGGAAGGTTTTATGGCCTGAAGAAGAATGTCCATGTGTGGTTGACTATAATAAAATAGAAAATACTGGAAATACCCAACAGGTCAGACAGCATCTGTGGAGAAACAGAATTAACATTTCAGGTCGATGACCTTTCATCCACCACTAAACACATCTTCCCCTCCCCTCTTCTTTCAGCATTCCAAAGGGACTGTTCCTTCCGCAACACCCTGGTCCACCCCTCAGTCACCTCCAACAACCCCTTCCCTTGCCATGGCACCTTCCTGTGCAAATGCAGGAGATGCAACAGCTGCCCTTCTACCTCCTCCCTTCCTACTGCTCAGGGCCCCAAACACTCCTTCCAGGGGAAACAGCGATTTACTTGTACTTCTTTCAATTTAAGAACATAAGAATTAGGAACAGGAGTAGGCCATCTAGCCCCTCGAGCCTGCTCCGCCATTCAACAAGATCATGGCTGATCTGGCTGTGGACTCAGCTCCACTTACCCGCCCGCTCCCCATAACCCTTAATTCCCTTATTGGTTAAAAATCTATCGATCTGTGACTTGAATACATTCAATGAGCTAGCCTCAACTGCTTCCTTGGGCAGAGAATTCCACAGATTCACAACCCTCTGGGAGAAGAAATTCCTTCTCAACTCGGTTTTAAATTGGCTCCCCCGTATTTTGAGGCTGTGCCCCCTAGTTCTAGTCTCCCCGACCAGTGGAAACAACCTCTCTGCCTCTATCTTGTCTATCCCTTTCATTATTTTAAATGTTTCTATATGATCACCCCTCATCCTTCTGAACTCCAACGAGTAAAGACCCAGTCTACTCAATCTATCATCATAAGGTAACCCCCTCATCTCCGGAATCAGCCTAGTGAATCATCTCTGTACCCCCTCCAAAGCTAGTATATCCTTCCTTAAGTAAGGTGACCAAAACTGCACGCAGTACTCCAGGTGCGGCCTCACCAACACCCTATACAGTTGCAGAAGGGCCTCCCTGCTTTTGTACTCCATCCCTCTCGCAATGAAGGCCAACATTCCATTCGCCTTCCTGATTACCTGCTGCACCTGCAAACTAACGTTTTGGGATTCATGCACAAGGACCCCCAGGTCCCTCTGCACCGCAGCATGTTGTAATTTCTCCCCATTCAAATAATATTCTCTTTTACTTTTTTTTTTCCCAAGGTGGATGACCTCACACTTTCCGACATTGTATTCCATCTGCCAAACCTTAGCCCATTCGCTTAACCTATCTAAATCTCTTTGCAGCCTCTCTGTGTCCTCTACACAACCCGCTTTCCCACTAATCTTTGTGTCATCTGCAAATTTTGTTACACTACACCCTGTCCCCTCTTCCAGGTCATCTATGTATATTGTAAACAGTTTTGGTCCCAGCACTGATCTCTGTGGCACACCACTAACCACCGATTTCCAACCCAAAAAGGACCCATTTATCCCGACTCTCTGCTTTCTGTTAGTGAGCCAATTCTCTATCCATGCTCATACATTTCCACTGACTCCGCCTACCTTTAGAATACTCTGTTCGCTGCTCACGATGCGATCTCCCCAAATTGGAGAAACCAAACACAGATTGAGTAACTGCTTTCCGAAACATCTCTGTTCAGTCAGTGTGACCTCAAGCGTCCAGTCATTTTAATTCTCTGTCCCACTCCCACTCCAACCTCTCTGACCTCGGCGTCTTATATTGTCCCAATGAAGCTCAACTTAAGTTTGAGGAATCTTTCGATTAGGCACTTTACAGCCTTCTGGACTCAACATTGAGTTCAACATTTTCAGATCATAACTTCTGTCCCCATTTTTTTGGATGGTAACTAGGAGGACAAGGGAGTCAGGTGCATGGGAACACCATCACCTCCAAGCTCCCTCCAAGTCACGCACCATCCTGACTTGGAAGTATAGTGCCGTTCCTTCATCGTCATTGGGTCCAAATCCTGGAACTCCCTCCCTAACAGCACTGTGGGAGTATCTTCACCACACGGACTGCAGCGGTTCAAGAAGGCAGCTCACCACCACCTACTCGAGGGCAATTAGGGATGGGCAATAAATGCTGGCCTTGCCAGCGATGCCCACATCCCATGAGCAATTTTTTTAAAAGCTGTTGATGATTCTGCTATTCCCATTTACGTCTCATCTAGACCCATCTCTTGTTTCTTTACTGGTCTAATTACCATCTCCTTCTGCCTTGTACAAGAGTTTTAAGGACATTCGCTGGGCAAGATTTGGGCAACTAGCCCAAATCTGCACCCGCAAAGGCTCTTCTCCCGGATTTCGACACATGTATTTTCCGTGTCTAAACCCAGAACTTGTGGGGCCTCTTCAGACACGTGCACACATCGTACGCACCTGGAGAGGCCACAATTTATGGCCCAATGTCTCTCCCAGTAGATACAAGTATGAAGCAGGCAACTTATGAGTGCCCAACAAGCATTCAAGATCCTGCAGACACAAGCTCACATTCCTGTACCTCAGGAGAATCTAAATAGGACAGTCAATAAGCACAATCTGGTGAGGCACAACTGAGGAGAAGCAAGTGGAATAGCAGTAAGTGAGAAAGGAAGGACTAAGGCGAGACTTGCATCTGCTGCAAGACTGATGAATTTGTATACAGGGCTGAAGTAATTGATCAGCAGAATCACTTCATGCAGTGCTTTGAAGATCTTCAGAGCTCCCTACATGTTATGACAGTGACACACACGTGCAATTCTGATATGTGTGAAGAAATGTAAGAGGCTTGAGGAAATCATGGAACAAATTGTAATTCCGTGGCCTTCTGCAGGGGACCCCTAATGACTCAGGAAACATGAGCCCAACAAGCTTTTAAAAATTGCTCCTTAACTCTTTATAATATGAGGAGAGATATGGGGCTAGACTTTCCATTATTTTTGCAGTGGATACCGCCCACTTAATGTAAATTTTAATGCTAAAATTAGGTATAACATCCATATATCGCCCATTTAGCCACAAAATGGAAACTAACGCCCATTTCTCGGTCACTTATCGGCGAGCGTTACTTTCGGCATTAACTTAACATCGATAAAATATAATACCGCCCGCTCACTTTTTTCGACGGATAGATCAGAATGGGCGAAACCACGCCCTTCATATCACCCAGTGTTAAATTCGGCATGTAATTATCACCGAGATTTAATAATACCGCCCGCCCACTTCTTTTTTTCATAAAGATCGCATTTGCCGAAACTAACGCCCAGAAAATCGCCGAGCGTTACTTTCGGCACCTCGCACACATATTGCCGACAATATCACTCCCCGCAAACTGCTGTGAAAAAGTTGCTCTCACCTGATCTAATCACAGCGGTATGGATGCCAATTTTTAAATCGCAGTCGCTTCATTTAAAAGGCTGCTTCAATTTCAGGGGAGTTTGGATGTACTCTGAAGTTCTTTAAAGGTGATGTGAACATCTTAACAAACATCTTATCATACTGTGGATGATTGGAATTTAGTTCAGATGACTTAGTGGGCAAATTTATTGTTTGTGTACAATAGATGTAATGTGATACTTATTGCAATGGGGCCTGTCATTTTTCAGTCTGTCTTGATGAGTATGCACATACTGCAGTCTAGAGATGGCAGAAGGTATATTCGACAGCATTATGTGCACAGTCTAAGACGGGCCAGACTGCTGAGGACGACGAGGCTTTAAATCCCTCGCAATTACAGGGAGAAGTGGTCTTACCTCAATTTGTCCGATATTACCTGCCTTAGGAGACTGCGCTTCCACAAAGAGGTTATCAGTGAGATATGCCAGCTCATCAGGGGAGACCTGCAGCCTGAGAGCACCATCAGGACCACAATGTCCGGTGAGGTCAAAGTCACTTTTGTTCTATGCATCGGGTTCCTTTCAGGCCACAGCTGACAACATTTGCGCTGTATCTCAGCATGCCACACATTGCTGCATTTGACAGGTCACTGAAGCCCTTTACGCATGCAGGATGGACTTTATCAGCTTCCCTATGACCATGGAGGCTCAGACTGAGAGGGCGCTAGGATTCTACCGAATAGCTAACTTCCCCAAAGTGCAGGGAGCTGTAGACTGCATGCACATCGCCATGCGGACACCTTTTCAGGATGCAGAGGTTTTTCGCAACCGAAAAGGATTCCACTCCCTGAATGTGCAACTAGTTGTCGACTACCAGCAAATAATTATGGTAGCGAATGTCAAATTTCCGGGCAGCATCCATGATGCTCATATCCTGCGTGAGAACACTGTATCTGACATGTTTACCAGTCAGCCCCAAGGTCAATGCTGGATACTTGGTGACAAAGGATATGGCCTCGTCACCTGGCTGATGACCCCACTGTGTGACACCGACACTGAAACCGAGAAGCGATACGAGAGCCACAGAGCCACATGCAATATCGTCGAGAATACCATTGGAGTGCTTAAGCAGTGCTTTAGATGCCTGGACCACTCAGGAGGGGAGCTACAATACCACCCTGAGCAGGTGGTGTGCTCCATGCTGCACAACTTGGCTATCAGGAGAGGACAAGAATTGCCAGAAGGGACTGCCGGTCCACCTCAGGAGAGAGAGGAAGAGAAGGACGAGGAGGTGGATGCTGACCTCGGGCCAGACAATCAGGCTGACGCTGAAACCATGCCCATGTCCCCCTCTAGACCACAGGAAAGGGCCCGTGGTGGCTACATAGCTGCAAGACTCTTACGTCAGCAGCTCATAAATGAGCGCTTTACTTGAAAGAACGTTGTTGTTATTTACAAAGCTGCAACACTGCTGGGTGTGCAGCTCATACATCAATGGTGTGCATCACCTTGGTGACAGTTAAAGTTTAAGTTGATTCAAGTGACGTTGAATTATCCCCTTTCATGTTAAGGAATCAGCAGTGTGTAATGGTGCAGCTATCTGAGACAATGCGCAACAACGTTATGTTACATAAAAAACATTTAATCTGAACATTTGCGTGAAATCATAATTATAACTGTAAAAAAAAAACACCCCACCCTCACCCCACCCCACAACAAATTGATCACATTTAGATCATTCAAATGGTCAACATTTCCAGCAACACAGAACATAAGTGCAAACCAACAAGGTAGCCCTCCTCGCCCCTTCCCCCAACCCTCCCAACAAAATAGCACCAACAACATAAAAATATTCCCAAGACAATACCTGAGGCCATGCACCTCACTTTCCTTTCCCCCCGCCCTCCCCCACCCCCCCCCGCCGCTTCTCCTCCCCACCTCTAGCCCTTCCCCTTCCCCTCCTGACTCCAAGCCGTCTGGCCAAGGATCT
Organism: Pristiophorus japonicus; assembly: GCF_044704955.1. Lineage (NCBI taxonomy): Eukaryota > Metazoa > Chordata > Chondrichthyes > Pristiophoridae > Pristiophorus > Pristiophorus japonicus. The sequence continues at coordinate 154,038,384 of NC_091981.1, read as the reverse complement.
CGTCATGTGCTGTTTCATTGGGGGGGATGACGGCAGAACTGCTGCTTGGAAGGATACGGGAAAGGATGGTCCCAATGTGGGAACGTGCTCTGAGCCAGAAGCAAGATCTTCCTCCTAGCTCTCATGTGTCATTGGCAATGGGGGTGTGGCACCTTGGGGTGCAATGCCGTGCTCCGGGACCACTGGGAAACCTCTGCCACCAGTGTTCCTGGTTATCAGCTCCAGGGCCTCCGCCATCCGCGGCACGTACTCCATCATGGTGGCGGACATGCTGGCCAGCTGGTGTGATATGCCCCCCATTGTCTGGAGGATCTGCTGACCTATGTCAACACTCCTCCTGGACAAGTGTACCATGTTCCCGCTCAGATCTGCCGCTTGTGGAGCAGTCCTGCTTTGTTGAACCAACCTCCGCTTGGTCAGCGCTGACCTGGAAACACCTGGGTTGCTCTGTGGCAAGGTGCTTGGGCCCGGTACCTCCATGGTGGAGGTGGGAATGGCCGCAGGAGCACTAGATGTCATTGGTGTCGAATGGATTATAGAGCTTGGCCATGCAGGCTCCTCAAAGTCAGCACTGTCATTTGTTGAGAAGGGACCCAGCAGATCCCCGGGCAAGAATCGGGGCTCCTCAGCACCAGATGGAGGATCGTCCAGCAAGTCCATGCCTCCAGCTTCTGGGCTCAGTGTTCTTGCATGGGACTGTGCTGCTGGCTGAGCTGCAAAACATAAATGAGGTTATTAGAGGAGAAGGGGGTGCTAGGGTCACAAGGTGATTCCAGCGCTACACACAGCATATGCACGACAAAAGCAGCATTGCTATCAAAATCATCCCGGACATCACATTTCATGACCATCACCAAATTCTGCATTGCAATGATTATGAGGCCATCATTATTTAGAGAACACTTTTATGATTCATCTATCATATATTATTGGTCGGATATGAGTGGGTGTGGCATCTATTGAATTTATATCACGCAACGGTGTATACTTTACTCACGTGGCATCACATCAGGTTCTGCAGCTGCATGCGTGGCCAACTGGGAGTGACTCCCTACAAGTGCCAGCACCCACTCCTGATATCGGTGAGGTCGATGATGACTGGTGGCCCGCCACCCGTTTGCCTCTGCTTGGCTTTATTCTTGGAAAGCTTCTTCTGTAAAAGGTAACAACAACACGACATGCCATGAGATCATTGCTAGGTACTGTCACAGAAACTGATACAACACATAACCGACAGAGTGTAATCATGATTATTATGAAACTTATCATTCTTTACCTAAAGACGTACACCGTGAATGCAGGCTTTGAGTACAACATTCCCAGTATAAGTGCAAGACATCACATCTGATTTTAATCACTCATTACACTTACAATTCAAATTATATAAATATATAAGTACATGTAAATAAATGTAACACTTATTCTGGCAGATCTGACAAGGTCATTCCAGCGCTTGCGGCATTGGTTGCCCTCACGCATCTCGTTGGTTGCCAATGAGACCACCTCGGGTATATCAGCCCATATCTTCTGGTAGGCCTTTGAGATGGGTTTCCCATGCCCTCCCTGGGTCAATTGACCCCAGCATGACTCGAGCTCCTGCATGAGGGAGGCATTTGCCTCATCCGAGAACCTCCTCGCTCTTTTTTGTCCTCCCAATTGTTCCTCTCCCAGCTCACTGCTTTCGCCAGCATCAGTCTCCACAGTGTGCTGTGTCGCCTCCTCCATCCCTTCCATTTTAAATATTATTTTTGCGACAAAAACTCGCTGCCAGCTATGTTCTTTGTGCTCAGTAAGCTTTTTGTTACTGGTGAATCTCCCTCCTGCCTCCCACAACAGCCAAACACCCACACAACATACCTACACATGCTTTCAGTTCCTCTCTGCTCCCTCTCTCTCTCTGTCTTCTCTTATGCGCATGTAATGATGACCCCTGACCTCGTGAAATGCAGGAAACGAGCATTGTCATGCCGTTGCTATGGACGCCGACACTTTACGGAAGAAGGTCAAAAAAAATTTAATGCCAGCACCCATTTCAGATCACTCGCAGTATCGCACATTTAAAAAAATAGAAAGTTAGGGTTTTGAAAATGGCCGATAATCCGCCGATCTCAAAACCCATATTTACTGCCCACGTTGGGAATAATGCCCATTTTGGGGCGATCTGCACAAAAGAGGAAAGTCTAGCTCATGGGAATTAAAACATTTCTTTTTATTATCAATAACAGAACACACCAACACAAGGTGATTTTATTTCACTTTTTGAACACATTTTAAATGGGTATCCTGATGATTCTGTGAGTTTATCTACTGAGAACCTGAATAATACAGACCAGGAAGGCTCTGAATTTAATCTCTAGCTGTGCTGGATTAGATGGTCTAAATTAGGACAGTGACATTTGCTGCTCTTTCTACTTCTATTTGCCAGCTAATGATCTCACCTGTGTAAATGTAAGGTGGGAACAGGATGCGCTCAGCTGTAAAGCCCTATAATCTTGGTTGAATAGCCTGTTGATACTTACTGTCAAGGGTCACATATGATTAATGATGACTTGTGCAAGGTACCCAAAGCTCGCCCTTGGAAACATATACCAATAAGGAATTAAAATCTGCAGGAGAGCAGAGGCAGGGAGGGATGAAGATTGGCAACAAAATCTAAAGATAATCAGTAACTCCCATTTCAAGAATATAGAAGTGTATATCCAATCTCTATTTTCTCAACATTAACCATCATGTCAGACTAAATGTACTTAATTTAACAGAAAATCGGGGCGAAATTGTGCGTGTGATATTTGTATTTGAATATCTTAACATGTTCATATGAAATTCCTCTGCCCACTACTTAACTGAAGGCATTAACTCGTGCATTAAAATGTCCGTATGCTAATACTTATAGCACATTTTCATGCCACTTATACTTGACAAGAGAAAACTGAAATGTAGACTGGCTAAGTGTGAATGAAATTCTGGTGATAAAACACGACAAGTCAATTAATTCCCAGCCAACTTTGACAATTGTAATGATGATTGATATTGAGCCTGAATTTGCGGTCGGCGGTGAAGCTAAGGAGTACGCCGCTGACAAGTATATCCACACCTACCTTGTGTGAGAACTTCCTTTAAAAGGCAGCAGCATTCCGCGCAGCGTACACCCCAGGACCACAGAGCCAAGGACTGCACCGTTGTGCGTATGCAAACCTGGGATCACATGGGGTGATGTTCATTTTACTTCCTGATTCTTATCCTGTAAGCTACAGCTGAGCACTTAAATGCGAAGTGACAAGAGGAGGGTTTCAATCATATAAGATAAGAATGGAAACGAAATTACGAGACAACTGGAAGATTATTAATATTGAAGGCCATCTCCTTTTCTTTCACTAATTTCATTTTTTGCATGGAAATCCTTGCATTATAACAGTATAACAAAAGACAAAACGAATATTTTAAATTCCATCCTAATTTCAAGAGTTCTAAATTTTCACATCTGAATTGTATCAATTCCAATCATATTTAGGACAATTTTGAAACTAATTTAAGCCAAGATCTTTAAAAGCTGATGCATTACATAAGAATATAAGAACATAAGAAATAGGAGCAGGAATAGGCCACCTGGCCACTCGAGCCTGCTCTGCCATTTAATAAGAACATGGCTGATCTGATCATGGACTCAGCTCCACTTCCTTCAGAACCCTTTACTCCCTCTTCGCTCAAAAATCTGTCTATCTCCATCTTAAATGTATTCAATGACCCAGCCTCCGCAGCTCTCTGGGGCAGAAAATTCCATAGATTTACAACCCTCTAACAGAAGAAATTCCTCCTCATCTCAGTTTTAAATAGGCGGCCCCTTATTCTGAGACTATGTCCTGCAGTTTTAGTTTCCCCTATGAGTGGAAATATTCTCTCTGCATCCACCTTGTCGAACCCCCTCATTATCTTATATGTTTCGATAAGATCACCTCTCATTCCTCTGAACTCCAATGTGTATAGGCCCAAACTTCTCAACCGATCTTCAGAAGTAGAAAAAGGAGACAAAAGCAAAAGACAGAAAGGAGATGAGTAAAAGTGGAGGGCAGAGAAACCCAAGGCAAAAAACAAAATGGGCCACTGAATGTAAAGGGGCTGCAGGAGGGGTCAAAAATAAAAATCATGGTTTAAAAACTAGTATTAAAACACTCGACCTAAACGTATGCAGCATTTGAAATAAAGTAAATGAGTTGACGGCACAAATCATTACAAATGGGTATGATTTGGTGGCCATTACAGAAACGTGGTTGCAGGGTGGCCAAGACTGGGAATTAAACATACAGGGGTATCTGACAATTTGGAAAGATAGACAAGAAGGGAAAGGAGGTGGGGTAGCTCTGTTAATAAAGGATGATATCAGGGCAGTTGTGAGAGACGATATTGGCTCTAATGAACAAAATGTTGAATCATTGTGGGTGGAGATTAGAGATAGTAAGGGGAAAAAGTCACTGGTGGGCGTAGTTTATAGGCCCCCAAATAATAACTTCACGGTGGGGCGAGCAATAATCAAGGGAATAATGGAAGCATGTGAAAAAGGAACGGCAGCAATCATGGGGGATTTTAACCTACATATCGATTGGTCAACTCAAATCGCACGGGGTAACTTGGAGGAGGAATTCATAGAATGCATACGGGATTGTTTCTTCGAACAGTATGTTACAGAACCTACAAGGGAGCAAGCTATCTTAGATCTGGTCCTGTGTAATGAGACAGGAATAATAAACGATCTCCGAGTAAAAGATCCTCTCGGAATGAGTGATCACAGTATGGTTGAATTTGTAATACAGATTGAGGGTGAGGAAGTAGTGTCTCACGAGCATACTATACTTAAACAAAGGGGACTACAGTGGGATGAGGGCAGAGTTGGCTAAAGTAGACTGGAAACACAGGCTAAACGGTGGCACAATTGAGGAACAGTGGAGGACTTTTAAGGAGCTCTTTCATAGTGCTCAACAAAAATATATTCCAGTGAAAAAGAAGGGCGGTAAGAGAAGGGATAACCAAGGAAATAAAGGAGAGTATCACATTAAAAACCAATGCATATAAGGTAGCCAAGGTTAGTGGGAAAATAGAAGATTGGGAAAATTTTAAACGACAACAAAGAATGACTAAGAAAGCAATAAAGAAAGGAAAGATAGATTACGAAGGTAAACTTGCGCAAAATATAAAAACGGATAGTAAAAGCTTTTACAGATATATAAAACGGAAAAGAGTGACTAAAGTAAATGTTGGTCCCTTAGAAGATGAGAAGGGGGATTTAATAATGGGAAATGTGGAAATGGCTGAGACCTTAAACAATTATTTTGCTTCGGTCTTCACAGTGGAAGACACAGAAACCATGCCAAAAATTGCTGGTCACAGGAATGTGGGAAGGGAGGACCTTGAGACAATCACTATCACGAGGGGGGTAGTGCTGGACAGGCTAATGGGACTCAAGGTAGACAAGTCCCCTGGTCCTGATGAAATGCATCCCAGAGTATTAAAAGAGATGGCGGAAGTTATAGCAGATGCATTCGTATAATCTATCAAATTCTCTGGACTCTGGGGAGGTACCAGCGGATTGGAAAGCAGCTAATGTAACGCCTCTGTTTAAAAAAGGGGGCAGACAAAAGGCAGGTAACTATAGGCCGGTTAGTTTAACATCTGTAGTGGGGAAAATGCTTGAAACTATCATTAAGGAAGAAATAGTGGGACATCCAGATAGGAATAGTGCAATCAAGCAGATGCAGCATGGATTCATGAAGGGGAAATCATGCTTAACTAATTTACTGGAATTCTTTGAGCATATAACGAGCATGGTGGATAGAGGTGTACCGATGGATGTGGTGTATTTAGATTTTCAAAAGGCATTCGATAAGGTGCCACACAAAAGGTTACTGCAGAAGAGAAAGGTACGCGGAGTCAGTGGAAATGTATTAGCATGGATAGAGAATTGGCTGGCGAACAGAAAGCAGAGACGTGGGATAAATGGGTCCTTTTCGGGTTGGAAATCGGTGGTTAGTGGTGTGCCACAGGGATCAGTGCTGGGACCACAACTGTTTACAATATACATAGATGACCTGGAAGAGGGGACAGAGTGTAGTATAACAAAATTTGCAGATGACACAAAGATTAGTGGGAAAACGGGTTGTGTAGAGGACACAGAGAGGCTGCAAAGAGATTTAGATAGGTTAAGCGAATGGGCTAAGGTTTGGCAGATGGAATACAATGTCGGAAAGTGTGAGATCATCCACCTTGGGAAAAAAAACAGTCAAAGGGAATATTATTTGAATGGGGAGAAATTACAACATGCTGCTGTGCAGAGGGACCTGGGGGTCCATGTGCATGAATCCCAAAACGTTAGTTTGCAGGTGCAGCAGGTAATCAGGAAGGCAAATGGAATGTTGGCCTTCATTGCGAGAGGGATGGAGTACAAAAGCAGGGAGGTCCTTCTGCAACTGTATAGGGTATTGGTGAGGCCACACCTGGAGTACTGCGTGCAGTTTTGGTCACCTTACTTAAGGAAGGATATATTAGCTTTGGAGGGGGTACAGAGACGATTCACTAGGCTGATTCCGGAGATGAGGGGGTTACCTTATGATGATAGATTGAGTAGACTGGGTCTTTATTCGTTGGAGTTCAGAAGGATGAGGGGTGATCTTATAGAAACATTTAAAATAATGAACGGGATAGACAAGATAGAGGCAGAGAGGTTGTTTCCACTGGTCGGGGAGACTAGAACTAGGGGCACAGCCTCAAAATACGGGGGAGCCAATTTAAAACCGAGTTGAGAAGGAATTTCTTCTCCCAGAGGGTTGTGAATCTGTGGAATTCTGTGCCCAAGGAAGCAGTTGAGGCTAGTTCATTGAATGTATTCAAGTCATAGATAGATATATTTTTAACCAATAAGGGAATTAAGGGTTATGTGGAGCGGGTGGGTAAGTGGAGCTGAGTCTACGGCCAGATCAGCCATGATCTTGTTGAATGGCGGAGCAGGCTCGAGGGGCTAGATGGCCTACTCCTGTTCCTAATTCTTATGTTCTTATGTTCTTATGTAAACCCCTCATCTCCCGAATCAACCTCGTGAACCTTCTCTGAACAGCCTCCAATGCAACTATATCCTTCCTTAAATACGGAGACCAAAACTGTATGCAGTACGCGAAGTGTGGCCTCACCAATACCCTGTACAGTTGTCGCAGGACTTTTCTACTTTTATACTCTATCCCCTTTGCAATAAAGGCCATTTGCCTTCCTGATTACTTGCTGTAACTGCATACTAACTGTCATGTATCTTACATTATTATAGATAACTGTATCCTAACATGCTGTACATGACTGTAATAAGATATGACCTGCAACCACCAGCATACCTTACCACCAGAGATGCACTTGCAAGAGACAGGTATATAAGGACAGGTCTCAGGCAAGTGCAGCATTCCAGAGCTGTGAAATAAAGGTGCAGGTCCAGAGTGACCTTGACTTCACTGCATGCCTCGTGTGACTCTGTACTGAGGGGACAGGACTTTACAGTGGCGACAAGGATGGGATCGGACGCGTTTTGCAACATGTCAATAGTGCGGGCAAATTACAACCCATAGCTTATGCCTCCAGGTTACTTTCGCGGGCGGAGCGCGGGTACAGAATGGTAGAGAAGTAGGCGTTCGCGTGCGTGTACGTTGTCAAAAAGATGCACCAATACCTTTTCGGGGCCAAGTTCGCATTAGAAACCGACCACAAGCCCCTCACGTCCCTCCTATCCGAGAGCAAGGCAATAAACGGCAACGCCTCGGCGCGAATTCAACGGTGGGCACTCATGCTGGCGTCCTACGACTATACCACAAGGCACAGACCAGGCACAGACAACTGTGCCGACGCGCTCAGCAGGCTACCCTGGCGACCATGGAAGGGTCTGACAAACAGGACTGTGAGATAGTCATGGCAATCAATGCCTTTGAGTCCACAGGTTCGCCCATGACGGCTCGCCAAATCAGAGCCTGGACAGCCAGCGGCCCCACGTTATCCTTAGTAAAAAGATGTGTCCTAATCGGTGACTGGGCAGAGGTTCGCGATGCCTGCCCCGAGGAATTAAAACCCTTTCACAGGCGCATGTATGAGCTATCACTACAAGCAGACTGCCTGATGTGGGGCAGCCAAGTAGTCATGCCTCTGAGAGGCAGAGAGGCATTTGTCCAAGAGCTCCACCGCGAGCACCCGGGGATCGTTCTCATGAAGGCCATAGCCAGATCCCACGTCTGGTGGCCTGGTATTGATGCGGACTTGGAGCTCTGCGTCCAAAGGTGCACCATTTGTGCCCAACTCAGCAATGCCCCCAGGGAGGCTCCCCTGAGCCCCTGGCCCTGGCCTACCAAACCGTGGTCGTGGGTGCACATAGACTATGCGGGCCCATTCATGGGCAAAATGTTCCTCGTAGTTGTAGATGCATTTTCAAAGTGGGTCGAATGCACCATTTTAAACTCGAGCACAACCTCCACCACTGTGGAGAGCCTCGCAACCATGTTTGCAATGCACGGAATCCCTGACATATTGGTCAGTGACAATGGTCTGTGTTTCACCAGCGCAGAATTCCAAGATTTTATAATTGACCACGGCATAAATCACGTCAAGACGGCACCGTTCAAGACGGCCGGCAACGGCCAGGCGGAGAGAGCAGTGCAAATCATTAAACGAGGCATGCTTAAAATCCAAGGTCCCACGCTGCAGGGTCGCCTGTCGCGACTGCTGCTGGCATACAGATCTCGTCCGCACTCACTGACTGGGATCCCCCCCGCGCAACTGTTGATGAAAAGGACTTTAAAGACAAGGCTCTCATTAATCCTCCCAGACATGCACAAAATCGTTGAGGCAAAGCGCCGTAAGCTGACTGAGTACCATGACAGAAATTCAAGGGAGAGATGGAATGAGATAGGGGACAAAGTGTTTGTACTAAACTATGGCAGGAGTCCCAAATGGCTTGCAGGGACAGTAATGGGCAAGGAAGGAAACAGGTTACTGGTAGTACAAATGGACAATGCAAAACCTGCCGGAGGCATGTAGACCAAGTCAAAAGCAGATTTACCAACAACACTGCGGAACCAAAGGCAGACTACAATGTGGAACTCGCACCACACCTGGTGGACAGACAGAGGGAACAACCTGAGGAAAGGGCAATCCCAACAGACTGCCCAGGCGAGTCAACAACAATCACACCAATCGAAACAGACAGCCCAGGCAAGATACCAGCAACCACACCCAAAGAAAAACAGACACCAAGGCAAACAACTGAACCACAACTCAGACGCTCCACGCGAGAGCGTAGACCACCTGAGAGACTGAACCTATAAAGACAATAAGATCTTGGGGGAGGGTGATGTCATGTATCTTCCATTATTATATATAACTGTATCCTCACATGCTATACATGACTGTAATAAGATATGACCTGTAACCACCAGCATACCTTACCACCAGGGGTGCACTTGCAAGAGACAGGTATATAAGGACAGGTCTCTGGCAAGTGCAGCATTCCAGAGCTGTGAAATAAAGGTGCAGGTCCAGAGTGACCTTGACTTCACTACATGCCTCGTGTGAATCTGTACTGAGGGGACAGGAATTTACACTAACTTTTTGTGTTTCATGCACAAGGACGCCCAGGTCTCTCTGTACTGCAGCATTTTGCAATTTTTTTCCATTTAAATTATAATTTTCTTTTCTATTTTTTCTGTCAAAGTGGATAACCTCACATTTACCCACATTATACTCCGTCTGCCAAATTTTTGCCCACTCACTTAGCCTGTCTATATCCCTTTGCAGATTTTTTGTGTCCTTCTCACAATTTGCCATCCCACCCATCTTTGTATCATCAGCAAACTTGGCTACATTATACTCGGTCCCTTCATCCAAGTCATTAATATAGATTGTAAATAGTTGAGGACCCAGCACAGATCCCTGCGGCACTCCATAGTCACTGTTTGCCAACCGGAAAATTACCCATTTATCCCAACTCACTGTTCTCTGTTAGTTAAGCAATCCTGTATTGATGCTAATATATTACCCCCAACCCCGTAAACTTTTATTTTGTACAGTAACCTTTTATGTGGCACCTTATCGAATGCCTTCTGGAAATCCAAATACACCACATCCACTGGTTCCCCTTATCCATCCTACTCGTTACATCCTCAAAGAACTCCAGCAAATTTGTCAAACATGATTTCCCTTTCATAAAACCACGCTGGCTCTGCTTGATTGAATTATGCTTTTACAAATGTCCCACTACTGCTTCCTTAATAATGAACTGCAGCATTTTCCCAACGACAGATGTTAGGCTAATTGGTCTTTTTTCCCTGCTTTTTGTCTGCCTCCTTTTTTAAATAGGGATGTTACATTTGCGGTTTTCCAATCCACTGGAACCGGCCCCAGAATCCAAGGAATTTTGGTAGATTACAACCAATGCATCCACTAGCTCTGCAGCCACTTCTTTTCAGACCCTAGGATGTAAGCCATCAGTTCCAGGGGACTTGTCTGTCTTTAGTCCCATTATTTTACCGAGTACTACTTCATTGGTGATAGTGATTGTATTAAGTTCTTCCCTCCCTATAGCCCCTTGATTATCCACTATTGGGATATTTTTAGTGTCTTCTACCATGAAGATCGATACAAAATATTTGTTCAACTTCTCTGCCATTTCCCTTTTCTCCATTATTAATTCCCCAGTCTCATCCTCTAAGGGGACCAATATTTACTTTAGCCACTCTTTTCCTTTTTATGTACCAGAAATTCTTACTATCTGTTTTTATATTTCGGGCTAGTTTACTTTCATAATCTATCTTCACTCTCTTTATCATTGTTTTTGTCGTTCTTTGCTGGCTTTTAAAAGTTTTCCAATCCTCTGGCCTCCCATTAGTCTTGGTCACATTTTATGCCCGAGTTTTCAATTTGATACCATCCTTTATTTCCTTAGTTAGCCACAGATGGTTATCCCTTCTCTTACAGTCTTTCCTTCTCATTGGGATACAAAAATCTATTTAGTTGCATCATTGAGCCGAGGGAAATGGCTGAGCCCTTTCAGATTACAGTTGATAAAAATAACCTGAGACAGAGCTTCAGAGATTCAGAGACAACCCGAAAGCAATAAACGTTTCCAAAGTCCGGCTTGGTGGTGACCACTTTCCCTGCAAGAATCTGAAATTCCTCATTTCAATTTTTGCTATTTTACAAATTAAAATTAAATGGAACATATCCTGCTGTGAATTTCCAATATTTTCTATTCTTTTTTAATGCAAGATTTCCAGCATTCTGTTCTAAAAAAACATCTGTTCCAGTCCCTTTACGCTGTGTAACAGGCTTCCTGTGCCTGTTTGCACAAGACTAAGGGCGAGAACCTCCACTTTTTTTGCCTGCTTACCACCCACTTAACGCCCATTTTACCGCTGAAATGAAGTATAACGCCCATATATCGCCCATTTTGGCACAAAATGGAAACTGACGGGCATTTTTCAGAAACTTATCGCCGAGCGTTACTTTCCACATGGGCTTAACGGCGATAAAAAATATTACTGCCCGCCCACTTTTTTGGGATGGAATCAGCAGAATGGGCAAAATCAACGCCCATAATATCGCCCAGCGTTATTTTCCACATTGATTTAATGCCGTGATTTAATATTACGCCCACCCACTTTTTTTTGGTCGTAAAGAGCATATTTACCGAAACTAGCGGCCATGAGATCGCCCAGCATCAATTTCAGCACCTCCCACACTTATCGCCCACAATATCGCTCACCCAAAAAAACACCCACAGAAAGTGGAACTAACCGGAACTAATCACAGCATTATGGACGCCATGTTTTAGATCACATAATCGCATCCTTTAAAAGGTTGCTCTGCTTCAACCTCGGTGGAGTTCGGATGTACTCTGCAGGTCATTGGAGTTGATGTGAACATCTCTGAAAACATCTTGATCATACTGTGACCGATTGTAATTGAAGAGTTGTCTTCGTCGAGACATTCCTTGTTTGTGAGCAATCGGTGGAAAACAGAGAGCGACTGCAATGGGCCCTGTCCTTTCTCAGCCTGTCCTTTCTCACCCTCTCTTGGTAACCAAATTCATGCAGCAGACTCGACATCACCGAAGGAATGCTCCACTGCATTATGTACCCAATGTAAGACGTGACAGACAGACGAGAAAGACCAGACGTTACACCCCCCGCAAGTATAAGGAGAAGCATTCTTACCTCGACTTGCCCAACACCACCTGCCTTCGGAGACTGCGCTTCCACAAAGAGGTTTTCACAGAGGTATGGCAGCTGATAAGGACAGATCTGCAGCCTGCCAGCACCATCAGTACTGCACTGTCTGTCGAGGTCAAAGTCACCGCGGCACTGTCGTTCTACGCCTCGGGTTCTTTTCAGGCCACAGCTGGCGACATTTGTGGATTTTCACAGTGTATTGTATGAACAAAGAGTCTGACCAGATACTGTGAGCTCAAAGTAAAGTGTGACCGTAGTCTTTTATTACAGGTCTCCAGAGTGCATTTCCAGCCTGTGAGGCCTCCTTAAGTACACGTGCTCTCAAGGGATTGTGGGATCCCTTGTGACTCCAGGGGATGAGCCCTCTAGTGGTTAAACAAGGTATTTACAGGTTTACATATATAACAACACTCCCCCCCCAAAGTCAATCGTGTAACTATTTACAAGGTGACTCGATCTGGGGCCTTTCTTTCCTTGGTTCATTGTCTCGGTGCAAATGCTGGTTTTGATGATTCGCTTGTTGGACCCTCCCTGGCCTGCTGTGCAGCTGGCCTGGCTGGGCTGCCTGGTGTGGTGAGTCCTGCTGGGCTGCTGCAGGTGATGGGTTCTGTTTCATGGTCAACCGCTGTGTCGGTTGCCACTGGTGTGTATGTTGGGGGATCAACAAAGGTAGGATCTAAAGTGGGTTGCTCTGGATAGTCCATGAATCTGAGTTTGGTTTGGTCCAAGAAAAAGATTGTTGAAAACAAACGTAGGTCCCTTGCAGTCGGACTCAGGTGAATTAATAATGGGGAACAAAGAAATAGCAGACCAATTGAAAAAATACTTTGGTTCTGTCTTCACGAAGGAAGACACAAATGACCTACTGGATATACTAGGGGACCGAGGGTCTAGTGAGAAGGAGAAACTGAAGGATAAACTTATTAGGCGGGAAATTGTGGTGGGGAAATTGATAGGATTGAAGGCCGATAAATGCCCAGGGCCTCATTGTCTGCATCCCAAAGTACTTAAGGAGGTGGCCCTAGAAATAGTGGATGCATTGGTAATCATTTTCCAACAGTCTATCGACTCTGGATCAGTTCCTATGGACTGGAGGGTAGCTAATGTAACACCACTTTTTAAAAAAGGAGGGAGAGAGAAAACGGGTAATTATAGACCGGTTAGCCTGACATCAGTAGTGGGGAAAATATTGGAATCTATTATTAAGGATGAAATAGCAGCGCATTTGGAAAGCGGTGACAGGATCGGTCCAAGTCAGCATGGATTTATGAAAGGGAAATCATGCTTGATGAATCTTCTCGAATTTGTTGAGGATGTAACTAGCAGAGTGGACAAGGGAGAACCAGTGGATGTGGTGTATTTGTACTTTCAAAAGGCTTTTGACAAGGTCCCACACAAGAGATTGGTGTGCAAAATCAAAGCACATGGTTTTGGGGTTAATGTACTGACGTGGATAGAGAACTGGTTGGCAGACAGGAAGTAGAGAGTTGGGATAAACGGGTCCTTTTCAGAATGGCAGGCAGTGACTAGTGGAGTGCCGCAGGGCTCAGTGCTGGGACCCCAGCTATTTACAATAGTCATCAATGATTTAGATGAAGGAATTGAGTGTAATATCTCCATGTTTGCAAATGACACTAAGCTGGGTGGATGTGTGAGCTGTGAGGAGGACGCTAAGAGGCTGCAGGTTGACTTGGACAGGTTAGGTGAGTAGGCAAATGCATGGCAGATGCAGTATAATGTGGATAAATGTGAGGTTATCCATTTTGGAGGCAAAAACACAAAGGCAGATATTATCTGAATGGTGGCAGATTAAGAAAAGGGGAGGTGCAATGAGACCTGGTTGTCATGGTTCATCAGTCATTGGAAGTTGGCATGCAGGTATAGCAGGCGGTGAAGAAGGCAAATGGCATGTTGGCCTTCATAGCTTGGGGATTTGAGTATAGGAGCAAGGAGGTCTTACTGCAATTGTACAGGGCCTTGGTGAGGCCTCACCTGGAAAATTGTATTCAGATTTGGTCTCCTAATGTGAGGAAGGATGTTCTTGCTATTGAGGGAGTGCAGCAAAGGTTCACCAGACTGATTCCAGGGATGGCTGGACTGACATATGAGGAGAGACTGGATGAATTGGGCCTTTATAGACTGGAGTTTAGAAGGATGAGAGGGGATCTCATAGAAACGTATAAGATTCTGACGGGACGGGACAGGTTAGATGCGGGAAGAATGTTCCCGATGCTGGGGAAGTCCAGAACCAGGGGACATACTTAGGATAAGGGGTAGGCCATTTAGGACTGAGATGAGGAGAAACTTCTTCACTCTGAGAGTTGTTAACCTGTGGAATTCCCTGCCACAGAGAGGCGTTGATGCCAGCTCATTGGATATATTCAAGAGGGAGTTAGATGTGGCCCTTACAGCTAAAGGGATCAAGGGGTATGGAGAGAAAGCGGGAAAGGGGTACTGAGGTGAATGATTTGCCATGATCATATTGAATGGTGGTGCAGGCTCTAAGGGTTGAATGGCCTACTCCTGCATCTATTTCCTATGTTTCTATATTTCTAGTCAATTTATATGCCTCTTCCTTGGATTTAACACTATCCTTAATTTCCCTTGTTAGCCACGGTTGAGCCACCTTCCCCGTTTTATTTTTACTCCAGACAGGGATGTACAATTGCTGAAGTTCATCCATGTGATCTTTAAATGTTTGCCATTGCTTATCCACCGTCAACCCTTTAATTATCCTGTGCCAGTCTATTCGAGCCAATTCACCCCTCATACCGTCGAAGTCACCTTTCCTGAAGTTCAGGACCCTAGTTTCCGAATTAACTTTATCACTCTCCATCTTAATAAAGAATTCTACCATATTATGGTCACTCTTCCCCAAGGGGCCTCACACAACAAGATTGCTAATTAGTCCCTTCACATTACACATCACCCAGTCTAGGATGGCCAGCTCTCCAGTTGGTTCCTCAACATATTGGTCTAGAAAACCATCCCTAATACACTCCAGGAAATCCTCCTCCATCGCATTGCTACCAGTTTGGTTAGCCTAATCAATATATAGATTAAAGTCACCCATGATAACTGCTGTACCTTTATTGCACACATCCCTTATTTCTTGTTTGATGCTGTCCCCATCCTCACTCGTACTGTTTGGTGGTCTGTACACAACTCCCACTAACGTTTGCTGCCCTTTGGCATTCTTGAGCTCTACCCATACAGATTCCACATCATCCAGGCTAATGCCCTCCCTTACTATTGTGTTAATTTCCTCTTTAACCAGCAACGCCACCCCGCCTCCTTTTTCTCTCTGTCTATCCTTCCTAAATGTTGAATACCCCTGGATGTTGAGTTCCCAGCCTTGGTCACCCTGGAGCCGTGTCTCCGTGATGCCAATTGCATCATATCCGTTAACTGCTGTCTGCGCAGTTAATTCGTCCACCTTATTCCGAATACGCCTCGCATTGAGGCACAGAGCCTTCAGGTTTGTCTTTTAACCACACTTTGCTGGTTTAGAATTTTGCTGTAATATGGCCCTTTTTGTTTTTTGCCTTGGGTTTCTCTGCCCTCCACTTTTACTATTCTCCTTTCTATCTTTTGCTTCTGCCTCCATTTTATTTCCCTCTGTCTCCCTGCATTGGTTCTCATCCCTCTGCCATGTTAGTTTAACCCCTCCCCAACAGCATTAGCAAACACTCCCCCTAGGACATTGGTTCCGGTCCTGCCCAGGTGCAGACAGTCCGGTTTGTACTGGTCCCACCTCCCCGATAACCGGTTCCAATGTCCCAGGAATTTGAATCCCTCCCTTCTGCACCACTCCTCAAGCCACGTATTCATCTGAGCTATCCTGCGATTCCTACTCTGACGAGCACATGGCACTGTTAGCAATCCTGAGATTACTACTTTTGAGGTCCTACTTTTTAATTTAGTTCCTAGCTCCCTAAATTCGTCTCGTAGGACCTCATCCTGTTTCTTACCTATATCGTTGGTACCTATATGCACCACGGCAACTGGCTGTTCACCCTCCCTTTTTAGAATGTCCTGCACCCGCTCCGAGACATCCTTAACCCTTGCACCTGGGAGGCAACATACCATCCTGGAGTCTTGGTTGCGGCCGCAGAAACGCCTATCTATTCCCTTACAATCAAATCCCCTATCACTATAGCTCTCCCACTCTTTTTCCTGCCCTCTTGTGCAGCAGAGCCACCCACGGTGCCATGAACTTGGCTGCTGCTGCTCTCCCCTGATGAGTCATACCCCTCAACAGTACCCAAAGTGGTGTATCTGTTGTGCAGGGGGATGACCGCAGGGGACCCGTGCACTACCTTCCTTCCAATGCTCTTCCTGTTGGTCACCCATCCCCTATCTGGCTGTGTACCCTTTACCTGCGGTGAGACCAACTTGCTATTCACGTCATTCTCAGCATCGTGGATGCTCCAGAGTGAATTCACCCCTAGTTCCAGTCAGGAGCTGCAGGCGGATACACTTCCCGCACACATAGTCGTCAGGGACACCGGAAGCATCCCTGACTTCCCACATATTACAGGAGGAGCATAACATGTGTCCCAGCTCTCCTGCCATGACTTAACCCTTAGATAAACTTAATTTGGCAACAACAATGCTAAATGTTATTTACTGAAAAGAAAAAAGAAAAGCTACTCACCAATCACCAGCCAAGCACTTACCCTCTTGGCTGTGATGTCACCTTTCGATTTCTTTCGAATACTTTTTTGCCTCCCTGCTGCAGCTGCACCGGCTGGCCTCTCCGACTCACGAACTCCCGAGCCTTTCCTCCATGCTGGGCCTTTTGTAGGGAAACGAGGGATATGAGTGGCTTATGGTCAGTTTCCAATTTAAATTTGAGCCCAAACTGATATTGATGCATTTTCTTTACCCCATAAACACACACCAACGCTTCCTTTTCAATCATGCTGCAGGCCCTCTCAGCCTTAGACAGACTTCTGGATGCAGAAGCAAAAGTTGTAATTTCCCAGATTCATTAGCTTGTTGCAATACACACTCGACACCATATGACGACGCATCACATGCTAGTACCAAACGCTTACATGGTTCATACAACACAAGCAATTTGTTTGAGCAAAACATTTTTCTAGCTTTTACAAAGGCATTTTCTTGGCTTTTGCCCCATACCCATTTGTCTCCTTTACACAGTAAGGTGTGCAGTGGTACTAACAGTGTGCTGAGACACGATAAGAAGTTACCAAAGTAGTTCAGGAGTCCTAGAAACGACCACAGCTCCGCCACGTTCTGTGGCCTCGGTGCGTTCTCGATTACCTCCGTCATCGAATCGGTGGGCCTGATGCCGTCTGCCGCGATTCTTCTCCCCAGGAACTCTACTTCAGGTGCCAGGAAAACGCACTTCGAGCATTTTAACCTGAGCGCCACGCGGTTGAGCCGACTGAGAACCTCCACCAGTTTCTGCAGGTGCTCGACTGTGACCCGACCTGTAACCAAGATGTCATCCTGGAAGATCACAGTGCGTGGGACCGACTTCAGTAAGCTTTCCATGCTTCTCTGGAATATCACCGCGGCTGATCGAATCGCAAATGGGCATCTGTTGTAAATGAAGAGGCCATTGTGCATGTTGATGCAGGTGAAGCCCTTCGATGATCCCTCCAGCTCCTGCGTCATGTCGGCCGAGGTCAAGACCAGCTTCGTAAACGTCTTTCCTCCTGCCAGTGTCGCAAAAAGGTCATCTGTCTTTGGTAGTGGGTATTGATCCTGCAGGGAGAAATGATGGATAGTTACTTTGTAATCACCACAGATTCTGACGGTGCCATCTCCCTTGAGGACTGGAACAATCGGACTGGCCCACTCATTGAATTCGATCGGTGAAATAATGCCCTCTCGTTGCAGCCGGTCCAGCTCGATCTCCACCCTCTCTCTCATTGTGTACGGTGCTGCTCTCGCCTTGTGATGGATGGGTCGCGCCTCCGGAATTAGGTAGATCTACACTTTTGCTCTTTGGAATTTCCCGATGCCTGTTTCGAACAGTGAGGGGAACTTGTTTAAGACCTGGGCACACGAAGTGTTGTCGACAGACGAGAGCGCTCGGACATCGTCCCAGTTCCAGCGTATCTTCCCCAGACAGCTCCTGCTGAGCAGCGTGGCCCATCGCCCGGTACCACCCAGAATGATAACTTGTGCACCACTCCATCATAGGAGACCTTTACAGTAGCACTGCCGATTATGGGAATCAGTTCCTTTGTGTAAGTTCTCAGTTTAGTGCGAATGGGAGTCAGGACTGACCTTGAGGTCTTGCTGCACCACAATTTATCCAAAGTCTTTTATCTCAAAATGGACTGGCTCACGCCCGTGTCCAGCGTCATTGACACTGGGAGTCCATTTAATTCAACCTTCAGCATTATCCGGGGACACTTTGTGGTAAATGTGTGCACCCCATATAACTCTGCCTCCTCGGTCTGAGGCTCTGGTTCATCATGATCTGCCGTAGATCTGTCCTCCTCTGCAACTTGGTGGTTTGCAGAATTAGTAGGATTTACAGCTCGCCTGCACATACGTTGGAGGTGTCCCATTGTTCCACAGCCCTTGCAAACATATCCTTTGAAGTGGCATGAATGGAATTGATGATCACCCCCGCAGCACCAACAAGGTGTTAATGGCCTAGCATCATAACCCTTGATGGTGGACTCTGAGACATCTGCAGACGTGCAGCTGCAGGCATGTGAGGCCTGCCCTTTATGTTGTGATTCGAAAACAACATTACTTTGTTCACAGTACTTGTAGCAGCACTCGTGTGCTGAGAGATTTGCTTGGCATTGTCATTGGTGGCAATGAACACCTGGGCTATTGCTACGGCTATCCTCAAGATTGGGGTCTCTACAGTCAAAAGTTTGCCAAGTATCACTTCAATGCCAATGCCAAGTACAACGACGTCCCTGAGCATGTGTCCCAAATGTCATTCAAAATTCACAATCTCCTGCAAGGTGTCTTAGCTCGGCGACATACCTCGCCACTTCCTGGCCTTCAGACCTTTTGTACATGTAGAACTGGTACCTCGCCATCAGAACGCTTTCCTTCGGGTTCAGATGCTCCCGGACCAGCGTGCACAAATTATCATGCGATTTCTCTGTGGGTTTCGCTGGAGCAAGCAGATTTTTCATGAGGCCATACGTTGGTGCCCCGCAAACGTTGAGGAGAATTGCCCTTCGTTTGGCCACGTTCGCTTCTCCTTCCAGCTCGTTGGCCATGAAGTATTGGTCAAGTCGCTCCACGAAAGTTTCCCAATCATCTCCCTCCGAAAATTTCTCCAGGATGCCCACTGTTCTCTGCATCGTTGGGTTCATCATCTGTATCTTGTCGGCAGTTGTTATGTATGAATAAAGAGTCTGACCAGATACTGTGAGCTCAACGTAAAGTGTGACCTTAGTTTTTTATTGCAGGTCTACAGAGTGCCTCTCCAGCCTGTGAGGCCTCCTTAAGTACAGGTGCTCCCAAGGGAATTGTGGGATCCATTGGGACTCCAGGGGATGAGCCCTCTAGTGGCTACACAAGGTATTTACAGGTTTACATATATAATACTCAGCATGCCATACATCGCTGCATTAGACAGGTCACTGAAGCCCTGTATGCACACAGGAGGGACTTGATCAGCTTCCTGATGACCAGGGAGGCACAGAGTGAGGGAGCTCTAGGATTCTCCAGAATTGCAAACTTCCCCAAGATGCAGCAAGCAATACACTGTATGCACATCACGATGCGGGCACCTTTTCAGGATGCTGAGGTTTTCAGGAACCGCAAGGGTTTCCACTCCCTGAATGTCCAACTGGTTGTCGACCACCAGCAAATTATACTGGCAGTGAATGCTCTATTTCTGGCCAGCATCCATGTTGCTCACATCCTACGTGAGAGCACTGTATCTGGCTTGTTTAACAATGAGCCACAAGGTCAATGCTGGATGCTTGGTGACAAAGGATATGGCCTCGCCAACTGGCTGAAGACCCCCTGCGTGACACCCACACCGAGGCTGAGAGGCAAAAAAACGAGAGTCACAGAGCAACTCGCAATATCGTGGAGAAAACCATTGGAGTGCTGAAGCAGTGCTTTAGATGCCTGGACCACTCAGGAGGCGAGCTCCAATACCACCCTGAGCAGATAGCTCAATTCGTGGTGGTGTGCTCCATGCTGCACAACTTAGCTATCAGGAGGGGACAAGAATTGCCTGATGAGTCTGACAGTCCAACTCACCAGAGAGAAGCACAGGAGAACGAGGAGGCGGACGCTGACATCGGCCCAGACAATCAGGCTGACGCTGAAGCCATGCCCCCGCCCCCCTGTAGACCACATGAAAGGATCCGTGGTGGCATGATAGCTGCAAGAGCCTTACGTCAGGAGTTCATCAATGATCGCTTTGCCTGAAAGAACGTTGGTGTTATTCACAAGGCTGACACATTGCTGGGTGTACAGGTCATACATCAATGGTGGGTATCACCTTGGTGTCAGTTAAAGTTTAAGTTGATTGAAGTTAAGTGTGATTATATCCTTTGATGTTAAGGAATCACCAGCGTGTAATGGTGCAGCTATCTGAGCCAATGTGCTGCAAGGTTTTGTAAAATAAAAAACATTTAAATCGAACATTGGTTTGAAATCATCAGTATTTCTGTACAAACCAATCCTTCCCCGCCACCTACCTGCCCCCTCCCCCCCGCCCCGCCACTTCTCCCCCCCATCTCAACCCCTTCCCCTTCCCCTCCTGACTCCAAGCCATCTGGTCGAGGAGGTGCTCAGGTGATGCTTCATTGGTGGGGGCAGGGTGACGGCCGAGGCACTGCTTGGACGGCTACGGGAGAGGACAGTCCCGAGGTGGGAACGTGCTCTGAGTCAGAAGCAAAATGTTGCTGCTGGCTCTCATGTGTGGTTGCCAATGGGGGTGCGTCACCTTGGGGTGCAGTGCGGCACTCCGGGACCACTGGGAGCCCTCTGCCACTAATGTCCCTGGCTACCAGCTCCAGGGCCTCCACCATCCCTTCCATGTTATATCTTATTTGTTGGACAAAAACTCGGTGCCAACTATGTCATTGGTGCTTAGAAGGCTTTTTGCTACTGGTGAATCTCCGTCATGCCTCCCACAACAGCCAGACAAGCACACACCACAGCCACACACGCTTTCAGTGCCTCTGAGCTCCCTCTCTCTCTGTCTCTTCTTCTGCGCATGTCATGATGACCCTTGACCTCCTGAATCATGGGAATCGAGCGTTGCCATGCCGTTGCTAAGAACGACCACACTTTACGGCAGAAGGTTAAAATAATTTACCGCTACCGTCCATTTGATACTGCTCGCGGTAACGCCCATTTTCAAAAATGGAAACTCGGTGTTTTGAGAATGGGCGAGAAGCCAGCGATCTGTAAACCCTTTTTTAATGCCCACGCCGGAAATAACGCCCTTAAACATTTTCAGCGTAATTGCTTCAGAGTAGCTGGAAATTAGCCCAACTTTTCACCAGCATATTGATTCCTATCAGGAGGTGAAAGACGCAACAAGACCTCTGTGTATTCTTAACTTGACAGATTGCAAGTTCGGGATTTATCACATGTGTAAGTGCATGTGGAAATCCCGAAATTGCAGTAAGTTTCAAAGGCGCTACGATAGCGTACTCCGATAGTTCACCGTCATACCCAGCCCAATGTCAGGACCATTAATTGTAATAACCTTTTGAATGAGAAAATAACTGGAATCACAGCATTGTGAATGGACACCAGAGGGTGCTGCAATTAATGACATTGTGGATCTCCAGCACCAATAAGTACAGGTTGAGTGCTAACAAAAGTGAAAAGTGAAGATATATATTGTATACAATAGAGTGATATATAGGGATGCATTGTTTAAAACTAAACTAATTCTATGAATCTTTTTTCCTGTTAAATATATTATTTTCTTTAAACAAAGGTACAATAAAAATCAATGATACTGTTTATCCCATAGGCCACTACTAAAGATTTCTACTTTGGCATGCAATGTTTTGAATATTATCAAACATAAGGGGATTTGGCATCTATAGAATATAATTAAAGCTTCATTCATCAATGTTAAACATGAGAGGCATTCTGTAAATCTACAAGATAGTTATAATTCCTATGGAACTGTTGATGCACAGCTTTCTATTGCAATATATTTTTAGTAATATCCCGCAACTCCATCTTTGAACCTCTCCAATTAGCCTAGATTCCAACTAACCAAGGAAAGGTTCAATTTAATCTTTACCAAACACCCATCAAACAAACATCTTGCTTGGCCTCATAAAGGTGTTGTTACCTTCTACAGACTCAGGGGAATGGTATTGGACATATTGGAGAAGTGAGAGTTAATAATCTGAACTATAGTAACCATAACTGGTTGATGGACCAGCAGTTTGCCCAGAAATACAAGAATAGATGAAACATGGAACATGAACAAAGGGGTTCTATTCTCTCCAGATGTCCACTTATCAACTAGAATGAAAAGGTGTGCTGGCTAGAACCGACATCAACCATGACTGATTAATGTAACACTATAGTCCATAGTATAACTGGAATACAGGTGCTTTGCAATAAACATAGCGGCTTGAAATATCTGCTCAATTGCTTTGATTTTTTCGGCACAATTTGGCCAAAATTGGCGTAACCGGTGCAAAAGATCACAGAATTTCAAGTGCAATTCGTGTTCAATGCAACTCAAGTTTCTGCGATCTTTTGTGTTCGTTTTTAAAACATTGTGCTCGAAACAGGCCCTGCCCACAAAATTGTCCACACCCCCAAGGTGAATTAATCACCATTGGGAGTTTCTGCTAATTGCGCTTGTTTGCAGGCCTTCGAGGTGGCTCCCAAAAAATAATTGATTCTTTTGGGTGCAAGGACTCTAAAAGGTACATTTTTAAAGCTTCTGCGCTCTATTTTTGCCACCGTTGGGTGCCGTTTTTTTGGTGTCCACTGATTTTTTTTGCAATTTTCCTCAAAATTTGTCAACATTATAGGCAGTCCCTCGAAATCAAGGAAGACTTGCTTCCACTCTAAAAGTGAGTTCTCAGGTGACTGTACAGTCCAATGCGGGAATTACAGTCTCTGTCACAAGTGACGCAAACAGTGGTTGAAGGAAAGGGTGTGTTGGGAGCCTGGTTTGCCGCACGCTCCTTCCACTGTCTGCGCTTGATTTCCGCATCCTCTTGGCGAAGAGACTCGAGGTGCTCAGCGCCCTCCTGGATGCTCTTCCTCCACTTAGGGCGATCTTGAGCCAGGGCTTCCCAGGTGCCGGTGGGGATGTTGCACTTTATCAAGGAAGCCTTGAGGGTGTCATTTAAACGTTTCCTCTACCCACCTAGGGCTCGCTTGCTGTGTCGGAGCTCTGAGTAGAGCACTTGCTTGGGGAATCTTGTGTCGGGCATGTGGATGATGTGGCCTGCCCAACAAAGTTGGTCGATCGTGGTCAATGCTTCAATGCTGGGGATGTTGGCCTGAGTGAGAACACTGACATTGGTGCGTCTATCCTCCACCTGCTCCACGATGACATGCAAGCCGTGATCCTGACCAATGGATCCACCACAGATGCAATCTACGTCCAGACTGGGGTCAAGCAGGGCTACATCATCGCATCAACGGTTTTCTCGATCTTCTTTGCTGCAATGCTCCATCTCACTCTCAACACGCTCCCCGCTGAAGTGGAATTAAATTATAGAACCAATGGGAGCATGTTCAAACTTCGCCGCCTCCAGACTAGATCCGAGGTCGTCTCATCCTCTGTCATTGAACTACAGTATGCAGACGACTCCAAGCCATCGTCAACACCTTCACCAAGGCGTATGAAAGCATGAGCCTTACATTAAACATCTGTAAGACAAAGGTCCTCCACCAACCTGACCCCAACACACAGCACTGCCCCCCAGTCATCAAAATCCACGGCTGGGCCTTGGACAACTTGGACCATTTTCCATACCTCAGGAGCCTACTATCAGCAAGGGCAGACATCAATGACGAGGTTCAACACCGCCTTCAGTGTGCCAGTGCAACCTTCGGTCGCCTGAGGAAGAGAGTGTTTCAAGACCAGAACCTTAAATCTGGCACCAAGCTTATGGTCTACAGGGCAGTGGTGATACCCGCCCTTCTATATGGCTCAGAGACGTGGACTATATACAGCAGATATCTCAAAGCGCTGGAGAAGTACCACCAACACTGCCTCTGCAAGATCCTGCAAATCAAAGTTTCTATGCCGGCGGCGACTGTCAGCGTCGGTTTTTCATATGCAAGAATTGTTGGCGCAGATCTGGTTGAAAACTGATTTCCGTGCCGTTTTTGGCCCTTTAACCAATTTTTGTCAACAACAAATTTGTTGAGGGTGGTGATCTGAAAAACCCGACATTAACTTAAGGAAATCGGCACTGAGTATATTTCTGAGTTTTTGGGACATGGCAAGAAGACAATTTAAACACAAATTCATGATGATTTTTGCAGAGGGAACTTAGAAAATAACTCGGAAAGTTAATTTTTCCCACAAAATGTTTTTGCGATTGGGTAAATTGTGATTCCACCCCACCACACCATTAAATCTCTGCTCACCGGGCGCTAAGCACAGGTCGGAGGAATGCCAGTCGGCTGAAGGATTGCTCCCTCGGCCCGACACAAGCTCATGAGCTCGGCGGTGGATTCCACACCACTGCCCCCCCCCCCCGCCCCCCCACGCGGGGCTCAGCTTATAAAGAAGCCCGGGGGAGGCCAGGTGGAATCCAAGCGCCGAGCTCCTGTGTTTCTATCCATCCAAGGGAGCAATACTGCTGGCATGCACTCCAAACTGTGCATCGGAGATGCCACAACACAGCAGCAAACATAGGCATTTCGGCACAAGCTATAATTAAAGTGCCATAATTATAGCTCGTTGTCGGCCGATGTGGATATGATGGGCTGAAATGGCCTCCTTCTGCACTGTAAATTTCTATGTTTCTATAAATCTCTGTGCATCATGTCTCCATAGAGACAGAGCTCAGTGTTGCGCGTGCGTGCAGACCAGGGTGTGGTATGTTCTGCTAGGGAGTCACCCAGCACAGGTGTGTGTCTGCTGTGCTTCAGCAAGCCTCACAGTATCAAGAATAACAAAGTTAAGAATAACAATTATGGGTGCAAATCTTACTATGTCTCATGTAGTAAGATTGGTTTACATGCATGGCATATGGAGGTGACAGATAATACCACGACGCCGTCATCGTACAAACCAGATTGCTCGGACCTTAATGGGGAGGAGGCCATACCCTGATCAAATCTACAGGGACAGGTGTTCAAACCTACATCTGAGTGGGGAAGACTGCATTCGCAGGCTGCGATTTAGAAAGGTCATCACCGAAATCAGGTGAGCCACACAGCCAAGATGTGGCAGGAGGATTGTCCTACCTGTGGAAGTGAAGGTCACTGCAGCACTTGCCTTCTATGCTTCTGGCTCATTTCAATCAGCAACTGGGGACATGTGCTGCATCTCGCAGCACGCCACACATTGCTGTATTCGACTGCTGCAATGTATGCCAAAAGGCACCAGTTCATCAATTTCCCTTTCATTTTCATCAATTTCTTCAAAACGAGACAGGGCTGTGGGGTTCTCCAGAATTTCTGGTTTTCCAAAGGTACAGGGTGCGATCGACAGTACCCACAGTGCGTTGAGAGCACCTTTGGACGACTCCAAAGTCTATCGGAACAGGAAAGGTTCCATTCCCTAAATGTGCAGCTCGTCTGCGATGATCTGCATCGGATCCTGGCAGTGGATGCCAAATACCCATGTAGCATCCATGATGCTTGCAACCTACACGAGAGCACTATATCCACGATGTAAGAGATAAATTGTGGCAGACAGAAAGGTGGTCAGAACACAATGCTGAAGGTGGTGAACTGATCAGTATTAGGGGGGTCTGAGAAATTGCCTATGTATGTAACACTTGCTTATGTAGGTATAGCACAATTGTAACACTTTAAAACTGTATCCTTAACATTAGTAACACTTAAACAGCCGAAGTCAGCAGTTACAATTTTGATTAAAAGTCTCTGAGGAAGAGATAAGGAAGCCAGTATTTTGGAACAGTTACTTTAGGCGACGTGCAGACTGAGGTAGGGGGCAAAATCATGGAACAACACAATGATGGGAGATGGACAGTTGCATATACCACTCAGAGCCAGTCTGATAAGAGTCGACAAATTAATGTAACACCGCTGATAGCAATAGACCTATCGATGATTTTGTAGGAGGGTAGCTCCTCTCCAAAGCCTGTATAAATTATATTCAAAACCTCATGTATTTCGGAGGTTCCATGACTGAACCTTCCCTTGCATTGCTCGAAATAAACCTAGTAAACCTGAGCTTTCGTTTGTTTACTTCCGTGGTCATTATACCGAGGGCGAGGTGTCGATTATCTATATCAGTTAATCCACCCCGAGGAAGAGAAGCCTTCTTTTTTACCCCTACATTTGGCACTGCAAGCAGGGTGCAGGCCCTCCAACCTGGGTGATGTGATAGCTGAATGGCAGTGAGTATGATTTTGTACCACCTGCAGCTGTAGCATTAACAGGGAAGATGATAATCTGTATAAAGAATTAGGAGGGGGTAATCCATAGAACAAAGTTACAGTGAAATAGCAGAGAACCCGGGGACTGGAAGAAATTTAGAACTCAGCAGAGGAGGACAAAGGGTTTGATTAGGGCAGGGAAAATGGAGTATGAGAAGAAGCTTGCAGGGAACATTAAGACGGATTGCAAAAGTTTCTATAGATATGTAAAGAGAAAAAGGTTAGTAAAGACAAACGTAGGTCCGCTGCAGTCAGAATCAGGGGAAGTCATAACGGGGAACAAAGAAATGGCGGACCAATTGAACAAGTACTTTGGTTCGGTATTCACTGAGGAGGACACAAACAACCTTCCGGATATAAAAGGGGTCGGAGGGTCTAGTAAGGAGGAGGAACTGAGGGAAATCCTTATTAGTCGGGAAATTGTGTTGGGGAAATTGATGGGATTGAAGGCCGATAAATCCCCAGGGCCTGATGGACTGCATCCCAGAGTACTTAAGGAGGTGGCCTTGGAAATAGTGGATGCATTGACAGTCATTTCCCAACATTCCATTGACTCTGGATCAGTTCCTATGGAGTGGAGGGTAGTCAATGTAACCCCACTTTTTAAAAAAGGAGGGAGAGAGAAAACAGGGAATTACAGACCGGTCAGCCTGACATCGGTAGTGGGTAAAATGATGGAATCAATTATTAAGGATGTCATAGCAGTGCATTTGGAAAGAGGTAATATGATAGGTCCAAGTCAGCATGGATTTGTGAAAGGGAAATCATGCTTGACAAATCTTCTGGAATTTTTTGAGGATGTTTCCAGTAGAGTGGACAAGGGAGAACCAGTTGATGTGGTATATTTGGACTTTCAGAAGGCTTTCGACAAGGTCCCACACAAGAGATTAATGTGCAAAGTTAAAGCACATGGGATTGGGGGTAGTGTGCTGACATGGATTGAGAACTGGTTGTCAGACAGGAAGCAAAGAGTAGGAGTAAATGGGGACTTTTCAGAATGGCAGGCAGTGACTAGTGGGGTACCGCAAGGTTCTGTGTTGGGGCCCCAGCTGTTTATACTGTACATTAATGATTTAGACGAGGGGATTAAATGTAGTATCTCCAAATTTGCGGATGACACTAAGTTGGGTGGCAGTGTGAGCTGCAAGGAGGATTCTATGAGGCTGCAGAGCGACTTGGATAGGTTAGGTGAGTGGGCAAATGCATGGCAGATGAAGTATAATGT
Source organism: Pristiophorus japonicus (assembly GCF_044704955.1). Lineage (NCBI taxonomy): Eukaryota > Metazoa > Chordata > Chondrichthyes > Pristiophoridae > Pristiophorus > Pristiophorus japonicus. The sequence continues at coordinate 154,010,371 of NC_091981.1, read as the reverse complement.
GGATAAATGTGAGGTTATCCACTTTGGTGGTAAAAACAGAGAGACAGACTATTATCTGAATGGTGACAGACTAGGAAAAGGGCAGGTGCAAAGAGACCTGGGTGTCATGGTACATCAGTCATTGAAGGTTGGCATGCAGGGACAGCAGGCGGTTAAGAAAGCAAATGGCATGTTGGCCTTCATAGCGAGAGGATTTGAGTACAAGGGCAGGGAGGTGTTGCTACAATTGTACAGGGCCTTGGTGAGGCCACACCTGGAGTATTGTGTACAGTTTTGGTCTCCTAACCTGAGGAAGGACATTCTTGCTATTGAGGGAGTGCAGCGAAGGTTCACCAGACTGATTCCCGGGATGGCAGGACTGACCTATCAAGAAAGACTGGATTAACTGGGCTTGTATTCACTGGAGTTCAGAAGAATGAGAGGGGACCTCATAGAAACATTTAAAATTCTGACGGGGTTAGACAGGTTAGATGCAGGAAGAATGTTCCCAATGTTGGGGAAGTCCAGAACCAGGGGACACAGCCTAAGGATAAGGGGGAAGCCATTTAGGACCGAGATGAGGAGGAATTTCTTCACCCAGAGAGTGGTGAACCTGTGGAATTCTCTACCACAGAAAGTTGTTGAGGCCAATTCACTAAATATATTCAAAAAGGAGTTAGATGAAGTCCTTACTACTAGGGGAATCAAGGGGTATGGTGAGAAAGCAGGAATGGGGTACTGAAGTTGCATGTTCAGCCATGAACTCATTGAATGGCGGTGCAGGCTAGAAGGGCCGAATGGCCTACTCCTGCACCTATTTTCTATGTTTCTATGTTTCTATGTTTCTAAGGACGAAAACCAAGGTTGGGGATAGGTATATTGCCTGAAAAATAAGGAATACAACCTAAAAAGGGGTTGGGACCCCAGGATATTTAGGAAAACTGGCCAGTGGGATAAAATGAAGATCAAGAGGGGTCTCAGGAATATGGATCAAAAGGGTCCCGGGTTTAAGTGCTAACAGGGAAAAGACGAAAAAGATAAAGACGCAACCTTGAAGTTGCTGAAAAAAACAGAGGATAAGCTGTATTGGATGTGAATGTCTGTCTTTCAGTGAAAATGCTGGAAAAAAACATTGAATTAACAAAGGACAGCTTGTTTTTATCAAAAGATAAAGATGCAACCTTGAAAGCTACAACTGTTAAAAAGGAAAACAAATTGAACGAATTTGGGGGGGGGAAAGTGTTTGTGATTGTCTTATGATTTTAATTAACAAATTTACAAGCCCTCTGTGTAAAATACAAAACCTAATTTGAAGAAAGGAGATTTAAATTGGCTGTGAAAAATATATTGGTTTGATTGGAGGGTAATTAACCAATGAAAGTCGAATTTTCATAATGGCCACAGTGAAATCTCAGCTTTGATTCAAAGTGTGATTATTGGAAAAGATCTAAGCTATGCGAACTGGACGGTGCTTATCGAGAAAAAGTCCCGAACAATCTAAACAAGCAGGAGAGGGTTTTGAAAATAACAAGGGGAAAAAATTTAAGCTATGCAAACTCAGCAAAGGAAGGAAAAAAACTGGGAATTAGAAAATTCTTAAAAAGCTGGAACCGGCACGGAATTTAGATGTCGTGCCGAGAGAAATAAAACACAAGATTTGCTCAGTGAACGGGTCCTTAAAAAAACTGAAATGCTGGAATGTATATAGCTTGTGTGAAAATGTAAAAAGTGTGGCGGTTTCCCTGATTGTTTTAACTATGATTTGCAGAGCTAAGAAAAATAAGCCACAGTTGCCAGTATTTATTTTAAATTGGAAACAAAATAGCTATTAAAAATGTGTGGCCTCGTTTTAAATCAATTAAAAAAATCTTTTGAATTGGAAGTTTAGAAAAATTGGAGTTTAATCTAAAATGTTGTCTTTCCCGATGAGAAGGTTTTATTTAAAGGTAATTATGACAGCTTTATTAATGATCTCTGCTGTTTTAACGGATTCCTCATTTCGAAGCAAGTTTTGAAGGCACGACTCGGGAAAAAATTCTGATATTGGGAAAGGCTTAAAAAAATTACACAAAGTCAAGTAATGACGTCAGGCCTTCTTATAAATCTGTAAAGGAGTTAACCCTTTCCAGTGACAGCTGATTTATACTGGACATTATTAATTTGGGTTTCTTAATAAAAGAAATGAAAAAGAAAGGATGGCAGCCAGAAGAATCACCTGACAGACAAAGGAAATGGTGGGATAGTCAGAATAAAAGTAAAACAGAACGAGCCTATGTAATAATACTCTCTTGCTACAGAGGACAGATAAAAGAAATAGATACTCAATCAAAACAAATTCAAGAGTTAGAAGCTAAGATAAATAAGCTGGAAGAGATAAAAAAAAGTGGGACCAGACGGATAGTTCAGTGCGCAGCCATAGCACTATCACCTACGGCAATAGAGCCAATGTACCCCACGGTGGGTAAGTGTAGTCCACAAACCCAACCTAACAGTAAACCAGACTGGGATAACGAGTGCGGAGTAGAATGGCCACCAGCACATGATGGCTACCTATCAGCGGCCCCAATACGCATTACTACAATTCCCATCAACGGACATGGAACAGCCCACATTACCATACAGGAAGTATCCCTCAGCCCACAGGAGAGACAAATTCTATTGAATGAGTTACCAACCCCTAAAGCAAATAGTAGAAATACAGAATTCTGGCAAAAGGTGGAAGAAATGCTTGAGGCCCATGGGGAATGGCAGAATAAGGAAAGAGCGGATCTAGCAAAAATGCAAAGATTGGAATTCCTCAAGCATGGGATGTTTAAAGACGAGCTAGGAGAAGCCCATCAAAAGATAATTAAGTTGAGATTTAAAGTGGGGCATGATTATGATGATACTTTAGAGTGGGCAGAAGATGTAGAGGAGTTAAAGTCAGAACAAAGGGAGAAGATAGTAAAAATAGCAGCAGAGACGAAGGAGGAGGAGACACCTCCCCCCCACCACCGCCCCCCCCCCCCCCCCCCACAGCTCCCCTAATATGTTTTAGCTGCAATAAGGGAGGAGGCGCAGGAAGGCGAGGTCCCCAACAGGCAAAGAAGGGAGCACCCTTTTGCAATATGTGGATGATATCCGTATTGCCTCCAGCACAGAACAACAACACGTACTAGCTTTAACTACAGTGCTGGGAGCTCTACAGAGTGCAGGATTAAAAACAAATCCTAGGAAGGTACAGGTGGGAAGGAGCGAAGTAACATATGTAGGATACATAATATCACAAGGGAAGAGACAGGTGCCTAAGGATAGAAAGGAAGCAATTCGATCAATTGTGGTTGTAAGATTTAAACAAGCTCCATCCCTGGGATTACCCGACCAGAATAGACTCTTCCACATCTATACCCACCACAGTAAAGATCATTACATGGGGACAGGCATAGGCCAGTGGCATAGTAATGGCGGGACACGTACCCAGTGTACCTTTGTAGAATTGCTTAACATAGACTTAAATAACGGGCATAAAACAACGTAACAAGGAAACGAAACAACATTGGGGATGGGCCAGTAATACGGCACCAATAATTAGTGGGAGTAAGACCCAGGAGGGACAAAGATACTGCACCAGGGGGAAGTGGGTGCAGACTTCACTCAACATCTAGGAATGGTGATGGAGGGCTATCTCCCAAGATAGACCCACCAACACGGCCCCACCCACTACTTTAGCAACAGTGAGCACTACCAGGGCCCTGACCACCACACCCCCAGCGCCACAAACATGTCCAACTATGAACGCTGGGGCAAAACTGGGGTTAATAAGGCAGACCAAGGATAAGATATACTTCGGGGTATGCCAGCGACTAATTACTGTATTCCTAAATTTAACAGACTTAACCATCCCCAACTTTTGTGGGTTAAACACTATAAGCCTGTATAAAAACCTGACCTTGGGCACTTGATGGCCCTGAATCAAAAACCATGAAGTTTAATGTGGAAAGAGGGTCAGTTAAAAAGTGGGACCAGGGAAAAGGAGGGATACTAGAAATGGTTGGCAGGCTCTTTGGCAGGAGTATCCTCCTCCGCGGCAGGATACGCGGCGGGATACGCAACGGGAGTTGCGACGGTAAACATTATAGACTTGCCCACGATAGATGATCGAGTTAACGCCCTAACACGAACCTTATAGGGACTGCTGGAAAGAGATGAGGAGAATGAAAAGGTACAGACACAACTGGGTAATGGCGCAGAAAGGGTATTATTGCAAGTGGCCCACACATTACGAGACCACGCCAGAACTATAAATTTGATAAATAGAGCAGAACAAAACTTGAGTAAAACCATACAGCAGAACTAGTATGTACAGGATACGGAGCATGGTTGCTCAGTGGAATACAACATAAAATACAATATAACCTAGAGCAGCTTCAGAATGGAAAGGTGCCGGATTGGATAACACTTGATGTATTTACTAACTGGATCTTGGACAAAAACATAACTCATGCCTGCGAGGTGCGGTGAAACAGTCATGCTTGGGTCCCAAAGGCCAGATGTGTAACCGGACATTTAAATATAATAGGTTTTGTATTATCTATACCACAGTATGATGTGACAAAGGGAGATCCTCTACACCAAACAAATAATTTAGGAGAAACTCGTGTGAGGTACCATGACAAACCAGAAATGTAACTGAAGAGAACAACAGTACTAAGAGTCTCAGCATAGATGATTGTTATAAAAATAACCAAGTCGCTTTATGTCGAGATCCACTACGAATGATCAAAGATGACTGTGGATATGACCAAGTGGATGGGTGAACCTTGAGTATCACCCCTCGAACACAGGACTACGAAATTCCATGAGATTGATGTGTGAGCACCACGGCGACTGAAATGAAGAAAGGAACACCTCATGCACTATTATGGATACTGACTTCTGCTTTACTCCGCTTGACGAGACAGATATAAACAGGTTTATTATAACCCCCGAGCTTAAGGAGCAAAGATCGATGGGACAATGATGGATATTACCTGAGGAGGTTATCCGAAGGCCATCGGGCCGCAAGGAAAACCGATACTCAAACTGAAAGAGGAACAAACTCGACTGAATTGGACACCATTCGACAACATAGAGGATACCCCAGGCAGGGCAGAAATTTGGCAGAATAGAGAAAACCCCAAGTAGAGGAAAGATAGAAGAAACAGAGAATACCCCAGGCAGGGCATAATTCGAACACCGAGAAAATGTTGGCTAGAAAGGACTTATACACGAACTATGCTGGACTAAATGTGCTCGTTGTAGTGCAAAGGAACTCATCTTGCTAATATTATCCTATAAAAAGATGTAATCAACTTAAGAGGCAGGCCCTAGCCCGTACTATAGTTCAAACATTGAATAAAGGGAAATCAGACAGTCCAGCAGAAATGACTTATTTAGTATAACCTTGATGGGAAAGCCAACAGGTAGATCCTGCAGCTCGGGAAGTAGCACTACCCAAACGAAAGGACAACCTGGAAGCTCACCCATGAGGAATTAATTGGGAAATGGCCTATCTTGGGCATGTAGCCAAGGGCCATTAGAGGGGAATTGTAAGGGATAAATTATTGTAGCAGACAGAAAGGTGGTCAGAACACAATGCTGAAGGTAGTGAACTAATCAGTTTTAGGGGGGGTCTGAGAAATTGTCTGTGTATGTAACACTTGCTTATGTAGGTATAGCACAATTATAACACCTTAAAACTGTATCCTTAATCTTAGTAACACTTAAACAGCCGAAGTCAGCAGTTACAATTTTGATTAGAAGTCTCTGAAGAAGAGATAAGGAAGCCAGTATTTTGGAACAGTTACTTTAGGCGACATGCAGACTGGGGTAGAGGGCAAAATAATGGAACAACACAATGATGGGAGATGGAGAGTTGCATATACCACTCAGAGCCAGTCTGATAAGAGATGACAAATCAATGTAACTCCACTGATAGCAATAGACCTATCGATGATTTTGTAGGAGGGTAGCTCCTCTCCAAAGCCTTTATGAATTATACTCAAAACCTTATGAATTCCATGACTGAACCTTCCTGTGCATTGCTCGAAATAAAGCCGGTAAACCTGAGGTTTCATTTGTTTACTTCCGTGGTCATTATACCGAGGGCGAAGGGTGAGGTGTTGATTATCTATATCAGTTAATCCACCCCGAGGAAGAGAAGCCTTTCTTTTTACCCCTACATGCGATGTTTGAGGAGCTGCCGGAAGGGCGCAGCTGGTTGTTCGGGGACAAAGTGTACGGGCTCGCCATCTGGCTTATGACCCCCATATGCAATCCCCGCACTGAGCCAGAGCGTCGGTACAACATGTCACACATAACAACACGGAGTATCATAGAGCGGACAATTGGCATACTGAAGCAGCGGTTCCGATGCCTGGACCACTTTGGAGGCTACCTGCAATACGCCCCTCACCACACCAGTCAGTTCACTGTCGTGTGCTGCATGCTGCACAACTTGGCCATCATGAGGGGCCAGGCACTGGACATTGAAGGTCCTCCTGAGGGGAGAAGTGGGGTGGGGAGGAAGAGGCGGGCGAGGAGGCTGACAACAAGGTCGATGAGGAGGAGGAGGAGGAGCAGCAACAGCAGCAGCAGGAAGACGAGGAGGACCAGCAGCAGAAGGAGGACGATGAATCCATGCCACCACCTCCACCCACAGGACGATGGCGGAGGAGGCAACCTCGTACACCTATAGCCATAGCTAGAGACTTGCTATAGGTGATCACTTTTTCTGCCTGAAGGCTAAACGGCTCGACAGTGTTGAATCTTTGCACCTGTTAGTGTGAAAAAATAATGTACATCATATGTACGTAATGTTGTGTTGCTTTATATTGCTTTAATTCAAAAAACAATGTGCAGGATTCTGCTTAAATTTTAAAAATAATTAGGTTTATTAAACATTTATACAGTTTTACTTAACTTTAATTAAAAAATTGTATCAAACTTTAAACTTTTCAATGAAGAAAACAACAAGTAGCAGCAACAAACAAACAAACAAACTCTAGCTGCAGCCATTTGTCCTCCCCCTTATTCAAAAACCTTAGCACTGTGCACCCCTCTTGCCGCCTCTACCCCTACCCGTGCCCACTGTCTCAGACTTCTGCTTCCTCACCATGACCCCAAGGTTTTTTCTGCTTTCTGCGCAAAGGCGCATTTGTTGTTGGTAGGGTTGGACAAGGACAGACCTAATAGGCAGCATTATGGAAGGCCCGGGTTCATCGTCGGACTCTTCTTCAGCCTGTGGATCAACCCGCGGCACACTACCTGACTTTGGTTTTGGGATTGGTCAGTGAGTGTCAGCAGTTGATGCTGTCAATTGCTGTTGGGCAATGACAGCCTGGGTGTGTGCACTTACTGCAGCAGCTATCTCCAACATTCTCTCCCTAATCTGTACCGACACTGCACCAGCTGCCTCAGCCATTCCCTCCCTTATCTCTGACATTCCCTCCCTACTCTCCGACATCCCCTCCCTCATCTCTGGCATCCCCTCCCTAATCTCTGACATTCCCTCCATCATCTGTCCAGTCACTGCTCCCATTCCTCCAGATGGTGTTGCTAGTTCTACTGAAAGTCCCCCTAGTTCTACCCTCACTGCACCCATGATGGCCAGGAGCGATCTGGTTAGCTCATTGCTCTCCCTACTCATTCCCATGATCTGTGCTATGTCTCCTGCATCCTGAATTTCAGGTTGAGCTCTCCTTCCCACCCTCCTCAGCCGTCTCCCAGGTGTGGCTTGCTGCAACCCACTGGGACCCGCAGCCTCAGACTCTACCCCATGAAGTGTCGCATCGGTTGTATCGCTCAGCAAAGGGCTTGACATCCTCAGGAGGTTCACCGGCTCCAGTTGCAATGTAACCATCTCAGCATTGGGATCTTTCTGCTGCCCTTCATTGTCCAGTTCAACCTCATCCTGAAGTTGATGAAGAAAATCTGGAATGATAGCTTCCTGATCTTCTGCTTTAGCTTCTGTCTTTTCTTGATGCACAACATCTGCAAAACATAACAGAGCAGATGTTTGGTTAGCAACAGGGGAGGGGGCAGAGGTGGCAGTCTTATGCTCTCTCGGTAACCTAGGCCCAGTGTCCACATTGGTGGTTGATCTTCTCTTGCGAGATTGAAACATATCAGCAATCCTCTATTCCACGGCTGTTAGTTGCAGCTTACTTGGTGCACCTCCTCCAGTTTTTGACCTTTCTCAGTTCATCAGTGACACCTTCCTCTGCAAAGCTGAAAATAGAACTTTTTAAGAGAGGATCCTTCTGCTGTGGTGGCCACACATACACACATTAGTCACATTTGCAAATGTAATTGCAGTGCATAATACTTACCATAACTGCTTGGCCAAGGTCCTGCCACTACTTTCTGACCTGCTCGCTGCTTCGCGGGGTCATGGCCACTGCATTAAACTCTTCTGCAACTTGTTCCTAAAGTTTTGCTAGTAGCGAGGGTTTCAGTTTCTTTTGTCCCATTCTTCCATTTGTTCTCAAGCACATCCCATCTCCTCTCAATGATTTCTGCCAGGGCTCAATTTCTTCTGCTTAAAATCTCTTGGCCCTTCTCCCTTCCCCTTCCCCTTCTCCTTGTCCTTCTCCTTCCCCTTCCCCTGCCCTTGGATCCATTTTGTGTATCTAAAATAGAAATGTCCAGATCCAGCGCCTATCCCAGTGTGTTCTCACAAGTTGCTGATCCAGACCAGGAAGTTCACCGTGGATGCGTGGACACACCGGTCATGTGGAAAACTTTTTTTTTCCCGGCGCATGCTCACTGACTTTTCAGCGCTCACTTGAAGCTCCACCTCCAGAATTAACTCCGGCTTCCGCAGCGGCAAAATTTAATTTTACTTTGGCGAAAATTGTATTTTCTTTTCCGGCACAAATAGGTACATAGAAATTGGCCATACATCCTCCTGGGCACCAAAAATCAGCAAAGAGGAAAATAGAGCCCTTTGAATTTAATTTTTGTTTTAATTTACTAAGAAACTGGCTAATGTACCCGAATATAACTAGAAAATAGTTATTTTTTAAGTGAATTTCATTAATTTAAAATCAGGTTACTCAGAGGTGGTGGATTGGCACTGCGATTAAAAATACTTATTTTATGAGATCAACCCATTTTCAGCTGCTTAATCTAATTTCATCAAGTTACCACTCTTAAATATATAAAGGAGAATTATTTAAAGCAAAATATTTTTTTATAAAATTATACTTTAAAAAGCTGCTCGATTGCACTGGTTCATGATTTTGCATTCGGCGATATGCAAATGAGTTTGAGTAGAAACTCGGGGGAGGGGGGGAATACTTTTCAAAACGGTGAAATTTTGGGTGCAATAATTGCCGATAGCATCAGAAATGGAAACTCTATCCCAGTGTCCTTGAAAGAGTCGGGAAGTACTTAATCGTAAAGAAGTTAGCAGGAGTTAGCAGTCCAAAGGTCTGACTATGCATGAAACATCATTTTATAGTTCACAGCCAGTGTATAAAAGAGGGTGGAAACCCGAATTACTATCCTTTGTATCATATGGACTGAAACATTTCTCCTCATCACCCCTCTAGATATTTTGCCAATGATTTTAAATCTACAAATTCTGGTTATTGACCCACTCGGCAGATGGAGCAGCCTTTCTCTATCTACTCTAACAAAACCTCTCATTATCTTGAAAAGCTCTATTTGGTCACTTCTTAACCTTCTCTGTTCCAAATAGAACAATCCTAACTTTTACAATCTTTCCTCATAACTGAAGTCACTCATTCCTGGTAACATTGTGGAAAACCTCTTCTAAACCCATCCAAAGACCTTGATATCATTCCTGCAATGTGGTGCTCAGAATTGTCCACAGTACTTCAGCTGATTTATAAATTTCTAGCTGTATATACTGTATAACTAAAGTCTGTTCCGTACACACAACAGTCTCATGCTTACTCGAAGCATGTTGCCAGAAACACAAAGAGAAGGAGGCACTTTCTTGGGGAAGAGTATTGAACATTTTGCCCTGCATCTCACTTTACTATACCTGGCATTGGAGGACTCAGTGCTGACACTGGATGGCAAAGCTGGAGAAAGTATCCCATTCCCATCATTCAAATTCAACGTTCCAATAGATTATTGAAGTATAACAGGACTTTACATATTTGGCCATACTAAACATTCCCTGCTTCAGACAAAGGAGCCCAAGATAAATATTTAAAAAATATATACTTGCTGTTTGGCAAGTAGAGCTTGTTTAATTTTGCCAAGATTCATTTTTCACTTTTGTAAACTGTTATTTAGGAAATGTGACGGCTCCAGCTGGCTGTAATGTGTATGTCAGAATGTCATAGTGGGATTCATTGAATGTATCAATACTGCCTGCTGCCCAGAGCAGTATTTCTCCCATAACCACATTCACACTCACAAAACAAACTGCAAAACATACCATCTGACAAATATTTATTACTTTAACCCACAGCTACCTCCAATCTCTGCTACTTTTTTTGGCTCAGATACCAGCCAAGCATTTCTGTTTCTAACCATTCTCGGTCTGTTTACATGACATTGCTCAACGGTGATTTCAATCACTTTTGAGTTTTTCTTGTCAAAAAAATAGCACAAACTGTCAAACAATCAGGAAACTTTTAAAATGAGTGGGTTACTCACTAAAATTTGGACAATATTTATTATCATTTTGAGAATCATCCAGGCTAATGACATATTTCTAAAAGGGCACCAGAGCAAAGTTTTAATAAGAAGAACAGTAATACAAAAGCAAAATGCTGGAAATCGGAATTAAAAACAGAAAATGCTGGAAAACACCAAGCTAGTCAGGCAGCATCTGTGGAGAGAGAAACAGAGTTAACGTTTAAACCGCTCTTGGGTGCTGGGCCACTGGCCTGGCCGAAACTCTCCCTGGTGGCCCAGTGGGCTCTATGCTTCACAGCATCCCTTCCCTTTAAGATAAGGGGAGGGACATTGTGACGCATCAGTGTGATGCTGCATGTCCGCATCGCGCTGATGTCATCAGTATGGCGCTGACTGACAGCGCCCCACTTCTCCCGTGCACCCGTCCCTCTCCCACCCCACGGAGGCGCAGATAGCGCTCGGACAATTTTTTCAAGTTAAAGACAAGAATTCCAGGTCACTTTCCTTCCCTTGGTGCCGGGCAATAAATTTTCAATTTATTCGGATTATGCACCCCAAACCCGGAGCAGAGCAATTTTACTTCCATTATTTCATTTATTTTAAATGGATTGATGCCCCGATAAAATAACAGAGACAAATTTCAGCCCACCAAATTGGGCCTAAAATTGAGGTCAGAGGCTTCCTTCATCCGAATGTCCCCGACTCGAAAGAAATCTTTGAATCTACCTGTTGGTCTTAGAGAAATGCAGGATCCCGGTCAGAGGCCTAGTTTTGCTGCGCAGCGCATGGGGACCTGTCTTCGAGGTATGTACGGAGAAACTGGAGTCACATGGCCTGGACCACCAATCATGATGCAGTATTCTCATTGATAATAATGGGAACTCCATTTGTCAGATTTCCCATTACGATCAATGAGAAAAACCCTTAAAACACCCAAACACAGCATAATAAATAAATAAAACACCTCACATATTTAAATATATTGAAATTAAATGTAATTAAATGTTTTAGAAAATATATATATATTTTGGAATTTTTTAAATGTGTTTTAATAGCGTTAAAAATAAACTTACCTTAATGGAAAGGGTTTTTATTATAAAAATGTGTCTTTAAATTTAATTTTTATATGTTTTAAAACTCTTACGCTGGTAAAAGTAGGCTATATGCCTGCTTTTATCAGGCGTAAAAGTCTGAAGGACATTGGCTGGGCATTCGCTGGGCAAATAGCCCAATCTCTGCTGAGCAAATGACCTTCTCCCAGGGATGTGGAGGATCTGTCAAGAGAAATCTTGACAGATCTGAAAAGCTGGTTTTCGGCGCACGCGCCTTGTGCCCCTAAAACCGGCTTTTGCGAGGCCTCGTTGGGTCCATGCACACTTCGTACAGACCCGGCAAGGCCAGAATTTTAGCCCCAATAAGTATTCCTATGCTAGGAGTCTACACCATAATTATAGATTCATATAGCACAGAAGGAAGCCATTTAGCCCATCGTGCCTGTGCCAGCTCTTTGAAAGAGCTATGCGATTAGTTCCATTCTCCTGGACTTTCCCCATAGCCTTGCAAACTTTTCCTTTTCAAGTATATATCCAATTCTCTTTTGTAAGTTACTGTTGAATCTGCTTCCACCACCCTTTCAGACAGTGCATTCCAGATCAAAACAACTTTCTGCATAGAAACATTCTCCTCATCTCCCCTCTGGTTCTTTTGTCAATTATCTTTAAAAAGTCTAAACATTATCTCAAAAATATTTCAAGTCCAGATTTGCAAACCAGCATAGAAACAGATTTAATGATTTGCAACAAAAATGAATATTAAATATATCCACAATTTTTAACAAATGTTTTGATGCTTGGTAAAACAGAAGATCATCTTAAAATATTAAATACCACATAAAATTGACATGACTTTTAAGCAATTTCATTTAAAGTACCAGGCTTGTTAGCAAAGTTGAAGCCCATGGAATACAAGAGACCATGGCAGCCTGGACACTGCTGGTGCCACCTGCTAGTGAGTACAGAAATAGGAGGCATCATCATAGGCAGTCCCTCGAAACGAGGATGACTTGCTTCCACGCCAAAAAAGGATGAGTTCACAGATGTTTCAGTGAAGGACATAATATTCCAGGTCCTGAACTATATCCTGAAGAATAGAAGATGTCTGTGCGTGGATTTTTTTAATGTGTGGTGGCTGTTGCATACCAGCCACCACATGGGCTTTACAGAGCTAGGTCTTGGTCCAGTGGCAAGCGTTAACCAGGACGACTGGAGACCTGATGTGCTGCACGGATCTAGTGTGCACACATCTCGCGGTGTGGGCTGGCCCTGAGCCCTTGCCTCTTCTGGGCCCCAAACTCACGCCTCTCCTGGGCCCCGATCACGTCCCTCTACAATCTCTCGCCGCTCCTTCGCCCCGACCTAGCCGCTCCTGCTATACCTACCCACACTCCAGTCACCGACCTGGACTCTTAGAGGAGGACAGAGCAGATGAATACGTGGCTGGAGAGATGGTGCAGGCAGGAGGGCTTTAGATTCCTAAGGCGTTGGGAGCGTTTCTTGGGGAGGTTGGACCTGTACAAGCCGGACGGGTTACACCTCAACCAGTATCCTCGCTGGAGGTTTTGCTAGTGCTGTTGAGGAGGGTTTAAACTAGCAGGAGGATGGAAACTGGAGAATAGATTTAGTGGGGAGATAAACAAAGCTGGAATTGGGCAGCAGAGAAGTAGAGGTAGAAATTGACTTTGGAAGACAGAGGAAACAAGGGCTGGAAAATAGACAACAAGGGAGTTTGGGAATACTAAATGGTGTATACTTCAATGCAAGGAGTATAGGAAATAATGCAGATGAGCTGAGAGCACAGATTGACACTTGTGAGTATGGTATTATAGCTATTACTGAGACATGGCTGAAAGAAGGGCAGGAATGGCAGCTCAACATTCCTCGTTGCAGGGTTTTCAGACGGGATAGAGAGGGGTGTAAAAAACGAAGGCAGTCACAGTATTGATTAAAGAAACAATTACAGCTGTGAGAAGGGATAAAGAGGTCATCAAATGAGGCCATATAGGTTGAATTAAAGAACAAAAAAGGGATGATCACACTACTGGGAGTGTACTATAGACTCCCCAAGCAGTCAGAAGGACATAAAAGAACAAATATGTGGGCAAATTGCTGTGAAGTGCATAAACTATAGACATGTAATAGTGGGGGATTTCAACTACCCTAATAATAACTGGGGAAAAGTGTGAATGGTACAGAAGGTGCGGAATTCCTAAAATGCATTCAGGAGAACAGCATGTAAAAAGCCCAACAAGGGAGGGGCCGGTTCTGGATTGGTTTGGGAGAATGGAGAGGGGCAGGTAGAAGGGGAATCAGTGGGGGAGCAGTTTGGTGCTAGTGATCATAATTCAGTAAGATTTAGGGTAGTTATGGAAAAGGACAAACAGGGACCAGGAATAAAAGTCCTCAATTGTGGTAAAGCCAATTTTGCTGAGCTGAGATGGGATTTGGCCAAAGTGGACTGGAAACGGCTACTTGATGGTAAATCAGTGTCAGAGCAGTGGGAGGCATTCAAGGAGGAGATCCTGAGGGTACAGAGCAAGTATGTTCCCTTAAAGAAAAAGGGTGGGGCTAACAAATCTAGAGCCCCCTGGATGTCAAGGGACATTCAGGGTAAGATAAAGAAAAAAAGGGAAGCTTATGACAGATACTGGGAACTCAACACTGCAGAAACTCTAGAGGAGTATAAGAGGTGCAGGGGTGCAATTTAAAAAGATATCAGGAAAGCAAAGACAGCATGAAAGAACGTTGGCAAGTAAAATCAGAGAAAACCCAAAGATGTTTTCTAAATACATTAAGAGTAAGAGGATAACTGGAGAAAGCGTAGGAAATGTGTGTGTGGAGGCGGAAGACATGGGTAGGATTCTTAATGAATACTTTGCATCCGTTTTCACAAAAGAGAGGGGCGATGCAGACTTTGCAATGAGGGAGGAGGGGTATGAAATATTAGATGAGATAAATATAATGAGAGAAGAAGTATTAAGGGGCTTAGTAGCTTTGAAAGTGGATAAATTACCAGGCCCAGATGAAATGTATCCCAGGCTGTTAAGAGAAGCAAAAGAGGAAATAGCAGAGGCTCTAACTATCATTTTCCAATCCAGTGAAGTGCCAGAGCACTGGAGGACTGCTAATGTTGTACCTTTGTTTAAAAAGGACGAAAGAGAGAGACTGAGTAATTACAGGCCAGTCAGCCTAACTTCGGTGGTGGGAAAATTATTTTTAAAAGCCCTGAGAGACAGGATAAATCTTCATTTGGAAAGACATAAATTAATCAAGGACAGTCAGCATGGATTTGTCAAGGGAAGGTCATGTCTGACGAACTCGATTTAATTTTTAGAGGAGGTAACCAGAAGGGTCGATGAGGGCAGTGCATATAATGTATATGGATTTTAGCAAAGCTTTTGATAAGGTCCCACATGCCAGACTGGTCATGAAAGTAATAGCCCATGGGATTGAGGGCAAAGTGGCAAGTTGGATCCAAAATTAACTCGGAGGCAGGAAGCAAAAGGTAATGGTTGATGGGTGTTTTTGTGACTGGAAGGCTGTATCCAGTGGGGTTCCGCAGGGCTCAGTGCTGGGCCCCTTGCTTTTTGTGGTATATATCAATGACTTGGACTCAAAAGTTAGGGGTATGATTAAAAATTTTGCAGATGACACTAAAATAGGCTGTGTGGTTGATAAGGAAGAAGAAAGCTGCAGAATGCAGGAAGATATCAATGTACTGGTCAGGTGGGCAGAACAATGGCAAATGGAATTCGATATGGATAATGTGTGAGGTAATGCATTTGGGGAGGTCTAAGAAGGCAAGGGAATACACATTAAATGATACGACACTGAAAAGAGTAGTGAAACAAAGGGACCTTGGAGTGCAGGTCTACAGATCCCTGAAGGTAACAGGCCAGGTAGATAAGGTGGTTAAGAAGGCATGTGGAATACTTGCCTTTATAAGTCGAGGCATGGAATACAAGAGCAAGGACATTATGCTTGAAATGTATAAAACACTGGTTACGCCACAGCTGGAGTACTGTGTGCAGTTCTGGTCACCACATTACAGGAAAGATGTGATTACACTGGAAAAGGTGCAGAGGAGATTTACAAGAATGTTGCCTGGACTGGAGAATTTTGACTATGAGGAAAGATTGGAGATGCTGGGTCTGTTTTCTTTGGAAATGAGGAGACTGAGGGGAGACCTGATTGAGATGTATAAAATTATGAAGGGCCTGGATAGAGTGGATAGGAAGGACCTATTTTCCTTGGCAGAGGGGTCAACAGCCAGTGGGCATGATTTAAAGTAATTGGGGGGAGGTTTAGCAGAGATATAAGGGGAAATTTCTTCACCCAGAGGGCAGTGGGGGTCTGGAACTCATTGCCTGAAAGGGTGGTAGGGGCAGAAACCCTCACCACATTTAAAAGATATTCGGATGTGCATTTAAAGTGCCATAACCTGCAGGGCTACGGACCAAGAGCTGGAAAGTGGGATTAGACTGGATAGCTGTTGGTCGGACGGCACAGACACGATGGGCAGAAACAACCTCCTTCTGTGCTGTAAATTTATCTGATTCTATACAAAATTGGCTCAGTGACAGGAAAGAGGGAATAGTGGTGTACGGTTGTTTTTCGGACTGGGATAAGGTACACAGAAGATTTAGGAGCAGGAGTAGGCCATACAGTTCTTCCCCACGGATTGGTACGAGGACAACTGCTTTTCTTGATAAATGTTAATGACTTGGGTGTACAGGGAACAATTTCAAAATTTGCAGATGACACAAAACTTGGAAGTGCAGTGAGGAGGATAGTGATAGACTTCAAGAGGACATAGACGGACTGGTGGAATGGACGGACACATAGTAGATGAAATTTAATGCAGAAAAGTGCAAAGTGATACATTTTGGTCGTGTAGGGGTTGGTGTGTGGGGTCAGGATCACCTCTGATCTTCTGAGCAGTTCGAATCGCTCCCACTCCCTGGGTTCTAGACTCTAGATTTATTTTGGGGATGTGACAAAGTGCAAGAGACAACTGGTTTGGTGCAAAGAACTTCGATTTTATTGAGGACAAGAAAATACAATGTCAAACTTGTAATCATTCAAATAAAAGAACACTATATCACACATTCAAAGGGGTTACAGAAATAATACACCTCCCACCTCCCAATTCCTAACTCTGACTAGGTTAAACTCCAGGGTAAACAGGGACTATGCTCACCAATCCTTTATTGTCAGCTGGCGGTGGTTTGCGATTTCGGGGTTCACTGGACTCTGTAGGTTCTGCTTGCCATAACCAGAATGTCGTAGAGGACTTCTCACTACATAGTCTTTAGTTGGGTGGTGTCCACTGATGCGGTAGGGCGAATATTGGACTTATGGGGTGAGTACCCACTTTCTTTCGTTAGAAATAGGTTTCAAAAGTCTCTTTAGATAATGCTTCACCTATTGGTAGTCAGGACTAGATTGCAGAGTGGAAACTTTCAAATCTCCGGTTTCTTCTTTGAGGAGTGTAAGGGGTGGTCCCGGGGGTTAGGTTCACATCTGACCTACTTGATAAATGTTAATGACTTGGGTGTACAGGGAACAATTTCAAAATTTGCAGATGACACAAAACTTGGAAGTACAGTGAGGAGGATAGTGAAAGACTTCAAGAGGACATAGACGCTCCCACTCCCTTGGGTTCTGGACTCTGGATTTATTTGGGGAATGTGATAAAATGCAAAAGACCACTGGTTTGGTGCAAAAGAACTTTGATTTTATTAAGGGTAAGTAAATACAATGTCACACTTATAATTACACTAATAAAGAACAATACATCACACATTCAAAGGGGTTGCAGTGAAAATGACACCTCCCACCTCCCAAATACCTAATACTGGCTAGGTGAGACTCCAGGGCAGACAGTGACTATGCTTACCAATCCTTTATGGTCAGTTAGTGGTAGTTCGCTGTTTCGGGGTTCATTGGATTCTGTAGGTTCTGCTTCCCGTACCCCGAACGTCGGAGAGGACTTCTTACTGCGCAATCTTCAGTTGGGTTGAGTCCGCTGATGCGGTAGGACGTGTTTTGGATTTGTGGGGTAAGTACCCATTTTCTTTCGTTAGAAATAGGTTTCAAAGTCCTTTTAGGTAACGTTTTCATCTGTTGGTAGTCAGGCCTAGATTGTAGAGTGGAAACTTTCGATTCTTCGGTTTCTTCCTTGTGAAGTTTTGTTTCGAGGTTGGTCGATCGCGGTGGTTTCAGTGGTACCACATTGGCCATGGTCGGTTGCTGCCGTGATGGTGATGTTCTTCCTTCCTTTTCGATTTCAGGACGTCAAGGCTGGAGAAGTTCATTTACAACTGTCGTGTTGGTTTCTCTCCCTTCTTGATGGCATAGCCGAAGTATGGCATTAGCACTATCACAAGCAGTGTCTCTTGAGGCAGCAGCATAAGCAGCAGCAAAGCATACCCTTTGTTAAAACAGAGGCCCAGTTATACTGTTTTGAGCTGTCCTAATCTTCGCGCCAAATCAATCCAGAATTCTTTGTTTAATTTTGGCGGACCCGAGAATTCTTTGTCATATTTTGGCAGGCTCATTAAAAGTTAATATGTCTCGGGTGAGCTGACCTTCTAAATCTGTTTCTTGATGGAAATATTAGCTTGGTAATCGCAATGTTCTTTTGTGCTTGGTTTTTGCATGCAAGCTGGAGTGGGCCTTTTGTTTTTATGCATAGGCTGAAAATGGCTTTCCAGGTTCAGGTTGATGGCTGGCCATCTCTGAGTTAATTTTTGCAATGTTAATGTCTCTTGTGGAGAAGGGTTTTCGAGTATCCATTTTCCAGACAATTTACTTTAGTCACAATGCCTCAGGCAGTTTCAATAATCAAACTGGCTTCTTTGAGGGATAGTTCCTTAGCCCTGCCCACATAGTTTCAATCTGCTTTGTAAAATCCCAAATTCGATTAAAGTTCATAGTTTCTTCCATGTGCACTTTAGGATTTCAAACTTTCTGGTAGATAGTTCCAAATTAAATTTCCTTTCCAATGAGTCCAAACACTAGGGCGGGGGGGGGGGGGGTGTTTCCCATGAATTTTGCCCTTCTACAGGAGTTTTGTTTTGGAGTTGGTTGATCGCGGTGTTTTCGATGGTACCACGTTGGCTGTGGTCAGTTGCGGCCGCGATGGTGATGTCCGGAGTAACTGGGGCTGCTTTCTCTGCCATGGTGATGTTCTTCCTTCTTCTTCGATAGCAAGGCAATGTGGCCCCGGGAGTGTCGTAGAGGCTGGAGAGGCTGGTTAAAACTGCTGCGGTGGTCTCTCTCCTTTCTCCCTCTGATGCATTGCCTAACTTCGTTAGAACAGGGTCCCAGTTATACCTTGGGAGCTATTCTAATCTTCGCGCCAAATCAGCCCTGATTCTTTGTTTAATTTTTGGTGGGCTTGATATCTCTTTGTCATATTTTGGTGGGCCCATTACTGTTAACCTGTCTCGGATCTGTCGATCTTTTAAATTTGTTTCTTGATGGGGAAAAATTAGCTTTGCTATTTGCAATGTCTACCTAGGCCTGGGTTTTCCATGCGGGCTGGATATGCCATCGTCAGTATGTATATGCTGGATTGGTTTCTTGCTCAGGATGATGGCTGGCTATCTCTGGGTTGATTGTTAATGTCTCCCGGGGAGAAGGGTTTTCGAGCTTACAAAATTCCCCAGACAATTTGTTTAGCTTCAATACCCCAGACAGCTTCAATACCCAAAACTGGTTTCTTTTGAAGGATAGTTCTCCTTTAGTTCTTAGCCCTTCCCACATGGACCCAATCTGCCGTGTAAAATCCCAAATTCGATTAAAACTCGTAGTTTCTTCCATGTGCATTTTAGGATCTCGAACGTTCTGGTTGATAGTTCCAAATTAAATTTCCTTTCCAATGAGTCCAAACATTGGGGGAGGGGGGACGGTGGTTTCCCACACATTTTGCAACTCTACAATAGGAAGCATGAGGACAGTCAATATAAACTAAAGGGTACAATTCTAAAGAAGGTGCAGGAACAGAGAGACATTTGCAGGGATATATTTGCGCAAATCGTTAAAGGTGGCAGGGCAAGTTGAGAAAGCGATTAAAAAAGCATATGGGATCCTGAACTTTATAAATAGAGGCTTGCGGCCTGAAATTCAGTATCGCTGGAAAGCTAGTGCTCTCCCCACCTTTTTGTGGTCATGACGCCAACATTTTTTGGTAGCTGGGCCACCCCATATTCAGCTCCAAAAGTGAACAAATGGGTTCCAGCACAAATGAACCCTTCCAAAGTGGATTTTTCAGCAGTGTGGCCGTCTTAGTTTGAGCGTTATTACCACTGAGAAATTCAGCATGCAGTTAAGGGTTTCTAACAAGCCAGTTGCTCCCTGGCTTTTTTAAAGGCCAGGGTTTGCAGCAAGGCCTTGAGGGGCGGGGGGGGGGGAAGGAGTCTGGAAGAATGGCTGGTGTAAGAGGTGTAAGGAGAGCCAACAGGTTCACTGATATGGAGCTGGAGACACTGATGGACGGTGTGGAGGACACGAGACGAATACTGTTTCCTGACGTGGGGCAGACCACCAGTGCATAATGCATGGAGGGAGATTGCAGGGGAGGTGTTAGGCACCTCCATATATGTGAGGACGCACCCTCCCAGGAGGGTGCTGACCAGTCTGCACCCTGCCCTTTCAGGGTGGCGATGCGTCGACGCCTCCTAGCTCTGGGCTGACGGGGATCCTCCTCCTCCTGCACCGCCTCCTCCTCCTCCTTCTCCTGCACCTCCTCCTCCTCCTGCACCGCCTCCTCCTCCTCCTTCTCCTGCACCTCCTCCTCCTCAGGTGGTACAGCTGGCTTGACCTCCAGCGGCTGTCCCCTCATGATGGCCAGGTTGTGCAGCATGCAGCAGATCACGACGATGATGGAGACCCATTGAGGAGAGTACTGCAAGGTGCCACCAGAGCGGGCCAGGCAGCGGAACCTTTGCTTAAGGATGCCTATGCACTGCTCGATGATACACCTGGTGGTGCAATGAGCGTCATTGTATGCATGCTCTGCCGCTGTCCTGGGGTTCCGCAAATGAATGAGCAACCAAGTGGACAGGGAATATCTCTTGTCCCCAAGCAGCCAATCACAATCCTGATTCGGACCGGTGAAGACGGCGGGCACACTCCCTTGCCCGCTGCCTGTCTGCACGGTGCTGACGGCGACGCCTTCTCCTGCGTGCCGCCCTGTTGCTGAGCAGGTGTACCAGGTGTCGCCCTCCCAACACTCCTCCCATCCTCAGGGTGAACCCTACCAAGCAGGGCTCTGCAGCCCACAGGACTCCACTAAAGAGTCAGACCTGAAAGTTGTACAAAAGTATGTGCAAACCTCTGAGCAGCACTCAGCAGGTTGAATGGAGCCAAAACAATTAATAAAACTATTAAAAGATAAATACAGTGGATACTGTAATCTTAAATAAAATAACTCATAATGAAAGTATTAAAAGATAAGTACAGTGGATACTGTAATCTTAAATAAAATCATTAATTATTAATAAAACTATTAAAAGATAAATACAGTGGATGCTGTAATCTTAAATAAAAATACTAAAATTAATAAAACAATTTCCCGACCAAAGGGCCCCGATCGCGACAACCCTCCAGCGGTGTCCCGTTCGAGCACCGACTCGAATACCTTGCGGGGGCACTGCTGGGAAATGGTTTACCTTTTTGCAGCTGAAAATCCCGGTCCTTGCCACTTTCCAACGACCTGCACGCTGCAGAGCTCTCCCCTGGAATGTCACCTTTACAGCGACTTCACCACGCTGTTTCCGGCGGAAGTGCACACCTCTCAAATCTCTCCCCCACCCTGAGCTGAATATGGCTCGGGAAGGGAAAATCATCCGACCGCGGCAGCCCATCGATTTTATCGGTCATCCACCCAAACTCCACGGTAGCCGTTCCTTCAGGGACGGTGAATTTCGGCCCCATAGAGTGCAACAGCAAGGAAGTTATGATGAACCTTTGTAAAACACTTGTTCGGCCTCAACTGGAGTATTGTGTCTAATTCTAGGCACCAAACTTTAGGAAGGATATGAAGACCTTAGAGAGGGTGCAGAAAAATGTACATAATGGTTCAAGAGATGAGGGACTTCAGTTACGTGGATAGATTCGAGAAGCTGGGGTTGTTTTCCTTAGAGCATTGAAGGTTGAGAGGAGATTTGATAGAGGTGTTCAAAATCATGAGGGGTCAAGACAAAGTAGATAGAGAGAAACTGTTCCTATTGGCAGAATAGTCGAGAACCAGAGGTCACAGATTTAAGATGATTGGCAAAAGAACCAAAGGCGAAATGAGGAAAAACTTTCTTATGCAGCGAGTGGTTATGATGTGGAATGCAATGCCTGAGAGGGTAGTGGAGGCCGATTCGATCTTGGCTTTCAAAAGGGAATTGGATAAGTAGCTGAAGGGAAAAAAATTGCAGGGCTGCAGGGATTGGGTGGGGGAGTGGGACTAGCTGAAATGCTGTTGATGAGAGCTCGATGGGCCTCCTTCTGTGCTGAAACCATTCTATGATTCTGTGGGCTCAATTTTCCCCAAAGCTTTTTTTTGGCGTACTTGAAGAGTTATGCCCGTTTTTGGGGGGCCCAAGTACGACCAAAAAAATAATCTAACTTTCCCCGTTGGATTTCTTCATTTTGGCGTGGCCTAACCTGTCCTTTAGTTTTGGGGGTGGAACCTTGACCTGCGCCAAAAAGATCAGGTTGCCACGGTAACCAGGGACACAATGCAAGCTGAGGCTGTGAAGTGAAACATACAGCCAGCTCCCAACACATTAAAACATATTGCATCAACTGAAAAACACATTAAAATATATTGCAGCAACTTACCTCCAAGTATTAAAGTCAGTCTCGCTCCCCACCCCTAGCCCTGGCCGAAGGGCTTGCTGGTCTGCTTGCCTAGCCCGCCCCAAGCCCCTTGCCGGTGCCAGTCATACTCCCCCACCGCACACCCCCCGGCCCCGAGTGCCTTGCCAGTCCTGCTCCTCTGCCCCTAGCCCAGACCAAAGGGCTTGCCGGTCTGCTCCCCCACCCGACCCTGGCCGGTCCGCTCCCCCATTCCTAGCCCTGGCTGAAGGGTTTGCTGGTCCGATCCCCCGCCCGTCCCTGGCCCCGAGTGCCTTGCCAGTCTGCTCCCCCACTGCTATCCCAGGCTGAATGGCCTCCCGGTCCGCTCCCCCAATCCTATCCCAGGCCGAATGGCCTCCTCCCTCCCGGTCTCCGCACCTAACTACACCCAAAATGCTTACCCCCACCCCCTCTCTCTCCCCCCCACACCACCTCTCTCCCCTGCACCTCTCTCCCTTCCCCCACCTTTCTCTTCCCCCCCTCTCTCTCTCCAACCCCCTGCCCCACCCCCCATCCCTAGCCCCCACCCCTCTCTCCCCCTCTCTCTTACCTTGCCTGCTGCTGCTGTCCGGGCATCTGCTGCACTTACCTGCACCAATTTCCTTACCTGCGCTGATTTCTTTAACTCTCCAGAAGGTTTTTCTGCAGAGGCCACATACGCTGGCCTAAGCAGAACTGGAGTAACTCTCAGCTGGCCAAACTTGCCTAAATGGCCAGAATTGGCGCGGGTGGCAGGTTACGCCCCCTTTGGCTGAAAAAAAAAGTACCTAAAAAAAATCATAACTAACTGAGTTACGCTGGTGCAAATTGATTGGGAAAACTGTGGTTTGCAGGTCATTTCCTCTTTCTCTGGCCGCCTGAAAGCGGTGGCTACGGTCAGTGTGGAATGGCTGGCGAATCTCCACGGAGGGGGCCACCATTTTGAAAATTGCCCTACCTGAGGTCTGGAGCAGTGTTTGGGACCGCTCCGCCTGTTTTCCCACCACCACATTCACGCGCCAACCCTTTACCAACTGGCCGGGACCCCTTTCCGAAATTGCCCCTCAGAAAATTGCCCCTTTCCCGGAATTGCCCTGCGGCGTTGATGACTTACAGCATCGGTCACTTCGCCCCCCCCCAGAGCAGGGAAGGGCAGACGCTGCTGTGAGCAGCGAAATCCCGACCGCTCAGGTAATCCCACCTCCCTGACGAGCACGCATCCATCCTGAGTACCTGTGTTTGCTCACATACAATGAGTGGAGTAGACCATGCGTGAGGATGGGGGTGGAGAAGGTAGAGGGGAAATACGTGGTGGACACCGGAGCTTCAAGCACGGTGATCTATGCGTGTAACCCGACCGATTCATCCTAATCCAGCAAGGTCCTATTCAGTCTCGTGGGGTTCACCGGGAACGAGCAGGAGGGGGTGCTGTACAGGCCGTTAGCCATAGATTTAGGATCCCTCCACAACAGGTGGGAATGCATCCTAATAAAGTGGGAGCAGCCAGGGTCAGGAGTCCTCGGGGCCGACTTTATGTTAGCCCGCAGAATTATCGTGGATTTGAGGAATCACTGCCTTTGTGGGGCAGTGGGTTCCGACAAGTAGAAAGAAGTTGTAGTGATCCCAAGGAAAGGGGAAGGAAAAGGCAATATGTGTACCATGAAGCCGAAAGGAAGTTACGACCTCGAGCAATTTGTCAATACTACTCTGGCCAAGTACCAGGCATACGTGCGGGACACCCTCACATTGTTCGCCACACACAAGCACAGTGTGGTAGCATGATGGGGGTGGAAGTCCGAGTACAGGGGGACCCCATGTCACGGCCACAGAAGCAGTATAGTTTCCCCAGAGAGGCAGAGGCTGACTTGGAGATGGCACTGGGATCCCTGGTAGCACAGGAAGTGTTGAGGCCCATAGTCACACAAGTGAACTCACCACTTTGGCCGGCTAGGAAACCGGACCAGTCGTGGACAGCCACCGTGAACTATCGGGTGCTCAACAAAAACATCCCAGCCTGCGCGCCCACAGTCACGGCCATAGCTGATCTGATAGGGAGTATTCCAGCAACTGCAACCACATTTACAGTGTTGGACATTTCAAATGGGTTTGGGTCAATTCCCCTAAAGCGGGAAAACCAGTACAAGTTTAAGGGACAGCATTACACATGGACATCCCTTCCCCAGGGATTTCATAGCAGCCCCTCCATATTCCATCAGTGCATGGCAGATGCCTTAAAACGATTCAGCAGACTGTTAATAAAAGCCGTGGAGCTCTCGCAGAAACATTAATTTACATTGGAACAGACAAACCGGAACACAGGGGAGGAAATTAAAGGGATAAGTTCCCCATGCTAGTGGGACATTGGTTTGAATGCAGAGGTTCCTCTGTGGATCCGGAGTTGCTCGCACACTCTTGTAATTATACAGTTTCTCATTGTAATATATTTGTTGTGGCTGTCTTGCAAAAGGCGAAGCAAGGTGCTCCGAAGTGGTGGGAGGCCTTGGTTAAAGTTTGAACCTGATTGTTTTTCTCTGTAAATATGTTGTACGAATGTGTTTTGTGTTGTATTTTAAGAGATGTATTCGAGGTGCTTAAAAGTAAAGTATATAGGGTTGGTTGGACCACGACATGTTGTCACCAGCGGACGTTTGATATTCCAGAGGGATTCTTGAAATATCAAAGGAGGGACTGTAAGAATCGGCAGAAACATCGACAGCATCAGCGTAAACATTTTGGACTTTAAGTTTTGGACATTGCTTTTCCATATTTTCTGTTACTGCAGAAGAGCGGACTGGGATAGGTCCAGACATGTTTCACAGGAATACACATCAGATGGACGGGGATGGGTCAATGGCTAAAATTGCAGGAAGATGACTGATGGAGGACCCTTTGTCATATAATGGGAACTCATCAGTGAGAGATCAGGTAAACTGGTCAGTGCACAAGCCTTCGAAATGACTCAGAGCCCCTGAGCGCAGGAACCTCAGGACAAAGGAAGCCATTTGGCCACCCAGACTTGTTGGAGCCTTTATCCCCAGGAACAGCCCAGTAACAAAGGCACAGGCCGAAGATGTGATTCATTGCTCTTTAGTTGCACTGCCTCAGGAAAGGACTGGTTTTTGGTGCGAATAATTCAGAAGCATTTTTCAGATATAAGAGACAGCAATTTGCAGCCATCTCTCTCTCTCTCTCTCCTCCTCTACGCTTGCTTGCTTCATTCAACGCACTCAAGGACCAAGCACTCCGTCTGGGATGGAGAGAAGAAACCACCATTTATGAGCAAAGAGAGCCTCGCTCATCGGGAGAAGCAGCGAGTAAACCAGAGGGGTAACTGGTGAGCATTATCCCAGCCCACACATCTTTAAGACCACCGCATAATGTGAAAGGGTATCGTGTGCCCCAAACAAGCCTTAGAGGTTTTGTGGGGAGGTTTCTGCGCAGATCATAGGCGTATGCACAGTCTGTTGGACAGATTCGAGCCAAGCAGGGATATTTTAATCATGGTACTTTGCGATAGGGGCCTGTTCAGACGGGCCAGTATTGTGTGTTGTACTGTTTTTTTTGTTTTACGCCACCAGAGTGTGTTTTACTGGAAACAGATGTGTGCTTTAACTTGAATAAAAGCATTGTGACAGTTGAGACCGAAAGATCTGACTATAACTGTGTATTCTGTTCATGTTGTAAGGAGCGGGGAGGTGATTCGAATCCACCAAGGGCAAAGGCAAAACTACTTACAGCAGGCAAATGATAAGCTTCCTCAACATGACTGAGCAGCAGGAGGTGGCGTTTATAACTTGCTGGAACAAGGCCTGCTGCTCAAAGGACCTGATGGATTCGCCTTACCAGGGGCTGTCAAAGTCACCACCGCCCTCAACTTCTTCATCTCTGGTTTGTTCCAAGGATCTGCATCATTCAGGTGACTGATGCCATGTTTCACAAATCAGCCAATTATGTCAACTTTGCCACTGATGGAGCCAGTGTTACTGTGCGGGCTCTCAGCTTTGTGACTCTAGCTGGCTTCCCAAAGGTGCAGGAAAGCATCGATTGCACACATGTGGCCATCAAAGCGCCCTCAGTTCAGCCAGGAATGTTTGTGAACCACAAAGGCTTCCACCCCCTCAATGTGAAGCTCGCCAGCAACCATAAAAAAATCATCATACATGTATACGCCACATTCCCTGGAAGCTGTCGTGGCTCTTTTGTGCTGTACCAGTTCACCCTCCTTCAGCTCTTCACACCTCCAAACAGACATCGGCTGGCTGCTTGGAGATAAGGGCTATCCGCTGAAGATGTGGCTAATGACACACTTGAGGAAGTCAAGCAATGAGGCCGAGGAGCATTTTAAAGAAAGTCACATGTCCACCTAATGTGTCATAGAACAAGCAATTGGCATGATGAAGATGCGCTTAAGATGCCTTGACAGATCTGGAGGAGCCCTTCAGTAAGCACCAGCCAGGGTCACCAGAATCATTGTCGTATGCTGCGTGCTGCACAACATAGCGCAGCAGCGAGGATTGGAGCTACAGGAGAAGCAAGGTGCACAGCCTCTTCAGAGGAGGAGGAGGAGGAGGAGGAGGATGAACAGGTGGAACATGAGGAGAAGAAAGAGGCGGAGGAGGAGGAGGAACCTGAGGTAGAGATGGCACTAACAGTGGCACACATTGCTGCCTGGGAGGCCCGGGATAGCCACATAATGGCTCAATTTACTTAACATGCACCAGTGCAAGTATATGGCTCCCTGATGTTGTACCAACTTCTTATCATACTCCCCCCCCCCCCACCACCACCACCACTACCACCACCAGTCCGACAATGACCAAGCCATTCCTCTCACCCAAACCCCCATTGCTCGAGGTTCAGTCATGTCTCATCATTCACTCCAATTGACAAAGCCTCTTTCAAGGTTAGAGGTAAAAATGGACAAGACAGGAAAGTTGTGCAAAGAAATAAATTTATGTGCATCATTAACATTTTGTTAAACTCGTGTTTTCATTAACACGTGCTTCTACGTGGTGCAACCCTTGTGGCTTCAGCAGAGGTAGAGGCAGGTTGCTCACTTCCCTGCTGCGACTGCTTTGACACTTCTGGTGGATGTCCCCTGGGTTTTGGAGCCTGTGAGGATCCCGCCAAAGACTGTTCCTCCTGTACCTGTGCAAGGGCAGGCTCGGCAATCGGATCCGAGGCAGCTTATGGGCCTCTGACAGAGGGGGAGGTAACGGGGGAGAAGTGGGTGCACTTTGAGAAGAGCCCCCACTTTCATGTCCCCTCTCACCATCATACCTCTCATGGGCCACCCGCACTTCCCTGCTA
This sequence comes from Pristiophorus japonicus, assembly GCF_044704955.1. NCBI lineage: Eukaryota > Metazoa > Chordata > Chondrichthyes > Pristiophoridae > Pristiophorus > Pristiophorus japonicus. The sequence goes on along the minus strand of NC_091981.1, from coordinate 153,982,556 downwards.
GCAAGGAGCTGGAGAGCACCTTGCTGCACATCAGTAGGGCGATGAACGCCCAAGTCTACTTTAGTATTTCTCCTCGAGATGAGGTCAATAAGCATCTGCAGTCGGTTGTTCACAGCAAGAATGTTCTCTTTGGACTTGCACATTTGCTGCTCCATGCAGGTGGCCCTCCTTTTCATGGAACAACACATCATCACCATTGCCTGCAACATGGTAGTGCTCATGTTGGAGATGGATTCCTTCATTCTCTGTGCAGTCGCACACATCGCGAGTACAAAAACTGCCAGAACTTCATGCAATTGTAGTTGCCCCTCCAAGATCACCCTCTTTCTCGACGGCCCCCTGGGTTCAGCATCTACATGCAGCTCAGCAGAGCTTGGAGCATCCTGCGCCCTCCGGCGAGGAGTCTCCACTGCTGTCCCTGTCAATACCACCTGCTCTTGTTCACTTGTGATCTGTGAGACACCAGGTGACAAAACTATTCTATCTCTCACAGGACCCACCGAAGTGTGCGTATCTGCGTTGGTGCTGGGTGCGTTTGGGTCTGCTGACGGTACACCCTCAGAGACTGGAGTTTCCGCTGAGGACTTATCTTACTTCCCTAGCTGGACAATCGGGGGGCACTTGATGGGCCTGTGGGAGAGTAAAGAGATGATTTATAAGTGTTATGATAAGAATATATAACATTATCATTATGCACATGATAACATTTCACTGGCTGCTGACATCAGTCACCGTATGAGTGAGTGTTGTATACCATGTGGCTGTGTGGATGTAATTCTGTCCCCAGGTTGCTGGGATGTCCCCCTTTCTCCATCTCACACTGCCAGCAGCTCTGCAACTCCAGAGATTTTGAGGGCGTGCTCCTCTGCTGGAGTCAAATTTGTGAAGACTGGAGGGCCACCTCTGCCTCCCCCTGTTGTTGTGGGCTCTCTTCTTCTGCAAGGAGAGAAAGAAGTGAACTTTGAGTGAGAATGATGGAATGAGTGAAGGAATGGATGTGCTACATCTGTAGAGGTTGACTATGAGGGAGTGGGGTGATATTGCCAAATTACCTCCTTCTGTGATGTTTATTCCTATGAATGCATTAGGATGAGGCTGAGTGTCAGGTATAATTAGTCAGATAGGGATGTGAGTAGGTGCATAGACAGAGAGGGATGGGTGCATCTGCATGATAGGTAGGTGTGAGGAATGATGTGCAGGAGTAGGCTTGGGAAGGCAGAGTGATGGGGATGTGTTGACAGACACATCAGAATGTAGGTGAGTGTGACATTGCCCTTACCTTTCCTGACCTCATGAGATCATTAAATCTTTTGCAGCACTGGATCTAGGTCTGCCTCACGACATCCCTGCTGCTGACTTCCTTCGTGATCTCAAGCCATACCCTCTTAGTGTCTCTGATTGGTCTTTTGCACCCATCCACAGGGTAGAGGACTTCCCAGATGCTCTGACTCCCTGAACCAACACTTCCAGGGAGGCATCAGGGAATCTCGGCGCAGCCTTCTGTCTGTGTGACTCCATGACCCACTCAAATCTCAGTGATATACAGCAATGTCTACCTCTCTCAAACACTTTTATCTCTCCTACAACAACCTTCAACTGGGATGTGTGCAAGGCTGCTTTAAATATCCGCGCTGAAAATGAGTCATCGCTGACATCAGCAGACCCGCTCCATTTAATTGGGCCAGATAAACCAGCATGACTGTTTCAATTGATGAATTGAGTTAAACATGCAGTGCAGAATGTGTTGTTGTAAAGTTTGGGATGTTGACGCTCTATGCGGCCCGCACGCATCCGCCCTTATGATCAGGTAAAGATTCCGGCCAATGTTTCTGGTTGATGACCTTCCATCAGGTTCTGTTTTTATCTGAGGATGTGAAACGTGATTTATAAATGCAAGTTCTTTGCTGGGCTGTGGGGCTAGAGCAGGGGAGTGGGATTAATTGGCTAGCTCTTTCAAAGAATGAGCCAATGGCCTCTTCTATGCTGTATCATTCTATGATTCTTTCTTTCTTTACACCACAGTAGAAAAACACACAGTCATGTTCAAAATATCGATTATGAAAAAAAATCCATGCAATGGAATTATTTGGGGGAATATATTTACTTCACATTTTACTCTGGAATGTCTGAATTCTGTTAGCCAAACACTTAATCCAAGCATAATTCCAATCCAATCCCAGGAAATCATGCATTAAACCATTTCCTATTGACGTACGTTACCCCTTTGAAAATAGCAGTCACATTTCAGAATAAAAGCTGAAACAAAATGATAACTCTGTTATGTTCAAAGAATAATTTAAATTGAAGAATTGTCTGTGATTTCATAGATTTCTTTAACCCTGTTCCATAATAACAAGTATTAAACACTGACAGGAAATCAATTCTGTCGATGGTTATCTGACAGAAAATGCTGGGTAATCTAAAAGCTGCACGGAACATTCCAGATTCAAAGGGTTATTGTTTCTGATACAGACATAAAATGTAAATGTATTTAATCCTAATAGAGATAAAACATAATTCCCAGCTATTCATACTTTTGTTGGTCAATATACTAAAAATTATCAATATTTTGCCGAATTACCACTTGAAATACAATTGTATGTCAACTGTGTAGTATTGTGCATATCAACACTTTCAATAAGATTATTTTAACTTTACCAAAACACAATTTTTTGCAACAATCAATAATAATCTATAAATATATGAAGGAAAAATCATTTTATACAACGTGGAATAAATTTGCCAACCATGAAATCTGAAATGTATTGCATGCAAATGAGATAGCAGGATGAGCAGTGTTCCTTCTATCTCAACAGTGGTAATAGAGTTTCTACGCTGTCTCAAGTGCCATGTTAAAAATGTCTTTAGTGAGGGTGACATCTTGGCTCAGAGTTGAAGCTGAATCACCACTGAATCATAAAACCAGGATGAGACTGAAACCTCACTGACTTAATACAAAGGTAAACAACTGGCCGATTAACAATTAAAGTTCTACTGCTAAATTGTATTGAAACAGTAATGGTGCATTTCAGTTTTGCAAAATAAAACTCTGATGCCTAAAAGAATTTTTGACATTCTGGTCTTTGGACTGAATCACAGATTTTTGCCTATATGTTCTATTACATTGGCATTTTATTTGAGTGTCAGCTTTGGCTCAGTGGGTAGCATTCTTGCTTCTGAATCATAAAGTTGTGGGTTCAAGTCCCACCCCAGGAACTTGAATACAAAAATCTAGATTGACACTCCAGTGAGGTGCTTTTTTTTCGGAGGAGAGGTTAAACCGAATGGATTGCTCTTTCAGGTGGATGTAAAAGATCCCATGACACTATTTTGAAGAAGAGCAAGGGAGTTATTCCCGCTGTCCTAGTCAATATTTATCCCTCAATCAACAAAAATAGATGATCTGGTCATTATCGCATTGCTGTTTGTGGGAGCTTACTGTGCCCAAATTGACTGCTGCGTTTCCCACATTACAACAGTGACTACACTCCAAAAGTGCTTCATTGGCTGTAAAGTGCTTTGAGACATCTGGTGGTCGTGAAAAGCATTATATAAATGCAAAACTTTCTTTTTTTATCCGCACCGAGGGACTTTTAAGATAGCAGCTATACATATCTAGAGAAAGATGACAAGCTTTAGTACAAACTACTGTTCATGTTTGTAACATTCTCAGTAACTACTTTTTAAAAGTTATTTACTTTTCTGTTGTATGAACGGAATATTCAATGGAAAACTATGACTAAAAATGCATGCATATTTTGATAATACACATTGCTTTGTTCCTCATGCATGATCATATGTTCCTAACTCATAGAGGAATAAAATACTTATTCCATCAATGATATTCAACCTTTCATTACCTATAGGATGATGTCTGCAGTGAAAACCTACCTTATTGATCAAGCTTTTGGTCATCAACCCTAATTTCTCCTAATGTGGCTCAGTGTCAAATTTTGTAATACTCCTGTGAGGCGCCTTATAAGAACATAAGAACATAAGAATTAGGAACAGGAGTAGGCCATCTAGCCCCTCGAGCCTGCTCCGCCATTCAAAAAGATCATGGCCGATCTGGCCGTGGACTCAGCTCCACTTACCCGCCCGCTCCTCATAACCCTTAATTCCCTTATTGGTTAAAAATCTATCTATCTGTGACTTGAATACATTCAATGAGCTCGCCTCAACTGCTTCCTTGGGCAGAGAATTCCACAGATTCACAACCCTCTGGGAGAAGAAATTCCTTCTCAGCTCGGTTTTAAATTGGTTCCCCCGTATTTTGAGGCTGTGCCCCCTAGTTCTAGTCTCCCCGAACAGTGGAAACAACCTCTCTGCCTCTATCTTGTCTATCCCTTTCATTATTTTAAATGTTTCTATAAGATCACCTCTCATCCTTCTGAACTCCAATGAGTAAAGACCCAGTCTACTCAATCTCAATCATCATAAGTTAACCCCCTCATCTCCGGAATCAGCCTAGTGAATCGTCTCTGTACCCCCACCAAGGCTAGTATATCCTTCTTTAAGTAAGGTGACCAAAACTGCACGCAGTACTCCAGGTGCGGCCTCACAAATACCCTGTACAGTTGCAGCAGGACCTCCCTGCTTTTGTACTCCATCCCTCTCGCAATGAAGGCCAACATTCCATTTGCCTTCCTGATTACCTGCTGCACCTGCAAACTAACATTTTGGGATTCATGCACAAGGACCCCCAGGTCCCTCTGCAACGCAGCATGTTGTAATTTCTCCCCATTCAAATAATATTCCCTTTTCCTGTTTTTTTTTCCAAGGTGGATGACCTCACATTTTCTGACATTGTATTCCATCTGCCAAACCTTAGCCCATTCGCTTAACCTATCTAAATCTCTTTGCAGCCTCTCTGTGTCCTCTTCACAACCCGCTTTCCCACTAATCTTTGTGTCATCTGCAAATTTTGTTATACTACACTCTGTCCCCTCTTCCAGGTCATCTATGTATATTGTAAACAGTTGTGGTCCCAGCACTGATCCCTGTGGCACACCACTAACCACCGATTTCCAACCTGAAAAGGACCCATTTATCCCGACTCTGTGCTTTCTGTTAGCCAGCCAATTCTCGATCCATGCTAATACATTGCCTTGTGACGTTTTACTATGATAAAGGGGCTATATTGTTGTTATAAAGGGGCTATAACAGGTTGTTGTTGTTGAAAAAAGTGTAGTGTATGAAATGATACAATGAACTCCATACTGTGAGCCAGTCACCAGGTGTAACCTAGTCAGTCTTTAATGGCTTCCAGAAGTGAAGATACAAAGATGAAATTCAGGTTATACACGAGTGTACCTATGACCCTAGGATCTCCGACGGTAGTGCCCCCTGTTGGTGGGCAGACCTTATGTACATACATTACATAATTTCCCCCCCCCAGTTCTTGGCACAAGTCCATACTACGAGTTCAGACAGTCCGGAGCCCTTCGCTCCCTGGCTGACTGCCTCAGTACAATCCCAGTGCTTTCCATCTCTCATGACTTGGGGCTGACCGTTGACTACAGTGGGTTCTTCTGATGGCTGGACGTGAGTTGGTTGGTCATCTAAGCTCACGGTGTCTTCTTCCAACTGTTCCGGTTCGTCAGTGTGTCTTAGCTTGATTTAATCAACGTGTTTCCTACACATCTGCCCATTCTTGAGTTTAACCATATTCACCCGGTTACCACTGGTCGTGATACCACTGCTGGCATTGACATCAGGTTTCGACATGATCGTTAACGTCAGGATGGACTAGAGTGAGCCTGGTTTTGAGGCCTCTCCATCAATAGTTCTGCAGGCGGGACTCCGGTGAGCGTGTGTGGCTTTGTCCTGTAACTGAGAGTATGCGTGTCTGCAAGGAACCATGAGTTACTTGTTTCAGGCTCTGCTTGATGCTTTGAACTGCCCGCTCCGCTTGACCATTGGACGCGGGTTTGAACGGGGCTGACCTCACGTGTTTTATGCCGTTTCGTTTTATGAACTCTTGAAACTCCAGGCTCATGAAACATGGTCTGTTGTCGCTGACAACAATGTCTGGCAGACCATGTGTGGTAAACATGACTGTCAGGTTCTCAATGGTGGCAGTGGAAGTGTTGGATGACATGATCACACATTCTATCTGTTATATATGTGGACTTGTATTTACTCTGTAGAGCCAGCAGAGGGCTCATTCCCCGGAGTCCCAAGGGATCCCATAATCCCTTGGGAGCACAGGTATTTAAGAAGGCTTCACAGGTTGGAGAGGCACTCTGGGGACCTGCAATAAAAGACTAAGGTCACATTTTACTTTGAGCTCACAGTGTTCAGTCTGACTCTTTCTCCATACACAACGACTGGCGACGAGATACAGATAGCGAACCCAAAGATGCAGAGAACAGTGGGCATCCTGGAGAAATTTTCGGAGGGAGATGATTGGGAAACTTTTGTGGATCGACTCAACCAATACTTCATGGCCAACGAGCTAGATGGGGAAGAGAGGGCTGCCAAACATAAAGCAATCCTCCTCACCGTCTGTGGGGCACCAACATATGGCCTTATGAAAAATCTGCTCACTCTAGCGAAACCCATGGAGAAACCGTACGACGATTTGTGCACATTGGTCCGAAAGCATTTGAACCCGAAGGAAAGCATTCTGATGGCGAGGTACCGGTTCTACTGCTACAAAAGGTTTGAAGGCCAGGAAGTGGCGAGTTATGTCGCTGAGCTGAGAGCCTTGCAGGACATTGCGAATTTGAAGGATATTTGGAGCACATTTTCGTACTTGGCATTAGCCACGAAACCATACTTCGCAAGCTTTTGACGGTAGAGACCCCAACCTTGAGTAAGGCCATAGCGATAGCCCAGGCATTCATTGCCATCAGTGACAATACGAAGCAAATCTCGCAGCACAAAAGTACTGCTACAAGTACTGTGAACAAAGCGATGTTGTTTTCGAATCATAACGTACAGGGCAGGTCACATACCTGCAGCTACATGTAGGGGTTTTTCGTTCTACTGTTGCTTGTGACCAGGCGCAACCTTCAGACTATGGTGATTTGAGTTGCTATCACCAGTGGACCCCTTTTCTGCTTATACCCAATTACAGCTTAGTGATATGTTTGATACCATCAATAGGTCTGAGGCTGCTTATACCCAATTACAGCTTAGTGATATGTTTGATACCTCGAGAGAGGCAGCGGCCTATAAAAGGCTCAGCAGTCCGGGGAGCGTCGAGAGACACGGGAGTCGAGAAAGGCAGCGGCCTATAAAAGGCTCAGCAGTCCGGGGAGAGTCGAGAGAGGCAGCGGCCTATAAAAGGCTCAGCAGTCCGGGGAGCGTCGAGAGAGGCGGGAGTCGAGAGAGGCAGCAGCCTATAAAAGGCTCAGCAGTCCGGGGAGAGTCGAGAGAGGCGGGAGTCGAGAGAGGCAGCGGCCTATAAAAGGCTCAGCAGTCCGGGGAGTCGAGAGAGGCGGGAGTCGAGAGAGGCAGCAGCCTATAAAATGCTCAGCAGTCCGGGGAGAGTCGAGAGAGGCGGGAGTCGAGAGAGGCAGCGGCCTATAAAAGGCTCAGCAGTCCGGGGAGAGTCGAGAGAGGCGGGAGTCGAGAGAGGCAGCGGCCTATAAAAGGCTCAGCAGTCCGGGGAGCGTCGAGAGAGGCGGGAGTCGAGAGAGGCAGCGGCCTATAAAAGGCTCAGCAGTCCGGGGAGCGTCGAGAGAGGCGTACCGGTGCAGCTCCAGCTGAGAGAAGTCAAAAAAGAAGTAGAAAGAAATCAAAAGGTGACATCACAGCCAACGTGGTAAGTGATTGGCTGCTGATTGGTGAGTAGTTTTTCTTTTTCTTTATTAATCAGTAACTTTTAACATTGTTGTCGGCAATTTAAGTGTATCTAAGGGTTAAGTCATGGCAGGACAGCTCGGTCACGTGATATGCTCCTCCTGTACCATGTGGGAACACGGGGACAACACCAGTGTCCCTGACGACTACATGTGCGGGAAGTGTGTCCACCTCCGGCTACTGACGGTCCGCGTTGCGGAGTTGGAGCTGAAGGTGGATTCACTCTGGAGCATCCACGATGCTGAGAATGACGTGAGTATCACATGTAGCGAGTTGGTCTTACCGCAGGAGAAGGGTCCACAGCCAGCGAGGGAATGGAAGACCAGCAGGAAGAGTAGTGCAAGGAAGGTAGTGCAGGGGTCCCCTGTGGTCATCCCACTGCAAAACAGATACACTGCTTTGAGTGCTGTTGAGGGGGATGACTCATCAGGAGCGGGCAGCAGCAGCCAAGTTCATGGCACCGTGGCTGGCTCTGTTGCACAGGAGGGCAGGAAAAAGAGTGGGGGAGCGATAGTGATAGGGGATTCAATTGTAAGGGGAATAGATAGGCATTTCTGCGGCCGCAACCGAGACTCCAGGATGGTATGTTGCCTCCCTGGTGCAAGGGTCAAGGATGTCTCGGAGCGGGTGCAGGACATTCTAAAAAGGGAGGGAGAACAGCCAGTTGACGTGGTGCACGTTGGTACCAATGACATAGGTAAAAAAAGGGATGAGTTCCTACGAAATGAATTTAAGGAGCTAGGAGCTAAATTAAAAAGTAGGACCTCAAAAGTAGTAATCTCGGGATTGCTACCAGTGCCACGTGCTAGTCAGAGTAGGAATCGCAGGATAGCTCAGATGAATACGTGGCTTGAGCAATGGTGCAGCAGGGAGGGATTTAAATTCCTGGGGCATTGGAACCGGTTCTGGGGGAGGTGGGACCAGTACAATCCGGACGGTCTGCACCTGGGCAGAATCGGAACCAATGTCCTCGGGGGAGTGTTTGCTAGTGCTGTTGGGGAGGAGTTAAACTAATATGGCAGGGGGATGGGAACCAATGCAGGGAGATAGAGGGAAACAAAAAGGAGGCAAAAACAAAAGACAGAAAGGAGATGAGGAAAAGTGGAGGGCAGAGAAACCCAAGGCAAAGAACAAAAAGGGCCATTGTACAGCAAAATTCTAAAAGGACAGAGGGTGTTAAAAAAACAAGCCTAAAGGCTTTGTGTCTTAATGCAAGGAGTATCCGCAATAAGGAGGATGAATTAACTGTGCAAATAGATGTTAACAAATATGATGTGATTGGGATTACGGAGACGTGGCTCCAGGATGATCAGGGCTGGGAACTCAACATCCAGGGGTATTCAACATTCAGGAAGGATAGAATAAAAGGAAAAGGAGGTGGGGTAGCATTGCTGGTTAAGGAGGAGATTAAGGCAATAGTTAGGAAGGACATTAGCTTGGATGATGTGGAATCTATATGGGTAGAGCTGCAGAACACCAAAGGGCAAAAAACATTAATGGGAGTTGTGTACAGACCTCCAAACAGTAGTAGTGATGTTGGGGAGGGCATCAAACATGAAATTAGGGGTGCGTGCAATAAAGGTGCAGCAGTTATAATGGGTGACTTTAATATGCACATAGATTGGGCTAACCAAACTGGAAGCAATACGGTGGAGGAGGATTTTCTGGAGTGCATAAGGGATGGTTTTTTAGACCAATATGTCGAGGAACCAACTAGGGGGGAGGCCATCTTAGACTGGGTGTTATGTAATGAGAGAGGATTAATTAGCAATCTCGTTGTGCGAGGCCCCTTGGGGAAGAGTGACCATAATATGGTGGAATTCTGCATTGGGATGGAGAATGAAACAGTTAATTCAGAGACCATGGTCCAGAACTTAAAGAAGGCTAACTTTGAAGGTATGAGGCGTGAATTGGCTGGGATGGATTGGCGAATGATACTTAAGGGGTTGACTGTGGATGGGCAATGGCAGACATTTAGAGACCGCATGGATGAACTACAACAATTGTACATTCCTGTCTGGCATAAAAATAAAAAAGGGAAGGTGGCTCAACCGTGGCTATCAAGGGAAATCAGGGATAGTATTAAAGCCAAGGAAGTGGCATACAAATTGGCCAGAAATAGCAGCGAACCTGGGGACTGGGAGAAATTTAGAACTCAGCAGAGGAGGACAAAGGGTTTGATTAGGGCAGGGAAAATGGAGTATGAGAAGAAGCTTGCAGGGAACATTAAGACAGATTGCAAAAGTTTCTATAGATATGTAAAGAGAAAAAGGTTAGTAAAGACAAACGTAGGTCCCCTGCAGTCAGAATCAGGGGAAGTCATAACGGGGAACAAAGAAATGGCGGACCAATTGAACAAGTACTTTGGTTCGGTATTCACGAAGGAGGACACGAACAACCTTCCGGTTATAAAAGGGGTCGGGGGGTCTAGTAAGGAGGAGGAACTGAGGGAAATCCTTATTAGCCGGGAAATTGTGTTGGGGAAATTGATGGGATTGAAGGCCGATAAATCCCCAGGGCCTGATGGACTGCATCCCAGAGTACTTAAGGAGGTGGCCTTGGAAATAGTGGATGCGTTGACAGTCATTTTCCAACATTCCATTGACTCTGGATCAGTTCCTATGGAGTGGAGGGTAGCCAATGTAACCCCACTTTTTAAAAAAGGAGGGAGAGAGAAAACAGGGAATTATAGACCGGTCAGCCTGACATCGGTAGTGAGTAAAATGATGGAATCAATTATTAAGGATGTCATAGCAGTGCATTTGGAAAGAGGTGACATGATAGGTCCAAGTCAGCATGGATTTGTGAAAGGGAAATCATGCTTGACAAATCTTCTGGAATTTTTTGAGGATGTTTCCAGTAGAGTGGATAAGGGAGAACCAGTTGATGTGGTATATTTGGACTTTCAGAAGGCGTTCGACAAGGTCCCACACAAGAGATTGATGTGCAAAGTTAGAGCACATGGGATTGGGGGTAGTGTGCTGACATGGATTGAGAACTGGTTGTCAGACAGGAAGCAAAGAGTAGGAGTAAATGGGTACTTTTCAGAATGGCAGGCAGTGACTAGTGGGGTACCGCAAGGTTCTGTGCTGGGGCCCCAGCTGTTTACACTGTACATTAATGATTTAGATGAGGGGATTAAATGTAGTATCTCCAAATTTGCGGATGACACTAAGTTGGGTGGCAGTGTGAGCTGCGAGGAGGATGCTGTGAGGCTGCAGAGCGACTTGGATAGGTTAGGTGAGTGGGCAAATGCATGGCAGATGAAGTATAATATGGATAAATGTGAGGTTATCCACTTTGGTGGTAAAAACAGAGAGACAGACTATTATCTGAATGGTGACAGATTAGGAAAAGGGGAGGTGCAAAGAGACCTGGGTGTCATGGTACATCAGTCATTGAAGGTTGGCATGCAGGTGCAGCAGGCGGTTAAGAAAGCAAATGGCATGTTGGCCTTCATAGCAAGGGGATTTGAGTACAGGGGCAGGGAGGTGTTGCTACAGTTGTACAGGGCATTGGTGAGGCCACACCTGGAGTATTGTGTACAGTTTTGGTCTCCTAACCTGAGGAAGGACATTCTTGCTATTGAGGGAGTGCAGCGAAGGTTCACCAGACTGATTCCCGGGATGGCGGGACTGACCTATCAAGAAAGACTGGATCAACTGGGCTTGTATTCACTGGAGTTCAGAAGAATGAGAGGGGACCTCATAGAAACATTTAAAATTCTGACGAGGTTAGACAGGTTAGATGCAGGAAGAATGTTCCCAATGTTGGGGAAGTCCAGAACCAGAGGTCACAGTCTAAGGATAAGGGATAAGCCGTTTAGGACCGAGATGCGGAGGAACTTCTTCACTCAGAGAGTGGTGAACCTGTGGAATTCTCTACCACAGAAAGTTGTTGAGGCCAATTCACTAAGTATATTCAAAAAGGAGTTAGATGAGGTCCTTACTACTAGGGGGATCAAGGGGTATGGCGAGAAAGCAGGAATGCGGTACTGAAGTTGAATGTTCAGCCATGAACTCATTGAATGGCGGTGCAGGCTAGAAGGGCCGAATGGCCTACTCCTGCACCTATTTTTTATGTTTCTATGTTTCTATGTTTCTATGTAATATGTCTGAGGCTGCTTATACCCAATCGCAACCTTGACGTTTTGAGACGTCCTGCACCCCTATCTGGTTCTGACCTCAGAATTTAGGTGGATAATGAGCTTCCCACAATAAAACACTCAGAGATGCAAAAGACAAGAAATATTCCTGGAAAAGTCAGGTAAGTCCTACTTTATTAAAACCCAGGCGAGCGTTTAAACAAGGTTAAGTTGCTAAAGACAACACAAAACTAATACACACATAATAAAAGTGGTGCGAACCCCCAAAGTATGGACCAAGTGAAATACAAGGTCGACACACTGGCTTGTTGAACTACTTTGAACTGAGGAAAAAAAGGTTTATGGGAGGAACGGACACAATGAAATTCTACACAAGTTTAAAATCCTTATACCCACTCTATCACCCACCCCCTCCTTTACACCTAACTAGCCTAAGCTGACAATTGGGAGAAGACTCCAGGGTGATACTCACAGTTTCCTTTGACGGGTATAGTGGGTCCCACCTTAAATCGGATTTGCACCAGTTACCCTCGGAGGTTGTATGGGCTCGCAGTTGTGTTTCTTTTCGGCCGATTGAGTTGTCGGTGTGGACTGGGGTGAATGTTGCCTCCCCCGGTCACCTCGGTCGTTGGTTGTCCAGTTGGTGGGCCTCGGAGCGCGGTCCTGGTGTGCGGCTCGGTTGCTTAGGGCAAGGTTGCGCCCCCCTTTTTCTCTCCCTTGGTTTTCGGTCGCTGGTTCAGCACACGGATAGAGTCTAGGTCCGCTGGTGGCAGTTGTCTTTGGCCGCTCCGAAGTTCTTTAGCCTGGGTCGTTGTTTTGTGAGGCCGAGTCACTCTCTCTTCCTTCGAGATGTCGTCAGGTCCCCTTGTCTGTGTTCTTCAAGAGCTGCCAGCTCTCACTTTTATACCCGGTTCGGTTCCGGCCCTTTTCGCGCCCAAACTGAATCAGTATCTCATTGTTTGAGTCGAGGTGGGGTGAGGTGTTAAGGTAAAGCATTGTTTCTTGTGCACCTCGGTGCCTGATAGTCAGGCTGGCTATTGTGTCAGGGTCGGGATGCACTGAGGTGTTGGCCTTTCCTATTGTCTTTATGTACATGGGTAATGGGCTGGTGATAGGCCATTCTCCTTGATTAGATCCAGGTAAGCTGTCCTTTACCAAATGGACCGGGTATTCCCTATTGGTCGAGGATTTCCCTGCTTCTGGCCTGGTTCTATTCACTGATTGGCCGGCCCAGGATGCACTTTCCCGGGATTGGCTGGCTTCTCAGCCTGCCTGTGGCCCCCGAATTCACATAGTGGTTGGCCACAGACATATTTCCCAGCCTGCATTTCTTCCTGCGGCTTGCCTTGGCCAAAGTTCGATTAAAAGGGTGTATGGAATGATCCCATGTTCTGTTTCCTTGTTACCGGGTGCCTTTTTTTGTGTAGCACTGGATTTTCGACACTTACATACACGTCCGCAGATGTCTCAGAGTGCACCATCAAGGATGATGAATGCAAGGCCATTAACACCTTGTTGGCACTGTGGGGGTGATCATTGTTTCCATTCATGCTGATTCAAAGGAAGCGTTTGCAAGGGCTGTGGAACAATGGGACACCTCCAACGAGTGTGTCGGCGAGCTGCTAAGCCTGTTAAACCTGCAAACCAGCACATTGCAGAGGAGGACAGATCCACGGTGGATCACTACGAACCAGAGCCTCAGATAGAGGAGGCAGAGCTACATGGGGTGCACACATTTCACCACGAATTGTCTCCCGACAATGCTCAATGTTGAACTAAAAGGACTCCCGGTGTAAATGGAGCTGGACACGGGTGCAAGCCAGTCCATCATGGGCAAAAACACTTTCGAAAGGTTGTGGTGCAACAAGGCCTCACGGCCAATCTTAACTCCAGTTCGCACGAGACTAAGAACTTACACTAAAGAACTGATTCCTGTAATCGGCAGTGCTACCATAAAGGTCTCCTATGATAGAGCGGGTGGTACCAGGCGATGGTCCCACGCTGCTCGGCAGGAACTGGCTGGGAAAGATAAGCTGGAACTGGGATGACGTCCGAGCGCAATCGTCCACTGACGACACTTCGTGTGCCCAGGCCTTAAACAAATTTCCTTCGCTCTTCGAACCAGGCATCGGAAAATTCCAAAGAGCAAAAGTGCAGATCCACCTAATTCCGGGGGCGCGACCCATCCATCACAAGATGAGAGCAGTACCGTACATGATGAGAGAAAGGGTAGAGATCAAGCTAGACCGGCTGCAACGAGAGGGCATCATCTCACTGATCGAGTTCAGCGAGTGGGTCAGTCCTATTGTCTCAGTCCTCAAGGGAGACGGCACCGTCAGAATCTGTGGCGATTACAAAGTAACTATCAATCATTTCTCCCTGCAGGACCAATACCCACTACCAAAAGCCGACAACCTCTTTGCAACTCTGGCGGGAGGAAAGACGTTCACGAAGCTGGATCTGGCTTCAGCCTACATGGCGCAGGAACTGGAGGAATCATCGAAGGCCCTCACCTGCAGCAACACGCATAAAGGTCTTTTTGTTCATAACAGATGCCCGTTTGGAATCCGATCGGCGATGGCGATATTCCAGAGAAACATGGAAAGTTTACTGAAGTCGGTCCTGCACACCGTGGTCTTCCAGGACAACATCTTGGTCACAGGTCAGAACACAGTCGAGCATCTGCAGAACCTGGAGGAGGTTCTTAGTCGACTCAACCGCGTGAGGCTCAGGTTAAAACGCTCGAAGTGCGTTTTCCTGGTGCCTGAAGTGGAGTTCTTGGGAAGGAGGATTGCGGCAGACGGCATTAGGCCCACCAACGAGAAGACAGAAGCAATCGAGAATGCACCGAGGCCACAGAACGTGACGGAGCTGCGGTCTTTTCTGGGACTCTTGAACTACTTTGGTAACTTCTTAGCGGGTCTCAGCACCCTGCTAGAAAAACTACATGTCTTACTATGAAAAGGGGGCAAATGGGTTTGGGGCAAAAGCCAAGAAAATGCCTTTGTAAAAGCGAGAAAATTGTTATGCTCAAACAAATTACTTGTGTTGTATGATCCATGTAAGTGTTTGGTACTAGCATGTGATGCGTCGTCATATGGCGTCGGGTGTGTATTGCAACAAGCTAATGATTTCGGGAAGCTGCAACTGGTTGTTTATGCATCCAGGAGTCTGTCTAAGTAAGGCTGAGAGAGCCTACAGCATGATTGAAAAAAGAAGCGTTAGCGTGTGTCGATGGGGTAAAGAAAATGCATCAATACCTGTTTGGGCTAAGATTCAAATTGGAAAGTGATCATAAGCCACTGATATCCTTGTTCTCTGAGAGTAAAGGGATAAATACCAACGCATCAGCCCACATCCAGAAATGGGTGCTCACGTTGTCCGAATACAACACGCCATCCGCCACAGGCCAGGCATAGAAAACTGCGCCGATGCTCTCAGTAGGCTGCCGTTATCCACCATGGGGGTGGAAATGGCGCAACCCATAGATCTAGCCATGGTTATGAAAGCATTTGAGAGTGAGTCACTGCCAGGCAGATCAAAACCTGGACAAGCCAGGACCCTTTATTATCTCTAGTCAAGAGCTGTGTGCTTCACGGGAGCTGGTCCAGTGTCCCAGTGGAAATGGAGGAAGAGGTAAAGCCATTCCAGCGCGCAAAGATGAAATGTCTATACAGGCAGACTGCCTTCTGTGGGGCAATCAAGAAGCCCCCAAGAAGGGCAGAGACACCTTCATCAATGACCTCCATAGTACCCACCCAGGCATCGTAATGATGAAAGCGATAGCCAGATCCCACGTGTGGTGGCCTGATATCGATGCAGACTTAGAGTCCTGTGTTCACAGATGTAATGCATGCTCGCAGTTAAGCAATGTACCCAGGGAGGTGCCGCTAAGTTTATGGTCTTGGCCCGCAAAACCATGGTCTAGAGTACACGTCTGATAGAGAATTCAAACAAGCAGTCTGTGAGAAAACACAGACTTCCCAGTCAGAGCTGCTACATGAGTGGGAGCATGTTGCATTAAGTCATCAATCAACTTGACATTTCAGGACCTTTGGCAGCGAGCCAATTAGAGGTTAACAATATATCAATTGAGCCAATAAGGTCAAAGAAGGCGAGTTCTTTTCTATAAATTGAGCCAGGTATAAAAACAGCCATGTTTTGCCATGTGTCTCAGAAGGACAAAGGCCTGGCTTAAAGCCAAGAGCTTGTTGCAGCTGCCAGAATAAAAGTTATGTTAAACCTACAACCGGAGTTCGCAGTTCATTGAAAATTAAGAGATCTAACAATTTTGGCGTCACAAACAGGATCGCTGAGGGAAGAAACTGAATTTTGAACATCGGACCTACATACTGAGGTAAGGACTCCTCTTTATAAAAGTCCTCGGTCAATAGTCTTGCAGTGTATGTAGCACTCAAATCACTGACTCCACACGGTCTGGTGTTGTAATAACTGCAGTGACCTTGGTCCTTTATTGTTCAGCTCCAGAGTGCCTCTCTGGTGTGGTGGGCAGCCTTTTATACTGCCTCTTGCAGGTACTTTCAGGTCTCCCACCACAGCGTCCTCTGTGGTGCACCATTGTACTTATTAATACATTTAATGTACCTAGACAATACATAACATCTCACTCCCCCCTGCCCCACAGTTCCAAAAGCCGTTGCCGGTAACCTCGGCCTTGTTCGTCCTGGTGGGTTAGTGAGTGTGAGTCCATGACCATCCCATGCAGAGATTATTAGGTGCAAGCATATGGTGTTTGCAGTCCTCGCATGGGTGATGAAGTGTTGGTTATAACCTCCAACAGAAAACAGGTATACATAGACGGTACATTAGTATGGTACATACAATATGTGGTACAACTGGCATGTCAAAAGATTACAGATCCATTGAACAGTTGTTTAATCCCAGCTCCACTAGGTAAGGTACGGTGGCGGTATACTGACCCCTTTTTACTGGGCTGCGCTGAGACAGGGTATCGCAACTGGTGCGTTGCCTCTGTGCTCAGTAGTCACCTTAGCAATTCATCTGCGGCCGCTGAACCCTTGCATTATTAGTCACGGGTCCATTAACCCTTTTACTTGTTTTACTGTACCCCGTGATGTGACTCTTTTCGTAAATCATTCGTGTCCATCATATTTAAACACAGTACCCATTTAGCATTGTAAATCCTTCATATTCCTCGTTTCACCTTTTTAAACACAGTAACCAACCAGCATCAACACAAAAAAATTTAACTCTTATCCACACACGTCACCATACCAGTCTCATTACCCCTCTAGACTTGCTCTGGCCTTACAAAAGTCTCTTTGTTGGGACCACCAATGGTGTGGGGCCTTTTTAAGGCTCCCGGGTGCATTGCCCTTTTAAGATGCCATCTTGTGGTTCCTACGAGGCTTTCCTTGGGCACCATCATTTTAGTCACTCTGCTGGCCTTTGTCTGCCGAGCACTGCTGCCACGAGGCTCGCCGCCATCTTGAGCTCGCTGACAAAGAAGAAAGTATAAAATCACGCTTGAAGGGGGGAAATTCTGTCCTCAGCTCCAGCATTGCAGGTAGCACCGATAATCCGCACATTGGTGATGATCCGAGCCCTCTCATTACAACAATCATGGTAGGAGGGACTGCGGTGGAATGATTGCGTCCTTCGGGTAGTTGTTGTAGATGTCGGGGAAGTAACACATAGCAAAGCAGTAGAAGCTTTTAAGGAGGCTGGATCGATTGTGCGATTATAGGTGCAGAGAGAGAAGCCTGTCTGGAAAGATCTTAGAATTGAAACGTCACGTTCTCCTGGGTCATAGCTGCCGCCGCTGTAACTTCCTCTCCTGCCGTTCCGGCCGCCGCTATAGTCTCTGCCGCCGCCCGACTTTTTCTCTGCATGGGCCCCACCAGTTTGTTGGCCATCGATGGTTTGTCGGCCATCGATGGACCTCCCGCTCATCGCCTACAGTGCCCCGCTGGCTCGCACCCCAGCAATCGGCCTGCACCTACAAGACTGCTCTTTGGGAACCCGGGGAGCAGCAGTCTGTGGAGGAATGAAGACTTCTCAGCTCCCACGGACTTTCCCCATCCATCTCCTGCCGAGTAATGTCGGCCCATCGCCTGCAATAACCCACAAGGGTAAACCGTGCGTCTCGCCCCCATGAGATACCTGCACGTCCGCTCTGCCGAGAACAGGTATCAGGTACGCAGCTTCGCCAGGACCGGGACCAGCTTGGGTCGTGCAGCCAGGTTACCCACAGTTTTTCAAAAGTTCTGTGACTCATCAACGACGGACCTGATCCCGTATCCACTGCCATACTCACAGGGACTCCGTTGATTTTGACTTCCATAATCACTGGGGGCGAATCGTCGGTGCACGTATACAGTCCCAACACCTCATCTTCTTCTGCCTGCTCCTCGCTGAACAGTGGATCATCCCCCATCTCCTCAGCCACATGGTGAGTCAGATTTCTTTTACGCATACGCTGAAGGTGGCCTTTGATGTGGCAGGTATTGCATGTGTACTCCGCAAACCTGCACTGGTGAGCCCCATGGCTTCCTCCGCAGCACCAGCATGGTGCTACTTGATTGGCCCCCCCTTAGCAGACTCTGAGTTCCAGAACTCTGAAGTCCGTGCTCTCTGCCCCTGGCAGAGCCACGTTCTGCAGTTTTGTCCGTGGTGGGCACTATCCTGTGGACAGTGCCTGCCGGGTTCGAGACTGTGTGGATCATTTGCTTGGTGCTGCAAGTCGAGGTCATATATGCCTGGATGATGGTGATGGCCTTTGTCAGGGTGACTGTGGGTTCCATGGATAGCAGCTTGTGAAGGAGGTCCTCATGGCCAACCCCATAACAAAAACGTCCCGCAACGCCTCGTCAAGGTGTGTGCCAAAATCACACGGCGCCGCGAGTCTCCTGAGGTCCGCAGCATTTTTGGTGACATCCTGGCCCTCAGGTCTGCAGTGATGGTACACTTTTGTGTCTGGCCGTGAGGATGCTCTCCTTTGGTTTCAACTAGTCACGAATGAGTGCGACCAGCTCCTCATATGACTTGTCCCTGGCGCTCGCAGGTGCCAGCAAATCCCTGATGAGACAGTAAACCTCATCGCCACAACTGGAAAGCAATATCGCCTTACGCTTAACTCTCATTGCATCCATGCTCCCCGTCAGGTCGTTAGCTGTGAAGTAGTACTCGAGCCTTTCCGTAAAGGCCTCCCAATCATTGCCCATGCTAAAGTCCTTTAGCGAGCCCAGAGTAGCCATGTTTGCGTGAAGTTCGTCCATGTCCTCGTTGCCAATGTAGTGTATGTTGCACTCAAATCACTGACTCCACACGGTCTGGTGTTGTAATAACTGCAGTGACCTTGGTCCTTTATTGTTCAGTTCCAGAGTGCCTCTCAGGTATGGTGGGCAGCCCTTTATACTTGCAGGTACTTTCAGGTCTCCCACCACAGCGCCCTCTGTGGTGCACCATTGAACTTATTAATACATTTAATGTACCTAGACAATACACAACAATAAATTCGTCTCTCCTTCTACGCGATTCCGAACGCCTCCAGTTTGCGAACCCTCCGGTTGGTAGTCAGCTCGAGCTCCCATAGACGTCTAAACTTTGGCGGTGTGTTAGTTAATTAATCACCGATCCACTGATCGGCTGGAAAGCCTACGACTCGAGACCCCAGTAAAGAAATCAGTATTATGGCAGCAGGAGATAAGAGCAAAGAATTGCCTACAACTGTTAAAGGCGGGCGGGCACCATCTGAGGTTTCGATAGATGAAATCCTCCAACAGTTCAAAGAATACATAGGGCAACAATTCAACTTATCTAAAACCTGTATTAAGATCGAACAAAAATATGGTACCTCCAAAGGACAATGGTCCTTGAACGAGATCAAAAGGGTCTGGGGAAAAACGACCTGTATGAAAAATAAAGAGCGAATCAGATGGTCCCTAGTTGTTATGGGACAGATCCGACAGCGGAATGAAATTATAACGCTTTCCTGATATGATAGGGACCTGACCAGTACAAAGGACCAATTGCAAACTGTTTGTGAACAGCTCCGACAGAAAAAACTTGAACTTGAAAAGTTGGAAGCGGAAGTTAAAGATCTTAAAGGTGAAATTAAAGAATGGAAAAAAATCATTAGGTCAAGAGACAGTAATAGGAAAAGGAAAATGTATTGGTCAATTCCCAGGGTACCCATGTTTGGATAAATTAAAAGCGCAAACCCGAAGACGCGACCAAGGAATAGATACAGGATCGGAGGATGAAGAATTAGGGGTGCGCTTGCCCCTTTTAAAAGAAGACGAGTTGTAGTCAAATCAGAAGAGACTGCGGATGAAGACGGAATCAAAACAACGAAGAAAAAGGTGTATGCAAAATATTTAGTTCATGATCCGGCAGTCCCAGAGAAAATTGATAAATGGTCCAAGGAATTGCCCAATCCAAAGAAAGGGGGAGTGAAAAAGTGGGACCAATTGGACCACTTAAGAAATATATATCAACTTCATCCCTGGGATGGAGTGCAAATTTTGACCATAATGGTGCCAAAAACATAGGGAAGAAAATTGCACGACAAGGTAGAAGAAGCTTTGGGGCAGGATGAGCAAGAATAAAACACAGGATGGGAGGCGATTAAACACTGGCTGCAAGCCTTCAGTCCAGCCAAGCAGACTGTGGAAAAATTGCAGCCTGCCAACAGAAAGGAACAGAGGAGGTCCTGGAGTATGACGAGCGGTTTAGATGCACGTGGCTAGAACATTCGGGTATGAATAATACGGATGAGGAACTGTTTGGACCCTTGAAAGCAGCTTTCGTGGCAAGTCTAAAGCCAGAACTGTCCAAAATGCTTAAGGTTGTATTACCGGACTGGGAAGGGAGAGGAACTACCTTTGCAGCATTGGTGGATCGATGTAACTAATTAGATCGGGATATGGGAGCTAAAGTCCGAGCCCTGCAGGCTGTGGGATGGAAATCCCAGGATTCCGATAAACAGTTATTCGGAAAATTACCCGGAAAATGTCATTATTGTGGGAAAGCAGGTCACTGGGCCAAGACGTGCAGGGCAAAACAGCAAGGTCGTGGCCGGGGAAGAGGATGCAGCCAGGGATACAATTCAACCAACAAACCAGGCTTGTCACAAGATACTGACCTCATAGAAGCATTTAAGCGACTGACAATACAACAACAGAAGGAGTTACTTGGGATAGCAAAAAACGATTAGAGCCTGCCCTGGCCCCACTCCTTGCACGAATACAACAGAGGGGAGATGGGCTATATATAACTGTGTGGGTGGGCGATAAGGATGTGGACTGTTTTTTAGACACAGGGGCGGAATTAACATGCTTACCCCTACAATATGGAGACTCTTTGCTGTTGGATGGTAGGGCACGTACAGCTTATGGAGTTGGGGGCCATAAAATGGAAATTAAAAGGACAACACCGGTACTTATAGGGCTGGGTCCACATGAACGAACCACACCGGTCTGGATAGGCCCAGTAGATCAACCCCTTTTGGGAATGGACGTTCTAATCCAAGTAGATTCATCGTTGCATTTTGAGGATGGTCGGGTGACATGGTCAATTAAAACTTTGAAGAAAGAAGAATTGAAGGAACACCCGATATGGGCTAAAGATAAGAACGATTGTGGCCTACTCCAGATGGAGCCTGCGTCATTTACCGGGACCAAGCCTCCATGCACTAAACAGTATCCCATCAGTCCAACTGCCATCGTGGGAATCTTACCGGTTATTCAGCAATTGGAGAAACAAGGGGTGCTTATTAAAACGCATAGCTCCTCCAATAGCCCCGTGTGGCCGGTACAGAAATCTAATGAGACTTGGTGTTTGACTGTCGATTATAGGAAAGCTAACCAGTGTATTGATCAAAAAGCTCCTTTCGTCGCAGATCCCTCCACCATTTTTAATGCCCTCAAACCGGAACATAAATATTTCTCGGTTATAGATATGGCCAACGGATTTTGGTCGGTGCCTCTGGCACCGGAGGTTCGACAGTGGTTTGCTTTCACGGTCCAAGGACAACAGTATACTTGGACCCGGTTACCGCAGGGTTTCCATAACAGCCCTACGGTATTCCACATGGCCTTACATGGCCACATTTGCGAGAATTACCTCCCCTGTCAGCCACAGTCATCCAATATGTAGACGATATCCTGCGAGCTTCAAACATGGAAGAACAGCATGAACAAGATTTACGAGCTTTGCTGGACCACCTTTGGCTGAAAGGACATAAAGCCAGCATCGACAAAGCACAAATATCCCAAGAAGAGGTTGTATACCTGGGACAAAAGATTTCACAGAGAACTTACCCAGGATAGAATTGCAGCCATTCGGGCTGCTAAAACACCCACCACTATTCAGGAACTAAGGTCGTTTTTGGCATTGTGTAACTTTAACAGAAATTGGATTGACTCCTTCACACAGCTTGCTCAGCCATTAAATGATATCTTAAAGGGGAACCGTGCCTCAAAAGAAGCCATCACCCTCACTAAGGAACAGCAAGAGGCCTTCCTGAGTTTGAAAAAGGCTTTGTGTACGGCACCGGCTCTGGGAATCTCTGACAGTGGTAAGCCATTTACCCTGTTTGTCCATGAGAAAGAAGAATACATAACAGCTATACTGACACAAAAACACGGGGATCAGCAAAGACCTATTGGCTATTATTCGGCAAAACTGGATGTGGTAGCCCGCGGATGGGGAAGTTGCCTAAGGGCCATGGAAGCTACATGTCGAGCGGTAATGATCACTGCGGGTCTCGTCCTCGACCAAAAGCTGATTGTCAAGTGTCCCCACACCGTACATGCTTTGCTGTCTATGAATAGAATGTCTCAGGTGACGGCAGCTCGATGGACCCGCTGAACAGCAGTTTTGGAAGCTCCTATTCGCCATATCGTCTGGGCCAGCCCGTTTAATCCCGCAACTATGCTCCCGATGTCAGAATCGAGGGAGCATGAGGGGGGAGAAGGTGAAGAGCATGACTGCGTGGAGATTTTAAAAGAAAAAGAAGAAGCAACCTTAGCAGCAGAGGAGCCTCTACAGAACCCAGACCAAATCCTGTTTACAGATGGTTCCTCCTTTGTTGACAATGGTACCAGAAAAGCAGGATAGGCAGTTACAACCTTATATGAGGTAGTGGCAAAAGGATGTTTACCCTCAGGAACGTCAGCACAACAGGCCGAGTTACGGACCCTGTCAGAAGCATGTCGTATAGCAGAAGGACAGTCAGCTAATGTCTACACAGATTCGCGTTATGCTTTTGGAATCGCTCACAACTTTGGTCTGTTATGGCGGAAAAGAGGATTCCTCACTGCTGCTGGTACACCTATTCGAAATGGAAAAGAAGTCCGAGACTTACTGGAGGCCATACAATTACCTCAGGAAGTGTCCATCCTAAAGTGTAAGGCCCATACCAAGGAAAATACCACAGAAGCACAGGGAAATGCCCTAGCCGACCAGGCAGCTGAAGATGCCGCCTCACAGGGCGTTCCCCCAGAAGAACCAACACAGATGTGCAGATTGAAAGCACTCAGGACTCTGACACGAGACCTTCAAACAATGCAAGGCGAGTGCTCCCGAGAGGAAGAATGGACATGGATTGAGGCAGGAATTAGCTATGTGAAGATGGTGTCTGGAGACAAAGAGTTACCAACAAGCCAGTTGCGCCACAAGCGCTTATGCCTTTTTTAGCCCAACAGATCCACTCGTGGGGACACTTGGCCTCACAACAGATGACGGCACGGTTCCAGAAAGGCTGGTGGGGTCGGGGATTTAAAAAACATGCCCAGCTGGTAGCAGACCGCTGTGTGGTCTGCCAGAAAAATAATTCTGGACACATCACGGTAATGCCCCACCTGAGGCCCCCTGCCCCTGTTGGACCATTCCAGCGTCTGCAGGTTGATTATATATCTCTTCCTTCATGCCAAGGATACACTAACACTCTTGTCATGGTTGACAGATTCTCTAGATGGGTAGAAGCTGTCCCAACTAAAAGAGGCACAGCTAATCACACTGCAAAGGTCTTGTGTAAAGATTACATTCCCCGATGGGGAGTTCCGAGTAGCATTGACTCAGATCAGGGAACACACTTCACAGGTGCTGTCTGCCAAGAAGTCTGTAGGTTACTGAACGTTACATGGGATTTACACTGTCCTTATCATCCACAATCATCAGGACAAGTAGAACGAATGAATCGAACTCTGAAACAACGACTTGCCAAATATCACCAAGAAGGAACACCATGGCCCCAGGCACTACCAATAGTGCGATGTAGTATTAGGGCAACCCCAAACAGAACTACAGGTCTAAGCCCATTTGAAATTATAACAGGAAGACCCATGTCGCTGCCAGGAACTATCGATTTACGGAAAGCTGATGTTCACTTAATGAATGACACTCTGTTATCATACTGTCAGGACCTAACCAATGCTATTAGTTCTGTTTCCCGTCAGGTATCGGCAGCTTGGGGTAATCCACCCAAAGGAGGACACGACATCATCCCGGGAGTCTGCGTCTTTGTGAAAAAGTTGCATAAAGAACCTTTGGGTGCCAAGTGGGAGGGACCTTACCAAGTGTTATTGACCACCCAGGCAGCTGTTAAAGTCCAAGGAAAGAAAGCCTGGATCCATGCCTCACACGTTAAACGAGCACCCGTAACTGAAGCTGAAATCTGATAAGGACAATTACTTTTTGCCAAAATGTATACATTTACTGTATTACTGACTGTAGGTATTCTAGGCATAGGCCTACTTCTTACGAGCCGACCCTCTGCATCAAAGGGAAATAGTAGGGTAGCCAGGGAATTACATGTAAATACCTTTTTATATATGTCATACATTTATGCCAAACAAGGTAACATTTCTCGTTGTTGGGTGTGTGCGCATATTCCTATTCACTCAAAGGGAGGGATTCCCTTGAGGCCAGTTCCCTTGAATATCTCAGAAATGGCTGAGTGGATAATTAATCAAAATAAAACAGGCAATGCGTTTCAGGATATGGAAAACTGGGCACGTAAATGGAAGTCAGCAGGTTGCAATCTGACTACATTTGAAGGGGGATACCAACCGTGGTCCAATAATTCCAAATGGCCCCCATTTTTTGTTATCACTAATACAACGGGAATAGGAAGACCGGGGAATCGGTCTGTCTGATTAGAAACATCAAAGGAGGCCAAAATATGGGGTATAGTAACTGCTCCCAGAATTATAATATAATTAAGCCATGGAACCGTCCAAACTGGGCCGATGTGGGAGTTTTTAACGTAACTGGGATTCTGAACAAAACAGATGGAAAAGCCTGGACATGCCCCGGAGTGTTGCTGACAAAGAAACAGCTAACACTTATTGCCTATAATGGCACCTATTGGGTGTGTGGCCACAAGGCCTACCCATGGCTGCCCCAGAATTGGACGGGATCCTGCTATTTAAGCTATATTGTGCCATATATGTTTCATATAAAGTCACTGTCGGAACATTTACACCGTCCGAAGAGAGCTATCACAGCAACAGAGAGGTTCTTTGCCATTCTGATCCCCAGGTATCGGACCGTCAGACTGGCAAGGGAATTCATTAACATGGCATCCATTGTGGAACAGGTAGCCAATGATACTTCAGAGGCCCTAGTTAAAATCAATGCAGAAATGGTAGGAATCCACACAGTAGCCCTACATAATAGACTGGCCCTTGACTACATCCTGGCTGAAAAGGGAGGTACTTGCGCCCTACTCGGAACTGAGTGTTGCACATATAACCCAGATAGCTCCGAAGAAATTACCCACTTAGCGGAGCATATCCAAAAGGAGGTAGAAAAATTTAAGCAACCCCCATCATACACTTTGTGGAGCGGAGCCACTGAATGGCTAGGTTCAGTAGGAACTCCATTGGTGGAAGGTTTAATTCTATTCATTGTAATTATTTTACTTTTATATTGTTTGTTTATGTTGATTAAATGTTGTTGCAACCAGGCGGCTGTAGCTGCTGTCCTGCAGGTGAGACACCTTGCAGGTCCCAGCAGACTGTCTGTACGTGGCATAGGAGTATGTTATGCTTAAGGGAAGGTTGTTTACTGGTTGAATTAAGATATTGATTTGGATTAAATTGGAATAAGGTTAATTAACCTACTAAAACCAGACTTCCATTGTGGCCATGATGGAATTCGGGTTGGTGTAAATTTGTGTGGAAGCTACTAGACCGGACATGTGGCGAAACACATCAACAAATTTTAGAAGGAAACTCTATTAATATGTATGAAATTATTTTGTAGAATGTTTAACCAGTGATACCTGATGTTTTATGATTCAGTTTGTGAAAGAATCAAAGGGGGGATTGATAGAGAATTCAAACAAGCAGTCTGTGAGAAAACACAGACTTCCCAGTCAGAGCTGCTACGTGAGTGGGAGCATGTTGCATTAAGTCATATCAATTGAGCCAATAAGGTCAAAGAAGGCGAGTTATTTTCTGTAAATTGAGCCAGGTATAAAAACAGCCATGTTTTGCCATGTGTCTCAGAAGGACAAAGGCCTGGCTTAAAGCCAAGATCTTGTTGCAGCTGCCAGAATAAAAGTTATGTTAAACCGACAACCGGAGTTCGCATTTCATTGAAAATTAAGAGATCTAACAACGTCGACTATGCATGCCCGTTCTTGGGTAAAATGTTCCTTGTGGTTGTAGACGCGTACTCTAAGTGGGTTGAATGTGAGATAATGTTGGCAAGCACATCTGCTGCCACCACTGAAACCCTGCGGGCCATGTTTGCCATGCATGGCCTGCCTGATGTCATTATGAGCGACAATGGGCCATGTTTCACCAGTGCCAAGTTCAAAGAGTTCATGATCCGCAATGGGATCAAACATGTTACATCTGCCCCGTTCAAACCAGCATCTAATGGTCAGGCAGAGAGAGCAGTGCACACCATCAAGCAAGGCTTGAAGAGGGTAACTGAAGGCTCACTGCAGACTCCCCTATCCCGAGTCCTGCTTAGCTACCGCACGAGACTAAACTCACTCACTGGGATCCCACCTGCTGAACTGCTCATAAAAAGAGCACTTAAGACAAGGCTCTCATTAATTCACCCTGATCTACATGAACAGGTAGAGAGCAGGCGACTTCAACAAAGTGCATACCATGATAGCGCAAATGTGTCACGCGAAATTGAAGTCAATGATCCTGTATTTGTATTAAATTATGGACAAGATCCCAAGTGGCTTCCCGGCACTGTCGTGGCCAAAGAGGGGAGCAGAGTGCTTCGGGTCAAACTTTCAAATGGACTCATTCACCGGAAACACTTGGGCCAAATTAAACTCAGATTCACAGACTACCCTGAGCAATCCACCTTGAACCCTACAGGAAATTAGGGGTGCATGCAATAAAGGTGCAGCAGTTATTATGGGTGACTTTAAAATGCATATAGATTGGGCTAACCAAACTGGAAGCAATACGGTGGAGGAGGATTTCCTGGAGTGCATAAGGGATGGTTTTCTAGACCAATATGTCGAAGAACCAACTAGGGGGGGAGGCCATCTTAGACTGGGTGTTATGTAATGAGAGAGGATTAATTAGCAATCTCATTGTGCAAGGCCCTTTGGGGAAGAGTGACCATAATATGGTGGAATTCTACATTAGGATGGAGAATGAAACAGTTAATTCAGAGACTATGGTCCAGAACTTAAAGAAGGGTAACTTTGAAGGTATGAGGCGTGAATTGGCTCGGATAGATTGGCGAATGATACTTAAGGGGTTGACAGTGGATGGGCAATGGCAGACATTTAGAGACTGCATGGATGAACTACAATAATTGTACATCACTGTCTGGCGTAAAAATAAAAAAGGGAAGGTCGCTCAACCGTGGCTAACAAGGGAAATCGGGGATAGTATTAAAGCCAAGGAAGTGGCATACAAATTGGCCAGAAATAGCAGCGAACCCGTGGACTGGGAAAAATTTAGAACTCAGCAGAGGAGGACAAAGGGTTTGATTAGGGCAGGGAAAATAGAGTATGAGAGGAAGCTTGCAGGGAACATTAAGACGGACTGAAAAAGCTTCTATAGCTATGTAAAGAGAAAAAGGTTAGTAAAGACAAACGTAGGTCCTCTGCAGTCAGAATCAGGGGAAGTCATAACGGGGAACAAAGAAATGGCAGACCAATTGAACAAGTACTTTGGTTCGGTATTCACTAAGGAGGACACAAACAACCTTCCGGATATAAAAGGGGTCAGAGGGTCTAGTAAGAAGGAGGAACTGAGGGAAATCCTTATTAGTCAGAAAATTGTGTTGGGGAAATTGATGGGATTGAAGGCCGATAAATCCCCAGGGCCTGATGGACTGCATCCCAGTGTACTTAAGGAGGTGGCCTTGGAAATAGTGGATGCATTGACAGTCATTTTCCAACATTCCATAGAATCTGGATCAGTTCCTATGGAGTGGAGGGTAGCCAATGTAACCCCACTTTTTAAAAAAGGAGGGAGAGAGAAAACAGGGAATTATAGACCGGTCAGCCTGACATCGGTAGTGAGTAAAATGATGGAATCAATTATTAAGGATGTCATAGCAGCGCATTTGGAAAGAGGTGACATAATAGGTCCAAGCCAGCATGGATTTGTGAAAGGGAAATCATGCTTGACAAATCTTGTGGAATTTTTTGAGGATGTTTCCAGTAGAGTGGACAAGGGAGAACCAGTTGATGTGGTATATTTGGACTTTCAGAAGGCCTTCAACAAGGTCCCACACACGAGATTAATGTGCAATGTTAAAGCACATGGGATTGGGGGTAGTGTGCTGACGTGGATTGAGAACTGGTTGGCAGACAGGAAGCAAAGAGTAGGAGTAAATGGGTACTTTTCAGAATGGCAGGCAGTGACTAGTGGGTTACCGCAAGGTTCTGTGCTGGGGCCCCAGCTATTTACATTGTACATTAATGTTTTAACGAGGGGGTTAAATGTAGTATCTCCAAATTTGCGGATGACACTAAGTTGGGTGGTAGTGTGAGCTGCGAGGAGGATGCTATGAGGCTGCAGAGTGACTTGGATAGGTTAGGTGAGTGGGCAAATGCATGGCAGATGAAGTATAATGTGGATAAATGTGAGGTTATCCACTTTGGTGGTAAAAACAGAGAGACAGACTATTATCTGAATGGTGACAGATTAGGAAAAGGGGAGGTGCAACGAGACATGGGTGTCATGGTACATCAGTCATTGAAGGTTGGCATGCAGGTACAGCAGGCGGTTAAGAAAGCAAATGGCATGTTGGCCTTCATAGCGAGGAGATTTGAGTACAGGGGCAGGGAGATGTTACTACAGTTGTACAGGCCCTTGGTGCGGCCACACCTGGAGTATTGTGTACAGTTTTGGTCTCCTAACCTGAGGAAGGACATTCTTGCTATTGAGGGAGTGCAGCGAAGGTTCACCAGACTGATTCCAGGGATGGCGGGACTGACATATCAAGAAAGACTGGATCAACTGAGCTTGTATTCACTGGAGATCAGAAGAATGAGAGGGGATCTCATAAAAACGTTTAAAATTCTGACGGGTTTAGACAGGTTAGATGCAGGAAGAATGTTCCCAATGTTGGGGAAGACCAGAACCAGGGCTCACAGTCTAAGGATAAGGGGTAAGCCACTCAGTACCGAGATGAGGAGAAACTTCTTCACCCAGAGAGTGGTGAACCTGTGGAATTCTCTACCACAGAAAGTTGTTGAGGCCAATTCACTAAATATATTCAAAAAGGAGTTAGATGTAGTCCTTATTACTAGGGGGATCAAGAGGTATGGCGAGAAAGCAGGAATGGGGTACTGAAGTTGCATGTTCAGCCATGAACTCATTGAATGGCGGTGCAGGCTCGAAGGGCCGAATGGCCTACTCCTGCACCTATTTTCTATGTTTTTTGATCCCTCAACACACACACCAGTCTGCGGTCATGGCGATCCAAACTATTGTCAAGAATCTATATCGACTTTGCGGGCCCCTTCCTTGGTAGAATGTTTTTTTGTGGTGGTGGATGCACACTCCAAATGGATTGTGTTGTGTATGGAGAAAGAATCAGACTGAACACTGTGAGCTCAAAGTAAAGTGTGACCTTAGTCTTTTATTGCAACCGGCACCACGGTTGACCACGAAGTGGAACCCATCATCCACAGCAGCCCTGCATGGTCCAACACATCAGGCAGTCCAGCAAGGCCAGCTGCACAGCAGCCCAGCGAGGGCCCAACAAATGATTCAACAACACCAGCTTTCACACCGAGATGATCAACCAGGGTAAGAAGAGCCTCAGATCGACTCACATTGTAAATAGTTACACTCTTGACTTTGCGGGGGAATGTTGTTATATATGTGGACTTGTATTTACTCTGTACAGCCACCAGAGGGCTCATTCCCCGGAGTCCCAAGGGATCCCATAATCCCTTGGGAGTACAGATATTTAAGAAGGCGTCACAGGTTGGAGAGGCACTCTGGAGACCTGCAATAAAAGACTAAGGTCACACTTTACTTTGAGCTCACAGTGTTCAGTTTGACTCTTTCTCCATATACAACACAATTCATTTGGAGTATGCATCCACCACCACAAAAAACATTCTACCGAGGAAGGGGCCCGCAAAGTCGATGTGGATTCTCGACAATGGTTTAGATGGCCATGACCGCAGACTCAGTGGAGCTTACTTTGGGGCATTGCTTAACTGCATGCAAATGCTGCATTGACTCTAAGTCCGAGTCAATGGCATGCCACCAAACATGGGACCTGGCGATGGCCTTCATCATGACAATACTGTGATGCGTACTATGTAACTTCTGTACAAATCTTGCCCTGCCTTTCTTGGGCATTACAACACGATTACCTCACAGTAAATAGTCGGACTGGATGGAAAGCTCATCTTTGCAATGCTATACAGTTTGGTTTCATCACCCATTTCCTTGGGGATGGTCAACCAGTCCCCGTTAAGAACACAATGTCTTACAACTGATAGGGTCGGATCCTGGCTGGTCCAGGTCTTAACTTGTTGAGCAGGGACAGGCGACCCTTCACTCTCAAAGGCATCCATGATCATGAGTAGCTCTGCGGGCATTGACGTTACAACCGGTGTAGGCAACGGTAACCGGCTCAATGCATCAGCGCAGTTGTCGGTGCCTGGTCTATGGTGAATGACATAATCATAGGCAGATAATGTCAGTGCCCATCTCTGGATGCGGGATGACGCGTTGGTATTGATACCTTTATGTTACGAGAACAACGATATAAATGGATTGTGATCGGTTTCCAGCTCGAAGCGAAGCCCAAACAGGTATTGGTACATTTTTTAAAATTCCATGAACACATGCTAAAGCCTCTTTCTCTACCATGCTATAGGCTCTTTCCTCCTTGGACAACCTTCGAGACGCATATGATACTGGTTATAGTTTGCCTGACTCATTGGCTTGCTGGAGTACGCAGCCAACACCATAGGACGATGCATCACAGGTCAAAACTAGACGCTTGAATGGGTCATACAGTACCTGTAGCTTGTGGGAACACAACAGATTTCTAGCCTTCTCAAAGGCTCTGTCTTGAAGTTCACACCACACCCAGTCATTTCCTTTCCTGAGCAACTTGTGCAAAGGCTCTAATACTGTGCTCAATTTGGGTAAGAAGTTCCCGAAATAGTTGAGAAGACCCAGGAACGAATGCAGCTCCGTCACATTCTGGGGCCTGGGCGCATTTTTGGTGACCTCTGTTTCCGGGTCTGTAGGCCTGATTCCGTCTGCAGCAATCTTTCGTCCAAGGAATTTGACCTCTGCTGCCATGAAAACGCACTTTGAATGTTTCAGCCTGAGTCCCACTTTGTCCAGACGGCGCAGAACCTCTTCCAGATTGTGCAGGTGCTCGGCGGTGTCACGACCTGTGAATAGGGTGTCGTCTTGGAATACCACGGTCCTGGGGACAGATTTCAATAGGCTCTCCATGTTTCTCTGAAATATGGCTGCTGCCGAACCAATGGCAAAAGGGCACCTGTTGTAAATAAACAGTCCTTTGTGCGTGTTGATGCACGTAAGTTTCTTTGATGATTCAACCAATTCCTGTGTCATGTAGGCCGACGTTAGATCCAATTTGGTGAATTATTTTGCACCGGCTAGCGTTGCAAACAGGTAGCTTTCGGTAGTGGGCACTGATCTTGTTTCGAAACTCGGTTGATCGTGACCTTGTAGTCTCCACAAATCCTGACCGTGCCATCGCTCTTTAACACCGGAACAATGGGGCTGGCCCATTCATTTAATTCAACCAGTGAGATGACCCCCTCGCGTTGTAGCCTGTCCAATTCGAGCTCGACCTTTTCTCTCATCGTGTGCGGGACCACCCTGGCTTTGTGATGGATGGGCCTTGCATCTGGGCCTAGGTGAATCTGCACCTTGGCTCCCTCGAAGCTGCCAATTCCCGGTTCAAACAGTGAGGGAAATTTGCTCAGCACTTGAGCACACAAATCATCATCTGCTGATGACAAAGATTTGATATCGTACCATTTCTATTTTATTTTCTCAAGCCAGCTCCTGCCGAATAACGAAGGGCCGTTGCCCGGGATAATCCATAACAGTAGATCATGAACCGCTCCCTCGTACGACACTCTTACTGCTGCACTGGTATGAGCTCTTTGGTGTAGGTACGCAACTTTGCATTTATCGGACTCAGCTTGGATCTCTCTGTCTTGGTCTCCCACAGCTTTTCGAAAGTCCTCTGGCTCATTATCGATTGACTCGCACCTCCCCCTTATTGAATCTCTCGAGAATTCCAACAGTGCTTGATCGTGCTGTGCTCGCCATACTTTTGCGTGGGTTCGTATTTGCCTTATCACCAGCTGTAGTATATGAAATGATACAATGAACTCCGTACTGTGAGCCAGTAAATAGATGTAACCTGGTCAGTCTTTAATGGCTTCCAGAAATGAAGATACAAAGGTGAAGTTCAGGTTATATATCGGGACCAGCATGAGTGTACCTATGACCCTAGGACCTCTGACAGTAGTGCCCCCTGTTGGTGGGCAGACCTTATGTACATACATTACAAAAAGTATGGCAAAAATTAATCAATTCCTGTTAACAAACAGGACCATTAGTTCAAAGTAAAGAATCTGATTGGAGATTTGGAACAATCAGCTGGATGTACCATATATGTGATTAACCCTGATTCTCCTGCATTAATGCTAGGTGTCTGTGTTGCTAATGTTGTTATCAGTTCATTGCATCAGGGATGACATCAACCTAACCAGCAATGCCTCAACTGACATGAGGAGCAGGCTCTCCAAGTAATAAACATGGTGGATATTAAGGGAGTGGACACGGGAAAGCTTGGTGCTTTGTGCCAGCCCAACAAGGTAAGATTTCACATCAGCTTTCACTTCCTGCTTGCATTTTATACTTATTGCATGACTAAGAAGTTGTCACATCTGCGCCTCTGCTGCAAGGAATGGCTTAGCCAGGACAGGAACCCCATAACCAACCATCCGTTCTATCTACTCCCCAAATAGCGGCGGTAAGTATTATGGCTACTGCTGGGGTATCTTGTAGGCAGCTGTATTATTCTCTTGTGGTGGTCCAAGACCATCTAGATATTAATGGAATGGAATCCTTTGCAATTTATATATGCTGCAGGATTGTTGTTTGGCATCCGAATAACTGCCCGAGTGCTATTGGTGCCTTCTTGTCATAACTGAGCCGATATAGTGAGCTTGTCTATTGAATAATTTGCTTTATTCTTAGATAATCATATTTTCATCTCCCTCCTCCAGGACAGCAATGATACACAAAGCCATATGTTCAGCTGCTACACCCAATGCTTATGTGGCTGATTGAGTATCTCAATTATAAACTGCCACAATGCCTTTCAACGACTGTATATGGACCTGCAAGTGAGCCTGTAATGTATTATTCTTCACTAACAGCAGTACCAACATATTATGGCTAACCTGATACTCCTGGTGCTTAGCATTGCATTCATATCAGATTTTCTGGCAGCCACGCATACATTTTAGAATTGCTTGTGTCAGTTCAACCATAATATGTACTGTTTCCCTCGCTGACTCCTGTTAGGCATAGGGCCAATGGTATCGATACCCACTCATTTGAAAGGTTTGTTAATAATGGGCATGGGTTGCAATGGAGCGTTGTTGCAGTCCCCCAGTTTATATCAACATTGATTGCAGGTCTTGCATATTTCAGCCATGTCTTTAGAGATACTCAGCCAATGTCTTCTCAATGTTTTTTTTAAAATTAATTCACAGGATGTGGGCATCGCAGATAGGATCAGCATTTATTGCCCATCCCTGATTACCCTTGAGAAGGTGGTGCTGAGACGCCTTTTTTAACCACTGCAGTTGATGTGATGAAGGTACTCCCACAGAGCTGTTAGGGAGGAAGTTCCAGGATTTTGACCCAGCGACAATGAAGGAACAGTGATATATTTCCAAGTCAGCATGGTGTGTAACTTGGAGGGGGACTTGGAGATGGTGGTCTTCCCATGCACCTGCTATCCTTGTCCTTCTAGGTGGTAGAGGTCGCGGGTTTAGGAGGTGATGTCAAAGAAGCATTGGCGAATTGCTGCAGTGCTTCTTGTAGATGGTACACATTGCAGCCATGGTGCACTGGTGATGGAGGGAGTGAATGTTCAAAGTGGTGGATGGGGTGCAGATCAAGCGGGCTGCTTTGTCCTGGATGGCATTGAGTTTTTTGAGTGTTGTTGAAGCTGCCCTCATCCAGGCAAGTAGAGAGTATTCCATAACATTCCAGACTTGTGCCTTGCTGCTGAATACCCAGCCTCCGACCTGCTCTTGTAGCCACAGTATTTATGTGATTGGTCCAGTTACACTTCTGGTCCATGGTGATCCCCAGGATGTTGATAATCAGGAGTTTGATGATGGTAATGCCATTGAATGTCAAGGGCCAGCAGTTAGACTCTTGTTGGTTGGAGATAGTCATTGCCTGGCATTTGTGTGACGTGAATGTTACTTACCACTTATCATCCCATACCTGAATGTTGTCCAGGTCTTGCTGCATGCGGGCAGGGATTACTTCATTACCTGAAGAGTTATGAATGGAACAGAATACTGTGCAATCATCAGCGAACACCCCCACTCCTGACCTTATGATGGAGGGAAGGTCATTGATGAAGCAGCTGAAGATGGTTGGGCCAAGGACACTACCCACTGATGTTCTGCATCTTGGCCACCTTTAATAAATCTTTTCAATTTTCCCACAGCATCACTTTCTGTCGGAACTTTTCCAGCTCGCATATCTCATCAGGTTTGGATTGGCAATGTCTGACCAAAAGTCCAATGTCATAACTATATCTTTCTAATTGTTCAGTCTGTGTGTCCCCAGGTTGCTTAAGCCACACACCCACTAATGTAGGATTAGTCGACTGAGCCTCTGCATGGCATAAAAGCCTCCAGCAGCCTATGTACTGAGCATGAACTGTCATCCATTATCTGCACAGTCACTGTCACAACAAATATTTTAAAAATTGAGATAATTCTGGTAATTAGAGTTGAGATACAGATTTTTTTAATTTAATGTTGAATATTGTGAGATTGACATCAATGTTGTTTTCTAAACTTCAATTCTTCAAGTTGCGTCTATTAAAATCTTGCTTCCAGAAATAGCCCAAAAACAATATTTATGTCTTGTTTCATGAACAGCAGATACTAGTTCATGTAAATAACTAACAGGAAGAGAGAACTTAGAGACAGACATAAAGGCCTAGAGGTTCGTTTACCACCAAAAACGGGTGCAGGGATCACGATGCCCATTCAACTAGCGTCTGCTCGGAGGAATGCAAGCAACACGCGATCTTCGTGTTCTGTTCATTTCCATGATTGTGGTGTGCAGCCCAGCGCTGAACGTGTTGCTGAGTGGCTGAACACTCAGTGGGGGCCCAAGTTTGTACGAGGCTAGTACCATTTAAAGCTAGCTTGCGCTACTTAAAGGCAGTCTGCATCTCTCGATGGGGGGAGGTACATTCTCCCTCATTGAACTGGCTGAGGAATACAGTGGAAAAAAAATATTAATGATGGTACAACAGGGTGCATCAATGATCTCCAATGCACTAGAAGCCTTGGTGCAGGAGGTCAATAGGAAGAGAGATGCCCCCTTTCCACAGGGGCCCAGGAGGCCCTCGGGGTAACAGTGTAACGTGCAGTGGGAGAAGATGTCACTGTGGTGAATACAATCTGTTTAGCACCAAGGACCTGGACACAGTGCAGGAAGAAGTTTAATGACCTCACACGAATGGTCAAGATCAATGAATTCATCTTCAAATGCTGTATCCCACCAACTACACCACGAGCCTCACACACTGCTCAATTTGTCACACCCCCATCACTCACCTACCAACAATCTCTATCAATCACGACTCATATCTCACATTCACATGCTCTATCTCACCCTCACACACTTGCCACTGCTGCATGCCTCAAACGCACATCTCACAGTTTGCAGAAACTGTCAGCTATTCAACCTTAATAGGCATATCACCCAAACACATTGCACCACACTCATTGACACACTTCCCTTTCTATTGCAGGAAAAGATGGCTCTTGACCGGCATCAGCAGTGGGGGACAGGCTCGACTGCATCACTTCACCCCCATGGAGGAGATGGTGCTGGCCATTCTTGGAAAGGGCCACGCGAGCCCTTGGCCAGCAGCTGGGCTGAAAGAGTAGAAGATGCTGGTATCCTCATACGTTGTCCTCCTTCTCACATCCCACTTCCCCCTCATCCCACAATCTATGCTGGTTTACAAGTTGAACATGGTGTGACCATGCACCTCTTGCTTTCTCCTCCTCCCCTCACCACAACCTTAAATGTAACCTTTAGGGCTGCTGACCAGGGGCCGGGTGGCTCTTTGTCGGCTGGCGCGGACACGATGGGCCGGAATGGCCTCCTTCTGCGCTGTAAATTTCTATGTTTTTATGTTTCTAACCCTACCCTTGTGCCTTTCTAATTTCAGAGACCCAAGATATCCAACCTGTAAAGCCAGTGGTACAAGAAGAAAAGGGAGAGGAAAGTGCTGAAGAAGAAGAAACAGCCACCAGCTTTGGCTTTGCACAGAGTTGAGAGAGTAGCTGAGAGTCAGAATTTGCATGTGATGAGTAACGGGGCATGAGTGGGCCGCAACCAGGGCAGGGGAAAGGGTAGCACAAGTGAAAGCTCCCTGGAGGGCAAGGTCACACACAAGTTCTTCTGCAGAGGACTCAAATGGGGACTTCGATGGGGTGGCCTACAGAAGAACACTGATGGGTTTGCACAATAAAATATGTGATGCATTGGCAGGCCTGCCAGAAAGTCTGAGTGCAATTTCAAGGAGCTTGGAGGAGTCCAGCATCAACCTTACACAGGGCTTTGCGTAGAGCTTGGAATGCATGATTTCGAGCATGGAATGGATGGGCAGACGCACATGGACCCAACCATGATGCAGCAGCTGATGGCTGATATCTCAGCTTTCAATACAGCACAAACACAAGTCACCCTACGTCTGAGTGCTGCAGTGGAAGCTCAGACTGAAGTCATGTAGGCTTAGCTTGCTGCCACGCAAGCTCAGACTGCAGCCATCATGGCTGGGTTTACCAGTGCAGAAAGGGGCTTGCAGAGTTTCACATCAGTCCAACAATCTGTCCTCCAACAGATGGCTAGGAATGGCCGAGGTGCCATGCCAGTAGAGTGGCAATGGCTCCATGGAGTAAGAACCTGCTGTCCTCTCTCAGTATGACAGCATTCGTCCTCCCACTATTGCCACTCCACCAGTGCCCTTGCTGTTGCCTGTCAGCCATCCAGCCCAGACTGCGTCTGCACATGCTGAGTTGGGGCAGTCTACAGCTGGGCCTATGGCCCAGAGGTGCTTGAGGTCATCCTGCAAGGCCATCTGCAGTGTCCCCCACTGAAAGGCAGAAGCCTTCCATCAGCTACGCTGCAGCCACTGGAGTAGCACTAGGACACGTAAAGGCACATTAAAGTCATGCACTAAAGGAATGCACAAGAGTGATTAGTTGACTTTGCTATGTTATATTGGATGTGTTGATGGATAATGGTTGTTTGGAATGCTTCTTTTGTGCTTGTTTTTATTTCAGCATTGTGGCCAAGGACGCTTTGATGGTCAGTAACAGAGGAAAGGTAAGGTGTGGGACTAATGTTGAATGGGCAATTGGGGTTGCATTCACTCATGCCACTTTCGGATGAGTCGACCATGGACAGCCATGCAGAAAGGGAATGAGTGGGTTGCCTCCACCCTTCCGCTTCCTCCTCTTCCGGTTCCTCCTTTTCCACTTTCTCCTCCTCCACCTCCTCTTTCCCTTCTTCCTCCTCTTCCTCCTCCTCCTCCTCCTCAGCTGGTCATTGTATGCCTGTTGGCAAAAGCTGAGCCCTCATAGTGGCGAGGTTGTGGAACATGCAACAGACCATGAAAATCTTGAGAGGCATTCTGGTGAGTACTGCAGGGCTCCTCCAGAGTGGTCCAGGCAGAAGATCAGACTTCATGTCCCTTATTATATGCATAGCTGGAGTCCGAGCTGCAGACATTGCAAGACATCAGGGAGGGAGAAAGTTACCTGGACCTTTTGCTCCAGGAGGCAGCCACACCTTCTAGATTAAATACTTTAGAATTGACAGGTGGTCAAGGACAGGAGGGTGTGACAGCGAGTGAAGCAGGTAAGGGGATCCAGGAGGTCATATAGCAGGAGCCTCAGAGCCTGCGCTTGTCCAATAGATTTGAGGTTCTTGCAACCCTTGTAGACAAGAGTGCAGACTGCGGGGTGGACGAACCGACTGACCTAGGCACCGTGGTGCAGAAAGCCATTCAAGTGGGGGGAGTAAAGAGGCAGGTGGTTGTAATAGGGGACAGTACAGTTAGGGGGTTAGATAGGGTTTTCTGCAGCCAAGCGTGTGCATCCTGAAGGCTGTGTTGCCTACCCGGTGCCAGGGTAAAGGACATCTCCTCCGTGCTGGAGAAGAACTTGGAGTGGGAGGGGGCGGATCCAGTTGTCATGGTACACGTAGGTACCAATGACATAGGTAGGATGAAGAAAGGTTCTGCTGAGAGAGTTTGAACAGCTAGGGACTAAATTGAAAAGCAGAACCACAAGGGTAATAATCTCTACATTATTACCTGAACCACGAGCAAATTGGCATAGGGTCAATAGAATCAGGGAGATGAATGCGTGGCTCAGAGGTTGAGTGGGAGAAGTGGGTTTCGATTCATGGGGCACTGGCACCAATACTCAGGAAAGAGAGAGCTGTTCCATGGGGACAGACTACACTTGAACTATGCTGGGACCAGAGTTCTAGCGAACCGAATAACTAGGGAGGTAGACAGGGCATTAAACTAAATAAGGGAAGGAAGCAATGCAGGAAAGTGATTGTGGTAAGGATAACCAGATTATATCAGGAAGCGACAGATCATACAAACAAAAGATTGCACTAACAAATAGGGTCCAGGTAAGAAAAAATAGCGATAAGACCAATAGGGCTATAGTACAAAATAATGTTAAGTTGTCTAATAATGTTAAAAAGACAAATCTAAAAGCACTGTATCTGAATGCATGAAGCATTCGTAATAAGGTAGACAAATTAACAGCACAAATAGATGTAAACGGATATGATATAGTTGCAAAGACATGGTTGCAGGATGACCAGGGTTGGGAACTGAATATCCAAGGATATTCAATATTTAGGAAGGATAGGCAAAAAGGAAGAGGGGGTGGTGTGGCGTTGTTAGTAAAGGATGAAATCAGAGCAATAGTGAGAAAGGATATTGGCTCAGAAAATCAATATGTAGAATCAGTCCGGGTGGAGCTAAGGAGTACCAAAGGGCAGAAAACATTGGTGGGAGTTGTCTATAGGCCTCCAAACAGTAGTGGTAATGTAGGGGATGGCATCAAACAGGAAATTAGAGATGCATGTAACAAGGGTACTACAATAATCGTAGGTGATTTAATCTACATATAGACTAGCCAAACCAAATTAGTAATAATACTGTGGCAGATGAAATCCTGGAGTGTGTACGAGATGGTTTTTCAGACCAGTATGTTGAGGAGCCTACGAGGGAACAGGCTATACTAGATTGGGTATTGTGTAATGAGAAGGGGTTAATTCACAGTCTTGTTGTGTGAGGTCCTTTAGGGAAGAGTGACTATAACGTGATTGAATTCTTTATTATGATGGAAAGTGAAATAGTCCAATCTGAAACTAGAGTCCTAAATCTAAACAAAGGAAACTACGAAGGTATGAGGAATGAATTGGCTATGATAGATTGGGAAGATTCATTAAAAGGCATGACGGTGGATAAGCAATGGTTAACATTTAAGGAATGAATGCATGAATTGCAACAGTTATACATTCCTTTCTGGTGTAAAAACACAAAAAGGAAAATTGGCCCAACCATGGCAAACAAAAGAAATTAAGGATAGTATTAGATCCAAAGAGGAGTTATACAATGTTGCCAGAAAAAGTAGCAAACCTGAGGTTTGGGAGCAGTTTAGAAATCAGCAAAAAAGGACCAAGAGATTGATTAAGAGGGGAAAAATAATGAGAGTAAACTTGCAAGGAACATAAAAACCGACTGCAAAAGTTTCTACAAGTACGTAAAAAGAAAAAGATTAGTGAAGACAAATATAGGTCCTTTACAGACAGAAGCAGGAGAATTTATAATGGGGAACAAGGAAATGGCAGAGCAATTAAATAAATACTTTGGTTCTGTCTTCACGGAAGAGGACACAAATAACGTTCCAGAAATGCTAGGGAACCAAGGATCTAGTGAGCAAGAGGAATTAAAGGAAATGATTATTAATAAGAAAATAGTGCTGGAGAAACTAATGGGACTGAAGGCAGATAAATTCCCAGGGCCTGATGATCTGCATCCCAGAGTACTAAAAGAGGTAGCCATGGAAATAGTAGATGCATTAGTTGTCATCTTCCAAAATTCTATAGATCATGGACCAGTTCCTGCAGATTGGAGGGTGGCAAATGTAACCTCAATATTTAAAAAAGGAGGAAGAGAGAAAATAGGGAACTACAGACCGGTTAGCCTGACATCAGTAGTAGGGAAAATGCTAGAGTCCATTATAAAGGATGTGATAACAGCACACTTAGATAATATCAATGGGATTAGACAAAGTCAACATGGATTTATGAAAGGAAAATCATGTTTGACAAACCTACTGGAGTTTTTTGAGGATGTAACTGATAGAATATCTAAGAGAGAACCAGTGGATGTAATGTATTTGGATTTTCAGAAGACCTTAGATAAAGTCCTATATAAGAGGTTAGTGTGCAAAATGAAAGAACATAGGATTGGAGGTAATATACTGGCATGGATTGAAAATTGGTTAACTGACAGGAAACAGAGAGTAGGAATAAACGGGTCTTTTTTGGGGTGGCGGGCAGTGACTAGTGGGGTACCACAGGGATCAGTGCTTGAGCCCCAACTATTCACAATATATATATATAAATGATTTGGATGAGGGAACCAAATGTAATATTTCCAAGTTTGCTGATGACACAAAACTAGGTGGGATTGTGAGTTGTGAGGAGGATGCAAAGACACTGCAAGGTGATTTAGATAGGTTGAGTGAGTGGACAAACACATGGCAGATGCAGTATAACGTGGATAAATGTGGTTATCCACTTTGGTAGGAAATACATAAAGAAAAAGTATTATTTAAATGGTGATAGCTTGGGAAATGTCAATGTACAGAAGGACCTGGGTGTCCTTGTACACCAGTCTTTGAAAGCAAACATGCAGGTGCAGCAAGCAGTTAGGAAGGCAAATGGTATTTGGCCTTCATTGCAAGAGGATTTGAGTTCAGGAGCAAGGATGTCTTACTACAGTTATACAGGGCCTTGGTGAGACCACACCTGGAGTATTGTGTGCAGTTTTGGTCTCCTTACCGAAGAAAGGATATACTTGCCATAGAGGGAGTGCAGCGAAGGTTCACCAGACTGATTCCTGGGATGGCAGGACTGTCGTATGAGGAGCGATTGGGTCGACTAGGCCTGTATTCACTAGTGTTTAGAAGAATGAGAGGGGATCTCATTGAAATGTATAAAATTCTGATGGGTTTGGATAGACTGGATGCGGGGAGGATGTTTCCCCTGGCTTGGAAGTCTAGAACAAGGGGTCACATTCTCAGGATATGGGGTAGGAAATTTAGGACTGAGATGTGGAGAAATGTTTTCACTCAGTGGTGAGCCTGTGGAATTCTGTACCACAGAAGGCTGTGGAGGCCAAGTCACTGAATATATTTAAGACGGAGATAGATAGATTTCTGGACACAAAAGGCATCAAGGGGTGTGGGGAAAAAGCAGGAATATGGTGTTGAGATAGAGGATCAGCCATGATCATATTAAATGGCGGTGCAGGCTCAAAGGACCGAATGGCCTACTACTGCTCCTATTTTCTATGTTTCTAAGTGCCTAACCTACATACGTCTGCCGCACGCTCCCAACGTCGATGCTAATGCCCTCACAAAGATGGCGTCCTGCATGGCTCGACCCAAAACGGCACCCGTAGCAACCAAACAACG
This sequence comes from Pristiophorus japonicus, assembly GCF_044704955.1. Taxonomy (NCBI): domain Eukaryota; kingdom Metazoa; phylum Chordata; class Chondrichthyes; family Pristiophoridae; genus Pristiophorus; species Pristiophorus japonicus. Next base: position 153,940,128 of record NC_091981.1, on the reverse strand, counting down.
GGTCTGCACAGTTAAACTTTTTGCCCAAATGCTTTCCTAGAAAAGCTGCAAAGCTAAAAAAAATAGTCTTACACTCAGTAGTAGTGTTAATAGAGAACATTATCTGGCAGAATGGCTGATTGAATGCAGCAAAGTAAGTCAAATTATGCCAAAAGAAAAACTAATTTACGTCCATTTGTAATAGCTTTAATACATAAATATTTATCTGTAGACAACACACGAGAAGCATATGACCACATTTTTCTGCCAACTCAGTAATTTATTCACAGTCTCATTCTCCTTAATCAAAAAATAAAAAACAAATGATCTTCAGAGAGTATTAAAGTAATTAGCACAGAGATAGTTAATTCAAACACTTCATATACTGCTACAATAAGTACTTAACAGAAAAATATAAAACCAATTGGAATAAAAATATACAAGAGTATATTTACACTGTAAGGAGAAAATAGTATAATCACATGAGAGCAACAAATCCCAAATTAATTTAGGGTCTGCAAACACCACATGAGCTCAACAAATACAACTCTTTATTTTCGCAGTATGTCAATTATAAAAACAGATTTAACACAAATTAGTTTTAAGTACCATTCAATATTGAATAAGTAACTAGGTAAAAAATGTTAAATGATCATAGCATCTGGTATCCAGGCCTAAAACCTGGGTTTATTACCTTCTGATCTGTTGCAGATGTACTGTTGCTAGGTGGAATATGGTCAAGTGAAGGAACTTAGAGTATTGGGGAAAAAAACATAGGCCGGAATTTTTCCATTACCGTGGGTTTGGGGGACGAGTTGGCAGTAAAAATGCTGAAAATAACGAGCGCGCCATGAACCCGCTGTAAGGGATAAAGCAGGCAATGAGCAGACAGATAGGTGGTCACAACACAATGTTGAAGGTAGTGAACTAATCAGTATTAGGAGGGTCTGAGGAATAATTGCCTATTGTATGTAACACTTGTTTGTGTAGGTATAGCATACTTATAACACATTAAAACTGTATGGCTAATCTTAGTAATACTTAACAAAACAGCAGAAGTCAGCAGTTACAATTTTGATTAGAAATTTCTGAAGAAGATAAGAAAGCCAATATTTTGGAAGTTATTTCAGACATCATGTAGACTATGGCAAAGTGCAAATCATGGAACAAATACAATTAACCTATGATGGGAGATGGACAATTGCATGTACCACTCAGAGCCAGTCTGTTAAGAGTAGACAAATCAATGTAACTCCGCTGATAGCAATAGACCTATCGATGATGTTGTAGGAGGGTAGCTCCTCTCCAAAACCTGTATAGCTTATACTTGAAACCTCTTATATTTTGAAGGTTCCACGCTTGAACCTTCCCTTGCAATTGCTCGAAATAAAGCCAGTTGAATCTAAGGTTTCGTTTGTTTGATTCCGTGGTCGTTATACGGAGGGCGAAGGGCAAAGTGTCAGCAGTTTTCAGTTCATTTCTGAAATCTCGGAAACCTCGGAAGCCAGGCTCACCACATTGGTAGTCAGTATCGTGACATTGAGGGGTTGGCCCACTGATCTCCACTTTACCTGTCATCTACTACATCAGCATGGGTGTCGCTTATAGTGTCTCATCTTGGACCTCAGAATCGGACCAAGATGAGCCCCACCACCAGCAGCAGCAGCCACAACAGCAGCCTTCTCCTCAATGACCTGAGGCTCCATAGAAGTGCACCGCACCGAAGACAATACCCACAAAACAGGGTGTACAGGCAGAGAGTAACTTCCTCAATAAAACTTAACAGCAGTGTTTCAGCAGGCTTAGGCTATCACACCAGGTCGTCACAGACATTTGTTACTTGCTGGAACAAGAAATGCTGCCCAGAGGTCCTGGTGGACATGCCTTACCAGGGGCTATCATGGACACAGCGCACAGCCTCTTTAGAGGAGAAGAAGGAGGAAGGAGCAGGTGGAGGAGGAACCTGAGATGCCAATGGCTTATCATGGCCAGATTTATTTAACTTGCTCCAATGCAGCCATCTTCCTGCCAAATGCTACACTAAGTTCCCCGCCAACAACATCATAAAGCATCCCTACAATAACCAAGCCATTCCACTCATTCAAACTCCCAATACTCGAGGTTAAGTGATGTTTCATGTTTCACTATTCACTTCAAGTGACAAAGCCTCTTTCAAGATTAGAGGCAAAAATGGACAAGATCCGAAAGTGGTGCAAACTAAAATATTTATGTGTGTCATAAAAAGAACTGAAACTTAACTCTAACATTTTTGATACACCCATGTTCATACCCTTATTCAACTACTTCTGTGTCATTTTTATTTAACACGTGCTTCTATGAGGTGCATCCCTTGTGGTTTCAGCAGAGGTAGAGGCAGGCTGCTCACTTCCCTGCTGCGACACGTCAGATACTTTTGGCAGACATTCTCTGGGTATGGAGCCTGTGATGGCCCTGTCAAAGATTGCTGCTCCTGCAACTTGCAAGAGTCAGTCTCAGTCATCGGGAAAGCATGTGGGGCTCTGACTGAGGGGGATGCAACAGGGTGCCCCCACTTCCATGTCCTCTCTCACCATCATCCCTCTCATGGGCCACCCGCACTTCCCTGCTAGCAAGAAACTGGCAAGCATCTTGCTGCACAGCAGTGGGGCCATGAAGGCCCAAGTCTACATTTACATCCCTCCTTAAAAGGAGGTCTATGAGTGCTTGTCATCTGTTGTCCACAGCTAGCATGTGCTCATGTGAGTGGCACATTTGCTGCTCCATGCAGGTGGCCATCCTTTCCATGGAACAGCACATCATCGCCATCGTCTGTGGGATGGTGGTGCTCATGTTGGAGATGGACTCCTCCATTTTCTGCACATTTACAGACATTGCTGCTGCAAAAGATGCCGGGGCCTCATCCAATTGTTGTGGCTCCTCCAAGATCATCCTCTTTCTTGGCGGCCCCCGGGGCTCAGCATTTAGTTGCGGCTCAGCAGAGCTTGACGTGTCCTGCGCCTTCCAGTGAGGACTGTTCACTGCTTTCCCTGTCAATACCACCTGCTCTTGCTCACTTGTGAATTGTGAGACGCCAGGTGATAACACTACTCTCATCACCATCATTATAGGCAGTCTCTCGGAAGCGAGGAAGACTTGCTTCCACTCTTAGCATGAGTTCTTAGGTGGCTGTACAGTCCATTACGAGAACCACAGTCTCTGTCACAGGTGGGACAGATAGTCGTTGAGGGAAAGGGTGGGCAGGAAGCCTGGTTTGCCGCACGTCCTTCTGCTGCCTGCGCTTGATTTCTGCATGCTTTCGGCGACGATACTCAAGGAGCTCTGCGCCCTCCCAAATGCACTTCCTCCACTTAGGGCAGTCTATTGCCAGGGACTCCCAGGTGTCAGTGGGTGTCATGTATGTAACCACAATGTAACACCACTGTATTACTGTATACACTCAACCTAGATGCACACCTTGACCACAAGGGATGAACTTGTCGGAGATACTCCTTACCTGATCACTCAGGTATAAAAAGGGAGGTCCCACGCAGGGTCACTGTTTTTGGAGTCCTGTGAATAAAGAGTTCAGGTCACAGAGTGACCTTGTCCCCGGAAGGTGCCTCGTGTGGTTTCATACTGTAGAGTAAAGACTTTACAGTGGGGATGTCACACTTCATCAGGGAGGCTTTGAGGGTGTCCTTGTAATGTTTCCTCTGCCCGACTTTGGCTCGTTTGCCGTGGACGAGTTCTGAGTAGAGCATTTGCTTTGGGAGTCTCGTGTCTGGCATGCGAACTATGTAGCCTCCCCAGTGGAGTTGATCAAGTGTGGTCAGTGCTTCAATTCTGGGGATGTTGGCCTGGACGAGGACGCTAATGTTTGTGCATCTGTCACTACTCTATGGCGCAAAGGACCCACCAAGGTGTGCGTATCTGTGCTGGTGCTGTGTGTGCTTGGGTCTGCTGACGTTGCACCTCAGTGACTGGAGGTTCCTCTGAGGAGTCGTCTTCCTCCTCTGGATGGACAGTGGCAGGGGCAGTTGATGACCTCATGGGGGAGTAAAGAGATGAATTCGAAGTTGTCATGTCTCAAATAAAGCAATGTGACTGAGTACTGTAGACTTGAGTAAGTGTGACCTTACTCTCTTTATTCTGACTTCAGAATGCTGACACAGCATGGAAGTCCTGCTTATATACAGTGCTCCCAAGGGATGTTGGGATCCCTTGCGTCTCCAACAGATACGCACTCTGGTGGCAGTAGAATGCTGGTTACAAGGTGTTGCATACATAACATCACTCCCCCCCCCACCCCCCGCCCCCCCCCCCCAAAGTCAATAGTACACTTATCTGGAGCTTTCCATTCCCTAGTCGATTGTCTCGGTACAAACACAGGTGCAGGTGAGTTGATTGGGGCCTTCACTGGGCTGCTGCATGGCTGGCCTTGCTGGGCTGCTGAGGATGATGAGTTCAGCTTCGTGGTCAAGCGTGATGTCGGTTGCCACTTGAGTGTGTATCGGAGGGTCGAATTTGGTGGTGTCCTCTTCAGGTTGCTCGTGGCTGTCTGTGAATCGCAGTTTGGTTTGGTCCAAATGCTTTCTGCAAGTTAGTCCATTTGCAAGTTTGACCTCAAACATCCTACTCCCTTCTTTGACTACGACAGTGCCAGCAAGCCATTTAGGACCATGTCCATAGTTGAGTACAAATACAGGGTCATTGCCTTCAATATTGCATGACAAATTTGCGCGATCATGGTACATGCTTTGTTGATGCCGCCTGCCCTCGACATGATCATGGAGATCAGGGTGGGCTAGAGAGAGCCTTGTTTTGAGTTCCCTTTTCATGAGCAGTTCGGCAGGGGGAACCCTGGTGAGCGAGTGGGGTCTTGTGCGGTAGCTGAGCAGGACTCGGGACAGACGGGTCTGCAAAGAGCCTTCTGACATGCATTTCAAGCTTTGCTTGATGGTTTGGACTGCCCGTTCTGCCTGGCCATTAGATGCGGGCTTGAACGGGGCAGATGTGACGTGCTTGATCCCATTGCGGGTCATGAATTCCTTGAATTCAGCGCGGGTGAAACACGGCCCATTGTCACTGACAAGGACATCCATCAGGCAGGCCATGCAGGGCAAATATGGTGGCAATGGATGTGCTTACAGACATTATTACACACTCAATCCATTTTCAATAAGCATCCACAACAACCAAGAACATTTTGCCTAGAAACAGGCCAGCGAAGTCAAATAGGGAAATAAAATAGGGGCAGAAGCAAAAGATAGAAAAAGAAAAGTAAAAGTGGAAGCCAGAGAAACCCAAGGCAAAAATCAAAAAGGGCCACATTACAGCAAAATTCTAAAAGGGCAAAGTGTGTTAAAAAGACAAGCCTGAAGACTCTGTGCCTCAATGTGAGGAATATTCGTAATAAGGTGGACGAATTAACTGCACAGACAGCAATTAATGAATATGATATAACTGGCATTACGGAGACATGGCTCCAGGGTGATCAAGGCTGGGAACTCAACATCCAGGGGTATTCAACATTCAGGAAGGATAGACAGAAAGGAAAAGGAGGTGGGGTAGCATTACTGGTTAAAGAGGAAATTAACGCAATAGTAAGGAAGGACATTAGCTTGGATGATGTGGAATCTGTATAGGTGGAGCTGCGGAATACCTAAGGGCAGAAAGCGCAAGTGGGAGTTGTGTACAGACCACCAAACAGTAGTAGTGAGGTTGGGGACAGCATCAAATAAGAAATCACGGATGCGTGCAATAAAGGTACAGCAGTTATCATGGACGACTTTAATCTACATATAGATTGGGCAAACTAAACTGGTAGCAATACGATGGAGGAGAATTTGCTGGAGTGTATTAGAGATGGTTTTCTAGACCAATATGTTGAGGAACCAACTAGAGGGCTGGCCATCCTAAACTGGGTAATGTGTAATGAGAAGGGACTAATTAGCAATCTTGTTGTGCGAGGCCCCTTTGAGAAGAGTGACCATAATATGGTAGAATTCCTTATTAAGATGGAGAGTGACACAGTTAATTCAGAGACTAGGGTCCTGAACTTAAGGAAAGGTAACTTCGATGGTGTGAGACGTGAATTGGCTAGAATAGACTGGCAAATGATACTTAAAGGGTTGACGGTGGATAGGCAATGGCAAACATTTAAAGATCAAATGGATGAACTTCAACAAGTGTACATCCCTGCCTGGAGTAAAAATAAAACGGGGAAGGTGGCTCAACCGTGGCTAACAAGGGAAATTAAGAGAAATCAAGGGAAGTTAAATCCAAAGGAGAGGCATATAAATTGGCCAGAAAAAGCAGCAAACCTGAGGACTGGGAGAAATTTAGAATTCAGCAGAGGAGGACAAAGAGTTTAAATAGGAGGGGCATAATAGAGTATGAGAGGAAGCTTGCCGGGAACATAAAAACCGACTGCAAAAGCTTCTATAGATATGTGAAGAGAAAAAGATTAGTGAAGACAAACGTAGGTCCCTTGCAGTTAGATTCAGCTGAATTTATAATGGGGAACAAAGAAATGGCAGACCAGTTGAACAAATACTTTGGTTCTGTCTTCACGAAGGAAGACACAAATAACATTCCGGAAGTACTGGGGGACCAAGGGTCTAGTGAGAAGGAGGAACTGAAGGATATACTCATTAGATGGGAAATTGTGTTAGGGAAATTGATGGGATTGAAGGCCGATAAATCCACGGGGTCTGATAGTCTGCATCCCAGAGTACTTAAGGAAGTGGCCCTAGAAATAGTGGATGCATTGGTGATCATTTTCCAACAGTCTATCGGCTCTGGATCATTTCCTATGGACTGGAGGGTAGCTAATGTAACACCACTTTTTAAAAAAAGGAGGGAGAGAGAAAACGGGTAATTATAGACCGGTTAGCCTGACATCAGTAGTGGGGAAAATGTTGGAATCAATTATTAAGATGAAATAACAGTGCATTTGGAAAGCAGTGACAGGATCGGTCCAAGTCAACATGGATTTATGAAAGGGAAATCATGCTTGACAAATCTTCTGGAATTTTTTGAGGATGTAACTAGTAGAGTGGACAAGGGAGAACCAGTGGATGTGGTGTATTTTAACTTTCAAAAGGCTTTTGACAAGATCCCACACAAGAGATTGGTGTGCAAAATTAAAGCACATGGTATTAGGGGTAATGTACTAACGTGGATAGAGAACTGTTTGGCAGACAGGAAGCAGAGAGTCGAGATAAACTGGTCCTTTTCAGAATGGCAGGCTAGTAGGGTGTCGCAAGGTTCAGTGCTGGGACCCCAGCTATTTACAATATACATTAATGATTTAGACAAAGAAATTGAGTGTAATATCTCCAAGTTTGTAGATGACACAAAGCTGGGTGGCGGTGTGAACTGTGAGGAGGACGCTAAGAGGCTGCAGGATGACTTGGACAGGTTAGCTGAGTGGGCAAATGCATGGCAGATGCAGTATAATGTGGATAAATGTGAGGTTATCCTCTTTGGGGGCAAAAACACAAAGGCAGAATATTATCTGAATGGCGGCAGATTAGGAAAATGGGAGGTGCAACGAGACCTGGGTGTCATGGTATATCAGTCATTGAAAGTTGGCATGCAGGTACAGCAGGTGGTGAAGAAGGCAAATGGTTTGTTGGCCTTCATAGCTAGGGGTTTTGAGTATAGGAACAGGGAGGTCTTACTGCAGTTGTACAGGGCCTTGGTGAGGCCTCACCTGGAATATTGTGTTCAGTTTTGGTCTTCTAATCTAGGAAGGATATTCTTGCCATTTAAGGGAGTGCAGCAAAGATTCACCAGACTGATTCCCGGGATGGCTGGACTGACATATGAGGAGAGACTGGATCGACTGGGCCTTTATTCACTGGAGTTTAGAAGGATGAGAGGGGATCTCATAGAAACATATAAAATTCTGACGGGACTGGACAGTTTAGATGCAGGAAGAATGTTCCCGATGTTGGGGAAGTCCAGGACCAGGGGACACAGTCGAAGGATAAGGGGTAAGCCATTTAGGACTGAGATGAGGAGAAACTTCTTCACTCAGAGAATTGTTAACCTGTGGGATTCCCTACCGCAGAGAGTTGTTGCTGCCAGTTCATTGTCAAGAGCGAGTTAGATATGGCCCTTACGGCTAAAGGGATCAAGGGGTATGGAGAAAAAGCAGGAAAGGGGTACTGAGGTGAATGATGGGCCATGATCTTATTGAATAGTGGTGCAGGCTCGAAGGGCCGAATGGCCTATTCCTGCACCTATTTTCTATGTTTCTATGTTTCTATGTTTCAACGTGGTTCCTAGACCACGGTTTGGAGAGCCATGACCACAAACTTAACGGTGCCTCCCTGGGTGCATTGCTCAGTTGAGAGCAAATGTTGCATGGGATCTGGCTATCGCTTTCATCATTACTATGCCTGGGTGGGTACTGTGTAGGTCGAGTATAAACGTTCCCCTGCCTTTCTTAGGCAAAACCAGGTGATTACCCCACAAAATGCAATCCGCCTGTATGGACATTTCTTTTTTGCGCCGCTGGAACGGTTTGATCTCTTCATGCATCTCCGCTGGGATGCTGGACCAGCTCCCATGGAGGACATAGTTTTTTACAAGGGACAGTAAAGGATCCTGCCTGGTCCAGGTCCTGATCTGGCAGGCCGTAACAGGTGACTTTTCGTTGTCAAATGCATCCATCACCAAGAGCATGTCTGCAGGCTGAGCCATTTCCACCCCGGTAGTGGGCAATGGTAGCCGACTGAGAGCATCAGTGCAGTTCTCTGTGCCTGGCCTGTGGCGAATTACATAGTTATATGCAGACAGCGTTAGCGCCCATCTTTGGATGCGAGCAGAGGCACTGGTATTAATACCTTTGCTCTCTGAGAATAGCGATATGAGCGGCTTATAGTCAGTTTCTAACTCGAACTTGAGCCCAAACAGATACTGCATTTTTTTCACCCCGTATACGCATGCCAGTGCATCTTTTTCAATCATGCTGTAGGCCCTTTCGGCCTTGGTCAAACTCCTGGACGCATAAGTGACTGGTTGCAATGTTCCCGATCGTTTGCTTATTGTAACACATACCCGACCCCATACGAAGATGCATCGCAAGCTAGCACTAAACGTTTACATGGGTCAAACAGAACAAGCAGTTTGTTGGAACATAACATGATTTCTCAACAGCAGTCTCTTGTGATTTCCCCCACACCCAGTCATTTCCCTTGCATAGCAACATCTGTAGAGGTTCTAGCAAGATGCTTAACCCGGTAGGAAATTACCAAAATAATTGAGGAGTCCCAGGAACGACCGCAGTTCCGTCTCATTCTCTGGTCTCGGTGCGTTCTTGATGGCCTCCGGCTTGGCGTCGGTGGGTCTGATGCCGTCTGCCGCAATTCTTCTCCCTAAGAACTCGACCTTTGTCACCAGGAAAACATACTTCGAGCGTTTCAACCTGAGTCCCACACGATCTATCCGACTTAGAACCTCTTCCAGGTTCTTCAAATGTTCGATGGTGTCCCGACCTGTGATCAATATGTCGTCCTGGAAAACCACAGTGCGCAGAACCGACTTTAGCAGACTCTCCATGTTCCTTTGAAAAATAGCCACAGTCGATCGTATCCCAAACGGGCCTCGATTGTAGATCTTTGTGCGTGTTGATGCAGGTGAGGCCTTTCGAAGATTCTGCCAGCTTCTGCATCATGTAGGCCGAGGTCAGGTCCAAATTAGTGAACGTCTTCCCTCCTGCCAGCGTCACAAATAGGTCATCTGCCTTGGGTAGTGGGTACTGGTCATGCAGCAAAAAATGGTTAATCAGTACTTTATAGTCCTCACAAATTCTGACCGTGCCATCGCCCTTGAAAACTGGAACAATCGGACTGGCCCACTCGTTGAACTCAACCGGCATGATGATGACCCTTCGTTTGTAGCCTATCCAACTCGATCTCTACTTTCTCTCGCATCATTTATGACACCGCACTTGCCTTGTGGTGGATGCATCGTGTACCAGGAATCAAGTGGATCTGCAGCTTTGCCCCAGAGAAATTTCTGATGCCTGGCTCAAACAATGACGGGAACTTGCTCAAAACCTGGGCTGTTGAGGCGTTATCGATGGATGAAAGTGCTCGGATGTCGTCTCAGTTCCAGCGGATTTTTCCTAGCCAGCTTCTGCCGAGCAGTGTGAGGCCATCTCCTGGTACAATCCATAGTGGTAGTTCGTGCACCGCTCCATCATAGGAGACTTTTACTGCTGCATTGCCAGTTACAGGGATCAGCTCTTTAATGTAAGTTCGCAGCTTGGTATGAATAGGGCTCAGCTTGGGCCTTTGTGCCTTGTTGCACCACAGCCTCTCGAAGGCCTTTTTGCTCATGATAGACTGACTCGCACCTGTGTCCAATTCCATGGATACTGGAATTCCGTTCAGTTCAACTTTTAACATAATTGGTGGACATTTCGTGATGAAGGTGTGTATCCTGTACACTTCTGCTTCCTCAGTTCGAATCTCTAGTCCAGTTTGATCCGCCATGGATCGGGCTTCCTCTGCAACATGATGGTTTGCAGGGTTTGCAGCTCGTTTGCACATTCGCTGGGGGTGTCCCATTGTTCCACAGCCTTTGCACGCATCGTGTTTGAAGCGGCATTGATGGGCTCGATGATTATTTCCACAGCGCAAACAAGGTGTTAACTGCCTCGCATTCACGCGGACTCTGAGTCACCTGAGGTCGTGTAGTTGCAGGCGTGTACGTTTTGCCATATGCATTCCTGCATGAAAACGACGTTACTTTGTGTACAGTACTTGCCGATGCATCTTTATGCTGCGAAATTTGTTTGGTGTTATCGCTGGTGGACATAAATGTCTGGGCTATCGTTATGGCTTTGCTCAGGTCCGGTGTTTCAACAGTCAATAGTTTGCGAAGGATAACCTCATGGCCAATACCAAGCACAAAAAAGTCTCTTAGCATTTGCTCAAAAGAATCCATCGAATTCGCAATGTCCTGCAAGGCGCCTTAGTTCAGCGACGTAGCTCGCCACTCCCTGGCCTTCAGACTGTTGACATGTATAAAATCGATACCTTGCCATCAGAATGCCCTCCTTTGGATTTAGGTGCTCCCGGACCAGTGTACACAGTTCTTCATACGATTTGGTTGTTGGTTTCACCAGAGCAAGAAGATTCTTCATGATGCCATAGGTTGTTGCCCGCAAACAGTGAGGAGGATCGCCCTTCTTTTGGCAGCATTCTCATTCCCTTCCAGCTCATTGGCCAGGCAGTATTGGTCAAGTCGCTCCATGAAGAATTTCCAGTCGTCACCTTCTGAGAATTTTTCCAGGATACCAACAATTCTCTGCATTTTCGCGTGATGGTTCGTAATCTATTACTCATCGGCAGTTGTTATATCTCAAATAAAGCAATGTGACTGAGTACTGTAGACTTGAGTAAGTGTGACGTTAGTCTCTTTATTCTGACTCCAGAGTACTGGTACAGCATGGGAGGCCAGCTTATATACAGTGCTCCCAAGGGATGCTGGGATCCCTTGCGACTTCAACAGATTCGCCCTCTGGTAGTGGTAAAATGTTGGTTACAAGGTGTTGCATACATAACAGAAGTGCTATAATAAGACTGAGTTATGGTACCATTATGCACATGATGACACTGGCTGCTGATATCAGTCACCATATGAGTGACTGTTGAATGCCATGTGGCTGAATGAGATGTGATTCTGCCACCAGGTTGTTGCGATGACGTGCTTTCTCCATCTCCCACCACCAGCTTCTCTCAAGCTCCCAAAATCTCCAGCGTCCCCTCCTTTGCTTCTGTTAAGTGTGCGAAGACTGGACGGCCACCTCTGGTTCTCTGGGGCCGAAATTTGGTAACGCCCCGTTTGGGGACAGTAACCGAGGCGAGGCGGGACTTCCTGCATCTGGAGCGGAAGTCCTGCCCTAGCTGTGAAATTGGGGTTGGGCAATGTCGGGCGCTCCACTTCTTCTCGGGGGCGGGACTAGGGCGCAAAGCGTGGGACGTTTGCAGCACTTCGCGGATCGCCGCAAAGCGCTGGTGCGAGCACTGGACCCTCCCATCTGTTAAAAAGAAAGGCACACTGCGAGCTCTGTAATGGGGTGAGAGGCCACCACTTCACCACCGGGGAGCGGGGTGCCATGGCAGCAGCCTGGCACAGAAGCAGAGTGCTAGGCTGCAACATAGCGGCATGGACCCAGCCAAATCGTCAACGCAAGGCCACGACCGTGATGGAGGAGCAAAGGGAAGGTAGCGTGCCAGGCGCTTCAGCCATGGGGCAAGTGAGGCCTTAGTCCACACAGGTGGTCCTCACTCCATCTTGCTGGGGGAGCCAGACCACTCCCTCCTGTGTGTAAGCGACTATGGAAGGAGATAGCGCAGCAAGTGTCTGTTGTAAAGACTGTGCCCAGGACTGGCACACATTGTCGAAAAAAGTTCAACAACCTTACGAGATTGTCAGGGTGAGTAGCATTTGCATCTATGTACGCCTCCATGACTTCTAACATTAATCTCACACACTATATGAAGTTTGTCATGCATATGGTCCCTCTCAACACTCTGTGAGGTGGCTTTCACAATGCATAGGAAAGATGAAGGCTTACTTCAGCAGTCATTGGCTTTTAACAATTCATGCACATTAACTCGATCATTCACATCATCCCTCACAATACACTCAAACTGCTGCTATGTTTTTCTGAAAGATCACTTACAGCCCTCATGTTAGATCCCTCTAACCTGTGAACAAATACTGATGAAGCACATGCAACATCCAAACAGATTGAACGGAAGCAACAATAACATTCACACAGTATCATTTATTGTACTCTGGTAAGCATATGTTCCACAACAACAGAGAAACCCCTTCTGAACCCTTCCTATTTTTCTTTTTGCAGTCCAAATACTCCCATAATAGAAGGGAGCAGTTGCGGACAGGCGGGGGTCCACAACCAAACCCGTTGGCGGATGTCAAGGAAAGGGTCTCGGCCCTCATCGGAATCCCAGCTCGGGCAGTTTCTGGGGGCAATGTTGAGCCCCCTTCGGGTAGTGAGGGTATGTAAATGGATCGCGTTACTCAAGGGACTGCACTGAGAGATATCATGGAATTGCGGCGGCCCTTCAAATGAACATGTGCAATGCCACCTTCCTCATGTCACTCTGCCCCCTCCCTAGCTGCTAACCACTCATCTGTTGTTTTCTACTTCCAGATGACCAGCCAGAGGTGCAGAATCCCTCGAGGGAGGCCTCCACATCAGGATATGGTGGAGATAACGAGGGAGGGGAGGAGATTGCTCCTGCGGTGCATCACAGCTCACCAGTTGACCCATTGGGGCCAAGTTCATCTGGGGACGATGCTGACTTCCCGGGGTATGAGGAGGCAGAAGCTCCTGGCCCCAGTGGCATACAGCAATGCAGTGCTGGGGTGAAATCTCGCGGGCCAGCTCTCTGGCTTCGGCAAAGTCGCTCTGCTCAAAGACAGGCAGACGTGGAACTGGACCCGGTGGAAATATCCAGGGAAACCGCAGGAATGCACCGTGAGCTAATGGATGCATTGGGACAGATCCCAGAGAGCATCGACAAGCTTACTGCCACTGTTGTGGAGGCAGTGTCACAATTGTCAGTCCAGCGAGGCCATCATTGCCCACACACAGAGGCTGGTGACTTCGAGCAGCGACAGTGGAGTTCCAGATGTGGCATGTGCCATTGATCACACTGCAGATTCCGGCACATCACAGGCTCAAGCTTTGCTTCAGCATGTCTTTAACCATGTCTGCTACCATACTCTCTGCATTCCCCACTATCCAATGGGGAAGTAATGGTACCAAAGCAGGCTAGCAAGTTGTGGAGACACATCATGCTCCGGATGCTGAGGCCCAGCCCCATCAGAGAGTCAGTGGCTCCCAGGAAATGGAAGGTGCTTTCCTTCCTCAGGATGACAGCATTTCAGCTCCCATCACTCACTCACCAACCATGCACTATACATGGTTCAAACCTCAGCCACCTGTGACTGATGACGCTGATGATGAGGCGTCCCAGTTCAAAGCCGGGCCTTCCAGACCAAGAGTGGTCTGGGGCATCCTCAGACGCCATCTGCATTGCCACCCCCCAACACAGCAGCCCTCTAGCAGCCATTGAGGAGGAGCAGCAGGCATGGGAGGATCTGAAGGGAAGGGCGGGGTGGGGGGCGAGGAGGGAAATTCATGAAAAGATTTATTAAGGCCTGGCACCACTTCATTGCCAGGAATGTCTGTACCAAAACTGTACGCAGTACACTCGGTGTGGCCTCATCAATACCCTGCACAATTGCAGTAGGACTTCTCTGCTTTTATACTCTATCCCCCTTGCAATAAAGGCCAACATTCCATTTGCCTTCCTGATTAATTGCTGTACCTGCATACTAACTTTTTGTGTTTCATGCACAAAGACCCCCAGGTACCTCTGTACTGCAGCATTTTGCAATTCTTCTCCATTTAAATGATCATTTGCTTTTCTATTTTTTTCTGCCAAAGTGGATAACCTCACATTTTTCCACATTTACTCCATCTGCCAAATTTTTGTCCAGTCACTTAGCCTGTCTATATCCTTTTGCAGATTTTTTGTGTCCTCCTCACAATTTGCTTTCCCACCCATTTTTGTATCATCAGCAAACTTGGCTACAGTACACTTGGTCCCTTCATCCAAGTCATTAATATAGATTGTAAATAGTTGCGGCCCAGCACCGATCCCTGCGGCACCTCACGAGTTACTGTTTGCCAACCGGAAAATTACTTGTTTATCCCGACTCTCTGTTTTCTGTTAGTTAGCCAATCCTCTATCCATGCCAATATATTACTCCCAACCCCATGAACTTTCATCTTGTAATCATTTATGTGGCATCTTATCGAATGCCTTCTGGAAATCCAAATACACCACATCCACTGGTTCACCCTTATCCACCCTGCCCGTTACATCCTCAAAGAAATCCAGCAGATTTGCCAAACATGACTTCCCTTTCATAGAAACATAGAAACATGGAAAATAGGTGCAGGAGTAGGCCATTTGGCCCTTCGAGCCTGCACCACCATTCAATAAGATCATGGCTGATCATTCCCTCAGTACCCCTTTCCTACTTTCTCTCCATACCCCTTGATCCCTTTAGCCATAAGGGCCATATCTAGCTCCCTCTTGAATATATCCAATGAACTGGCATCAACAAATCTCTGTGGCAGGGAATTCTTCAGGTTAGCAACTCTCTGAGTGAAGAAGTTTCTCCTCATCTCAGTCCTAAATGGCCAACCCCTTATCTTAAGACTGTGTCCCCTGGTTCTGGACTTTCCCAACATCGGGAACATTCTTCCGCATCTAACCTGTCCAGCCCGTCAGAATCTTATACGTTTCTATGAGATCCCCTCTCATCCTTCTAAACTCCAATATATAAAGGCCCAGTTGATCCAGTCTCTCCTCATATGTTTGTCCAGCCATCCCAGGAATCAGTCTGGTGAACCTTCACTGAATTCCTTCAATAGCAAAAATGTCTTTCCTCAGATTAGGAGACCAAAACTGAACACAATATTCCAGATAAGGTCTCACCAAGGCCCTGTACAATTGCAGTAAACCTCCCTGCTCCTATACTCAAATCCCCTAGCTATGAAGACCAACATACCATTTGCCTTCTTCACCGCCTGCTGTACCTGCATGCCAACTTTCAATGACTAATTTACCATGACACCCAGGTCTCGTTGCACCTCCCCTTTTCCTAATCTGTCGCTAGTCAGATAATATTCTGCCTTCGTGTTTTTACCCCCAAAGTGGATAATCTCACATTTATCTACATTAAACTGCATCTGCCATGCATTTACCCACTCACCTAACCTGTCCAAGTCACCCAGCAGCCTCTTAGTGTCCTCCTCACGGCTCACACCACCACCCAGTTTAGTGTCATGTACAAACTTGGAGATATTACACTCAATTCCTTCATCTAAATCATTAATGTATATTGTAAAGAGCTGGGGTCCCAGCACTGAGCCCTGCGGCACTCCACTAGTCACTGCTTGCCATTCTGAAAACGACCCGTTTATCCCGACTCTCTGCTTCTTGTCTGCCAACCAGTTCTCTATCCACGTCAATACATTAACCCTAATACCATGTGCTTTGATTTTGCACATCAATCTCTTGTGTGGGACCTTGTCAAAAGCCTTTTGAAAGTCCAAATACACCACATCCACTGGTTCTCCCTTGTGCACTCTACTAGTTACATCCTCAAAAAATTCTAGAAGATTTGTCAAGCATGATTTCCCTTTCATAAATCCATGCTGACTTGGACTAATCTTGTCACTGCTTTCCAAATGCGTTGCTATTTCACCCTTAATGATTGATTCCAACATCTCCCCCACTACTGATGTCAGGCTAACCAGTCTATAATTACTCGTTTTCTCTCTCCCTCCTTTTTTAAAAAGTGGTGTTACATTAGCTACCCTCCAGTCCATAGGACCTGATCCAGAGTCGATAGACTATTGGAAAATGATCATCAATGCATCCACTATTTCTAGGGCCACTTCCTTAAATACTCTGGGATGCAGACTACCAGGCCCCGGGGATTTATTGGCCTTCAACCCCATCAATTTCCCTAACAGAATTTCCCGCCGAATAAGGATATCCTTCAGTTCCTCCTACTCACTAGAACCTCGGTCTCCTAGTACATCCGGAAATTTATTTGTATCGTCCTTCATGAAGACAGAACCAAAGTATTTGTTCAATTGGTCTGCCATTTCTCTGTTCCCCATTATAAAGTCACCTGAATCTGACTGCAAGGGACCTACATTTGTCTTCACTAATTTTTTTCTCTTCACATATCTATAGAAGCTTTTGCAGTCAGTTTTTATGTTCCCGGCAAGCTTCCTCTCGTACTCTATTTTCCCCCTCTTAATTAAACCCTTAGCCCTCCTCTGTTGAATTCTAAATTTCTCCCAGTCCTCATGTTGGCTGTATTTTCTAGCCAATTTATATGCCTCTTCCTTGGATTTAACACTATCCTTAATTTCCCTTGTTAGCCATGGTTGAGCCACCTTCCCCATTTTATTTTTACTCCAGACAGGGATGTACAATTGTTGAAGTTTATCCATGTGATCTTTAAATGTTTGCCATTGCTTATCAACCCTTTAAGTATCATTTGCCAGTCTATTCTAGCCAATTCACGCCTCATACCGTCGAAGTTACTTTTCCTTAAGTTCAGGACCCTAGTTTCTGAATTAATTGTGTCACTCTCCATCTTAATCAAGAATTCTACCATATTATGGTCACTCTTCCCCATGGGCCTCGCTCAACAAGATTGCCAATTAATCCCTTCTCATTACACATCACCCAGTCTAGGATGGCAAGCTCTCTAGTTGGTTCCTTGATATATTGGTCAAGAAAACTATCCCTAATACACTCCAAGAAATCCTCCTCCACTGCATTTCCAGCAGTTTGGTTAGCCCAATCAATATGTTGATTAAAGTCGCCCATGATAACTGCTGTATCTTTATTGCACACATCCCTTATTTCTTGTTTGATGCTGTCCCCAACCTCACTTCTACTGTTTGGTGGTCTGTACACAACTCCCACTAGTGTTTTCTGCTCTTTGGTATTCCGCAGCTCCACCCATACTGATTCCACATCATGCAAGCGAATGTCCCTCCTTACTATTGCATAAATTTCCTCTTTAACCAGCAACGCCACCCCACCTCCTTTTCCATTCTGTCTATCCTTCCTAAGTGTTGAATACCCCTGGATGTTGAGTTCCTAGCCTTGGTCACCCTGGAGCCATGTCTCCGTGATGCCAATTACATTATATCTGTTAACTGCTATCTGCGCAGTTAATTCGTCCACCTTATTCTGAATACTCCTCGCATTGAGGCACAGAGCCTTCAGGCTTGCCTTTTTAACACACCTTGCACCTTTAGAATTTTGCTGTAATGTGGCCCTTTTTGGTTTTTGCCTTGGGTTTCTCTGCCCTCCACTTTTACTATTTTCGTTTCTATCTTTTGCTTCTGCCTCCATTTTATTTCCCTCTGTCTCCCTGCATAGGTTCCCATCCCCCTGCTCTATTAGTTTAACTCCCCCCCCAACAGCACGAGCAAACACTCCCCCTCGGACATTGGTTCTGGTTCTGCCCAGGTGCAGACGGGCCGGTTTGTACTGGTCCCACCTCCCCCAGAACCGGTTCCAATGCCCCAGGAATTTGAATCCCTCCCTTCTGCACCACTCCTCAAGCCACATATTCATCTGAGCTATCCTGCGATTCCTACTCTAACTAGCACATGGCACTGGTAGCAATCCCGAGATTACTACTTTTGAGGTCCTACTTTTTAATTTAGCTCCTAGCTCGCTAAATTCGTCTCGTAGGACCTCATCCCATTTTTTACCTATATCGTTGGCACCTATATGCACCGCGACAACTGGCTGTTCACCCTCCATTTTCAAAATGTCCTTCACCCACTCCAAGACATCCTTGACCTTTACACCAGGGAGGCAACATACCATCCTGGAGTCTCGGTTGCGGCCGCAGAAACGCCTATCTATTCCCCTTACAATCGAATCCCCTATCACTACTCTTTCCTGCCCTCCTGTGCAGCAGAGCCAGCCATGGTGCCATGAACTTGGCTGCTGCTGCTCTCCCCTGATGAGTCAAAGCGGTGTATCTGTTTTGCAGGGGGATGACCGCAGGGGACCCCTGCACTACCTTCCTTGCACTGCTCTTCCTGTTAGTCACCCATTCCCTTTCTGGCTGTGTACCCTTTACCTGCGGTAAGACCAACTCGCTAAACGTGCTATTCACGTCATTCTTAGCTTCGTGGATGCTCCAGAGTGAATCCACCCGCAGCTCCAGTGCCACAATGTGGTCCGTCAGGAGCTAGAGGCGGATACGCTTCCCGCACACGTAGTTGTCAGGGACACTGGAAGCGTCCCTGACTTCCCACATAGTACAGGAGGAGCCTCCTTTTTTAAATAAGGGCGTTACATTTACAGTTTTCCAATCGCTGGCACCTCTCCAGAATCCAGGGAATTTTAGCAGATTACAACCAATGCATCCATTATCTCTGCAGCCACTTCTTTTAGGACCCTAGGATGCAGGCCATCAGGTCCAGGGGACCTGTCCACCTTTAGTCCCATTATTTTACTGAGTACTACTTCTTTAGTGATAGTGATTGTATTAAGTTCCTCCCTCCCTCTAGCCCCTTGATTATGCACTACTGGGATGTTTTTAGTGTCTTCTACTATGAAGACCAATACAAAATATTTCTGTGTTCATTGGCATTTCGATCACTGCAGCAAGCAGTTCCGTGTTCATTTACATTGTTTTTAAACATTGTATAGTTTTGGCTTTTTTGGGGGGGGGAAATTGAAAATTTTGCATTTCTTTAAAGATATTTGTTTCATCTTTGTCATTGGTGTCTTGTGTCTCATTCGCAGAATTAAGTGTAGAATAGAGAACCATGGTGGCATAGAGTGATGAGACATCACTGCAACCCCACCTTCCCCGTTTAACCAAATCAGTCAATAATGAGCTGCTTACGTAAGGCTCTTGCTGCGACCACATTTCCATGCTGCCTCCCCTGTGGTTGTGGTGGATGCGCAATGGGTACTTCGCCAGGCTCCTCTTTCTCGTCCTCCTCCTCCTCCTGAGGTGGTCCTGCAATCCCCATTGGCAATGCCTGTCCCCTCATGATGCCTAAGTTGTGTCGCATGCAGCACATGACAATGAATTTAGAGACCTGTTGTGGGAAGTATTGAAGGCTACTCCAGAGCAGTCCAGTCATTGGAAGCGCTGCTTCAGCACGCCGATTGTTTGATCGATGATTTTGCAGGTGGCTGCATGGCTGTCATTATAGTGCTGCTCGGCTTCTGTGGCAGGGTTCCAGAGAGGGGTCATGAGCCAGGTGGCCAGGCCGTATCCTTTGTCCCCGATCAGCCTTGTCTTTCTCACTGAAACATTTGTGATGTCTCACGCAAGATGAAATCATTATGGATAGCGGGCATTTACTGTGATTGATGCGTTGAGTGTGGTCATGGACCAGCTATACGTTTAGGGAATGGTATCCCTTTCAGTTTCTGAATACCTCTGCATTGTGCAATGGTGCTCGCAAGGTGACATGTGTGCAGTCAATGGCACCTGGAGCCTTGAGGATGTCTACAAATCATCCAAATGCTAGAGCCCTCTCATTCTGGCTGTCCCTGCTCATTGGGAATTTTATGAAGTCCATTCTGCGTGCGTACAGTGCCCTCCTAACCTGGTGAATGCAACATTATGCAGCATGCTGTGAGATGCTACATATATCCCCTGCTGCTGCTGCTTGGAAGGAGCCAGAGGCATAGAAGGCCAGTGTCACAGTCACCTTCACCTCGACGAGCAACACAGTCCTGTTGGTACTGTTGGGCCAAACGTCTGCCTGTATGAGCTGGCATATCTCTGTCAGCACTTCTTTTCAAATGCGCAGTCTTCTAATGCACTGCGCATCGGAGATGTGGAGGTATGAGCGATGTTCCCTGTAAACCCCTGAGGGGTAAGACCTCCTCCCCATACATCTGCAACCTCTTCTATTCCGTGGCCCAACATGGCCAAGATCCCTTCTTCCAGCTTGAAGCACCTGCCAATAGCAACCAGCATGATATGCTGGTGAACTAGTATTGCCCCCATTAAAATCTCAACCTACTACCTTCAACTGTTCAACCTTCCCTGTCTCCAGGCCAGTTCCAAGACCACCCCAACCTCTATCATCGAGCTACAGTGCGCGGATGACGCCTGTGTCTGAGCACATATAGAGGCTGAACTCCAAGACATGGTCAACGTATTTACTGAGGCATACGAAAGCATGGGCCTTACGCTAAACATCCGTAAGACAAAGGTCCTCCACCAGCCTATCCTCGCCGCATAGCACTGCCCCCCAGTTATCAAGATCCACGGCGCGGCCTTGGACAATGTAGACCACTTCCCATACCTCGGGAGCCTCTTATCAACAAGACCAGGCATTGACGACGAGATTCAACAGCGCCTCCAGTGCACCAGTGCGGCCTTTGGCCGCCTGAGGAAAAGAGTGTTTGAAGACCAGGCCCTCAAAACTACCACCAAGCTCATGGTCCACAGGGTTGTAGTAATATCCACCCTTCTGTATGGCTCAGAGATATGGACCATGTATAGTAGACACCTCAAGTCGCTGGAGAAATACCACCAACGATGTCTCCGCAAGATCCTACAAATCTCCTGGGAGGATAGATGCACCAACATTAGCGTCCTCGACCGACCAGGCCAACATCCCCAGCATTGAAGCACTGACCACACTTGATCAGCTCCGCAGGGCAGGCCACATAGTTTGTATGCCAGACACAAGACTCCCAAAGCAAGCGCTCTACTTGGAGCTCCTTCACGGCAAACGAGCCAAAGGTGGGCAGCAGAAACATTACAAGGACACTCTCAATGCCTCCTTGATAAAGTGCAACATCCCCACTGACACCTGGGAGTCCTTGGCCAAAGACCGCCCCAAGTGCATCCGAGAGGGCGCTGAGCACCTTGAGTCTCATCGCCGAGAGCATGCAGAAATCAAGCGCAGGCAGCGGAAGGAGTGTGCGGCAAACCAGTCCCACCCACCCCTTCCCTCAACAACTATCTGTCCCACCTGTGACAGAGACTATGGTTCTTGTATTGGGCTGTTCAGCCACCTAAGAACTCATTTTAAGAGTGGAAGCAAGTCTTCCTCGATTCCGAGGGACTGTCTATGACGATGATGAGTATTGCCCCCATTAAAATCTCTCACTGAACTTGTTCTGTTTTAAACTCTAGGCTCACGCAGCGTTCTACGCTCAACTGTGGCAGTCACTGACAATTGCGATACAAGATCCTCCAGCCTCCCTTTGAATGTCGCCAATAGTGCCTGCTGCACCCTGAGACCGCCTGTTTCTTTCAGTCATTTTCTGGGGCAGTCGTTAATTGAAGCGTTAGGGCCGAAAGTTCCATCCAGGGCACTAGCTCAGCCTTGCATGACGATTGATGTCATAATCATGATCAAAATGGAGGGCGGGGCATCGACAAAATCCTGGACTCCCCTTTTCATGCCCAGAAACAGCATTTACCACCCTGTCGGGGAGCAAAACGAGGCACAAAATAGCCAAAAATCCAGCCCAAAGCATTTTTAATAGGGGATAAATATATTAATTTCTGTTTTTCATTAATTAATTAATTGTATTCACTTTCTTTGTGATGATTTATACCTGACACCCCAGCAAAAAATGTTGTATCAATGGAATATTATATCTATATCATGACAGATTTTAAATGTCCTGTTCCCACATAATACACTTTCCCTCAAAGTTCTTTTGGATTTAAATGGGCAGTAAATTATATCATAATTTATACTAATTAGCCACATGCATCTATGAGCTGGTTGCTTTGAGGCTTAAGATTACAGAATATGAATGATGTTGTCTTACTACAGGCACTGGTCTCAAACCACTACCTGTGGAATACAATGCATGGCCTGCAATTCTAATTACGTTGCTGGCTGCACCATATAAAATGCTTCTCTATGCAAGAACACATGCACAGAGCTCCACTTACTGGCTACTTCAATTCTAGTGTTAGGAAAGAGCTTACGGGAATGTGGTGGCTCTATCAATTATAAAAACATCCAAATTGAGTTTAAGCACTCAGAGATGGGATGGAACATTTTAAACAAGGCTTCACATTGAGCAGTCAGACAGTCGATGAGTGCTACGTCTTGGATTTAGTAAACTCAAGCATTAGATTTGCTACCGAAGTTATAAGTCAATACATATCCAAAACTGTTTTACACGAATATTGAAAGCAGTCCTTTACCTGCAGAATAAATAGCAGACAACCACAAAGCAGCATTCTGAAGGAAAGCTAAGACTGAGGTTTCCGCAAGCCATTCATGCCATTCCTACCTTATTTTCCATCAGCATGTGCTCTTACAAAGATCATGTGTATTTTCACAGCTCATACTACAAAGCCCCTCTCAAACTAAGAGATCAAAGTGTTATGTATTTAACCCTTTGTAACCTGCATCACACCTGACCACTAGAAGGCCCACCTGTTGGAGTCCCAAGGGATCCCAGCATCCCTTGGGAGCACAGTATATAGGCAGGCCACCCACAAGATACCTGCACTCTGGAATTGTAATAAAGGAGCCAAGGTCACACTTGCTCATTATACAAAGTACTTAATCTAACCATTTATTATGAGTGTAACAATTGGCGACGAGGTAATGAACAACCACGCGAAAATGCAAAGAACAGTCGGCATCCTGGAGAAGTTCTCAGAAGGGGACGATTAGGAGGCCTTTATGGAGAGACTCGACCAATACTTTGTGGCCAATGAGCTAGAAGGGGCCGAGAACGCCACCAAACGAAGGGCGATCCTCCTAACTGTCTGTGGGGTAACAGCCTATGGCCTCATGAAGAATCTCCTGGCCCTGGCAAAACCAACAGAGAAATCCTATGAAGAATTGTGTACGCTGGTCCGGGAGCGTTTTGATGGCAAGAAATCGGTTCTACACGTGTCAACGATCGGAGGGCCAGGAAGTGGCGAGCTATGTCACCGAACTAAGGCGCCTCGCAGGACATTGTGAGTTTGAGGGATTCCGAGAACAAATACTCAGAGACTTTTTTGTACTGGGCATCGGACATGAGACAATCCTTCGCAAACTGTTGACTGTAGAAACTCCGAATCTGAGTAAAGCCATAACGATAGCCCAGGCATTTATGTCCACCAGCGACAACACCAAAGCAGATTTCGCAGAACAAAGAAGTTTTGGCCAGTAGTGCGCATAAAGTAACGTCGGTTTTGAGCAGAAATGTACATGGCAAAAATGTACACGCCGGCTGCTGTGGCCCAACCTCAATTGACCCTGAGTCCGCCATCATCTGTTAATGCGAGGCAGTTAACACCCTGTTGGCGCTGCGGAGATGATCATCGGCCCCATCAATGCCGCTGTAAGCACTATGCGTGCAATGGTTGCAGAACAATGGGACACCTCCAATGAATGTGCAGGCAAGCTGCAAACCCTGAAAACCCTGCAAACCACCACGTTGCAGAGGAAGATCGATCCACAGTGGACCAGACTGAATTGGAAAATCGTACTGAGGAGGCAGAAGTCTACGGGTTACACAGGTTCATGACGAAATGCCTACCAATAATGTTGAAAGTTGAACTGAACAGAATTCCAGTATCTATGGAACTGGACACGGGTGCAAGTCAGTCCATAATGAGTAAAAAGGCCTTCGATAGGCTGTGGGGAAAGAAGGCACACAGGCCCAAGCTCAGCCCCATTCACACCAAACTAAGGACTTACATCAAGGAACTAACCCCTGTGATTGGCAGCGTTGAAGTCAAAGTCTCCTATGATGGAGCAGTACACAAACTCCCGCTGTGGATTGTGCCAGGGGATAGCCCCATACTGTTTCGCAGAAGCTGGCTGGGGAAAATCCACTGGAGCTGGAACAACATCCGAGCTCTTTCGTCCGGCGACGATGCCTCATGCATCCAGGTTCTAAGCAAGTTCCCATTGTTATTCAAGCCAGGCATTGGAAGCTTCTCGGGGACGAAAGTGCATATCCATTTGTTTCCTGGTATGCGACCCATCCAATACAAGGCTCGGGCGGTAGTGTACATGATGCGTGAAAAAGTGAAAATCGAGCTGGACAGACTGCAATGCGAAGGCATCATCGCGCTGGTGGAATTCAACGAATGGACCAGTCTGATTGTCCCGGTACTGAAGGAGGATGGTACGGTCAGAATTTGCGGGGACTATAAAGTAACGATTAACCGTTTTTCACTGCATGACCAGTACCCACTACCCAAGGCAGATGACCTATTTGCGACCCTGGCTGGAGGGAAGACGTTCACCAAGCTGGACCTGACCTCGGCCTACATGACGCAGGAGCTTGAGGAGTCTTCGAAAGGCCTCACCTGCATCAACACGCACAAAGGTCTGTTCATCTATAACCGGTGCCCGTTTGGGATTCGGTCGGCCACAGATGAACATGGAGAGCCTGCTAAAGTCGGTTCCTTGCACAATGGTCTTCCAGGACAACATATTGGTTACAGGTCGGGACACCATGGAGCACTTGAAAAATCTAGAGGAGGTTCTTAGTCGGTTGGATCGTGTGGGGCTCAGATTGAAATGCTTGAAGTGTGTTTACCTGGCACAGGATGTCGAATTCCTCAGAAGGAGAATCGCTGCAGACAGCATCAGACCCACCGATGCCAAGACAGAAGCCATCAAAAACGCGCCGCAACCACAGAACGTGACGGAGCTGCGGTCGTTCCTGGGACTCCTTAATTATTTCGGTAATTTTCTACCTGGGTTAAGCACCCTGCTAGAACCCCTACATGCGCTACTGCGCAAGGGAGACGACTGGGTCTGGGGGAATTCACAAGAGGCTGCCTTTAGGAAAGCCAGAAACTTATTGTATTCTAACAAACTGTTTGTCCTGTATAACCCATGTAAACGATACATCGTCATACAGGGTCGGGTGTTACAACAGACTAATGAATCAGGGATTTTGCAACGGGTTGTGTATGCATCTAGGAGTTTGTCCAAAGCCAAAAGGGCCTACAGCATGGTTGAAAAAGAGGCACTTGCATGCATTTACGGAGTAAAAAAAATGCACCAGTACTTATTTAGCCTCAAGTTCGAGCTTGAAACTGGCCACAAGTCCCTCATATCGCTATTCTCGGAGAGCAAAGGGATTAATACCAATGCCTCTGCCCACATCCAAAGATGGGTGCTCATGCTGTCGGCATAGAACTACGTAATCCGCCACAGACCGGGCACAGAGAACTGCGAAGATGCTCTCAGTCGGCTAACATTGCCCACCACCGGGGTAAAAATGGCACAGCCATTTGCTGTGATCATGGAGGCATTTGAGAATGAGAATCTCCCATTACGGCCCACCAGATCAGGACCTGGACCAGCCAGGATCCGTTACTGTCCTGGGTAAAAAACTGTGTCCTCCATGGGAGCTGGTCCAGTTTCCCAGTGGAGATGCAGGAAGCGATTAAGCCGTTCCACAGGCGCAACGATGAGCTGTCCCTGAAGGCGAATTGTCTTTTGTGGGGCAATCGCATGGTCTTGCCCAAGAAAGGCAGAGACACATTTATTTGCGAACTGCACAACACCCACCCAGGCATCATAATGATGAAAGTCATAGCCAGATCCCATGTGTGGTGACCTGACATTGACTCAGATTTAGAGTCATGCGTGCACCAGTGCAACACTTGCTCTCAGCTGAGCAATGCACCCAGAGAGGCACAGCTAAGTTTGTGGTCATGGCCATCCAAACCGTGGTCGAGGATCCATGTAGACTATGCGGGCCCATTCCTAGACAAAATGTTTTTGTTGTGGATGCTTACTCAAAATGGATTGAATGTGCAATAATGTCTGTAAGCACATCCACGGCCACCATTGAAAGCCTACGAGCCATGTTTACTACGCACAGCTTGCCAGATGTCCTAGTCAGCGACAATGGGCCGTGCTTCACCAGTGCCGAATTCAAGGAATTCATGACCCGCAACGGGATCAAACATGTCACTTCTGCCCCATTCAAGCTCGCATCCAACGGTCAGGCAGAACGGGTAGTTCAGGCCATGAGGCGAAGCTTGAAACATGTGTCAGAAGGCTCCCTGCAGACCCGGTTGTCCCGAATGCTGCTCAGCTACCGCACCAGACCCCACTCACTCACCGGGTTTCCCCCAGCTGAGCTGCTCATGAAAAGGGCGCTCAAAACAAGGCTCATTTTTGTCCACCCTGATCTCCATGATCACGTGGAGGGCAAGCGGCATCAACAAAGTGTGTACCATGACCGCGCAAATTTGTCACACGATATTGAGATCAATGATCCTGTGTTTGTGCTCAATTATGGAGCACAGTCTATAAGTAGGCCACCCACGAGGTACCTGCACTCTGGAATTGTAATAAAGGAGCTAAGATCACACTTGCTCATTACACACAGTATTCAGTCTAACCATTTATTATGAGTGTAACACAAAGAAAGAAAGAAGAACTTGAATTTACATAGCACCTTGCCATGCCTTCAGAGCATCCCAAAAGTATTTTACAAGCAACGGATTACTTTTGAAGTGCAGTTCAATGTTATTACATAAGTAAATATGGTAGTAAATTTACACATAGCAAGGTGCTACAAACAGCAAATGAATGACCTGTTAAACTGCTTTTGGTGGTTTTGATTGAGAGAATAATTTTAGCCAGGAGATTGAGAGGCCTCGCTGCTCTTAAAATATTACCATGGATCTTGAACGTCTCACTGAACAGGCTTCAGCTTAACAACATAGGACATCTTTCTGCAGTAAAGACGCCTTATAAATGCAAGTTAATGTTGTTATTGAAAAACAACATCTCCAACAATTTATTTCTGTCCCAGTACTACACTGAAATGTCGGCATAAATTATGTGCACAGTTCATTAAATGGGATTAGAACTCACCAGCCTTAAGACTAAGATGCAAAAATGTTACTAACTGAATCAAGCTACCATAAGCTGAATAGGAGACTGAAATATTGTTACAGAACACCAAACTTTTGTTCTGTAATGGATTACGTCATTTTGTGAGCCTGGTATCTGTGTGTTGTAATAAAGTGATGAGCCATCACTTCAGATGAAAGCAGTGATCCCTAAAAGGCAGCCTTGTAACCAATTAAGTTTTAGCTTTGCTCAGTTGGTAGTCCTCTTGTATCCATCAGAAGCTTATGGGTTCAACTCAAGGACTTGACCACATAAACCAAGTTGACAGTTCAGTACTATACTGCATCATTAGAAATGCTGTCTTTTGGATGCGATGTTAAATCAAGGCCATGTCTTCCTGTTTAAGAAGATGTAAAGGAGCACATGGCACTGGAGCATATTTATAGAAGAGCAGAGTGTTCGCTTGATGTCCTCTTCAACCAAAAACAAATTAATTGATCATTCATCTCATTTACTGTTTCTGGGACATTGTTGTGCACGAACTGATCGCTGTGTCTGTCCATATAATAAGCACAGTGACTATTGCAAGATACATTTATTGTGAAGTTGAGCATATGATAAAATACCACAGCAATGCAAGTTCTTTCATGTACAAACAAATCAGACAAATGTGATTGACTGATATAGTGATGTGTTAGTCATGTAAATGTCACATATACTGTGGGTAGTTTTATTTTAGTATTGCAACCACCTGTATAATGAGACAATCTTCACGGTTAATTAATGCCATTGGGTTACCCACTGGTGACTATATTTTCATGTACAACACCTTAGATTCTAGGGTAGTCTGCAATGGCATAACATTTTTACTATTTTTCCAATTGTTTCTCTGTACGTTGTGAAAATGGATGAACCTGTCAGCCTCCCAGAACAGTTTATTAGTTAGCTCTTGAATACATGTAGACGTGGTACCTTGTCTAATGTCAGATAAAGCAACTCCAGGTTACTAGATCAGAAGCTATTAATTTTCTCTCTATTTCATAGCCACAGGCAGAGCAGTGTCCAGTATTACATCTCCATCCAACAAACTTCTCTGGAGAGCCTGAACCTCTTGTAGGTCCAAATTTGACAAATGGAACCTGTCCAAACTCCACTTACATTAAAGCTTCCGCCTGCTTAACCTTCTCAAATAGTCCCAAACCTCCCAGTGACCCTATTCCACTGCTGGTAAGATAATGGCCCAGAAATTGTGGGCGGATGCCTCCGACCTGAAAAATTTCTACAAATTTATCTGATGGTCCAGGAGGTTCGGAGCCTTGCACTCCTGGGCCTCTCCATGAAGGCCTGTGTAGAGGCCCACATATCCCAGGGACATAGGCACTTCGCAGGGGTCCTTGGGATCACGTGGGCAGCCCAGCCAATTCAAGTAGGGGTATTCCCATTCATACTTGTGCTGAGTTCCATATGTATGGAATCACCTTAAGTATGAATGGGAATATCCCCCAAAACACACCAACACATAAAATAATGTTTTTAAAAAACATCACCATATTTAAAATTCATCAAAATGGAATTTAATTAATTATTTAAAACAAAAATTTAATTTAAACAAAAACAAATTTACATATTTTAAAGGGTCTAAAAATAAATATACCTTAGGATTTTAAGGTGTCGAAATTTGGTACCACCATTTGTGAGGCATTGTCAACGCACGAGAGAAATTTTTAACGTCTCACTTCAGGCATGCTCCCCAAACATGAAATTCAGTGTTGACGCCTAAGGAATTGATCGCAGTGTAAAATCATGATGTTGCACACTTACCTGGAGGCGCTATGCTGCGCTAAGTGGGCCGTTCAGCGTGGGCTCAACATCCGGAACTTAGGCAGCATTTGGAGCTGGCCAGACATAGAGGCGCCACCTGGATTGAATTGAGACGTTGATTGGCTACTTCAATGCCTCATGGGTATATTTGCTTCCTGCGCACTCATTCACGGACCTTCCTGAGCAGATCTTACAGCAGCAGCTCGTCAGCGTGCCCATCGGTTCACGGATGCCGCAGTGGATGCACTCCTTGATGCCTTGGAGAGGCGTTGGCAGGTGCTGTGGACAGAGGCTGGGAGGAGACCCCAACCCCAAACATACCGAAGGCTATGGCGGGAGATAACAGAGCAGGTGTCCGCGAGTGACACGGTGTCATGGACAGCGATGCAATGTCGGGAAAAGTTGAACGACCTGATGCGGATAGGGAGGGTGGGTATCTTTAATTTCAAACTTCAACATGCTATGCTCTCACCTCAATGTGCACTGTCTGCTTAATGTCGTGTTTCGAAATCCATGCTCGAAGTGAAGTCAAGGTTCCCATTTGCAGCCAATGCAAGGGCCTGCATGCACTGCTAACCTTGCTGCTCGGCCCTGCAGACCCACCCCTCATGTTGTTTATTCTTCAGTCTTCATATGTCTCTCGAAGACGGTAGCCTTCCCATTACTGTGAGATCCTATCACCCTAATTTATGCTTTGCCACAGCAAGTCGACGCCACAAATGGTAGTTACATTGAGCTGTGAAGATTCTCATAGAGTAAAAAGTACTAAACATCAAGCTGTGAAGACTCCCATAGGTAGTAAAGTATGTAAGGCGCTTGGGACACACTGATCGAAGGCCTCTAACTCCGACTTTCTGTTAAATGTTACAGGCGAAGCTCACACACAACCGACGGGAGCAAATGCGGATTGGTGGAGGGAAGCCAGACCTCCAAGTGCTCACTCCGTTTGAGGAACTATAGGGGGTGGTGGGTTTGTCAGTCTTTTCTGACCTTGACGGTTCGAATCGTCCCACTCCCTAGTTCTAGGGCTTGGAATTATTTAGGGGATGTGATAGATGTCGACAGACAACTGTTTGGTGCAAGAACAAATATTTTATTGAGAAAATAGCACACCACACTAATTAACTTAATAGCATAAAACCCAATGTACAGAAAAAGGGGGACAACGTATACGCAACGGGTACAGAGGTTATGCAGTGAAAAAAAAGCACCTCCCACCACTACACTAACTAAGTTAGGCTCTGAAATTGCAGGGACTATGCTCACCAAAAGATTTCTCCACAGTTTAGAGCAGTTGCACACTGCTTTCTCTCTCCTCAATCTTGTGGATTCTTTGGCTGGTTGCAGTGTCTTCGGTATTAGCACTGGTCGACGTTTTGATGTAAATAAGTTTTTCCCTTGAGTCAGCGCTGGATGATTGTTGGTTTTTCAGTGACTCCGAGGCTTCTTGTTAGGTTCTTCTTGTTGCGTTGCTGTAACCTCGTGTGGCAAGTTAGATGTTTCAAAGCCAGAGTCAAAGAGCCCAGAGTCCTAGTGCTTTTCCAGAATGTTCTCGGGTAGGTTTCTTCAAAAGTGTTTCCTCAGCCCAAAGGTTACCACCCAAGTTACCAGCAAGGCTCCCAGTTATACCTGAGAGGCTGCTTAAACTTTCGTGCCAAAACTCGGGTGCACAATTGATTTTTGATGACTGCTTTTGTGCAATTTTGGCAGGCTGATCAACTCTAATGTGATCCCTTTGTGAGAATTTTGGTGGGCTGATTGAGCATTAGCATGATACAAGATTCCCAAAGGTGTTGATGGGGTTTTTAGATGGTGCTGTGAGAATGTAATCAGGTCTTGATACTGTCCATTCTGTGTTTTGCTGATGCCAGGGTTTTTCTGTATAGCCGTTTTAAGAACTATTAAAATATGTATGAATCTGGGTCCCTAGTAAATGAATTTTTGTTAGACTGCTTATGTCTCCCTGGGGCCTGCCTCCCAGGTGGGTTAGCAGCCCTATAAGGATCCCATTTCCTTATGCAGACCCAGCATACAATCTAAAAGGCCCTAGTTTAGTCCAAAGGCGCCTAATAGTGAGATATTTCTGTCCACATTTCTCCCCCAGAAGTCTAACACAGTTCCCTTTTAAATTCCAGACACATGTCCATTGAGTAGGGGGTCCCAGAATTTTGTGAATCCTACAGTCCCGCCTTTGACACTAGTCCCTTATAGTGTCACCGTCGGTGAACAAAATTCCTAACATCCCAGAGCCAGACCTTCCCTCAATTACCTAGTTGAAAAAAAACCTCGCAACATTACATTTCCCTCACGAATACAATACATCAAGTATGCCTTTTGTGACACTCCCCGAGGCATATCTTACAGCTGGGAGGTCAGTTACACATTAACCAAACATTCAGGTTACACACCACTTCTATACAAAATAAAATACAGCACTTTATACATAAAAACTAAAATAATACTTAAATGCCCAATATTTCCCTGTTAACCCAAACCCCTGCGCTTATACAGCAGGTGGTCTGGGACTTTAAATTTAATAGAAATCCCTGCGATTGTACTGCCGTACCTCATATCTCTGTTCCATGTTTTACTCCCTCCCTCCACACACATGTCTCGCAGCCTATTCAGGGCTCATCGAATACCCTCTGGTGCCGGATCGGTGGCTTTTTTTCCTCTTCCTGCAACTAGTCGACAGTAAATACACTACAATGACAAGCCGACACAAAATAAGAGTATGGGAGGCAATCCGAATCCATAGAGGGACTTCTATGTTCTCCATCAAATCCCACCAGGGTGGAACTTTTATCTCTGTGATTTCCCTCCCAACTTGCACTGTTTTCTGTTCTAGTGTGTAGAAATGTTTCTGGGACACTTCCACTGCCTTGAGCAGAGCAGTGAGATGTTCGGGCAGAGGGTGGATTGTATACCCGAAATGTGCAACGTAATTTTGTTTCATTTCTCCTGACAGTGATGTGAATGGTCGAGGGTTCAGGAATGGGTAATATTCGTTCCTGGGCCACTTGAATTTCTGCCTCGGGTTTAAAACAGAAACTGCTTTCTCTCACCGGGCACCAGATGTAGGGTCCGTGTTGATAGTGGGGCGCACTGATGGTGACACAATATGTCCCACCCCCTATGTATGTCACTTGTGGAGGAACCTGGTCTTGGGCCATCGCCTCCATAATGCAGTTGATAGGCCGTGTGCCAGCAGCTTTAAACCCGCATTGTGATTTTGCATAGGCGTTCAAGTGCTAGGGGCACAGTATTACATGTGCACCCCGGCTCCGGCACCCAGAGAGGTCAGTACCTGTCATAGCATGCTCTCACTTTACGACATAAGGTGGGACCGCTGTGAAACAAACGTGTGCTCCTCCCTGAATGACCCCTACATTCTCCACTTTGTAAACGGGTGCTGGTCGGGATGTCTCACTCATGACTGGCATCCTGACCAGCACCCCCATAAGTGTATGCTTGGACCGTCTGCAGTCTACTGGTACAGGGTAGGCTTCAGAGGCTAGACGGACCTGACGCGGACTTAGTGAATGACTATACTGGTGGAGTTCTGCGAATTGCTTGTTACTGATCCAGGAGGGGACTTGACTTTGGCTCAAGTTCTCCAGGTTCTGGCGGCCCTTGCCCAGCAACCATGCCCAGTACAGCACGCACACCTCATTCTGTGCCACCTGATCCGAAGCATTCCGATCCTCCAGTATTAGTGCATTCACAGCCTTTGCGTGTCTTTCCAGCTCTTCAATAATATCTTTTAAATGGACCATCATAGCTTGGTCCTCGTGTAGCTCTGAGCCTACCACTGTATTCTCATCCCCCAGTATTTTGCGTAACTGATCCTTAAATCCATTAATTTGAATCTGGAGCTCCACATCATCCATGCTGTTGACGACTGAGGACCCAGTGTTATAAGCCGTAAAAATATCATTCCACGTCCCCCTTCTCTGCCTCCCTCTACCACTATTTTGCTCTGCGGGGAAACTGTACAAATGTTCTTTATCCACCTCCCCAAAGTCTAGCTCGTAGAAACGTCGAAACATATCCCGAAGTAGAGCTTAATACAATCGCTCTGTCTCCTTGGGGTACCATGCCGGTAAGTGGACTTCTTATTATTACTGATGCCACTGCATAGTGTACCCCCTGGTATAGGATTTTTCCTATCGGTATTAAAACTAGCCCATTCCCTGGTCCCTTGGTAGTTGTGGGAGACCTCTCTAGTATGGTCTTAGCTGGCGGGGTGGTTGGTGAGGGCCTTCTAGGGTGTGCGACTAATTCTGTGGCATTTATTGGGGTCGGGGAACGTGGGATCACACAAGCGTATAGGCTTTGGTCCCACACCATCCCCTTCCCTGAATCCTGCCACTGTCTAACGAACATTATAGAGATGCCTGCTGGACAGACCTTCTCCGATCCCCACATGCATACATACATTCCTTGCTCTGACTCCCACCATTTATCCCAACATACTCTCACTCCGTCTGGGGCACTCATAATGGTCCCGTAGGTATCATTATTAAATCGTTCCCATCCTGCTTCCTGGTCCCCTGTGTCCTTGCTCAGCTTTCTGAGCCACCACCACCTACCCAGGAGGATCTGTCCTCTACAACTCAAACACTCTCTTCCCTTCCATTACCCTAACCTGGGAAGCAACAATCTGTACCCTTGGGCATGGGAGGGACGCCTCCCCGTAAGTAAACCCGGCCTGGCTGGGGTATTTGGTCGAATTGGACCCCAGCCATCCTGGCCATCTTCCCTCGTGGTGATAGATGGCGACCTCACTTGCACCTCAAGTACCATCCCCGGTAGTAACGATGGACAAGTCATACAACAGACAGCCTTGCCTTTGAGAAAACGTTCTCTGGCTTGGCTACAAGGTAATTTTATTCAAATTTAAACTTGAAAGCTCTAAAATCCAAAACTAAACCACTAACTTAAAACTCAAAACCCCTTTAACTTAGATACTAACTTAAACCAAAGCTATATACAGCGCCACCCGTCTCCGGGTGACCAGGTTACATCATGGATGTCCTGTGCCTTCTGTGGTATCTGGGCAGCATTTGTACCAGGAACCATAGTGTCCTAGGCCTTGAGACTCGTTACTCCTTCTCACAGGGTCGGTACTCGGGGTTATTTTCCGAGTCCCATACAATATGTGGGATGGCCCTTCCCTCGATGCAGTGAACAGCGCCTAACCCTAAAGCTAGTGGGACTACTATCTCCCCTGTTGGTTCCCCACAATCGGAACCTATGTCCGGTGGGGCTGCTACTTCCCCCACAGGCTTCCCATAATCTGGTTCAGTGCCTGATGGGGCTGTTGCCTCTGTTGTGGGCTCGTTCCCTTCAGAGGCTACGACTGGTGGGGCTGCTGCCTCCCCTGCCGGTTCCCTACAGTCGAGCACTGCAGGCCTGGGACCTTTTGCCCGTAAGCGGTCTCCCACCTTCCGCAGTCTTTGTTTCCTGGAGTCCCTCTCGGGACGGAGCATTCTGTATCGTAGCGTAGGGGACCATGGGAACCTGCGAGGTGCGGAAGGTCCTTCTAAGGCCTTCAAGTACCTGGGGCTTGTACAAGTCCCAAACTATAGGTGAGACAGCCCCTCCAGTAATGCAGCTCATAGCCCCTACTTGTATGGCCTGTGAGTCTGCCCCCATTACCCCTGCGGTTCCCCCACAGTCGGAGGCTGCCGGCTGGGGGCCCTTGTCCTGAGGACGGCTCACCCCTCCCGGCTGCCCTTTGTGCTTAGCTGACCCTGGGTTGTACAGCTTGCACTGGTTGATATGGAACCATTTCGTCCGGCGGGGCAATTTGATGGCGTACACTATGGGGCTTGCTTTATCAACAATATTGTATGGTCCCATGTACAGTGCTTCAAAAACCCCTACCCGCGCAAAGTTCCTTACCATCACCTGATCCCCTACCACCCATTCGTGGTGTCTACGGGGTTCCAACAGCAATCGATTACTCCTGTGCTGCCTCCCCATGCTACCAGCAGCCTGCCAGTGAATCTGTTTGAGGTGCTCAAACAGATTCTTAGTGAAACTGTCCCGGCTCACTTCCCTGAGTTGGCCCTCAGTAAGCACCGGAGCTAGCACATTGGAGGGAATTCACATGATCCGGCCAGGCATAAGCTCGTGCGGGGAATACCCCGTGCTTTTTGACGGGCTGGCCCGGACCCCCATTAGGATCAACAGCAAGACCTCCACCCATGTCTTGGGTGAGTCTCCCATCTCCTTTCGCAGCCTCTCCTTTATAGTCCGATTCAGTCACTCCACAGGGCCCGATGACTGCGGGTTGTGGGCAACATGCCATTTCCCCTCGATGCCGAGCACCTTAAGGGTGGCCTGCATCACCTTCCCGGTAAAATGACTTCCCTGGTCGGACTCCACATACTGTGGAAGTCCCCACCGGGAGAACACTTCCCAAACTAAAATTCTAGCTGTCCCTAGTGCGGTCGCTATGCGGCACTGGAAGGCTTCCACCCATTTGCAGAAAACATCTACCAAAACCAGGCAGTATTTGTATCCTCCCTGGACGGTGGGTGGGGGCCTGATGTAGTCAATCTGACTTGACTGCCATGGTCCCTCTACCCTTCTGATATGCCCCATGGACACCTTCCTTTTCTGGGGATCAGGGTTGTTGGCTGCACACACCAAACACTCCGAGCAAAACTGCCAGAAATCCTCCCTGAGTCCCGGCCACCACCCTGCCTGTTCCACCCGTTGCCAGGTGGTCTCAGGTTCTGGGTGTCCGGCTCCTGCACGCTTGTGGGCCAGTTGGAGGAATTCACTTTGGTGCTGCTGCGGCACAATCCACTGATCCCCATGGAACAACATGCCTTCCTTTACAGCCACTTTAGCTGTGCCGTATGGACCCTCTACTTTCTCCCCCTTGGCTAGCAAACTCAAGACAGATCTCAGGGCAGAGTCCTGCACCTGAACCATTTTAAGGTCTGGGGCCAATGCTACCCCTGCACTCCCTTGTGTCCTGTCTCTGCCCCTAATTGCTGCCACGGGTCCTAAATTGTACGGGTCCCAGAAACTGCCCATACGAGCACCTTCTTTAGCTAGGGTGTCTGCCCGCTGGTTACCCTCCCCACGAGGTTCTGCCTTTGAGTGGGCCTTTACCTTATGTATATACACCTGCCCTTCACTGCCTATATCCCGCATGATTCTCTCCAGTAACGGTTTGGTTGCTCAGGGATTCCCGTCTGCAGATGTATACCCGCGACGAGACCAGGTGGCTAGGTATTCTGTACATGAATTACAGGTAAACATGCTATCTATAATCATGTACAGAATACCTAGCCACCTGGTAATCATGTACGAGGTAGGGAACTCCTCGGGGTGGGTCACAACATACACCACTGCTGACAGTTCGGCATGCTGGGTGCACATGGTGCTCGGGAGCTTGATCACCAGGACAATGCCTGCTCGTGGGTCATAGATCCCACAGCCCATGAGTCGCTCGCTTGCCGACACTGTGCCGGAGCCGTCAACGTAGATTTCACGACCTGTGGGATAAATCCCGGCCCGAAATCCTAAATCGACGTCCCATACCACTTCTATGAACATCTATGGGCCACCCCTGAGTAGATCATGTTGGCCGCTAGTCTAGGCTCACAAAGACCTTTCACCTTTAAGTCCATTTGGGAGAGAAGTAGGATCCAGCGAGCAATGCGGGCACTGCTCACTGTCCCGTCCTTAATTCTCCCATCTAGGAGCATTTGGATGGGCGTGTGATAGGTGAGGAGCGTAACTGGAGACCCCCCTGTAAAGATAAGGGATCTTTTTACCACCCAATGAGTGGCGAGGAGGTGTCTCTCACAGTTGGAGTATGCCTTCTCCACATCTGTGAGGACCCTGGAGGAGTAGGCCACCGGTCTGAGCTGGCCATGTCGCTCCTGAAGCAGCACTGCACTCAGGCTATCCCCACTGGCTGCTACTTCCAGAAAAAACTCCTCATCCACATCAATAGCCCCTAAAGCTGCCCCGGTTTATAGGTTTTTTTTTAATGAGCGAACACCTCCTCGCAGCTTTTATCTCAGTCCCACTCCACTGCTTTGTGCTGTGGCTGCGTAATCCTCAATGAAATTCCTGCAGTAACCGGTAAGCCCGAGGAAAAATCTTACTCCAGTAACAGATCGAGGGGCTGGAAATTCCTGCACTGCTTCTCTCCTGGCCTTATCTATAGCTCTCTCGCCTGCGCACATAGCCAGCCCCAGGAATTTTGCTTCTGGCTGGCCGATCTGAGCCTTCTTTGGGTTGACTTTAAAACCCTCTTCCTTTAGCAGTCCCAGCAGTTTAGCCAGCAGTGGGCCGTGCTCCTCACCCTTGTCGGTGAATAGGACAGGTCATCCACATACTGTACCAACTGCTGGGGCTTGCTGAAGTGATTTAGACAATTGGCCATGCATTGGTGGAATATACTGGGGCTGTTATGAAACCCCTGGGGAAGGCAGTTCCACGTGTATTGCTGGCCCTTGAAGGTAAAAGCAAATTTGCACTGGTCCCCTCTCTTCTCTCTTTAACGGGATGGACCAAAAACCATTTCAGATATCCAGCACCGTGAAGGTGCACGCGGATGCCGGTATGCTTCCAATTAGGTCGGCGACTGCAGCGACCGTGGGCACGCAGGCTGGGATATTGCGGTTGAGGAGCCGGTAGTCCACAGTGGCTCTCCACGAATTGTCCAGTTTCCTAACCGGCCAAAGTGGTGAGTTCACGTGGGTGGCTATCGGCCTCAATACTCCCTGTGTGACTATGGAACTCAGGGCAATCTCCAGGTCTGCCTCCGCCTCCCTAGGGAAATTACACTGTTTTTGTGGCTTGGCCATGGGATCCCCATCTACGCTTACCTCGACCCCTGATACCCTTCCACAATCATGCTTGTGGGTGGCAACTGCACTGAAATTTTCCCGCACAAATGCCTGATACTCTCTGGGAGTACTGCTTACCAGTAACTCGAGGTCATAGCCTTCTTTTGGCTTTACCGTGCATAGGGTCCCTTTGCCTTGTATCCCCGGGATCACTCCAACGTCTTCCTCTTCCCCTGTGCACATCGCTCCCCATAGACAATGATTTTTAAGATCCACTAGGACCTTGTGGTCAATAAAGAAATCTGTGCCTAGGATCCCTGTTCCCTCTTTCTCCCACTTCATTAGGACACATGTCCACTTGGTGTGGAGTGCTCCTAAGTCAATTGATAGTGGAATGGAGAACGAGCCAGCCTGCTCGTTACCTGTGAACCCTACCAAGGAATACGGGACTCCGTTCGACAGAGGTGAGATTGTTGGGTTATCCGCATAGACGATGGTGCTGGAAGCACCAGTGTCTAGCAGATAGGTCCCTTTAACCCTCTCCACCTTCATCTTCACACAAGGCCGTTTCCACTCATCATATTGTAAAGGGCACAGGTATACAGGCTGCGCTGGCTCTAGTCATGGAATCGGATTAGGTGGGGTAGATGGGGCTGCGCCGGTGGCTACAGCTACCTTTCCTGAGCCCATTATCATAGCTCGGAGCACGGCCACAATCTCATCGAAATGGCCAGAGGGATTGTGTGCCACAGGTCCGTATTTTTGAGTCGGGGCTGTTAAACCTTTTGAGGCAGGGGAATCCTTTAAGGGTCGGGATTCCTTTCCTGCCCTATCTTCCCAAGGATTTCTGCAATCCTTACGCCAGTGTCCACTTTTTCCGCGCCTATTGCTCGTACTCCTTGAGTCGGAAGGGCGCCCCCCTTCCTGGTGGCATTCTCTCCTGGAATTACTGGGCCAGATCTCGTGACCCTTTCCTTTTTGTGGGGCCTCAACTGTCCCTGTGCCGTTCCGGTAAGCCAGGGTTAACTGTCTAACCACTGACTCCTCGGTAGCGGTGGGGTCTCTGGGGTGGAACCACAGCTCGGCTTTAGCCTTTACTTGTGGCAGGCAGTTAGCCACTAGGCTGCGAAGCCAGCGAGCTGTTGGTTCCCGGTCTAGGTGTTCCTGGTCGAGATCTCCTCCACATGCTCTCTCGTAGACGGCCCACAGTCTGTCTGCGAAAGCCTGTGGAGTTTCGCCTGCCTGTTGCAGGGTTTTCTAGACCCGGGAAAACGGACTTCCATCATTTAGGCCCAGAATCTCTAACACCTCTTCTTGGATCGCAGCGTATGTGCTCTGCCCCTTCTTGCTATCTGCAGAGAGGGCCTGGTATACCTTGCGATCCAAGGAGAAAAGCAGCATTTTAGCCTGTTCGGCCTCATCGCAGCTGTTTATACCGGCTGCCTGCTCTATGTTCATAAAATGGACCGAGGGGTCCCCTTGAGGGGTGAACTTTTCTAAATGAGCTACCATTGCCCAGAGCTGCTGGGTTCCATGGGGGATTACAAATTGGCTCTCCAGGGCCCCTTGTCCCAGAGCACCGTTGCCGGTACCATACTTTTGTTGTCGGATCGGGCACATCGGCCCCGGTCCTGACACCCCTTCTATTTCCTCGGTGCCGCACTCTCTCTGTACTGCCAGGCTTAACCTCGGTAGGGCTACAGGCGGTGCTTGGACGCAACTCTATCCCTCTCCCCTTCTACTCCCTCTTGCTCCCGCATGTCTCCCTTAGGAGCGCTTGGGCTTATCAGGCATACCATCCCCTTAGCTTTAGATAGGGCCTGGGTTAAACTTTTTATCTTGGCCTCACAGTGGCCGTGATCCTCCACCCCAAAACCCTTGCTACTGGCTACTTTATAGGCTGCCTGCACATCCCGCATCCTCTCCTCCTGTTCTCTTATTACTTTTGTTAGGCGGGCATTTTCCTCCCGCAGCGCTAGCTCATTCCACTTTGCCTCTGTTACTTGGCATTGGAAATAGTCCTGCTTATTCCTGTGGGTCTCCTCTAGCTGTAATCTGCTATGCTTTTGTTTAC
Organism: Pristiophorus japonicus; assembly: GCF_044704955.1. Classification (NCBI taxonomy): domain Eukaryota; kingdom Metazoa; phylum Chordata; class Chondrichthyes; family Pristiophoridae; genus Pristiophorus; species Pristiophorus japonicus. The sequence continues at coordinate 153,900,005 of NC_091981.1, read as the reverse complement.
TTAATTCCTCAAACATTTTCTCCCCTGCCATAGCCATTACGGCTGAGTGCTCTTCGGATTCCCGGAGCTCTGCTACCAATTTCTTGACCTTCCTATCCAGCAATTGGATCTGTCTTTGCTACCAGACCAACCAAATAGCCTTCTCTATTGACGTTTTATGGTCCTTGCTCTCGGTCCACTTCGCAGCTGCATCCACTGGACGCTCAGCCCGTAACAGGCTTATGACCCACTTTTTGGTAATATTTACTTTCTTAAATACATATTTGCAGATTCCTTCCTCCATTTTTGTTCTTTCCACCAGAACCGAGTCTACATCCTCACATCCTTTGTACCAAGCTCCTACCTGGCTTGCCATTATGTAGGGGATGGTGGGTTTGTCAGCCTTTTCTGAACTTGACGGTTCGAATCGTCCCACTCCCTGGTTCTAGGGCTTGGAATTATTTAGGGGATGTGATTGATGTCGACAGACAACTGTTTGGTGCAAGAACAAATATTTTATTTAGGAAATAGCACACTGCAGAAATTAACTTAATAGCATATAACAAAATGTACAAACAAAGGGGGAAAAAGTATACGCAACGGGTACAGAGGTTATGCAGTGAAAGAAAAAACACCTCCCACCACTACACTAACTAAGTTAGGTTCTGAAATTGCAGGGACTATGCTCACCAAAAGATTTCTCCACAGTTTAAGACCAGTTGCACACTGCTTTCTCTCTCCTCAATTTTGTGGATTCTTTGGCTGGTTGCGGTGTCTTCGGTATTAGCACTGGTCGACGTTTTGATGGTAAATAAGTTTTTCCCTTGAGTCAGCACTGGATAATTGTTGGTTTTTCAGTGACTCTGAGGCTTCTTGTTAGGTTCTTCTTGTTGTGTTGCTGTAACCTCGTGTTTCAAAGCCAGAGTCAAAGAGCCCAGAGTCCTAGTGCTTTTCCAGAGTGTTCTTGGGTACGTATCTTCAAAAGTGTTTCCTCAGCCCAAAGGTTACCACCCAAGCTACCAGCAAGGCTCCCAGTTATACCTGAGAGGCTGCTTAAACTTTCGCGCCAAAACTCAGGTGCACAATTGATTTTTGATGACTGCTTTTGTGCGATTTTGGCAGGCTGATCAACTCTAATGTGATCCCTTTGTGAGAATTTTGGTGGGCTGATTGGGCATTAGCATGATACAAGATTCCCAAAGGTGTTGATGGGGTTTTCGAATGGTGCTGTTAGAATGTAATCAGGTCTTGATACTGTCCATTGTGTGTTTTGCTGATGCCAGGGTTTCTCTGTATAGCCGTTTTAAGAACTATTAAAATATGTATGTATCTGGGTCCCTGGTAAATGAGCTTTGTTAGACTGCTAATGTCTCCCTGGGGCTTGCCTCCCAGGTGGGTTAACAGCCCTATAAGGATCCCATTTCCTTATGCAGACCCAGCATACAATTTAAAATGTCCAAACTCAATCTAAAGGCCCTAGTTTAGTCCAAAGGCGCCTAATAGTGAGATATTTCTGTCCACATTTCTCCTCCAAAAGTCTAACACAGTTCCCTTTTAAATTCCAGACACATGTCCATTGAGTAGGGGGTCCCAGAATTTTGTGAATCCTACAGAACGAATAGCTGCCCTGATGGTGTGCAAGTTGATGCGATGGCGGTGAATGCGGTCAACCCTCCTCGGGGCAGTGAAGATATTTTGAGTTCCTTTGCAGCAATCTGCAGGACACTTTGCCCTCACACCATCAACATGCAGCTATTTCCATGAGACTGGAATTCACGAATGCCTTTCCCACTCCTGACCCTCTCCCCTGCAGGTAGCTGCTGTTCTGTATTTGTGCTTTCAGATGACCAGCCAGATCCACAGGGGCTTTCTCGGCCTCCTTCCACGGGTGCAGATGGTGGCGACAATGAAGAGGATGAGGAGGAGCAGGATGACGACACCTCCTTCGACCTCATACAGAAGGCTGCGCCGTCGGAGAGCGGGGCCAGCAGCATGGCTGACCAGGGGTTGATGGGGAGGCGGAGGTTGTTAATGCTCTGGGCCTCCAGCATCGCCACGGGGGAGGGGAAGCCTGGGGCCAGCTCGCCAGAGGGTGAGTGCGCGCCTGAGTGATGTTCAGCAGCACTCTGATGATCAGTCTGACCTAGAGGTTGCACAGCAATCTGCTGGGTACAATAGCTAGGTTACCATAGAGTCTCGATATATTAGCTATGAAGATGGAGGAGTCCACCTCAATTATGGCTCATGCCTCTCAGCAGCCCACCAAGCCCAACCTTAGTAGATACCAACAGATGCTAGATGCAACCAGTGACCATGGGGTCCCAGACATGTTGCCACGGGCTATGGCTGACATTGCAGTGGCCATTGAGCACCAGGTCGATGCTATTGTAGGCCTCCATACTCAAATTCATTAGTGCGTGGTGTCCTGAGTCAGCTCTCTGGTGTACTGCAGTCGCAGACACTCTTGATGCAGAGGCAAATCAATTCAATGGACGCACTGACCGCTGCCATCCAATCTGGTTCCCCATTAGTTGAACGGGGACCTAAACTTGCTGATCCAGTGCAGGATACAGACCTCACCCAGATTTCTACTGATGATGATGCCCTGCCCCGGGGGAGTATCAGCCTGTTGGGCCAATTGGAAGGTGATGTCCTTCACAGTTGTCATTCTCTGCACCCCATCCATAACAGATTGCCATGCTGAGGTTATGCAGTCCGCAGCCGGGTCTTCCAAGGCCCGAGCTGGTCGTGGACGTCATGCTAGGCCATCAGGTGTGGTTGCGGATCGAACTACCAGCCTTGCTGAAGGCCCTAAGGCCACATTGCGGAGAAGCAGTAGGCGTGGGAGGGGGGAGAGGGAAGGGGTGGTAAAGCCCTCGTTAAGACAAGGTAAAGACCTTTTTGAAGGTGGCCACATATGCTGACTTTGTGAAGATATGAGCTCTTATCACTAGTTGCACTTGTATGACCCACCAAACACTTGGTTCATAGTCAATGAGATGGCTAGGTGGTTAGAATGTGAGCTCATGTAAATTGTTGCACTTGGATGAACGATCCCACAATTGTTTGGTACTCGCCAGAGATGGTTACCTTGTTACAAAATGAACTGATGTCAATAGTGTTATGTATGGAGAAAGAGTCAGACTAAAACATTGTGAGCTCAAAGTAATGTGTGACCGTAGTCTTTTATTTGCAGGTCTCCAGAGTGCCTCTCCAACCTGTGAGGCCTCCTTAATACCTGCGCTCCCAAGGGATTATGGAATCCCTTGGGACTCCAGGAGATGAGCCCTATGGTGGCTGTACAGAGTAAATACAAATTTACATATATAACAACACTTCCCCCCAAAGTCAATGGTGTAACCATTTACAATGTGAGTCGAACTGGTTGATCATCTCGGTGTGAAAGCTGGCATTGTTGAATCATTTGTTGGGCTCTCGCTGGGTTGCTGTGCAGCTGGCCTTGCTGGATTGCCTGGTGTGTTGGGTCCTGCTGGGCTGCTGTGGATGATGGGTTCTGCTTTGTGGTCAGTCGTAGTGCCGGTTGCCACTGGTGTGTATGTTGGGGAATCAAAAAAGGTAGGGTCCAAGGTCGGTTGCTCAGAATAGTCCGTGAATCTGAGTTTGATTTGGTCCAAGTGTTTCCGGTGAATGAGTCCATTTGAAAGTTTGACCCGAAACACCCTGCTCCCTTCTTTGGCCACGACAGTGCCGGAAAGCCACTTGGGACCGTGTCCATAATTCAATACAATACAGGATCATTGATTTCAATCTCGTGTGACACATTTGCACTATCATGGTATGCACTTTGTTGAAGCTGCCTGCTCTCTACCTGTTGATGTAGATCAGGGTGAACTAACAAGAGCCTTGTCTTAAGTACTCTTTTCATGAGCAGTTCAGCAGCAGTGAGCGAGTGGAATCTCGTGGGGTAGGTAAGCAGGACTCGGGATAGGCGAGTCTGCAGTGAGCCTTCAGTTACCCTCTTCAAGCCTTGCATGATGGTTTGCTCTGCTCTCTCTGCCTGACCATTGGACGCTGGTTTAAACGGGGCAGATGTGACATGTTTGATCCCATTACGGGTCATAAATTCTTTGAACTCAAAACTGGTAAAACATGGCCGTTGTCACTCACCAGGACATTGGGTGGGCCGTGTGTGGCAAACATGGCCCGCAGGCTTTCGGTAGTGGCAGCGGACGTGTCAGCCGATATTATTTCACATTCAATCCATTTCGAATGTACATTTACAACCACAAGGAACATTTTACCCAAAAACCGGCCTGCAAAGTCGATGGGAACCCTGGACCACGATTTGGAGGGCCAAGACCATAAACTTAGCAGCGCCTCCCTGGGTACATTGCTTAACTGCGAGCATGTATGACATCTGTGAACACAGGACTCTAAGTCCACATCGATACCGGGCCATCACACGTGGGATCTGGTTATCGCTTTCATCATTACGATGCCTGGGTGGATACTGTGGAGGTCATTGACAAAGGTGTCTCTGCCCTTCTTTGGAACAACTACACGATTTCCCCACAGAAGGCAGTCTGCCTGTATCGACATTTCATCTTTGCGCTGCTAGAATGGCTTCATCTGTTCCTGTATTTCCACTGGGGCACTGGACCAGCTCCCATGAAACACACAGCTTTTGACTAGGGATAATAAGGGGTCCTGGCTCGTCCAGGTTTTGATCTGCTGGGCAGTGACGGGTGATCTCAAATGCTTCCATAAACATGACTAAATATGCGGGCTGCACCATTTCCATCCCTGTGTGAGCAATGGCAGCCTACTGAGAGCATCAGCGCAGTTTTCTGTGCCTGGCCTGTGGCGGATGGCGTAGTTGTATGCGGGCAACGTGAGCGCCCATCTCTGGATGCGGGCCGATGCGTTGATATTTATCCCTTTACTCTCGGAAAACAGGGATATAAGTGGCTTATGGTCAGTTTCCAATTCGAATTTTAGCCCAAACAGGTATTGATGGATTTTCTTTACCCCATAGGCACACGCTAATGCTTTTTTCTCAATCATGCTGTAGGCTCTCTCAGCCATAGACAGACTCCTGGATGCAAAGCCAACTGATTGCAGTTTTCCAAAATCATTAGCTTGTTGCAATACATACCCGGCGCCATAAGACGACGCATCACATGCTAGTACCAAACGCTTACATGGATCATACAACACAAGCAACTTGTTTGAGCATAACAATTTTCTTGCTTCTACAAAAGCATTTTCTTGGCTTTTGCCCCAAACCCATTCGTCCCCTTTTCGTAATAAGACATGCAGTGGTTCTAACAGTATGTTGAGACCCGAAAAGAAGTTACAGAAGTAGTTCAGGAGTCCCAGAAACGACCGCAGCTCCGTCACGTTCTGTGGCCTCGGTGTATTTTCGATTGCCTCCGTCTTCACGTTGGTGGGCCTGATGCCGTCCGCCGCAATCCTCCTTCCCAAGATCTCCATTTCAGGCACCAGGAAAACGCACTTCGAGCGTTTTAACCTGAGCCCCACGCAGTTGAGTCGACTAAGAACCTCCTGCAGGTTCTGCAGATGCTTGGCTGTGTTCCGACCTGTGACCTTGTCATCCTGGAAGACCACGGTGTGCGGGACCGACTTCAGTAAGCTTTCTATGTTTCTCTGGAATATCGCTGCTGCTGATTGAATTCCAAACGGGCATCTGTTATAAATAAAAAGACATTTGTGCGTGTTGATGTAGGTGAGGCTGTTCGATGATTCCGCCAGCTCCTGCATCATGTAGGCTGAAGTCAGATCCAGCTTCGTGAACGTCTTTCCTCCTGCCAGCGTTGCAAAGAGGTCATCGGCCTTTGGTAGTGGGTATTGGGCCTACAGAGAGAAATGATTGATAGTTACTTTGTAATCGCCACATATTCTGATGGTGCCATCTCCCTTGAGGACAGGAACAATTGGACTGGCCCACTCGTTGAACTCGCTTGGTGAAATAATGCCCTCTTTTTGCAGCCGTTCTAGCTCGATCTCTACCCTTTCTCTCATCATGTATGGTACTGCTCTCGCCTTATGATGGATGGGTCGTGCCCCCGGAATTAGGTGGATCTGCACTTTTGCTCCTTGGAATTTCCTGATGCCTGGTTCAAACAGCGAAGGAAATTTGTTTAAGACCTGGGCACATGAAGTGTCGTCAGCGGGCGATAGCGCTCGGACATCGTCCCAGTTCCAGTGTATGTTTCCCAGCCAGCTCCTGCCGAGCAGTGTGGGACCATCGCTCGGTATCACCCAGAGTGGTAGCTTGTGTACTGCTCCATCGTAGGGGACCTTTACGGTAGCACTGCCGATTATGGAAATCAATTATTTTGTGTAAGTTCTTAGTTTCGTGCAAACTGGGGTTAAGACTGGCCTTGAGGCCTTGTTGCACCACAATCTTTCAAAAGTCTTTTTGCCCATCATGGATTGGCTCGCGCCCATATCCAGCTCTATTGACACCGGGAGTCCATTTAGTTCAACATTCAGCATCATCGGGGGACAATTCGTGGTGAACGTGTGCATCCCGTGTACCTCTGCCTCCTCGGTCTGAGGGTCTGGCTCGTCGTGATCCTCCGTAGATCTGACCTCCTCTGCAACATGGTGGTTTGCAGGTTTAGCAGGGTTTGCAGCTCGCCTGCACATACGTTGGTGGTGTTCCATTGTTCCACAGCCCTTGCAACATATACCTTTGAAGCGGCATGAATGGAAACGATGATCACCCCTGCAGCGTCAACAAGGTGTTAATGGCCTTACATTCATCACCTTTGAGGGTGGACTCTGAGACATCTGCGGATTTGCAGCTGCAGACAGATGTAACTTGCCCTGTACGTTACGATTCAAAAACAACATCACTTTGTTCACAATACTTGTAGCAGCACTTGTGTGCTGCGAGATTTGCTTTGTATTGTCACTGGTGGCAATGAACGCCTGGGTTATCGCGACGGTCTTACTCGAGGTTGGGGTCTCTACAGTCAGAAGTTTGCGAAGTATGGTTTCATGGCCAATGCCAAGTATGAAAAAGTCTCTGAGCATGTGCTCCAAATGTTCTTCAAATTCGCAATGTCCTGCAAGGCGTCTTAGCTCGGTGACATAACTCACCACTTCCTGGCCTTCAGACCTTTTGTAGGTGTAGAATCGGTACCTCGCCATCAAAACATTTTCCTTCGGGTTCAAATACTCTCGGACCAGTATGCACAAATCATCATACGATTTCTCCGTGGGTTTCGGTGGAGTGAGCAGTTTCTTCATGAGGCCATAGGTTGGTGCCCCACCGACGGTGAGGAGGATCGCCCTTCTTTTGGCAGCATTCTCTTCCCCATCTAGCTCGTTGGCCACAAAGTATTGGTCAAATCGCTCCACAAAAGTTTCCCAATCATCTCACTTTGAGAATTTTACCAGGATGCCCACTGTTCTCTGCATCTTTGGGTTCGCTATCTCTTGTCGCCTGTTGTTATGTATGGAGAAAGAGTCAAACTGAACAATGTGAGCTCAAAGTAATGTGTGACCTTAGTCTTTTATTTGCAGGTCTCCAGAATGCCTCTCCAACCTGTGAGGCCTCCTTAAATACCTGTGCTCCCAAGGGATTATGGGATCCCTTGGGACTCCAGGGGTTGAGCCCTCTGGTGGCTGTACAAAGTAAATACAAGTTTACATATATAACAAATAGGTCCATTTAGATGTCTATGAGAATGTTTGAAGGGGTTTTATGGTATGTTGATGTGTTGAGGATGAAGTTGTTGTCTTGCGCTTGTTTTCACCACACAGGGTTTATGTTTGCAATAAAACAAGTTTGGATTGTTCACATGATGAGACACTGATTATTAAAAATGGAGGGCTGCAGAATGTGTAGTGATGTGTTGAGTTGATGCCCACATGGATAGGCTGCTCATTCAGCGCGTCAAGACTCATAGAAACATAGAAAATAGGTGCAGGAGTAGGCCATTCGGCCCTTCGAGCCTGCACCACCATTCAATAAGATCACGGCTGATCATTCCCTCAGTATTCCTTTCCTGTTTTCTCTCCATACCTTTGATCCCGTTAGACATAAGGGCCATATCTAACACCCTCTTGAATATCTTTCTCCTCATCTCAGTCCTAAATGACTTACCCCTTATCCTTAGACTATGTCCCCTGCTTCTGGACTTCCCAAACATTGGGAACATTTTTCCTGTATTTAACCTGTCCAGTCCCATCAGAATTTTATATGTTTCTATGAGATCCCCTCTCATCATTCTAAACTCCAGTGAATACAGGCCCAGTCGATCCAGTCTCTCCTCATATATCAGTCCTGCCATCCCGGGAATCAGTCTGGTGAACCTTCGCTGCACTCCCTCAATAGCAAGAATGTCCTTCCTCAGATTAGGAGACCAAAACTGAACACAATATTCCAGGTGAGGCCTGACCAAGGCCCTGTACAACTGCAGTAAGACCTCGCTACTCCTATACTCAAATCTCCTAGCTATGAAGGTTAAAATACCATTTGCCTTCTTCACCGCCTGCTGTACCTGCATGCCAACTTTCAATGACTGATGTACTATGACACCCAGCTCTCACTGCACCTCCCCTTTTCCTAATCTACCGCCAGTCAGATAATATTCTGCCTTTATGTTTTTGCCACCAAAGTGGATAACCTCACATTTATCCACATTATACTGCATCTGCCATACATGTGTCCACTCACCTAACTTGTCCAAGTCACCCTGCAGCCTCTTAGCATCTTCCTCACAGCTCACACCGCCACCCAGCTTTGTGTCATCTGCAAACTTGGAGATATTACACTCAATTCCTTCATCTAAATCATTGATGTATATTGTAAATAGCTGGGGTCCCAGCACTGAGCCCTGCGGCACCCCACTAGTCACTGCCTGCCATTCTGAAAAGGACCCGTTTATCCCGACTCTCTGCTTCCTGTCTGCCAACCAGTTCTCTATCCATGTCAGTACATTACCCCCAATACCATGTGCTTTAATTTTGCACACCAATCTCTTGTGTGGGACCTTGTCAAAAGCCTTTTGAAAGTCCAAATATACCACATTCACTGGTTCTCCCTTGTCCACTCTACTAGTTACATCCTCTGTGTACCAGAAGCCAGCAAGGTCAGGTTAAAGAGATGGAAGAAAAATATGGCAGCAAATCGAAGGAGAGCAAAAACTAAGGGGAGTTAACAAAAAATAAAACAGTGTGACAGGGAATAAGTACAAAGTGGTCTTTATATGCTTGTGATGATGCTTACTATTTTTCCCTGATGTTTTGGTTTGATGCGCAATTTGATGAAGGCATAGTTTAATGTAACTTGCAATTCGTCTGAGCTCATTTAATGGCATCCTTAGGGCATCCTGTATAAATACGCCAAATATATTTCTGTAACCAATATTCACTGATGTATTTTGTTTTTCATGCAATCATGCTCTTCATTGCTGGACATTTTTATATACCAGCCGTCTCTGCATTCAATGCACAGCATACTTGGGGATACTTGAGTATGAATGCTTAACGAATGTGAATAAAACCCTCTCTGCTCTTATAGGGGAACCCACTGTCACAGTGATGAATTTGGAAGAAGGCTTTTAAGGGTTTATTTTATCAGAATCTCATAGTATAATTCCAGGGCCTTAAATTTTCTCCAAATTATCTGAAATTTCAAATCCTACTAAACGAATCAAGAAACTTTTGATCACTTATTGTAGCAGCCTAAATGTAACTTTATTTTTGAGTTGGAGAAACAACATTTGTGGTGTTTCCCTTGCCGCCAGCCTGTTTAACTGAACATGTGATCGGGGCCCGGGGAGGCGTGAGTTCGGGGCCAGGGGCCCAGGGGCAGCACGGGCCAGCCCACACTGCACGGCATGTGCGCACTAGGTCTGTGCAGCAGAGCTGGTCTCCAATTGTCTTGGATAATCCTTGCCACTGGACCAAGACCTAGCTCTGTCAAGCCCGTGTAGTGGCTGGTGTGCAACGGCCACCCAACATTAAAAAAATTCACGCACAGGTATCTTCCACCCTTCAGGATGTAGTTCAGGTCCTTCATTGAAACACCTGAACTCATCCTTTTTTTTTGGCGTGGAAGCAAGTCATCCTCGTTTCGAGGGACCGCCTATGATGATGAGTTACATCCTCAAAAAATTCTGGAAGATTTGTCAAACATGATTTCCCTTTCATAAATCCATGCAGACTTAGACCAATCCTGTCACTGCTTTCCAAATGCGCTGCTATTTCATCTTTAATAATTGATTCCAACATTTTCCCCACGACTGATGCCAGGCTAACCGATCTATAATTACCCGTTTTCTCTCTCCTTCCTTTTTTTAAAAAGTTGTGTTACATTAACTACCCTCCAGTCCATGGGAACTGATCCAGAGTCGATAGACTGTTGGAAAATGATCACCAGTACATCCATGTCCTTAAGTACTCTGGGATGCAGACTATCAGGCTCTGGGGATTTATCGCCCTTCAATCTCATCAATTTCCCTCACACAATTCCTGATTAATAAGGATTTCCTTCAGTTCCTCCTTCTCACTGGAGCCTCAGTCCCCTAGCATTTCCGGAAGGTTATTTGTGTCTTCCTTCATGAAGACAGAACCAAGGTATTGGAATCGATAAGCGATGAGTCTCTGATGAGCAGCCCTTACAGCCGCAGCAGCATCAGGCTGCCTCCTCCTTGGCTGAGGATCCTCATCTTCCTCAGCAAACCTGAGGACTGGGAGAATTTTAGAATTCAGTAGATGAGGACAAAGGGTTTAATTCGGAGGGGGAAAATAGAGTATGAGAGGAAGCTTTCAGGGAACATAAAAACTGACTGCAAAAACTTCTATAGATATGTGAAGAGAAAAAGATTAGTGAAGACAAATGTAGGTCCCTTGCAGTCAGAATCAGGTGAATTTATAATGGGGAACAAAGAAATGGCAGAACAATTGAACAAATACTTTGGTTCTGTCTTCACTAATGAAGACACAAATAACCTTCCGTAAATACTAGGGGACCGAGGGTCGAGCAAGAAGGAGGAACTGAAGGAAATTTTAGTCAGGAAATTGTGTTGGAAAATTGATGGGATTGAAGGCTGATAAATCCCTGGGGCCTGATAGTCTGTATCCCAGAGTACTTATGGAAGTGGCCCGAGAAATAGTGGATGCATTGGTGATCATTTTCCAACAGTCTAACGACTCTGGTTCAGTTCCTATGGATTGGAGGGTAGCTAATGTAACCGCACTTTTTAAAAAATGAGGGAGAAAGAAAACAGGGAATTATAGACCGGTTAGCCTGATATCAGTAGTGGAGAAAATGTTGGAATCAATTTTTAAAGATGTAATAATGCATTTGGAAAGCAGTGACAGGATTGGTCCAAGTCAGCATGGATTTATGAAGGGGAAATCATGCTTGACAAATCTTCTAGAACTTTTTGAGGTTGTAACTAGTAGAGTGGACAAGGGAGCACCAGTGGATGTGGTGTATTTGGACTTTCAAAAGGCTTTTGACAAGATCCCACACAAGAGATTGGTGTGCAAAATTAAAGTACATGGTATTGGGGGTAATGTACTGACATGGATAGAGAACTGATTGGCAAACAGGAAGCAAAGAGTAGGGTTAAATGGGTCCTTTTCAGAATGGCAGGCAGTGACTAGTGGTGTACCGCAGGGCTCAGTGCTGGGTCCCGAGCTATTTACAATATACATTAATGATTTAGACGAAGGAATTGAATGTAATATCTCCAAGTTTGCAGATGACACTAAGCTGGGTAGCAGTGTGAGTTGTGAGGAGGCTGCTAAGAGGCTGCAGGGTGACTTGGACAGGTTAGGTGAGTGGGCAAATGCATGGCAGATGCAGTATAATGTAGATAAATGTGAGGTTATCCACTTTTGTGGCAAAAACAGGGAGGCAGAATATTATCTGAATGGTGACAGATTAGGAAAATGGGAGGTGCAACGAGACCTGGGTGTCATGGTACATCAGTCGTTGAAAGTTGTTTCTATGTTTCTCCGTTTCTATGGCGTGCAGGTACAGCAGGCGGTGAGGAAGGCAAATGGCATGTTTGCCTTCATAGCAAGAGGATTTGAGTATAGGAGCAGGGAAGTCTTACTGCAGTTGTACAGGGCCTTGGTGAGACCTCACCTTGAATATTGTGTTCAGTTTTGGTCTCCTAATCTGAGGAAGGACATTCTTGCTATTGAGGGAGTGCAGCGAAGGTTCACCAGACTGATTCCCAGGATGGCAGGACTGACATCTGAAGAAAGACTGGATCAACTTGGCTTATATTCACTGGAATTTAGAAGAATGAGAGGTGATCTCATAGGAACATATAAAATTCTGATGGGATTGCACAGGTTAGATGCAAAAAGAATGTTCCCGATGTTGGGGAAATCCAGAACCAGGGGACACAGTCTAAGAATAAGGGGTAAGCCATTTAGGACCGAGATAAGGAGAAACTTCTTCACTCAGAGAATTGTGAACCTGTGGAATTCTCTACCACAAAGTTGTTGAGGCCAGTTCGTTAGATATATTCAAAAGGGAGTTAGATGTGGCCCTTTCAGCTAAAGGGATCAAGGGGTATGGAGAGAAAGCAAGAAATGTGGTACTGAAGTTGCATGATCAGCTATGATAATATTGAATGGTGGTGCAGACTCCAAGGGCCGAATGGCCTAGTCCTGCACCTACTTTCTATGTTTCTATGTTATCGTCATCGTCATCCTCCTCCTGAGGTGGATCATCCATCCCTGGTGTAATGGCTGGGCCTTCACAATGGCCAGGTTGTGCAGCATGCAGCACACAATGGTGAAGATGGAGACTGTATCAGGTGAGTACTGGAATGTCCCTCCAGAGCGGTGAAGACAGCGAAAACCCAGATAGTTTGCTCAATAATGGCCCAGGCTGTGATGGGGCTGGTGTTGTAGCACTGCTCAGCAGGGATGGTGGGATTGCGGAGTGGCGTCATCAGCCAGGGGGTCACATCATATCCCTTGCCGCCCAGGAGCCAACCAGCGCCTTCATGCGGTAGCTGAAAAAGTCATGGCACACTGGTCTCCTACAGAATGAAGGCATTGTGGCAGCTGCCAGGATATCGGGCATTGACAGCGAGGATCATCTGCCTGTAATCACAGACCAGCTGTACGTTGGGGGAGTGGAATCCTTGCTATTCCAAAAGATCTCTCCGTTGTGGGATGGGGCCCTCAATTCCACATATGTACAATCAATGCTCCTTGAATCCTGGGGAAGCCCGCTTGCCTGGCAAAGCCACAGGTGCACTTATCCTGGTCTTCCCTTGACATGCTGACCTTGATGTAGTCTAATCGTTTGTTTTAGAGAGCGTTGGTCACCTGGCAAATGCAGCAATGTACTGCAAACTGTGAGATGTTGCATATATCGCCTATAGGAGATTGGAAGGTACCGGTCGCATAGAAGTTCAGTGCTACTGTCACTGACAGAGAGGTCCGAGTGCCGATGTTAGCTGCCAGGTATGGCCTCAGAAGGTTGAAAAGCTCCGTGACCACCTCTCTGCAGAACCTCAGCCTTCTTAAGTACTGCTCCTCGGACATCTCAAGATAAGGGTAATGCGCGCGGTAAACCCTGAGTGTGTATAGCCTCCTGCCCTGTTGTCTGGGAGGATGTACATTTATCATAAGCTGTCACTGCAGCCAGCGCCTTTCAAGTCGGTGCCGCAAGAAGGCGTGGTGTGCCATCACTGCCTCCATCAATTGGCGCACGTCACAGCGAGATAGAGATTTCAAAGTTAGCCAAGATGGCAGCCACATGTCCCAGATACTAGTGGTCAATCTGACGAGGCAGCAGCAGTGCAACGCCAACACCCTACTCCCTGTGCGAGCATCAAACGCAGCACTGACCGAGACCTCTGAGCTCTGGCCACAACTCCGTTTAAATAACATCCCCGATTATTTTCTCCGCCTTGTGCAGTACAACTTTTTCAGGCATCATAGATGCCAGCTGTTCAGTGAGATGGAAAAAGTGAATGTGGCGAGAAGGACACCAAGGAGGCATTGCATGCATGATTTCCATGGCATTAGCCGGCGGGACGTTGTATTTTTATGCCCCTAAAAAATTTCAACCAAATTTCACATCAGGCGTGAACAGCACCGAGCGCTACTCCCAGACGCCTAACTCCCACTTACCACCTAACACCGGCGTTATCAGCATGCGTTATCAACCAATTTTCAACCCCTAAATGTTTTAATTATTGTAAAATGTATTTTACTTTCTTTTAAAAGTCATACACTGATAAAAGCAGGCCTTCCGCCTGTGTTTATCAGTCATAAGAATTTCACGGGCATTCGCTGGGCAGAAGTTGGGCAAATAGCCCAACTCTCCGCCCGCAGAGGCCCTTTACTTGCAGATGCATGCGATCTGTCAAGAGGATTTTTGACAGATCGCAAATTCCGGGTTTAGACACATGCGCTTCGCATACCTAAACCCGGAACTTGCGGGGCTCCTACAGGCACGTGTGCACCTTGTACCTGCCCGTAGGGTCCACGAAGTCATGGCCAATGACATCCACTATTGGCGCAATTATCATGGTTGCTTTCTTGTGATGAGACCTTTCATCTTCTGGCTTAGTGACCTAGTGAAACTGTGATATGAAATGTCAGAATAATACATCGCTTAATTATTTTGCAGCAGGATGTAGTTGGTTTCATAACCACCACCTCAATAATTGGTGTATTTGCTGTTGTATCAGTTTATCAATTTGTTGTTTGCAGTTTATCAATGCAAAAGATTTACTGCTATGTTAAATCCATGTTAATACTGCCCAAACTAAGCTAGTGGCCTGGATTCTCCTCTGAATCACCACCCATTTTGAAGCAGATTTTTTACAGTTGGAGCAACCCCTCAGATTTTTTGCCCACAGCTCCCTTCAGGCTGCGACAAAGGACATCAGCAGCACTAGTTGGACTGCAATTAATGTTGCCAAAGCAAACATGTTCATCACGGTCACATAGACAACTAGAATCAGCAGAATAGAGCTCTGGGATTCACACAAGTTACAGGCTTTTCCCAAGTCAGGGGCGTCATTGACTGAACACGCATCACAATGTGGGCTCCTGAAAATGAGCTCATTGCCTTCATGAAACTCAAGGGCATTATTGTGCAGCTGATATGGGATCACAACCATGCATCATGCAAGTCTGCCCCCTTTCCTGGTAGCTGTCTAGATACCGTCATTCTATGTCAGTCTTTCATGCCTCAGTCTTTGCTCCTGCACAGAAAGTCGAAAGCTGCCTGCTTGGGGACAAAAGTTATCCCCTGCACACCTGGTTCATGAGCTACATTACAACCAGATGCTCCAGCAATGTTTCCGCTGCCTGGACAGATCTGGTGGCTTCCTGCAATACAGCCTAGACAGAGTGTGCCATATCATTATAGTTTGCTTCAGGTTGCACAACTTTGCTCTGCAACAAGAACACCACATGGCGCTACCCTTGGATCAGGACATTCCACCAGATGACAAAAAATTACAACAATGGCCTTGAGGATTGCAATGAAGTGGGAGGTCACCAACACCAGCTTGCAGCCAGAGCTCTTTGGCAATAACTCAATAAACAGAACTTCAGCTGACCAATCCCTGTACCCACCATGCCCCACATTAAAAGTTACGTACAACATCTCTCCCTCCCCTTTCTCCCTACAATAAGCTACTTCTCTCCAAGGATATCAACATTGATGTACATGTGCAGTGCAGGGTCAACAGCTACTACAAGTACACTCAACATACAAAGGGGGAAAAATTTGTCCCCTTAGCACCTCCCATTAGCGCCAGAAGATGGCATTAATGGGGCAGTAGATCAGTACCGCCAGGGCAAGGTGAATCCAGCTCTGCACGCCGAATCCACACGCCTAACCATAGCGCTGCCAGTAAGAGGTATCACTGGGAACATCAACGCCAGGTAGATCATGACATCAGTGAGTGTGTAACCACTCGACATGCAAAATTGATTCTCGTTACCTACCTCAGCACCTGACAGGGAGAGCTGGCATGCAGCAATAGGAAGCCAGCTCCAGGGACATTATTTAAAGTGATCATCAGTAATCACTCGCAGCTGTAAGGTTAGTGCAGTTTCAGTGGTTTTTTGTTACTTTCACCCACTGCAACATCGGTAATTTCACTCGGTAATTTCAAGGTTCTTTTGCATCAGGAGTCTTTTGGCAACTAAAAAGAAAATATATTTATTTTTCAAAGATTCAAACTGCTACACTTGGTAACATTAATGGGGGCTGTACTAGCATCCTACCTCACCCTTCAGGATCTATGGCAGAGGTAACGTAGGCAGCAAGAAATATGGGAGCATGTGCGCAGAGAGATGAGAAGGGACATCAGGGTCATAAGATCATAATGTGTAAGAATAAAAGTGTATGTTAATGATTGAATTGATATGAGATGTATGTAATAAAGGTGAATTTAGTGTGTATGAATAAATGTCGAAAGTGCAAATTACACAGACGGCTGCGGTTTCAACTCGAACACAAAATGGATACATCAAGTTCAAGTCTTCTCTGGGCGTGCGGAGCTTAAGGAACAAAAGGAGCATAACTTTGGGGTAAACAAACCTATTGAAACTAGATAATAATAAATTGTTAATAAGAAAACAATTAAACTAATCAAGTAACTGCAGACAGTCACATGTGTAAGGAAAGCCAATTAAAGAACTGCCATGAAACTCAGACCCAATCCTGGGGCTTTACCAATTTATACTGAGAAACAATGGACTTAAGAGATATAAAAAGGAACCTAAAAGTCTGTTCTCTCTCTTTTTTGATGACCATGCGGCAAAGCAGAAAGCCTCCTCCGACGGAACCAGCCCAAGAAGCAAGGAAGAAGACCACGAGATTTGCTTGACTCAGAGGGAAGTATATGTCTGTTTAAATCTGTAACTCTTTACCTTACCTGTAATTAAGTAGAGTCCATAGGATACAAGTAAACTGTTGTTTTGTTCAATAAACTTATTCCAAATTGTTTTAAAATAATTGGTCTTACTGTCAATTTAATGCCAGAGAAATTTAAAAATCTTACAAAGGTGACATCATAAGGTCAGAAGTGGGGATGTTCGCTGATGATTGCACAGTGTTCAGTGTCATTTGCAACTCCTCAGATAATGAAGCAGTCCATGCCCGTATGCAGCAAGACCTGGATGACATTCAGGCTTGGGCTGATAAGTGGCAATTAACATTCACGCCACACAAGTGCCAGGCAATGACTATCTCCAACAAACAAGAGTCTAACCACCGCCTCTTGACATTCAATGGCATTACCATCACCAAATCCCCCACCATCAACATCTTGCGGGGTCACCATTGACCAGAAACTTAACTGGATCAGCCACATGGTGGCTACAAGAGCTGGTCAGAGGCTGGGTATTCTGCAGCGAATGTCTCACCTCCTGACTCCCCAAAGTCTTTCCACCATCTACAAGGCACAAGTCAGGAGTGTGATGGAATACACTCCACTTGCCTGGATGAGTGCAGGTCCAACAACATTCAAGAAACTCGACACCAGGACAAAGCAGCCTGCTTGATTGGCACCCCATCCACCACCTTCAACATTCACTCCCTCCACCACCGGCACACCGTGGCTGAAGTGTGTACCATCTACAAGATGCACTGCAGTAACTTGCCAAAGCTTCCTTGGCAGCACCTCCCAAACCCATGACCTCTACCACCTAGAAGAACAAGGGCACAAAATGCATGGAAACACCACCACTTCCAGGTTCTCCTCCAAGTCACATACCATCCTGACTTGGAAGCATATCGCCATTCCTTCATCGTCGCTGGGTCAAAATCCTGGCATTCACTCCCTAACAGCACTGTGGGAGAACCTTCACCACACGGACTGCAGTGGTTCAAGAAGGTGGCTCACCACCACATTCTCAAGGGCAATTAGGGATGGGCAATAAATGCTCTCCTTGCCAGCGACGCCCACATCCCATGAAAGAATTTTTTAAAAAGGGCTCTCACCAGTAGGCCTTACCCTCCGAGGGTATCCGAGAGCATTACTCCTACCTTCAATTAATCGACTGTATTAAACATCTCCACTTCACCAAGAAGGTTGTCACAGAACTCTACCACCTTCTCCAAACAGAACTCCAGCCTCACACCTGGGTAATTTAAACCCCAGATCCCATTTTCTCACCACATCCCCATCAATCCATCCCTCTGGCAGGCCATATCTTAGTGGAAATGAGAGACACTATAAAGGATTGGTAAGTGAAGTAATAAATTGATCAAAAAGTAGTGGACACATATTTAAACCAAAAATATTTAATTTTCACCTTTCTACAATTCCTTAGTGTCTGTCGTTACTGTGCCTTTTCCTGCTCTAGTGCTCCTACGTAATGTTGGCCCAGCGGCTGCGAGAAGGCTGCTGCGTGTCCATGCGGGAGACATCAGATGGCCTTGCAGGATGTCCTCGACCAGCTCTGGACCACCTCAACATGGACGGCAGTAATTTGGGTTGACTGGATGACAGGCAGCGACCAGGGTAATGGCGGAGTGGCAGTGGTGAGAGCAGGAATACTGTCACCTGAGAGGGCTTGTCGGGGGTGATCTCGGGGTCAGGTTCACTTCTGACCTTCTGAGCAGTTCGAATCGCTCCCACTCCCTGGGTTCTAGACTTTGGATTTATTTGATGATGTGACAAAGTGCAAGAGACAACTGGTTTTGGTGCAAGAAACTTTGATTTTATTCAGGAAAAGAAAGTACAATGTCAAACCTTACATTCACTAGAATAAGGAACACTTTATCACACATTCAAAAGGGGTTACAGTAAATAATACACCTCTCAATGCCTGACTCAGACGAGGTTGAACTCTAGGACAAACAGGGATAATGCTCATGAATCCTTTTATTGTCAGTTAGCGGTGGTTCGCGGTTTCGGGGTTCGTTGGACTCTGTAGGTTCTGCTTGCCGTACCCCGAACATCGTGGAAGACTTCTTGCTGCGTAGTCTTCAATTGGGTGGTGTCCACTGATGCGATAGGGCGCGTATTGGATTTATGGGGTAAGTACCCACTTTCTTCTGTCAGCAGTAGGTTTTAAAGTTCTTTTAGGTAATGTTTTACCTGTTGGTAGCTAGGAACAGATTGTAGAGTGGAAACTTTCTAATCTTCGGTTTCTTCTTGAGGAGTTTTTCTCTTAGAACTTGTCGATCACGGTGGTTCAATGTTACCACGTTGGCTGTGGTCAGTTGTTGCCGCGATGATGATGTTCGAAGTTACTGGGAACTGCTTTTCTCTGCCTGTTTGATAATGTTCTTCTTCCTCCTTTGGTGGCAGAGCAGGGTAGCCCAGGAGTGTTGTTGGGGCTGAAGGCGCCGATGCTCTGCAGGCTTCAGAAAGCTTTTTTTTCAACCGTAAACCAGGGCCCCAATTATACTTTGAGAGCCTTTCTAATCTGCGTGCCAAATCAGAACCGATTCTTTGTCTTAATTTTGGCAGGCTTGGTAATTTTTTGTCATATTTTGGCGGGCTCGTTAACGATAACTCGTTTCGGATGTGCCGATCTGTTGAATTCGTTTTTCGAATGGAAAGATTAGTTTTGGTATTTACGTTGTCTACCTAGGCCTGGGTTTTCCATGCGGGCTGGATGGGCCATTAACATTTTACATGCACTGAATGGGTTTCATGCTTAGAGCTATGGCTGGCTATCTCTGGGTCGATTGATGCTATGTTAATGTCTCCTGGGAGAAGGGTTTTTGAGTTTACACAACTCTCCAGACAATTTGTTTAGCTTCAATACCCCAGATAGCTCCAATACCCAATGGCTGGCTTCTTTAGAGGCTAGTTGTCCCTTGGTTTTTCAGCCCTTTTCCTTATGGACCCAACATGCCTTTTAAAATCCCAAACTTGGTTAAAACTCGTAGATTTCTTCCATATGCATTTTAGGATCTCAAACTTTCTGTTTGATAGTCCCAAATCGAATTTCCATTTCAATGATTTCAAACACTGGGGGGGGGGGGGGGGTTCCATGAATTTTGCAACCTTACAGTTCCTCCTGTGATACTGTACATGCTAAAGTGTCATGCTAGGTGAGCAAAATTCTTGATTCCCGAGAGCCAACCTTCCCCTGTATTTTCCTAGCTAAAACTTAAACATGCATACCCACTTTGAAATGTAATGCAGTTTACAGGCAAATACAGTCATTCCAATTATATTACAGCATAGAGGGGGTCCGACGCCCCTCCATTACTCCGGCTTTACAGAAAATAAAGGTACATAGTCAAATACACATTTTGAGTAAAATTCTAACAACCCTCGACCTCTGCATTTTTACAGCAGGTGAAATCAATAAAAACAAATCAGACATTACAATATGGTGTTGCCCCTCCCTGTGCGACCCCCAAGTTTGGCCAGGGAGCGTACAGCATGCTTTGGTGCCGGACTCACCGGCCTCTGCCTTTCACTTGGCAAGTAATACACCACAAGTAGAGGATAATCGCAAGTTGACAGATAACTAAAACATGGGAAGTTATTCTGACCCTGGCCGGGACTTCTATGTTTCTGAAAATGTCCCACCAAGGTGGAATTGTGATCTATAGAATTTTCCTCCCTATCGCGATTGTTTTCTGTTCTAGAGTGTAGAAATGTTTCTGTGAGATTACTACAGCTTCTAGTAGAGTGGTAAGATGTTTGGGTAGAGGGGAGATTTCGTAGCCAAAATGTACAACATAACCCTGCAGGTTTGTGATGTTTTCTCTCACAGTGAGGTGAACAGTGGAGGGTTCGGGAATGGGGACAATCCGTTCCTGGGCCATTTGAACTTCTGCCTCGAGTTTAAAGCAAAAACTGCTGTCACTGACCGGACATCAGAAGTGTTGTCCATGTTGGTAGTGGGGCGCACTGGTGGTGACACAATATGTCCCACCCCCTATGTATGTTACCTGTGGAGGAACATGGTCCTGTGCCATTATCTCCATGGTACAGTTAATAGGCTGTGCGCCAGCAGCTTTAAACCCGCACTGTGGTTTAGAATAGGCATTCAAGTGCTGGGGACACAGTATTATGTGTGCACCCCGGCTCCAGCACCTGGAGAGGTCAGTACCTGTCATAGCGTGCTCCCACTTTATGACATAAGGTGAGACCGCTGTGAAACGAATGTGTTCGCCTCCTTGAATGACTCCAATGTTCTCCACCCTGTATACCGGTGTGGGTCGGGCTGTCCCACCCATGACCGGCATCCTTAGTACTATTCACATGATAGTGTGATTAGAACATCCGTAACCCACTGGGACAGGGTAGGCTTCAGAAGCTAGACGGAGCTGACACGGGCTTAGTGAATTACTGTACGGGTGAAGGGCTGCGAGGTGCTTGTTGCTGATCTAGGATGGGACTAAACCTTGTTTTAAATCCTCCAGGTTGTTGCGGCCCTCGCCCAACAACCATGCCCCGTACAGCACACACACCTCATTCTGTGCAGCCTGGTCTGAAGCATTCCTATCCTCCCATATGAGTGCATTCACTGTTTGTGCGTGCCTTTCCAGCTCAGCAATAACCTCCTTTAAATGGACCGTCATGGCCTGGTCCTCGTGTAGCTCTGAGCCCACCACTGTGTTTTCCTCTTTCAGGATCTTTCTTAGTTGGTTCTTTAGACGATTTATTTGTGTTTGCAGTTCTATATCGTCTAGGCTATTTATCACAAAGGATCCTGTATTGTATGCAGTAAAAATGTAATTCCAGGTTCCCCTTCTTTGTCTCCACATGCCCATGGTGTCCCTTGCGTGTAGGGAGTATAAATCTGCTTTATCTACATTGCCAAAATCTAACTTGTAAAATTTCTTGAATAGCTGTAAAGGTGGATTCTTACTCTTACTCCTGAATGTTACCAGGTCTCTGTTACTAGTGCCTCCTTTAATAGCTGCAAAGGTGGATTCTTCTTACTCCCGAATGGGTTCTTACACACCTTCCCAAATACTACCAGGCTCGGTCACTAGTTGGACAGCAGCTGCCGGCCGAAACTCTTTCATAACCGATCCTATTTTTATATTCGTTTCACTACTTCTCTACACATGGTATCCTTTTGAGGTCGTGGTGACCTAAAATCATTACACTCTTAATCTTACATTAAAACTAAACTCTTAAACATTCTTAAACTCATATCATACTATTATATATACATCTGCCACCCGTCTCCGGGTGGCCAGGTTATCCCTGTTTTTCTCTTTTATTCTTGGGCCTCTGGGCTGTCTGCGTGGCCAGCGGTAAGGCGGCCTGTACCGCAGGACCCGGAGTGTTCTGACCGGAGGTGGGTCTGAGTCCAACATTATCGGGGGAAAGGCCCCTCCGGTGTTACAGCACACTGCCCCTTTAGGGGTAGCTGTAAAGTTCATTTCGTTCACTGAAGCGTCTGCACAGTTCATTTCATTCACTGAGGGTTCTATGGCCGGGGGTTGTAGGCTGGGGACTCGCAGTTGGTGGCTGGTCCACCATTACCTGTCCTGGGAGTCTCTCGCCACCCAAAGCTACTGGCTGGAGGTCCCTGCCCGCAGACTGATCCCTGATCTTAGGTGCTCTTTTGCGGATGGTCAACCTCCCCGGGCTGAACCACTGAAATTGGGGCACTGATGACAACGGTGTCTTAGGGCGTGGTGTGTGGGGAGTCCTTCTTAAGGCTCTGGCTACTGGGGGTGCGTCCGAGTCCCAAATGATTGGTGGGATAGCCCCTCCAGTGACACAATTCACCGCCCCTCTAGGTACGGTCTGTGGGTCTGCCACGTCTTCTGTGGGATTTCCACAGTCGGAGGCTGCTGGCTAAAGATCTCTGTCCCCAGAACAGTTCACTGTTCCTGGCTGCCCCTTGCACTTAGCAGCTATCCCGGGGTTAAACAGCTTACACTGGTTTACGTGGAACCACTTTATAGGCGGAGCACCTTTATGGCATAGACCATGGGGCTTGCCTTGTCGACAATGTGGTACGGCCCCATGTACAGTGCCTCAAAAGCCCCTACTCGAGCGTAATTCCATAACATAACCCTGTCCCCTATCTCCGATTCGTGGTGTTTGCGGGGCTCCAGCAGTCGATAGCTCTGATGCTGTTTTCCCATGTTGTTAGCAGCCTGCCAGTGAATCTGTTTAAGATGTTCAAACAGATTCCTGACAAAGCTGTCCCGGCTCGCTTCCCTGAGCTGACCTTCCGTGAGTACCGGGGCTAGTACATGGGTGGGGGTATGCATGGCTCTGCCGGTCTTGAGCTTGTATAGAGAGTACCTCGTGCTCTTTTACTGGCTTGCCCCAATCCCCATAAGGACCAGTGGCAAGACCTCTACCCACTTCTTGGGTGAGTCTCCTGTCTCTTTTTGTAACCTTTCTTTAATAATGCGGTTTAAACGTTCCACAAGTCCGGATGACTGCGGATTGTGGGCAAGATGCCACTTCCCTTCGATGCCGAGTACCTTAAGGGTCTCCTGCATCACGTGTCCGGTGAAGTGACTCCCTTGGGCAGACTCCACATACTGTGATAGTTCCCATCGGGAGAACACTTCCCTGACCAGGATCCTAGCTGTTCCCAATGCAGTAGCTGTTCGGCATGGGAAGGCTTCCACCCATTTAGTGAACACATCCACCAACACTAGGCAGTACTTGTAGCCTCCCTGGGCAGTGGGTAGGGGCCCGATGTAATCGACCTGGATCGACTGCCAGGGTCCCTCTACCCTCCTGATATATTCCATAGACACCTTCCTTTTCTGGGGGTCAGGGTTGTTGGCAGCGCACACCAGACAGCCGGCGCAGAACTTGCGTACATCTTGCCTGAGTCCCAGCCATCACCCTGCCTGTTCCACTCATTGCCAGGTGGTCTCAGGTCCGGGGTGTCCTGCTCCTGGACCCTCGTGGGCCAGCTGGAGGAACTCTCTCCGATGTTGTTGTGGTACCACCCATTGCTCCCCCCTGAACAGCATTCCACCTTTAACGACAATAGCTGCAGTGCCGTACGGGCTGTGTACCTTTTCCCCTTTAGCTAGTGCATTCAGGACAGTTTTGAGGACGGGGTCTTGGGTCTGAACCATTTTCAGGTCCAGGGGCAATGCTACCCCTGCCCTCCCTGTCGTCCCAATCCCGCCCCTAATCGCTGGAATGGGTCTTGGGTTGTACGGGTCCCAGAGCTTGCCCATGCGAGTACCTTGCTTGGCCAACATGTCAGCCTGCTGGTTTCCCTCGCTACGGGGTTCAGTGGTTGAATGTGCCTTCACCTTGTGTATATAGACCTTCCCTTCCTCCCCTACGGCTGCCATGATCTTTTCCAGTAAAGGCTTAATCGCCAGGAGTCTCCCATCTGCAGATGTGTATCCGCGATGGGACCAGATAGCCAGGTATTCTGTACACGAATTGCATCCGAGCAAATCGTGTACGGGGTAGGGAATTTCTCGGGGTGTGTGACCATATACACCACCACCAACAGTTCAGCATGCTGGGCACTCGTGGTACTGGGGAGTTTAATCGCAAGAGCAATGCCTGCCTCTGGGTCGTTCACCCGCAGATACAGTGCTTGAACCATCTACATAGATTTCTCGGCCTGTGGGGTGTAACACAGCCCGAAAGCCTATGTTAACTTCCCATACCCCTTCTACGGAACACCGGTGGGTTGTCCCTGGATAGATCATGTTGGCTGCGAGCCTTGGCTCGCAGAGACCTTTTACCCTTAGGTCCATCTGGAAGAGCAGTAGGGTCCAGCGAGAAATGTGGGCACTGCTCACTGTCCCGTCCTTGATTCTCCCATCCAGGAGCATCTGAGTGGGCATGTGATGGGTAAGGAGTGTGATAGGGGACTTCCCTGTGAAGATCAATGATCTTTTCACAGCCCAGTGAGTGGCTAGGAGTTGCCGCTCACAGTTGGAGTACCCCTTCTCCACATCCGTGAGTATCCTGGAGGAGTAGACCACTGGTCTCAGCCGGCCGTGCTGCTCCTGGAGCAGTACTGCGCTCAGACTGTCCCTGCTGCTGCTACTTCCAGGATAAACTCTTTCCCCCCATCAATAGCCCCTAAAGCCGGCGCGGTCTGCAGGTCTTTCTTGAGTTGGATAAATGCTGCCTCGCAACTTTTGTCCCAATCCCACGCCACTCCCTTGTGTAAGATCAGAGCAGAGGGGCTGTTGTGGCTGCATAATCCTCAATGAAATCTCTGCAGTACCCAGTTAGCCCTAGAAAAGATCTTACTCCTGTTACTGTGTTGGGAGCTGGTAACTTTCTGGACTGCTTCCCTTCTAGCTTTGTCAATGGCTCTTTCCCCAGCACGCACGGTCAGTCCCAAGAATTTTACTTCCTTCTGGCTGATCTGTACCTTCATGAGATTAATTTTAAACTCTTCTTCCTTCAGCAGCTCCAGCAGCTCAGTCAGCAGTAGGCCATGCTCCTCCCCCTCATCAGTGAATAGGAGCAGGTCATCCACATACTGTACTAACTGCTGGGGTCTGCTGAAGCTCTTTAAAAAATTGGCCATTGATTGGTGGAAAATGCTAGGGCTGTTGTGGAAGCCCTGAGGGAGATAGTTCCAAGTGTATTGCTGGCCTTTAAAGGTCAAAGCAAACTTGTACTAGTCTTCCCTTCGTAAAGGGATGGACCAAAACCCGTTGGAAATATCCAGCACCGTGAAGGTGGTCGCGGAGGCTGGAATACTTCTAATGAGGTCAGCGACGGCAGCAACCGTGGGTGCACAGGCGGGGATGTTACGGTTGAGTACTCGATAGTACACCGTGGCTCTCCAGGAGTTGTCCGGTTTCTTAACCGACCACAATGGAGAGTTCACATGGGTAGCTATTGGTCTCAATACCCCCTGCTTAACCAAAGAACCCAAGGCTGTTTCCATTTCTGCCTCCGCCTCCCTGGGGAAATTGTACTGTTTCTGTGGTCGGGTCATGGGGTCCCCATCTATGCTATCCTCGACCCTGTTTATCCTTCCACAGTCGTGATTGTGAGTGGCAAAAGCTGCAAAGTGTGCCCTCACATACTCTTGGTTTTCCATCAGAGTGCTACTGACCAGCGATTCGAGGTCGTAACCCTCCTTTGGCTTCATGGTATACACCGTCCCGTTGCCCTGTTTTTCTGGGATAACCACTACCTCATTCTCCTGTCCCGTACATATTGCCCCCCAAAAACAGTGGTTCCTTAAATCCACTAGGATCCCGTGGCCTCAAATAAAATCGGTCCCCAGGATCTCCTTCCCATCCTGCTCCCACTTCATTAGTACACAAGTCCACTTGGTATGGAGTGTTCCCAAATGGATAGAGCAGAACGGAGAATGAGCCAGCCTGCTCAGTGCCTGTGAATCCCACTAAGCTGTATGGGACCCCGTTGGACAGAGGTGAGGCGGCGGGGTTAGCTGCATAGACGAGGGTGCTTGATGCACCGATATCCAGCAGATAAGTCCCCTTCACCTTTTCCACCTTCATCTGAACGGTCGGTCTCCTCCATGCATCGTACTCGAGGGAGCACAGGTGAACAGGCTGTGCCTGTTCTAGTCACTGTCCCGGATGGGATGGGGCAGATGGGGTTACGGTACTGGTGGCAGCGGCTACCCACCCAGGGCCATCTAGTACTGTGCGGAGTGCAGTCATGAATGTGTCGAACATGTGGGGAGAGACTGGTTTCCCGGTCTTGGTCTTTTGGGCAGGGGCTGGAGAATTCTTCCCTGCGCTACTCTTCCATGGATTCCTACAATCCTTTCTCCAATGCCCACTCTTCCCGCACCCGAAGCAGGTACGCTTCATATCAGAGGGGTTGCCATTCCCTCTTATCCTGACTAGGTCTGATTTTGTGGACCCTTCCTTTGGGTGGGTGCTCTTCCATTCCTCTACCGTTCCAGTGGGCTCAGATGTCTGACCACTACCTCCACGGTGGCACGGGGATCTCTCGGGTCAAACCAGGCCTCAGCCTTTGCTCGGATCCATGTGAGCTGTTCGCCACTAGGCTTCGGAGCCAGCGGGCTCTCTCATCCTGGGTTAGGTTATCCCGGTCGAGAGCCCCACCACAGGTGCCCTGGTACACAGGCCACAGTCTGTCTGCAAAAGCCTATGGGGTTTCCCCTGTGAGCTGCACTGTCTTCTCCACTCAGGAGAAGGGACTCCCGTCATTGCAACCCATGGCTTCCAAAATGTCCTCCCAGATGGCAGCATATGTACTCTGCCCCCTTTTGCTCTCGGCAGAGAGGGACTGATACAGCTTGCCATCCAGTGAGAGGAGGAACATTTTTGCTATCTCGGCATCATCGCACCTGTTAATAACCTCTGCCTGTTCCACTTCCATAAAGTGGACCGAGGGGTCTCCCTTCTGAGTGAGCTTACCCAGGTGGCTTATCATAGCCCTAAGCTGTTGGGTAGTGTGGAGAAACACGAACTGACTTTCTAGGGGCCCCAGACCCGAACCACCACCTGGCGGGCCAACTTCTGTTGTCGGACCGGGCACATCGACCCTGGCTCTGGTCCTTCTTGCTCTGGCTCGCCCACCTCTCCCTGCTGCCAAACCGAGCTGAACCTCAGCATCACAGGTGGTGATGGCCCGCTATCCCTGTCTGCATCACAACTCGTTCGCCCCTCCTGCTGCCGAACCGGTACCGACACCGGCGCCACAGGTGGTGGTTGAACAGTTTCCCCCTTCACTTCTACCCGTGCCACACCCAGGTTTATTAGGCATACTATGCCTTTGGTCTTGGACAGAGCAAGGGTAAAACTTTTGATTTGTTTCTGGCAGGGACCGTGGTCCCCCGACTCAAACCCATTAGTGCTGGCTACTTTGTAAGCTGCCTTTCTCTTAACCTTTTCTCCTGCTCTTGTACTTGAAGGGTAAGGCGAGCATTCTCTTCCCGCAGTACCTTTTCATTATTCTTAGCCTCTGTGACCTGACACTGAAAGTAATCCTGGCTGTTCCTGAACCTCTCCATTAGCTGCGCCTTTCCTTGTTTCAGCTTGTGTAGTTCTCCCCATAACCTTTCTCCTGCTATAGCCCTTTCATGTGATTTTTCCACACATTCCCACAGTTCTGCCTGCAATGACTCGATGTTCCTGTCTAGGAGCTGGACCTGCCACTGTAAGCAGACCAAACAAATTGCCTTTTCTACCTATTCCTTATGGTCTTTGCTTGCAGTCCACTGGGCTGCAGTGTCTCCCGGACGCTCAGCGCGCAACAGACCAATCATCCATTCCTTAGTGACATTTACTTTCTTATACACATAGGAGGAAATCCTCTCTTTCATCTTAGTTCTTTCCTCCAAAACAGAACTCTCTGCATCACATCCTTTGTACCAAAGTCCTGCCACGATCGTTATTCTGTAGGGGGTGGTGTGTGGGGTCAGGTTCACCTCTGACCTTCTGAGCAGTTCGAATCGCTCCCACTCCCTGGGTTCTAGACTTTGGATTTATTTAAAGATGTGACAAAGTGCAAGAGACAACTGGTTTTGGTGCAAAAAACTTTGATTTTATTCAGGAAAAGAAAGTACAATGTCAAAACTTGCAATCTCTACAATAAGGAACACTTTATTACACATTCAAAACGGGTTACAGTAAATAATACACTTCCCAATGCCTGACTCTGACTAGGTTGAACTCTAGGGCAAACAGGGATAATGCTCACCAATCCTTTTATTGTCAGTTAGCGGTGGTTCGCGGTTTCGGGGTTCGCTGGAATCTGTAGGTTCTGCTTGCCGTACCCCGAACGTCATGGAAGACGTCTTGCTGCGTAGTCTTCAGTTGGGTGGTGTCCGCTGATGCAGTAGGGCACGTATTGGATTTATGGGGTGAGTACCCACTTTCTTCCGTCAGCAGTAGGTTTTAAAGTTCTTTTAGGTAATGTTTTACCTGTTGGTAGCTAGGAACAGATTGTAGAGTGGAAACTTTCTAATCTTCGGTTTCTTCTTGAGGAGTTTTTCTCTTAGAACTTGTCGATCATGGTGGTTCAATGTTACCACGTTGGCTGTGGTCAGTTGTTGCCGCGATGATGATGTTCAAAGTTACTGGGAACTGCTTTTCTCTGCCTGTTTGATAATGTTCTTCTTCCTCCTTTGGTGGCAGAGCAGGGTAGCCCAGGAGTGTTGTTGGGGCTGAAGGCGCCGATGCTCTGCAGACTCCAGAAAGCTTTTTTTTCAACCATAAACCAGGGCCCCAATTATACTTTGAGAGCCTTTCTAACCTGCGCGCCAAATCAGAACCGATTCTTTGTCTTAATTTTGGCGGGCTTGGTGATTCTTGGTCATATTTTGGCAGGCTCGTTAACGATAACTCGTTTTGGATGTGCCGATCTGTTGAGTTCGTTTTTCGAATGGAAAAATTAGTTTTGGTATTTACGTTGTCTACCTAGGCCTGGGTTTTCCATTCGGGCTGGATGGGCCATCAGCATTATGCATGCGCTGAATGGGTTTCATGCTTAGAGCTATGGCTGGTTATCTCTGGGTCAATTGTTGCTATTTAATGTCTCCTGGGAGAAGGGTTTTTGAGTTTACACAATTCTCCAGACAATTTGTTTAGCTTCAATACCGCAGACAGCTCCAATACCCACAGACTGGCTTCTTTAGAGGCTAGTTGTCCCTTGGTTTTGCAGCCCTTTTCCTCACGGACCCAACATGCCTTTTAAAATCCCAAACTTGGTTAAAACTCGTAGATTTCTTCCATATGCATTTTAGGATCCCAAACTTTCTGTTTGATAGTCCCAAATCGAATTTCCTTTTCAATGATTTCAAACACTCGGTGGGGGTTCCTTGAATGTTGCAACCTTACAGGCTTCCTGCTCCATTGATCCACTGCCATTGCCCAGTGGCAGCATAGAAACATAGAAACAAAGAAAATAGGTGCAGGAGTAGGCCATTCGGCCCTTCGAGCCTGCATCACCATTCAATAAGATCATGGCTGATCATTCACCTCAGTACCCCTTTCCTGCTTTCTCTCCATACCCCTTGATCCCTTTAGCCGCAAGAGCCATATCTAAGTCCCTCTTGAATATATCCAATGAACTGGCATCAACAACGCTCTGCAGTAGGGAATTCCACAGGTTAACAACTCTGAGTGAAGAAGTTTCTCCTCATCTCAGTCCTAAATGGCTCTCAGCCTCTCTAGATTGCTGGCCTGCCGCGACACCGTGAAAGGCCCAGTCGATGGTAGTACACCCAGACACAATGGCAGCAGTCAGAACATTCTGACACTGCTAAGACTGCATGAGAGCAGTCTGAGATTTGTTGCCACCAAGCATAGGCTCCATTACAGCACTAAGACATTGGGTCGCTTCCACATGTGCTGCAATGGAAGTTGCCAGATCGCCCATCACACGCGGCATCAGGTTTGATTCGCCACAGTCTCTCTGGGAGTCCACCATCATCTGCAGACTGGAAATAATGGGCTACATGGTATGCACAGAGCCTTGAGCAATGTTGGAAGCAGACTCCTCCACGCTCCTTACCCTTCCTGAGAGGCTCTCGAGCAGCCTTGTCATTACACCTATCATCTGTGTGTGCATGCCCATGACCCTTCTTCTAAAGACTCCTCATCGAGGTTCTCATCTGAGTCCTGTGCAGCAGAACTTGCATGCAAAATCGTCCTCCACGGAGCTGGCCCTTGAGCTACCCTTCCCCCCCATGGCCTTGCTGCAGCCCACTCATTTTTGCTATGAGGAAAGATTGGATTGGCTGGGTTTGTTTTCATTGGAGCAGAGGAAGCTGAGGGGAGACCTTATTGAGGTGTATAAGTTATGAGGGGCCTAGATAGAGTGGATAGGAAGGACCTATTTCCCTTAGCAGAGGGGTCAACAACCAGGGAGCATAGATTTAAAGTAATTGGTAGGAGATTGAGAGAGTATTTGAGGGGAAGTTTTTCACCCAGAGGGTGGTGGGGGTCTGGAACTTACTGCCTGAAAGGGTGCTGGAGACAGAATTCCTCACCAGTTAAAAAGTACTTGGTTGTGCACTTGAAGTGCCACAACCTAAAAGGCTATGGACCAAGAGCTGCAAAATGGGATTAGGCTGGATAGCTCTTTGTCAGCCAGCGTGGACACAATGGGCTGAAATGGCCTCCTTCCGTGCTGTAAATTTCTATGATTCTATGATTCATCTCCGGTGCCTCACCTTATCCAGATCCCGCTACTATGCTAGCCTATAAAGAACGCGTAGTGCCAGTATCTGAGCTGGTGCCTGCGGGAGAGACACGCAGTTTGTTCTTCCTCCTTCTCTTCTCCCGCCTCGCTCTCTACCGTGCCATTAGGGACAGGCTGCTCAGGTGCTTGCTGATTATCTGAAAGCATAAAGGCGCAAGAGTCGGGTTAAGGCGAGGGGATGGGGGCAGGAAGTGAGAAATGCATGCATACAGCACGATTAGCTGGAAAGTGCAAAATGCTTGTGGAGTGAGGGGGAAGTGGGATATGAGAAGAAGGAGTAGGGATGAACATACCGTTCTTGTCCGCAAGAGAGTCATCATCATCATCATAGGCAGTCCTTCGAAATCAAGGAAGACTTGCTTCCACTCTAAAAGTGAGTTCTCAGGTGACTGAACAGTCCAATACGGGAATTACAGTCTCTGTCACAGGTGGGACAGACTGTCGTTGAAGGAAAGGGTGGGTAGCGAGTCTGGTTTGCAGCACGCTCCTTCCGCTGCCTGCGCTTGCTTTCTGCATACTCTAGGCAATGAGACGCGAGGTGCTCAGCGCCCTCCCGGATGTTCTTCCTCCGCTTAGAGCGGTCTTTGGCCAGGGACTCCCAGGTGTTGGTGGGGATGTTGCATTTTCTCAAGGAGGCTTTGACTGTGTCCTTGAAATGTTTCCTCTGCTCACCTGGGGCTCGCTTGCCGTGTAGGAGTTCCAAATAGAGCGCTTGCTTTGGGAGTCTTGTGTCAGTCTGCGAGAGGCGGGAGCAGAGTCGGGAGGCCTACAACAGGCCAGCGTGGTGAGTCGGAGAGGCATGACTTGTACACCTTCAGCCGGGAGGAAAAGTAAAAAAAGTAGAAAAAAATCAAAAGGTGACGTCACAGCCAAAGGGGTAAGTGATTGGTGAGTAGCTTTTCTTTATATTTTTTATATCAGTAAGTAACCTGTTAACAGTGTTGTTGCCAATTAAGTGTGTCGAAGGCTTAAGACATGGCAAGAGAGCTCGGTCACGTGATATGCTCCTCCTGTACCTTCCGGTGTCCCTGACGACTGTGTGTGCGGGAAGTGCATCCGCCTCCAGCTCCTGACGGACCGCGTTGTGGAATTGGAGCTAAGGGTGGATTCACTCTGGAGCATCCACGATGCTGAGAATGACGTGAGTAGAACGTGTAGCGAGTTGGTTTTACTGCAGGTGAAGGGTCCGCAGCCAGCTAGGGAATGGAAGACCAGCAGGAAGAGCAGTGCAAGGAAGGTAGTGCAGGGGTCCCCTGCGGTCATCCCCCTGCAAAACAGATACACCGCTTTGGGTATTGTTGAGGGGGATAACTCATCAGGGGAGGGCAGCAGCAGCCAAGTTCATGGCACCGTGGCTAGCTCTGTTGCACAGGAGGGCAGGAAAAAGAGTGGGAGAGCAATAGTGATAGGGGATTCAATTGTAAGGGGAATAGATAGGCGTTTCTGTGGCTGCAACCGAGACTCCAGGATGGTATGTTGCCTCCCTGGTGCAAGGGTCAAGGATGTCTTGGAGCGGGTGCAGGACATTCTGAAAAGGAAGGGTGAACAGCCAGTTGTCGTGGTGCACATTGGTACCAACGATATAGCTAAAAAAAGGGATGAGGTCTTACGAGATGAATTTAAGGAGCTAGGAGCTAAATTAAAAAGTAGGACCTCAAAAGTAGTAATCTCGGGATTGCTACCAGTGCATCATGCTAGTCAGAGTAGGAATCGCAGGATAGCGCAGATGAATACGTGGCTTGAGCAGTGGTGCAGCAGGGAGGGATTCAAATTCCTGGGGCATTGGAACCGGTTCTGGGGAGGTGGGACCAGTACAAACCGGACGGTCTGCACCTAGGCAGGACCGGAACCAATGTCCTAGGGGGAGTGTTTGCTAGTGCTGTTGGGGAAGAGTAAAACTAATATGGCAGGGGGGGGTGGGAACCAATGCAGGAAGACAGAGGGAAACAAAATGGAGACAGAAGCAAAAGACAGAAAGGAGATGAGTAAAAGTGGAGGGCAGAGAAACCCAAGGCAAAAAAACAAAAAGGGCCACTGTACAGCAAAATTCTAAAGGGTCAAAGTGTAATAAAAAGGCAAGCTTAAATGCTCTGTGCCTCAATGCGAGGAGTATTCGGAACCCAGGAGAGGGCTCTGAGCTAGTTAGAGTGGGTGAGAGTTCAGATGAACAGGACCCCAAGAAAGAATGCAAAAGGCAGGAGGCAACAGAGCAGAGTAGCACTGGGGTAAGTGTAAACCACAAGGTAATAGGAAGGGACAATATGTATGAATATAAAAGGGCTGCAAGAAGGGTCAAAACTAAAAGTCATGGTTAAAAAACTAGTATTAAAACACTCTACCTAAATGCACGCAGCATTCGAAATAAGGTAAATTAGTTGATGGCACAAATCATTACAAATGGGTATGATTTGGTGGCCATTACAGAAACGTGGTTGCAGGGTGGGACTGGGAATTAAACATACAGGGGTATCTGACAATTCGGAAGGATAGACAAGAAGGGAAAGGAGGTGGGGTAGCTCTGTTAATAAAGGATGATATCAGGGCAGTTGTGAGATGATATTGGCTCGAATGAACAAAATGTTGAATCATTGTGGGTGGAGATTAGAGATAGTAAGGGGAAAAAGTCGCTGGCGGGCATAGCTTATAGGCCCCCAAATAATAACTTCATGGTGGGGCAGTCAATAATCAAGAGAATAATGGAGGCATGTGAAAAAGGAACGGCAGTAATCATGGAGGATTTTAACCGACATATCGATTGGTCAAATCAAATTGCACGGGGTAGCCTGGAGGAGGAATTTATAGAATGCATACGGAATTGTTTCTTAGAACAGTATGTTACAGAACCTACAAGGGAGCAAGCTATCTTAGATCTGGTCCTGTGTCATGAGAAAGGAATAATAAACGATCTCCGAGTAAAAGATCCTCTCGGAATGAGTGATCACAGATGGTTGAATTTGTAACACAGAATGAGGGTGAGGAAGTAGTGTCTCAAACAAGCATACTATGCTTAAACAAAGGGGACTACAGTGGGAAGAGGGCAGAGTTGGCTAAAGTAGACTGGAAACACAGACTAAACGGTGGCACAATTGAGGAACAGTGGAGGACTTTTAAGGAGCTCTTTCATAGTGCTCAACAAAAATATATTCCAGTGAAAAAGAAGGGCAGTAAAAGAAGGGATAACCAGCCGTGGATAACCAAGGAAATAAAGGAGTGTATCAAATTAAAAACCAATGCGTATAAGGTGGCCAAGGTTAGTGGGAAACTGGAAGATTTGGAAAATTTTAAATGACAGCAAAGAATGACTAAGAAAGCAATAAAGAAAGGAAAAATAGATTACGAAAGTAAACTTGCGCAAAACATAAAAAACAGATAGTAAAAACGTTTACTGATGTATAAAACGGAAGAGAGTGACTAAAGTAAATGTTGGTCCCTCAGAAGATGAGAAGAGGGATTTAATAATGGGAAATGTGGAAATGGCTGAGACCTTAAACAATTATTTTACTTCGGTCTTCACAGTGGAAGACACAAAAACCATGCCAAAAATTGCTGGTCACGGGAATGTGGGAAGGGATGACCTTGAGACAATCACTATCACTAGGGGGGTAGTGCTGGACAGGCTAATGGGACTCAAGGTCGACAAGTCCCCTGGTCCTGATGAAATGCATCCCAGGGTATTAAAAGAGATGGCGGAAGTTATAGCAGATGCATTTGTTATAATCGACCAAAATTCTCTGGACTCTGGGGAGGTACCAGCGGATTGGAAAGCAGCTAATGTAATGCCTCTGTTTAAAAAAGGGGGCAGATAAAAGGCAGGCAACTATAGGCCGGTTAGTTTAACATCTGTAATGGGGAAAATGCTTGAAGCTATCATTAAAGGAAGAAATTGCGGGACATCTAGATAGGAATAGTGCAATCAAGCAGACGCAACATGGATTCATGAAGGGGAAATCATGTTTAACTAATTTACTGGAATTCTTTGAGGATATAACAAGCATGGTGGATAGAGGTGTACCGATGGATGTGGTGTATTTAGATTTTCAAAAGGCATTTGATAAGGTGCCACACAAAAGGTTACTGCAGAAGATAAAAGGTACGCAGATTCAGAGGAAATATATTAGCATGGATCAAGAATTGGCTGGCGAACAGAAAACAGAGAGTCGGGATAAATGGGTCCTTTTCGGGTTGGAAATCGGTGGTTAGTGGTGTGCCACAGGGATCGGTGCTGGGACCACAACGGTTTACAATATACATAGGTGACCTGGAAGAGGGGACAGAGTGTAGTGTAACAAAATTTGCAGATGACACAAAGGTTAGTGGGAAAGCGGGTTGTGTAGAGGACACAGAGAGGCTGCAAAGAGATTGAGATAAGTTAAGCGAATGGGCTAAGGTTTGGCAGATAGAATACAATGTCGGAAAATGTGAGGTCATCCACCTTGGGAAAAAACACAGTAAAAGGGAATATTATTTGAATGGGGAGAAATTACAACATGCTGCGGTGCAGAGGGACCTGGGGATCCTTGTGCATGATTCCCAAAAAGTTAGTTTGCAGGTGCAGCAGGTAATCAGGAAGGCGAATGGAATGTTGGCCTTCATTGCGAGAGGGATGGAGTACAAAAGCAGGGAGGTCCTGCTGCAACTGTACAGGGTATTGGTGAGGCCGCACCTGGAGTACTGCGTGCAGTTTTGGTCACCTTACTTAAGGAAGGATATACTACCTTGGAGGGGGGGGCGTACAGAGACGATTCACGAGGCTAATTCCGGCGATGAGGGGGTTACCTTATGATGATAGATTGAGTAGACTGGGTCTTTATTTGTTGGAGTTCAGAAGGATGAGGGGTGATCTTATAGAAACATTTAAAATAATGAAAGGGATAGACAAGATAGAGGCAGAGAGGTTGTTTCCACTGGTCGGGGAGACTAGAATTAGGGGGCACAGCCTCAAAATACGGGGGAGCCAATTTAAAACCGAGTTGAGAAGGAATTTCTTCTCCCAGAGGGTTGTGAATCTATGGAATTCTCTGCCCAAGGAAGCAGTTGAGGCTAGCTCATTGAATGTATTCAAATCACAGATAGATAGATAGATTTTTAACCAATAAGGGAATTAAGGGTTATGGGGAGCGGGCGGGTAAGTGGAGCTGAGTCCACAGCCAGAGCAGCCATGATCTTTTTGAATGGCGGAACAGGCTCGAGGGGCTAGATGGCCTAATCCTGTTCCATATTCTTATGTTCTTATGTCAGGCATGCGAACAATGTGGCCCGCCCAACGGATCTGGTCGAGTCTGGTCAGTGCTTCGATGCTGGGGATGTTGGCCTGATCGAGGACACTAACGTTGATGCGTCTGTCCTCCCATGGGATTTGCAGGATCTTGCGGAGACTTCGTTGGTGGTATTTCTCCAGCGCTTTGAGGTATCTACTGTATATGGTCCACATCTGAGCCATACAAGAGGGCGGGTATCACTGAAGCCCTTTAGACCATGAGTTTCGTGCCAGATTAGAGAGCCTGATCTTCGAAAACGCTCTTCCTCAGGCTGCACTGTTGCACTGGAGGTGATGTTGAACCTCATTGTCGATGTCTGCCCTTGCTGATAATAGGCTCCCAAGTTTATGGAATGTGGTCCACATTGTCCAGGGCCGCGCCATGGATCTTGATGACTGGGGGGCAGTGCTGTGTGGCGGGGTCAGGTTGGTGGAGGACCTTTGTCTTACGGATGTTTAATGTAAGGCCTATGCTTTCGTACGCCTCGGTGAAGAGTTGACACTGATTTGGAGTTCAGTCTCTGAATGTGCGCAGGCGTGTCGTTCACGTACTGTAGTTCGACAACAGAGGATGGGACGGTCTTGGATCTGGCCTGGAGATGACGAAGGTTGAACAGGTTCTGTAGTTTAGTTCCACTCTAGCTTGTTGAGTATTGCAGCGAGGAAGATCGAGAGGAGGGTTGGCGCGATGACACAGCCCTTCTTGAACCCAGTACAGACGTGGATTGGGTCTGTGATGGATCTGTTGGTCAGCATCACGGCTTGCATGTCGTGGAGCAGGTGGAGGATGGCGACAAACTTTTAGGGGAAGCCGAAACGGAGGACGCTCCATATTCCCTCGCGGTTAACAGTGCCGAAGGCCTTTGTAAGGTCAAAGGCAGCCATGTACAAGGGTTGGTGCTGTTCCCTGCATTTCTCTTGCAGTTGTCGCGCCGTAAAGATATGTCTGTTGTACCCTGTAGTGGACGAAATCCACACTGACTCCGGGAGGAGCTCCTCAGCCACAGGGAGAAGACGGTTGAGGAGGATTCTAGCGATGACTTTCCCA
Organism: Pristiophorus japonicus; assembly: GCF_044704955.1. Taxonomy (NCBI): domain Eukaryota; kingdom Metazoa; phylum Chordata; class Chondrichthyes; family Pristiophoridae; genus Pristiophorus; species Pristiophorus japonicus. The sequence goes on along the minus strand of NC_091981.1, from coordinate 153,862,678 downwards.
GTGGCTGATAGCAGGGAGATTCCTCTGTAATTGCCTCGGTCGGACTTGTCCCCTTTTTAAAAGATGGTCACGATTACTGCATCTGAGATCTCCCGGCATGCTCCCCTCCTTCCAGATGAGAGATGAGGTGATTCATTTGTGCCAATAGTGCCTCTCCGCCATACTTTAGTGCCTCAGCGGGGATTCCATCCGCTCCCGTTGCTTTGTTGTTCTTGAGCTGCCGGATGGCCTTTTCTACTTGGTGCAGGACTGAGGTTTTGCTGAGATGGTGGCGGGTAGCATACTGCGGGAAGGAGTAGAGGACACTCGAGTCAAAGGCAGAGTCTCGGTTAAGGAGATCTTCAAAGTCCTGACTGCCTCGGTGTCCTTGATGAGTGTCTCCCCGTTCTTGGCCAGCAGTGGGGTGGGACCTTGGGTGCTCGGGCTGTAGGTGGACTTGACTGCGATGAAGAATCATCACACATCATGGCTGTCAGCCAGCTGTTGAATCTCCTGTGCTTTCTCCATCCACCATCTATTTAGGTCCCGGGTTTTTTGTTGAACCTCGGCCTTAAGCCGTTCGTAAAGCTGCTTTGCCGCTCGAGTTGGGTTGTTTGTAAGGCTCAGAAATGCCCTGCGCTTGTGATTTATTAGCTCTTGGATCTCCTGGTCATTCTCATCAAACCAGTCCTGGTGTGTCCTGGTTGAGTGACTGAGCGTCTCTTCGCAGGCACTGGTTATGGTGGCCTGGAGGGCAGACCAAGCACTGTGGGCATTCTGCATCTCGGGGTCATCAACGGTTGCCAGGTTAGCAGTGAAGCACTGGCTGTATAGAACTCTCTTAGCTGAGTCTTTTAATGCCCTGCCGTTGTGTTTTTTGTGGCACTGCTTCTTCTGCCATCGCCGCTTTGGGGTTATGTTGATGTTTATGATGGGACGGATTAGGCGGTGTTCCGGCCAGCAGCCGTCAGCTCTTGTCATGGCGCAGGTGATGTGCAGATCCTTGCGATACCTGGCTGAAATGATGACATAGTCAAGCAGGTCCCAGTGTTTGGAGCGAGAGCGTTGCCACGATGTCAACGTCACTAGTGGCCACGACGCTCACCACTGGCGGCCAACGATTTGCAGCACTCAATTCTCCAACACAGTGGTTGGCTTGTCCCCCAACTGTGTGCTCCTGCTCCTTTCCTGCTGTGAGCCACCTTGGCCTGCAAGAGAAAGGAAAGTGTGTGAGTGAATGTGTTTGGGTGATGTGCCTACCATAGTTGAATAGCTGTCATTGTGTGCAAGGTGTGAGATGTGTGTGAGTGTTGGTGGGTAGAGAGATTGTTGGTGGGTGATTGCTGAGGGTGAGATGCTTTGGACAGTGTGTAAAAACTGTGTTCAGATGGTGGTATGTAGCATTTGTTGAAGCATTCATTCACACTGACCACCAGAGTGAAGTTGTTACATTTCTTCCAGCACTGTGTGGGTCCTGGGGACCACAGTGCTGCCCGAGACATGCTGCACTACCTCCCTCCACATGGTGCGGAAGATTTGTGGCGAGGGCATCACTTGTCGGGTGGAGCACCACCCTCCATCTCTCCACAGCGAAAACCACACCTCCAATACTTCATCAGAGAATCTGCAGGCTGGCTCGCTCCCGGGGCCCGCCATGAGCACACATGGTTCAGTCCTTCAGCTCCTTCTCCTTATTCTGCTTCTTGCTGAGGCAGCTGCACCTCCCCTTTAAGTTGTGGAAAATGCCTGTGGCAATGATGAGTTGCAATTAGACTGCACCTGATATTGGTCTACCCTTTAAGGCTAACTCCAATGAGCTTGGGTTTTAAGACTTAATTTAGGACTCAAATCATTTTATTGAGCAGTGAGCACGAATTTTACATGCAGTCTAAAGCATTTGCACCTGACACTAATTCTCCAATGTTTCGATTGACACCGTCCATTTCTTGGCTGTAACGAATTTCTAGCTCAAAGATATCAAAATGGTTTATTATTTTACATAAATAACATTAACCTAATTATCAGTCATCTTTCTTAAGTGATATCTTTCCAACTTTAGTACTTGATGTGCTCTCCCAGTGGCGTCAGCATAGAAGGTAGAAAGCTGTCTGGATCAAATGAGGACTCTTGAGATGCCAGGCCTGAGAGTGTCCGGCTGGCTTCCTGGCACCAGGACCAGCATTGGTTGAGGCGGTGCTGTGTGTCCAGACTTGCTTCCATCGTGAGAGAGTGCAACATGTGCCTTTTCCATTGCATAACTGCCCCTGCTATCAGGGTGCAACTTAACACACCCACTGATCTGTGGGAGAGCATCCTCTTCTCCTGTTTCGCAGTTCCTTTCTAAATTTTATTCCCTTTGCAAGAAATCGTGGATTGGAAGAAATTGTGGATTGTAAAGAAATAATAGTCTTATACGGGTTCAGCAGTTTGCCTAAGTTGATGACAGGAAGGATTCCAGACATGTCAGAGAAGAAGTTGTACAGAGAGCTGAGTTACAAGGGCATAATGCAAAAATAGGCCTTGACAAGAGGTCTAGCAAGAAACCATTGCCCCTGTGCTGGCCCAGAAGATGCGAAGGCCCAGGGACAGCACGGGCCAGCCCACACTGCGATATGTGTGCACGCTCGGTCGGTGCAGCAGAGCTGGTCTCCAGTTAGTCCTGGGTAATCCTTGCCACTGGACCAAGACCTAACTCTGTCAAGCCCGTGTGGTGGCTGGTGTGCAACGACCACCACATGTTAAAAAAATCCAAGTACAGGCATCTTCCACCCTTCACGATGTAGTGCTGGATCTGGAATATTAAGTCCTTCATTGAAACATCTGTGAACTCATCCTTTTTTGGCTTGGAAGCAAGTCATCCTCGCTTCGAGGGACTGCCTATGATGATGATGAGCAAGGAACCTTGAGATAAACAAACTGTCCAAGAGAAGGTATGATCTCATGGGACGGGGAAGGGTTTTTCATCTGAAAGCTGAGATAAAGAACTTGACATACATTAAGCACCTCAGTTTGGGAAGAACCCTTACAGGTTAGATAGTCCTGTCCATCTTCTACCCCAGACGCACCTCTAAAAAGAGAATAAAAGAGATATCTAAAGGGCTTTTTCGCATAGACAGTGCAGAAAAATGTTGTTCCCGCAGGCCAGCCATCTGTCCAATACCGGCTGCTTCTCACGGTCACATGTCTCGTATGATTATGTGTTATATTTGACTATATTTTAATTACCGCTCCTTAATAAAATGGCCTATGACTCCTAAGACCCTTTGGGTAATCTGTGTGTGACCTGTGATTCAAATCTTACACTTTTCTCTTTGGATCTCTAATTCCATCTTTCATTCACCCTCCCTTCCCCCCTTCAAACTCTCTGATTCCCTTTATTCCACAGTAGGTCTTTGATTCAAAAAGCGGTGATCCCCCCTCTCCATCTGCAGGGCTGAAGGGTCCAATCCATTGGAATTACCTAGAGAAAGGTCAGAAATCAAAGTAACAGCTCATATTGGGAAGGGCGAGGAATAGCAGATGAGTGGCAGAACAATGCATCAACAGATACAATCACACACTCTCCATATGTGTGATTGAGGAAAGGGAACAGCCCAGAAAAAGGCCATTTGGCCCATTGTGCCTGTGTTGGCTCCATGTGAGAACCCTTACAGGTTAGATGGTCCTGTCCATTTTCTACCCCAGGCCCACCCATAAAAAGAGAATAAAAGAGAAATCTTAACGGCCTTTTCTCATAGACAGTGCAGTCATAGGCCATTTTATTAAGAAGAGGTAGTTCAAATATAGTCAAATACAACACATTGGGCTCAATTTTCCCCAATGCCATTTTTGGCAGATTGCAAGAGTTATGCCCGTTTTTTTTGACTACTCCAAAAAAATAACTTGCACATTTCCCATTCTATTTTTTGAAATTGGTGCCGCGCAGCCTGTCCTTAAGCTTTGGGGAGTGAAGTGTAATGTCTGCACCAAGAAAATGATGCCCACCCCCCCTCTGCGCATGCGCAAAAAAAAAATGGCGGTTTTTACATGACTGTTATGGGCACATATTCCCAGTACAGCTCCCCGTCTACATTCGGCCATTTTTAAAGAGCCAGTTGTGTGTGAGAACTTTAATTCTCAGTGGAAAAACCAGAGCTGCAATACAAAATGCAATGTGGCTCAAGGACCAAGAATTTCTTACAGGATGAAGTGGGGGCACTGGTTACTGTAATTGAAGCCATGCATCACGAGCTGGACACCAGCAGAAGTCACATAAAAGTTTCACCAAAAGAAATGAAGAAACGCTGGAACCAACTTGCAGAAGATTACTGTGCAATGGTGACCACCCCGAGTTCTGGAGGCCAATGCAAAAAGAAATGGCAGGACCTTGGTCAAGTAGTTAGTCTAAGTAATATTTTAATTTATTCACTAGAATTGCAATTGTAAATGTGACCATCTGTATGTCCCACCCAGCAGAAAGACACCCTCTTTAAAAAGTTATATTTTCATCATTGCAGAGGAAGGTGGCACACAACAAAACGGAAAGAACTCGAACAGGAGGAAGCCCAGCAATTCTGCACCCACTGACACCCTTGAAAGAGAAGGTCGCTGCTTTGAGGCATCCTGCCTGCAGAAAAGCAATCAGCACTGCACAAGTTGGGCCCACACTCGAGGGAGAGGGTATGTCCTGCAAATTGCAGTCTGGCATAGCTAAACGTTAAGTACTGCATGGGCTAGCCATGCTTTGGTTCATGGGGATGTCTCCGTCAGCTACACTTCGGTTGATGCAATGTGCTATCATTCATTGTGAGCCTACTCATGCCACCCTGCCCCCTCCTCTGCTGCTAACCATTTGTCTGTTCTGTTATACTTTGCAGAACTTGAGGCCAAGAACTTGAGGCTGAAGCCGATGCAGAAGAAGATTCAGACGGGGACAAGCCTGAAGAGGAGACTATCTTCCAATCCCACTTTCCAGACCAAGAGCATGGGAGGGGAGGGGGAGAGGCAGATGGAGGGGATGGATGTAGCCCCCATTGTTGTACTCACTCTGGAGGAAGTGCAGGTGCTGCCCATTGAGGTGCCAGGCCCTTTCCTGAGTGGTACGAATGTTAGGACATTCCATGGTTTCTCACAGTCTGAGGCTGCAGATCCCAGTGGGGTGCAGCAAGGCACACCCAGGGCCCCACCATCCGAGGCTGCGGGTCCCAGTGGGATGCAGCGAGGCACACCCAGGGTCCCACCGCCCAAGGCTGCATGTCCCAGTGGGGTGCAGCGAGGCACACCCAGGGCACCACTATCCGAGGCTCTGGGTCTAAAAGGACAGAGGGTGTTAAAAAAACAAGCCTAAAGGCTTTATGTCTTAATGCAAGGAGTATCCGCAATAAGGTGGATGAATTAACTGTGCAAATAGATGTTAATAAATATTATGTGATTGGGATTACGGAGACGTGGCTCCAGGATGATCAGGGCTGGGAACTCAACATCCAGGGGTATTCAACATTCAGGAAGGATAGAATAAAAGGAAAAGGAGGTGGGGTAGCATTGCTGGTTAAGGAGGAGATTAAGGCAATAGTTAGGAAGGACATTAGCTTGGATGATGTGGAATCTATATGGGTAGAGCTGCAGAACACCAAAGGGCAAAAAACGTTAGTGGGAGTTGTGTACAGACCTCCAAACAGTAGTAGTGATGTTGGGGAGGGCATCAAACAGGAAATTAGGGGTGCGTGCAATAAAGGTGCAGTAGTTATAATGGGTGACTTTAATATGCACATAGATTGGGCTAACCAAACTGGAAGCAATACGGTAGAGGAGGATTTTCTGGAGTGCATAAGGGATGGTTTTTTAGACCAATATGTCGAGGAACCAACTAGGGGGGAGGCCATCTTCGACTGGGTGTTATGTAATGAGAGAGGATTAATTAGCAATCTCGCTGTGCGAGGCCCCTTGGGGAAGAGTGACCATAATATGGTGGAATTCTGCATTGGGATGGAGAATGAAACAGTTAATTCAGAGACCATGGTCCAGAACTTAAAGAAGGCTAACTTTGAAGGTATGAGGCGTGAATTGGCTGGGATGGATTGGCGAATGATACTTAAGGGGTTGACTGTGGATGGGCAATGGCAGACATTTAGAGACCGCATGGATGAACTACAACAATTGTACATTCCTGTCTGGCATAAAAATAAAAAAGGGAAGGTGGCTCAACCGTGGCTATCAAGGGAAATCAGGGATAGTATTAAAGCCAAGGAAGTGGCATACAAATTGGCCAGAAATAGCAGCGAACCTGGGGACTGGGAGAAATTTAGAACTCAGCAGAGGAGGACAAAGGGTTTGATTAGGGCAGGGAAAATGGAGTATGAGAAGAAGCTTGCAGGGAACATTAAGACGGATTGCAAAACTTTCTACAGATATGTAAAGAGAAAAAGGTTAGTAAAGACAAACATAGGTCCCCTGCAGTCAGAATCAGGGGAAGTCATAACGGGGAACAAAGAAATGGCGGACCAATTGAACAAGTACTTTGGTTCGGTATTCACGAAGGAGGACACGAACAACCTTCCGGTTATAAAAGGGGTCGGGGGGTCTAGTAAGGAGGAGGAACTGAGGGAAATCCTTATTAGCCGGGAAATTGTGATGGGGAAATTGATGGGATTGAAGGCCGATAAATCCCCAGGGCCTGATGGACTGCATCCCAGAGTACTTAAGGAGGTGGCCTTGGAAATAGTGGATGCGTTGACAGTCATTTTCCAACATTCCATTGACTCTGGATCAGTTCCTATGGAATTGAGGGTAGCCAATGTAACCCCACTTTTTAAAAAAGGAGGGAGAGAGAAAACAGGGAATTATAGACCGGTCAGCCTGACATCGGTAGTGGGTAAAATGATGGAATCAATTATTAAGGATGTCATAGCAGTGCATTTGGAAAGAGGTGACATGATAGGTCCAAGTCAGCATGGATTTGTGAAAGGGAAATCATGCTTGACAAATCTTCTGGAATTTTTTGAGGATGTTTCCAGTAGAGTGGATAAGGGAGAACCAGTTGATGTGGTATATTTGGACTTTCAGAAGGCGTTCGACAAGGTCCCACACAAGAGATTGATGTGCAAAGTTAGAGCACATGGGATTGGGGGTAGTGTACTGACATGGATTGAGAACTGGTTGTCAGACAGGAAGCAAAGAGTAGGAGTAAATGGGTACTTTTCAGAATGGCAGGCAGTGACTAGTGGGGTACCGCAAGGTTCTGTGCTGGGGCCCCAGCTGTTTACACTGTACATTAATGATTTAGATGAGGGGATTAAATGTAGTATCTCCAAATTTGCGGATGACACTAAGTTGGGTGGCAGTGTGAGCTGCGAGGAGGATGCTGTGAGGCTGCAGAGCGACTTGGATAGGTTAGGTGAGTGGGCAAATGCATGGCAGATGAAGTATAATGTGGATAAATGTGAGGTTATCCACTTTGGTGGTAAAAACAGAGAGACAGACTATTATCTGAATGGTGACAGATTAGGAAAAGGGGAGGTGCAAAGAGACCTGGGTGTCATGGTACATCAGTCATTGAAGGTTGGCATGCAGGTGCAGCAGGCGGTTAAGAAAGCAAATGGCATGTTGGCCTTCATAGCAAGGGGATTTGAGTACAGGGGCAGGGAGGTGTTGCTACAGTTGTACAGGGCATTGGTGAGGCCACACCTGGAGTATTGTGTACAGTTTTGGTCTCCTAACCTGAGGAAGGACATTCTTGCTATTGAGAGAGTGCAGCGAAGGTTCACCAGACTGATTCCCGGGATGGCGGGACTGACCTATCAAGAAAGACTGGATCAACTGGGCTTGTATTCACTGGAGTTCAGAAGAATGAGAGGGGACCTCATAGAAACATTTAAAATTCTGACGGGGTTAGACAGGTTAGATGCAGGAAGAATGTTCCCAATGTTGGGGAAGTCCAGAACCAGAGGTCACAGTCTAAGGATAAGGGGTAAGCCATTTAGGACCGAGATGCGGAGGAACTTCTTCACCCAGAGAGTGGTGAACCTGTGGAATTCTCTACCACAGAAAGTTGTTGAGGCCAATTCACTAAATATATTCAAAAATGAGTTAGATGAGGTCCTTACTACTAGGGGGATCAAGGGGTATGGCGAGAAAGCAGGAATGGGGTACTGAAGTTGAATGTTCAGCCATGAACTCATTGAATGGCGGTGCAGGCTAGAAGGGCCGAATGGCCTACTCCTGCACCTATTTTCTATGTTTCTATGTTTCTATGTCCCAGTGGGATGCAGCGATGCACACCCAGGGTCCCACCTTCCAAGGCTGCTGGTCACAGTGGGATGCAGTGAACCACACCCAGGGCCCCACCATCCAAGGCTGTGGGTCCCAGTGGAGTGCAGCAAGGCACACCCAGGGCCCCACTATCCAAGGCTGTGGGTCCCAGTGGGATGCAGCGAGTCACACGCAGGGTGAGGAGGGGAAGGAGAGCTCGACAGCACTGTCTTGAGGTGCAGAATCTAACAGATGTGTTTCAGATGATGGCAATGAGTACGGAGAGCATTGACCTTGCGCGATCACTCCTGGACACCATCAGTGGGGTGGGTGATGAGGTATTGGGACTGTCAAGAGAAGTAACAACAATCTCACGAGAGATGGGAACACTGTCCGGGCACATGGAGGAGGGAATGTCGCAGGCAGCTGACACAATGTCTGTGCACATGAGGGAGGGAATGTCGTAGGTAGCTGATACACTGTCTGCGAACATGACGGAGGGAATGTTACAGGAAGTTGATACAGTGTTGGTGAACATGAGAGAGGGAATTTCGCAGGTAGTTGAGACACTGTCAGGGCACATGAAGGAGGGAATGTCGGAGTTAGCTGCTGCAATAAGGGAACATGCCCAGACCCCCCAGCCATTGACAGAATCAACTGCCACTCCCATTCCAATCCCCAGACCAGCCTCTGAAGTGGCCCAAGCTGGGCCTTCCACATTAACGCCTGCCCACTCCCCCCATCAGGAAGTGCGCATTACCTGAGATGTTCGAAAGAATAAGCTTGATACCAACCCGAGAAACACGGCGCCATCGCCTGCGGGCAGGGGTGGAGTCAACAAGACCAAGCATAGCGGGTGGTCTTAGAATAAGGGGCGGTGAGATGGGTGCAGCCTTTCATTGCTGCTGTTGTTGTTATTATTATTATTGTTACTGTTGTAGTTGTTCTCAAATTAAAAGTTTTTTGTAAGTTATGTAAATTTACAAGTTTAAAAGTTTGTAAGTGATTTTAAAATTTCTAAGTGATCTTAGAGTTTGTAAGTGAACTTAAAGTTTGTAAGTGATCTTAATTGAAAACGTTAAAGTTTGATACAAGAATATTTTAAATTATAACTGAATCATTTCTATTATTTGTTCCATTATTAACACAACTTTTTGAACTAAAGAAGAATCATTTCCATTATTTGTTCCGTTAACACAACACAACATTACGGAACAGGTCCAAACAGTAAACATGCTTCAGGCAGCAAAGCGTTCACGGATGAGCTGCTAGTGCAAGGCTCGAGCAATGGTTAAAGGGGCACGACGGCCCACCCTCCTCCGCCATCATGCTCCGGATTCAGGAAGTTGCATGGCTTCCTTGTCCTCCTCCTCCTCCTCCTCCTCCTCCTCATCTGCATCTTCCTCCTCATCTGCATCTTCCTCCTCATCATCAGTCACTATTACCTCAGGTGTGTCTTCTACTACCAGCTGCTGCTGCCTCATGATGGCTAAGTTATGCAGCATACAGCACACAACAATGAACTGACCGACAATCTCAGGGGAGTATTGCAAATAGCCTCCGGAATGGACCATGCATCGGAAACGCTGTTTCAAGATGCCAATGGGCTTCTCTATTATGCTGCGTGTCGCAATGTGTGACATGTTGTATTCCCAGTCAGCTTCCGTCCGGGTTACGCATCATGAGCCAGGTGGCAAAGCCGTACCCTTTGTCTCCCAACAGCCAGCTCTGCCCTTCCTCGCATTAACTGACATGATGCAATGCATGTCGTCACACACAAGCTGCACATTAATGGAGTGGAAGCCTTTCCTGTTCCTGTACATCTCAGAATTCTCCAAAGGTGCTCGCCAGGCGATGTGGGTACAATCAATGCAGCCCTGTAATTTTGAGAAGCCAGCAATCCTGGAGAAGCCCACAGCCCTGTCAAGGATTGTATGGGTGGTCATGGGGAACTTTATGTAGTCATTCCTCCGGGCATATAGTGCAGCAGTCACCTGCCGAATGCAGATATGTGTTGCATGTGGAGAAACAGTGCACACATCCCCAGTTGTGGCCTGGAATGATCCAGATGCATAGAATGAAAGTGCAGCTGTAACCTTCACTTCAACTGACAAAGCAGTCCCCCTGATGCTTCTAGGTTGCAGGTCTGATTTTATTAACTCTCAGATTTTGGTTCCACCTTTTTTGCAGAAACATAGCCTTCTCATAGTCTGCATCACTCAGGTACAGGTATGAATGCCTGTCTCGATATACCCGATGTGGATAAAGCCTCCTGCCCATCATCCTACATGCTCTGAGGTTCCTCATGCGATGACGTCGAATCAATCGTCTTCTCCACAGCACCATCATGCAGAAGGCTTGCATGAGGTATGGCATTGTCAATATTGCCCCCATAATTAAATTGTACCATTGCAAGAAGCTCAAAACAGCTTATAGCTTCTCTCTTTGCTCTGTCCCCAAGGTCGACGCCCTAGTATGGACCACACTCTGATCTCTGCATGCGCAATAGGCTTGCCTAGAACGGGAAGCTAATCATTCAATGAGGATATTTGGGGCAATGAAGTCTAATGCAATTCTTTAATTTTAGATTTTTTTTCAAAGTACCAGGCCACCACCGATCAAACGTCTCCTCACCGGGCTCGAGGGTTGGCCGGCAGAATCGCTCCCTCGCCTGGACACAGGGGCTCGGCAAACAACCCCCCTCCCCTCCTCCCCGCACCAGTCTTCTTTTGAAGCTGCTGCATAGTACAAGGCTTCTCATTTCTTCAGTTCTTTTGAAGCCGAGCCCCGAGCCCCTGTGTCCAGGCGAGGAAACGATTCTGCCGGCTGACGCTCCGACCCTCGAGCCCGGTGAAGAGACGTTCGGTGGTGGCATGGCACTTTGAAAAAAATCCAAAATTAAAGAATTGCATTAGACTTCCATTTTTTCCATTTTTAGTATGAAAAAATTAAGCTTCATGATGCATATTCAATGTCTTCTTGACTCCCTCCAAAACTTTGCATAAAAATAATGGTGTCTTTCTGTGCCAATTTTTTAATGTGCGCTGGTTTTTCTTAAGTGCCCAGAAGGTATTTTGAGAGTGGTCACATACGCCGTCCTAGGAAAAATGTACATTGGTCAAACTTGTATAAATCTGAAAAACTGGCGCCGACATCATGTTACGCAAAAAAATCCTAACCTAAAAAAATCGGAACTAACTTAGTTACGCTAACGCAGAAACTTTGGGGAAACTTGGATATTTTCATTCACGCCAAAAAAAGCGGCGCGGCCAAAAAAATGTCGCAGATAACTGGGGAAAATGATCTTTCCAATGCTGATGGACCTGCTATTTATTTCCAGCATTTCTTTTTTTATTTCACCCAGTGCTATGTCTCTTTTTGACAGGAAGCAAAGCAAAGAAAATCAAAGCCAGCTTATCATAAGTGTGTAAGATCGCCAGCATCATTATCTCTAAGTGTAGTCAAGTCACGGATCTGCTCTTACATTCTTCCAGCCACTGATTTAAATAATGAGACACATTTTTTAAATTTCTAGCAATACCTCAAATATCCCTCAGCCTTACAAATAAAAAGCTATCAAAGTGTGTTTGAGGAGATTGATATTTTATTTGTCATAATAATTATATGAACTTGTTACTGTATTCTGTGGTTTTTAGTTAATTAATGTTTGGGTATCTGCATCATGTTTCACGGGGCAAAGTGACTGATATTTAGGCAATGCATTATAAAATTACAGAAATACAGATACAAACCTGCACTTGTAGTGCGAACGTTGGTAAAAATTCAGAGAAAATTTTGGTACATCTAATATAAATTAAAAATGGTGATGTAGATGCAATGATATTGTAAATTTAAAATTAAGCTAAAGCAGTTAGTGAAGGAACAGCCTCACTATGCAGAAGAGTGTTTGAATATGCAGATGTAAGTGCAGCCTAAAATTACAGCGTGCAATATCAGCAGATGAAGATTTAATGCATTAGTATGACAATCCTCTGTTTGGTATTTTAGTGGAAGCTTTAACATGTCTGCAGTAAACAGGTTAACAGCTCCCATAAAATAATAAAACAGTGTCACATTGATATAAGGGATAATTGTCTAGAATGTGCTTCCTAAACACGGCGACTCATGCACCAGGAGTCCATATTAGGAAAACATGGCACCTACTAGGAAGGCACCTCCCCAAGATTTTCCACAGATGAAAAAAGAGACATTGATGGACTAAGTGAACAGGTAACAAATGGATTTCAATACAGGTAAGTGTGAGGTAATCCATTTTGGATCAAAAAGGATATATCAAAGTGTGATTTAAATGGTGATAAGCTAGGAACAGTGGAAGTCCAAAGAGATTTGGTGGAAGAAATTGGGGTCATTTGTGTCTCCGTTAGTGCCCCCGGAAGGTGCTAATGGGGCGCAAACGACTTTTCACCTCAGCGCAGCATCGCTAATGACTCTCGTTAAATTCCACGGGGGTTTAGTGGCGCTGGTAACCGATAGTGTCCCGCTCCACTGCACCGGCAATGACAACGTCATCACTATGCGCAGCAACCCATTTTCGACAAAGAGCAAAAATTCAGGATCACCCCCTGAAGCTGCACTGGGCGATGCTAACGACAGCTTCAGGAAGCACGTATGTGATGGACGGCAGCTCGCTAGTTAAAGGGGAGGTGGCGTGCGCATAAATAAAAAATCTGCCGACTTACCTGTTGCCTCCTTGAACACTGGGTGCATGCTGCGCTCTGGCAGCCTGGCACTCCGCTTGAGTGCTGGGTTGATGGCGCGGCACCTCTCTCCCCAGTGCTCCAGGTAGGGCCCCGCAGAGTTTGCAGCTTGGCTCTCCCCTTTAATGAAGGGGAGGGCCCCTTCCACATGGCAGCACTATGCTCCCAGTGTGTATCACTATGCCCCACTCCCTCTGCTTCTGCCATTTTAGCGCCCCAGAGAGGAAATGGAGCATGTTATTTTGTGCTCCACTTCCTCTCGGGGGCAATTTCGTGAGCGGGACGGGACTTCCTGCGCCAAACGGGGCGCCCTGCAATTTCCTGGCCTTGGGATCCATGTAGACAGATCACTAAAATGAAGTGGTCAGATACAAAAAATAATTTAGAAAAGGCTAATGGAATGTTAGCCTTTATAATTAGAGGGCTAGAATATACAGTTCTGAGCACCTTCGAAAGGACATATTAGCCTTGGAAGGAATGCAGCTCAGATTCACCAGAATGTTACCAGGGCTCTAAGGGTTAAATTATGAGGAGAGATTACATAAACTAGGGTTGTATTCCCTGGAAAAGAAAAGATTAAGAGGTGCCTTGATTGATGTTTTGGGAATTTTGGGAGGAATTGATAGGGTAGATAGAGAAAATTTTTGTCTGCTGGTCAGGGAGTCCAGGACAAGGGGACTAAACTTTAAAATCAGAACAATACCATTCAGGAGAGAAGTTAGAAAAACACTACTTCACACAACGGCTAGAAGTGTAGAACTCTCTCCCACAATTAAGTTAGCAGTAGATGCTAACTGAGATCGATAGATTTTTGCAGGACACAGTAATAAGAGGCTATGGAGCCAAGGCGTCTTGATGGAGTTAAGATACAGATCAGCCATGATCTCATGGAGTGGTGTGCACAGAGAGGTCCTAAACAGAGTGAATTAAACAGAGTGTTAAAGTTGAGAATTTGGAGAGAGTGGAAGTCTCTGGTATGTATTGCGTAAGTACTAGCTGTAAAAGTGAAATTTTGTTTAACATTTTGAATTTAACTTAGAACTTTATAAACTGTAAAATAAATTGTAGTTAACAGAAACTGCCTGCCAGTGGCAGCTAACCCTCAATAAGCTGTGTTTGTTTGAAGAGCTGCTAATTATCGAGAGTGGGAAGCTGAGTCCGCACTTGTAACTTGGGTGTGGCTCAAAGGTGTATAAAAGTAACAGTACCTGCTGACTCAGAGTCTGCACAGATTGGTCTTAAATGGAGTGTTAACGTTGAGAATTCTTTAGAGCGGGAATTTGGAGCACAGGAGGTGCTGCGTTTTGCCTCCAATACTTGTAGTGCTTTATGTTACAGGTAAGTAATTTAATCTACCTAATAATTCAAACTTAAAAAATGAAACTATAAGCTAAGTTAATTAAAGACATAAACATTAATTAAATAAATAAAACAAGGTTATATAGGTATGGCAGGTGGTGTGCCACAATTGCATCATGTGGGAGTTTATGGAGAGCATTGCAATCATGGAAGACCAGGTCCACAGTAAGTGTTTGCATCTCGAGGAACTTCAGCTCAGAGATGATGAGCTCAGAGTTGTTGAACTGGAGTCCGGGGTATAGACATTGTGGGGCATCAGGAAGGGAGAAAGTTACCTTGACACTTTGATCCAGGAGGCAGACACACCCCTTAGGTTAGGTAGTGGTACACATCTGGTTAGTGGTCAGGGACAGAAGGATGTGACTGCACCTTAGGCAGGTAAAGGGAACCCAGGTGCAGTGCTGGAGGAACCTCCACCTTTGTCCTTATCCAACAAGTATGCAGTGCTTACTGCCTGTGTGAATGAGGACAAAGTCTGCAGTATGGATGACCAAACTGACCACGGCACCATGGTGTCGGAGGCCATTCAAGTCGGGGGAATGAAAGGCAGTGTTGTAACGTTAGGGAGCAGTAGAGTCAGGGAGATAGATACTGTTCTCTGCAGCGTGACCTGGAGTTCCAAAAGCTGTTTTGCCTGCCCAGTGCCAGTGTTAGGGATACCTCCTCGCAGCTAGAGAAGAATTTGGAGTGGGAGGGGGAGGATCCTGTTGTCATGGTCCATGTAGGAACCAAAGACACAGTAAGCTTAAAGATTGGGAGAGCTTTATAAACCAGCAAACGATGACCAACAAATTGATAAAAAAGGAAAAAATAGAATGAGAGTACGAGAATATAGAATATGAGAATAAATTGAAAAGAAATATAAAACCAGATTGTAAGAGTTTCTACAAGGATCTAAAAAAGAAGAGAGTAGAAAAAGTAAACAATGGTCCCTTAGAGACTGAGACATGAGAAATTATAATGTGGAAAAGTAAATGGCAGACACTATAAATAAATATTTTGTATCTGTCTTCACAGTAGAAGACACAAAAAGCAAACCAAAAATAGTGGGGAACCAAGGGACTAATGACAGTGAGGAACTTAAAGTAATTAAGATCAGTAGAGAAAAAGTATTTGAGAAACTAATGAAACTAAAAGTTGACAAATCACCTCCACCTGATGGCCTATATCCTAGGGTTATAAAAAGAGGTAGCTGCAGAGATAGTGGCTGCATTGGTTGTGATCTTCCAAACTTCCCTAGATTCTAGGATGGTGCCAATAGAATCAAAGGTGGCAAATGTAACCTTGCTATTCAAGAAAGGAGGGAGAGAGAAAACAGGGAACTACAGGCTAGTTATCCTGATATCAGTTGTTGGGAAAATGCTGGAAACCATTGTTAAGGTTGTGGTAACAGGGCATTTAGAAAATCATAATATGATTAGGCAAAGTCAAAATGGTTTTATGAAAGGGAAATTGTGTTTGACAAATATAATAAGAGTTTTTTGAGGATGTAACTAGCAGGGTTGATAAAGAGGAACCAGTAGATGCAATATATTTGGATTTCCAAAAGACCTTTGATAAAGTGCCACATAAAAGGTTGTTTCGCAAGATAAGGACTCATGGGGTTGGGGGTAGCATATTAGCACAGATAGAGGATTGGTTAATGGACAGCAAACAGAGTTACGGATAAACGGGTCATTTCTAGGTTGGCAGACTGTAATCAGTGGGGTGCTGCAAGGGTTAGTGCTTGGGCCTCAGCTATTTACAATCTATATTAATGACATATGAAGGGACCGAGTGTAATGTATCAAAGTTTGCCAACGATACAAAGCTAGGTGGGAAAGTGAACTGTGAGGATCTCACAAAGAGCCTGAAAAGAGATAAAGACAGGGTAAGTGAGTGACCAATAAGGTGGCAGATGGAGTAAAATGTGAAAAAATGTGAGGTTATTCATTTTGGTCTGAAGAATAGAAAAATAATATTTTTTAAATGATGAGAAACGTTTTGCTTTCGGTGGATTTTGATGCCCACCTGTCTGTCCCATGCCCCAGACTATCGCTTTACCCATGCAGAACGGTGCCCAGACTCATCTTCTGATCCCGGTAATTGACCTACCTGCCCCAGAGCAAAAGAAGATTTGTGATCTTCCTTTGGGGGCCAGACTACTTGCCTGACCTGGGTCTCAGTAGGGCTATGGGGAAGGGGCAGGTGAATGGGCCTAATTGGATAGCTCTTTCAAAGAGCCGGCACATGCATGATGGGTCGAATGGCCTCCTTTCGTAATGTATCATTCTATGATTCTAGTGGGATCCACATGTGGTTTTGTGGAGGCTGACACACTTCCACTCACTCGACACACTGGCCACCACACTAGCATTGGATCCCAACTCTGGATTAGGAGGGGGATCTCCCAGTTTAGGGAGTGCCTGCCTGCAGCCCCACCTGAAATTTCAGGTTCACAATGTTAAGCACAAAATATTCCTCTTTTAAAGCTTATCACAAACTGCTCGCTGACAATTGAATTCTCTATTGAGGTTGGGCTGGGATTCGAAATCTCATGCTTTATTTTCAAAAGTGTACCGAGGACCTCTGAAGTAGGATCCAGTTACAAAGCAGAAATCAATGTCGCTGAAATTGCAGGTGTGATGTTAGTAACAAATGCTTTAACGCATTCATGGAAAATGTAGTTGTCCACTATTTTAACAAAGGCGTTAATTTGTATATTTTCAATGGATTAACAAATTAGTCAAAACAGTAGTAAAAAGGACCTCAGCAGAATTTCAGCTGAAACATGATTTGCAAAACAAAATGGTTCAAGATCTCAAATATTACTGCAAAGAAATTACAATTTTTAAAACTGCATTCAAAATGCTTTTAAAATATATATATTTTGTTTTACAGGTAATAAAATACTTTAAATGGAACATTCTGCAAAAGGAATTGTACAAGGATACCAAGCATCCTCAATTCCTAAATACTACTACTACTACAACAACTTGTTTTTATATAGTACCTTTAATCTAGTGAAACCTCCCAAGGCACTTCACAAGACTATTATGAGATAGAAATTTGACACCAAGCTGCATAAGCATAAATTAGCGCAGGTGACCAAAAGATTGGTCAAAGAGGTATGTTTTAAGGAGAGTCTTGAAGGAGGAAAGAGAGGTAGAGAGGCAGAGAGGTTTAGGCAGAGAGTTCCAGAGCTTGGGACCTAGGCAACAGAAGACAAGGCCACCAATAGTTGAGCGATTATAATCAGGGATGCTCAAGAGGGCAGAATTAGAGGATCATTTTGGGGGGTTGTGGGACTGGAGGAGATTACAGAGATAGGGAGGAACGAGGCCTTGGAGGAATTTGAAAATAAGGATGAGAATTTTGAAATTGAGGCATTGCTTAACTGGGAGCCAATGTAGGTCAGTGAGCACAGCGGGGATGCATGAGCAGGACTTGGTGCAAGTCAGGACATGGGCAGCCGAGTTTCGGATTACCTCTAGTTAAAGTAGTGTAGAATGTGGGAGACCAGCCAGGAGTGCATTGGAATAGTCAAGTCTAGAGGTAACAAAGACATGGATGAGGGCTTCAGCAACAGATAAGCTGAGGCAAGGGCGGAGATGGGTGATGTTACGGAGGTGGAAATAGGTGGTCTTAGTTATGCTAAGGCTATGTGGTCGAAAGCTTATTTCGGGGTCAAATATGACAACAAAGTTGTGAACAGTCTGGTTCAGCCTCAGCCAGAAGTTGGGGAGAGGAATGGAGTCAGTGGCTAGGGAACGGAGTGTTTGTGCCGGGGATCAAAAACAATGGCTTTGGTTTTCCCAATATTGAATTGGAGAAAGTTTCTGCTCATCCAGAACTGGATGTCGGACAAGCAGCCTGACAATTTAGAGACTGTGGAAGGGTCAAGAGACATGATAGTGAGGTAAAGCTGGGTGGCATCAGCGTGCATGTGGAAACTGATGCTGTGTTTCCGGATAATATCACCAAAAGGCAACATGTAGATGAGAAATAGGAGGGGGCCAAGGATAGATAATGATGTGGGGGCGGGAAGAGAAGCTGTTACAGGTGATTCTCTGGCTACGATTAGTTAAATAAGAATGGAACCAGGCAAGTGCAGTCCCACCCAGCTGGACGATGGTGGAGAAGCATTGGAGAAGGATAGCGTGGTTAACCATGTCAAAGGCTGCAGACAAGTCAAGAAGGATGAGGAGGGATAATTTGCCGTTGTCACAGTCACAAAGATAGTCATTTGTAATTTGATGAGAGCTGTTTTGGTACCGTTACAGGCGCGGAAATCTGATTGGAGGGATTCAAACATGGAATTGCAGGAAAGATGGGCACAGATTTGGGGGGTGACAACATGTTTAAAGAACTTGGAGAGGAAAGAGAGATTGGAAATGGGGCAGTAGTTTGCAAGGACAGAGGGATCGAGGGTTTTTTTTGAGGTGAGGGATGATGATGGCAGATTTGAGGGAGAGGCGGACAGTACCTGAGGAGAGCGAACCATTAACAATATCAGCTATCATGGGAGCCAGAAAAGGAAATTGGGTGGTCAGCAGTTTGGTAGGAATAGGGTCAAGTGAACAGGAAGTGGGTCTCATGGACAGGATTTGCGTCTTTTGTGATTTCAGGGCGGTAATGGAAAAAGTTTGCAGCCTCGTCTGCAAATTTCACCAAAAAATGATGTTCCATGATCGGAGACGCTAAATCAGGTGTTGTACAGGGAACTTCGTGCGACCCAGCCAAAAATTGCGGCATTAAAAAAGGTCATCATTTTGCGCAGGCACGTTTCAATTTTCCCGGGCACAGTCAGTATTTTAGGGCACGGCGGTTTCCGGCGCGCATGCACAATGACCCGGCCCACCTCTGAGACTTTGGGAGAGATGGCACAGCAAGAGGGCAGGCAGCGTGCCAGAAGATTCTCTGCAGAGGCTGCTGAGGTCTTAGTGCAGGCCGTTGAAAGGAAGTGGTCGGCACTCCATCTGGTTGAGGGAGGAAGAATCTGGCGGGAGGTCGCAAAGGATCAGCGGCAGACAACTGGCACACAACGCCGCAAGAAGTTCAACGACCTCAAGAGGGTCATCAGAGTGAGTACCATTCACATTTATGTAGGCCTGCCATGCTTCCAAGATCAATGTCTCACACAATGTTAAGTTTTTGATGGAACTGCCCCTTCTCAATGTGTTGCAGGCTATGGTGTGAGTTGTGGAATGCAGCAGAAAGCTGAAGGCTCACTTTTCCAGCCATTGCCTCTGCATTCAGGATGCACATACCCTCTTGTACCCGAATCATTGTCAAGCCTCCTCGCACTCCACTCCCACTGCTGATATGCGTTTCCTAAACATCGCCCTGAGCGCTAAGCTACCTGCCTCTCACCTACTACCAACCTTTGAAAAACCTCATTCAACAGCCACACAGATTGAAGTGAAGACATTTGCACATCCACACAGTGGCAGCTTTGAACTATGGAAGACATTTGAGGCAGAACAGGAGGTGGACTGTTACTGAACCCTTCTTATTGTTCTTATTGCAGGCCAAGCTCTCCCACAACAGACGGGAGCATTGATGTACCGGAGGCAGACTGCCTGAGTTGCTGGAGCTCACTGATGTGGAGCAGCAAGTTTCGGCACTCATGGGCACCCCAGTTCGGACAGTGGCCGAGGGCGATGCTGAGGATATGGAATGGAACACGCGACTGATGTGACTTCATTGACCCCCTAATATGAAGTGGCCTAGCCACTTGACATATACATGTCCAGTGCCACCTTCCTGCTATCACCCTGCCCCCTCCCCTGCTGCTAACCACACGTCTGTTGTTTTCTGCTCCCAGATGACCATCCACAAGCGTGACAGCCTTCTCAGGAGCCATCTACACCTGGCCACAGGGGAGACGATGAGGGAAGGGATGAAAGTCTTGGTGGCAATGTCCAGAGAGAACATACAGATGCACTGCGAGCTCATGGGTACATTGGGTCGGATATCCGAGAGCATCGAAAAACTTGCTGCGAGTGTTGCGAAGGCTGCCTCGCGCATTGTTCCTGCAACTCGGGACTACAGCGAGGCCATCCCTGCCCACTCACAGAGGCAGGTGGCCTCCAGCAGAAACAATGGGATGCCAGAGTGTGTAGTGCGTGTCATTGATCAGATCGCAGTAGCGATCGCATCGAAGGTACAAGCTACGCTCCAGCTTGGTGATGTCATGCAGTTGCTGACTGGTGCCATCCTCTCTGTCTTCCCCAACAGGGAAGTGACAGTGCTAAGGCAGGCCAGCAAGTTGTGGTGACACACTGTGCTCCGGATGCTGAAGCCCAGCCCCGTCTGAGTGACAGTGGTTCCCAGGAAATGGAAGGTGCTGTCTGTCCTTCCTCAGGATGACAACATTCCAGCTCCCACCATTGACTCTCTCACCATGCACCTTACACGGTTCATACCCAAGCCATCAGAGACTGCTTCCACTGATGCTGAGGCGCAGCAGTCCATAGCCGGGCCTTCCAGGCCCAGAGCTGGTCCAGGACATCGTCATACGCCATCTGCACTATCTGCCCTCTAACGCAGCAGCCCTCAAGCCTTGCTGTAGGCACTGAGGCATCATTGAGGAGGAGCAGCAGCTATGGGAGGGGGATGAAGGTAAGGTGGGGGGAAATCTCAGGGTAAGTCCCATTAAGGGTTGGGACAACCTTGTGCAGAAGCCTTGCTATATTATGATTACGCCTGTAAATAGTTGTTTTTTAAAAATGCACTTGTTGTTCAGCTACTTTTAGCAGAACGCTGTTTATTGTCTCATTTGGTCTTATCCGACTGCGACAACGACAGAGGAATCTCCCTGCTGTCGGCCACTGGGAAAGTCATCGCAAGAATCCTCCTCAACCATCTTCTCCCTGTGCCTGAAGAGCTCGTCCCAGAGACACAATGCGGATTCCATCCGCTAAGAGGTACAACGGACATAATCTTCACTGTGCGACAACTACAAGGGAAATGCAGGGAACAGCACCAACCCTTGTACATGGCCTTCTTTGACCTCACAAAAGCCTTTGATAGTGTCAACTATGAGGGACTATGGAGCGTCCTCCTCCATTTTGGCTGCCCCCAAATGTTTGTCACCATCCTTCGCCTGCTCCACTATGACATGCAAGCCGTGATCCTGGCCAACGGATCCACCACAGACCCAATCTACATCCAGACCGGGGTCAAGCAGGGCGCGTCATCGCACCAACACTCTTCTCGATCTTCCTTGCTGCAATGCTCCATCGCACTATCAACAAGCTTCCCTCTGGAGTGGAACTAAACTATAGAACCAATGGGAATGTGTTCAATCTACGTCGCCTCCAGGCTAGATCCAAGGTCGTCCCATCCACTGTCATCGAACTACTGTAAGTGGATGACGCTTGCGTCTGCGCACACTCAGAGGCCAAACTCCAAGCCATCGTCAACACCTTCACTGAGGCATACGAAAGCATGGGCCTTTCGCTAAACATCCGTAAGACAAAGGTCCTCAACCAACCTGACCCTGCCACACAGCACTGCCACCCAGTCATCAAAATCCATGGCTCGGCCTTAGACAACGTGGACCATTTTCCATACCTCGGGAGCTTACTATCAGCAAGGGCAGACATCAATGACGAGGTCCAACACTGCCTCCAGTGTGCCAGCGCAGCCTTCGTCGCCTGAGAGAGAGAGTGTTTGAAGCCCTTTGGCATTGTTGCCAAATTAGGTTACTTTAAGGGTTAAGTCATGGCAGGAGAGCCCAGACCCGTGTCATGCTCCACCGGTGCCATGTGGGAAATCAGAGACGCTTCCAGTGTCCCTGAAGAATATGTGTGCAGGAGGTGTATCCAGCTGAAGCTCCTGTTAGACCGAATGACGACACTGGAGCTGCGGATGGATTCACTTTGGAGCATGCGCGATGCTGAAGATGTCATGGATAACCCATTCAGTGAGTTGGTCACACCGCAGGTAAGGGTTACAAAGGCAGATAGGGGATGGGTGACCATCAGGCAGAGCAGGAGTAGGAAGGTAGTGCAGGAGTCCCCAGTGGTCATCTCCCTCCAAAACAGATATACCGCTTTGGATATTGTTGGGGGAGATGGTTCACCAGGGGAAGGCAGCAGCAGCCAAGTTCATGGCACCGTGGGTGGCTCTGCTGCACAGGAGGGCAGGAAAAAGAGTGGAAGAGCTATAGTGATAGGCGATTCTATTTTAAGGGGGATAGATAGGTGTCTCTGCGGTCGCAACCGAGACTCCAGGATGGTATGTTGCCTCCCTGGTGCAAGGATCAAGGATGGCTCGGAGCGGGTGCAGGATATTCTAAAAATGGAGGGTGAACAGCCAGTTGTCGTGGTGCATATAGGTACCAACGATATAGGTAAAAAGCGAGATGAGGTCCTACAAGCTGGATTTAAGGAGCTAGAAGTTAAATTAAAAAGTAGGACCTCAAAGGTAATAATCTCAGGATTGCTACCAGTGCCACGTGCTAGTCAGAGTAGGAATCGCAGGATAGCTCAGATGAATACATGGCTTGAGGAGTGGTGCAAGAGGGAGGGATTCAAATTCCTGGGACATTGGAACCGGTTCTGGGGGAGGTGGGACCAGTACAAACCAGATGATCTGCACCTGGGCAGGACCGGAAGCAATGTCCTAGGGGGAGTGATTGCTAGTGCTGTTGGGGAGGGGTTAAACTATTATGGCAGGGGAATGGGAACCTATTCAGGGAGACCCAGGGAAATAAAATGGAGGCAGAAGCAAAAGATAGAAAGGAGAATAGTAAAAGTGGAGGGCAGAGAAACCCAAGGCAAAAATCAAAAAGGGCCACATTACAGCAAAATTCCAAAGGGACAAAGAGTGTTAAAAAGACAAGCCTGATGGCTCTGTGCCTCAATGCGAGGAGTATTTGTAATAAGGTGGATGAATTAACTACGCAGGCAGCTATTAACGATTATGATATAATTGGGATTACATAGAAACATAGAAACATAGAAAATAGGTGCAGGAGTAGGCCATTTGGCCCTTTGAGCCTGCACCACCATTCAATATGATCATGGCTGATCATTCCCTCAGTACCCCTTTCCTGCTTTCTCTCCATACCCCTTGATCCCTTTAGCCGTAAGGGCTACATTTAACTCCCTCTGGAATATATCCAACGAACTGGCCTCAACTACTCTCTGCGGTAGAGAATTCCACAGAATTCTACGGAGACATGGCTCCAGGGTGACCAATGCTGGAAACTCAACATCCAGGGGTATTCAACATTCAGGAAGAATAGACAGAAAGGAAAAGGAGGTGAGGTAGCATTGCTGGTTAAAGAGGAAATTAACGCAATCGTAAGAAAGGACATTAGCTTGGATGATGTGGAATCTGTATGGGTAGAGCTGCGGAATACCAAAGGGCAGAAAACACTAGTGGGAGTTGTGTACAGATCACCAAATAGTAGTAGTGAGGTTGGGGATGGCATCAAACAAGAAATTAGGGATGCGTGCAATAAAGGTACAGCAGTTATCATGGGTGACTTTAATCTACATATAGATTGGGTTAACCAAGTTGGTAGCAATGTGGTGGAGAAGGATTTCCTGGAGTGTATTAGAGATGGCTTTCTAGACCAATATGTCGAGGAACCAACTAGAGAGCTGGCCATCCTAGACTGGGTGTTGTGTAATGAGATAGGACTAATTAGCAATCTTGTGGTGTGAGGCCCCTTGGGGAAGAGTGGCCATAATATAGTAGAATTCTTTATTAAGATGGAGAGTGACAGTGTTAATTCAGAGATTAGGGTCCTGAACTTAAGGAAAGGTAACTTCGATGGTTTGAGACGTGAATTGGCTAGGATAGGCCGGCAAATGATACTTAAAGGGTTGACAAGTGGATAGGCAATGGCAGACATTGATAGATTACATGGATGAACTTCAACAATTGTCCATCCCTGTCTGGAGTAAAAATAAAAAGGGGAAGGTGGCTCAACCGTGGCTAACAAGGGAAATTAGAGATAATGTTAAATCCAAGGAAGAGGCATATAAATTGGCGAGAAAAAGCAGCAAACCTGAGGACTGAGAAAAATTTAGAATTCAGCAGAGGAGGACAAAGGGATTAATTAGGAAGGGGAAAATAAAGTATGAAAGGAAGCTTGCAGGGAACATAAAAACTGACTGCAAAAGCTTCTATAGATATATGAAGAGAAAAAGATTTAGTGAAGACCAACGTAGGTCCCTTGCAGACAGAATCAGGTGAATTTATAATGGGGAACAAAGAAATGGCAGACCAATTCAATAAATACTTTGGATCTGTCTTCACTAAGGAAGACGCAAATAACCTTCTGGAAATACTAGGGGTTCGAGGGTCTTGCGAAAAGAAGGAACTGAAGGAAATCCTTATTAGTCAGGAAATTGTGTTAGGGGAATTAATGGGATTGAAGGCCGATAAATCCCCAGGGCCTGATAGGCTGCATCCCAGAGTACTTCAGGAAGTGGCCTAAGAAATAGTGGATGCATTGGTGATCATTTTCCAACATTCTATTGACTCTGGATCAGTTCCTATGGACTGGAGGGTAGCTAATGTAACCCCACTTTTTAAAAAAGGAGGGAGAGAGAAAACAGGGCATTATGGACTGGTTAGCCTGACATCGGTAGTGGGGAAAATGTTGGAATCAATTATTAAAGATGAAATAGCAGCGCATTTGGAAAGCGGTGACAGGATCGGTCCAAGTCAGCATGGATTTATGAAAGGGAAATCATGCTTGACAAATCATCAACAATTTTTTGAGGATGTAACTAGTAGAGTGGACAAGGGAGAACCAGTGGATGTGGCGTATTTGGACTTTCAAAAGGTTTTTGACAAGTTCCCACACAAGAGATTAGTGTGCAAAATTAAAGCACATGGTATTGGGGGTAATGTATTGACGTGGATTTGAGAGCTGGTTGGCAGACAGGAAGCAGAGAGTCGGAATAAACGAGTCCTTTTCAGAATGGCAGGCAGTGACCAGTGGAGTGCCGCAGGGCTCAGTGCTGGGACCCCAGCTATTTACAATATACATCAATGATTTAGATGAAGGAATTGAATGTAATATCTCCAAGCTTGCAGATGACACTGGCTGGGTGGTGGTGTGAGCTGTGAGAAGGATGCTAAGAGGCTGCAGGGTGACTTGGACAGTTTAGGTGAGTGGGCAAATGCATGGTAGATGCAGTATAATGTGGATAAATGTTATCCACTTTGGTGGCAAAAACAGGCAGACAGAATATTATCTGAATGGTGACAGATTAGGAAAAGGGGAGGTGCAACGAGACCTGGGTGTCATGGTACATCAGTCATTGAAGTTTGGCATGCAGGTACAGCAGGCAGTGAAGAAGGCAAATGGCATGTTGGCCTTCATAGCGAGAGGATTTGAGTATAGGAGCAGGCAGGTCTTACTGCAGTTGTACAGAGCCTTGGTGAGGCCACACCTGGAATATTGTGTTCCGTTTTGTTCCCCTAATCTGAGGAAGGAAATTCTTGCTATTGAGGGAGTACAGTGAAGGTTCACCAGATTGATTCCTGGGATGGAAGGACATATATAAGAGGAGAGATTGGATCAACTGGGGTTGTATCCACTGGAGTTTGGAAGAATGAGAGGGGATCTCGTAGAAACATATAAAATTCTGACGGGATTGGACAAATTAGAGCCAGGAAGAATGTTCCCATTGCTGGGGAGTTCCAGAACCAGGGGTCACGTCTAAGAATAAGTGGTAAGCCCTTTAGGACCGAGATGAGGAGTAACTTCTGTCATGTTTATAACCTTCACATAACTGTAACCCTTATGTAACAACACTGTACACTGTATACACCTGAGTAATGCACACCTTGACCACAGGGGGTAAACTTGTGGGAGACACTCCTCACCTGGTCATCCAGGTATATAAAGAGAGGTCCCACGCAGGGTCAGCACTTCTTGGTCCTGGGAATAAAGGTTCAGGTCACGTAGTGACTTTGTCTGCAATACATGCCTCGTGTGATTCTATAGTAAGGTGTAAGGACACCACAACTTCTTCACTCAGAGAGTGGTTAACCTGAGGAATTCTCTACTGCAGAAAGTTGTTGAGGCCAGTTCATTCGATATATTCAAGAGGGAGTTAAATATGGCCCTTATAGCCAAAGGGATCAAGGGGTATGGAGAGAAAGCAGGAAAGGGGTACTGAGGTTGAATGATCAGCCATGATCTTATTGAATGGCGGTGCAGGCTCAAAGGGCCGAATGGCCTGCTCCTGCACCTAATTTCTATGTTTCTATGTAAGACTAGGATCTCAAATCTGGCACCAAGCTTATGGTCTACAGGGCAGTAGTGACATCTGCCCTCCCAAATGGCTCAGAAATGTGGATTATATGCAGTAGATACCTCAAAGCGCTGGAGAAGTACCACCAGCAGTGCCTCCGCAAGATCCTGCAAATCCACTGGGAGGATAGATGCACCAACATCAGTGTCCTCGCCCAGGCCAACACCCCAGCATCGAAGCGCTAACCACACTCCGTTGGGCGGGGAACATCGTTCGCATGCCCGACACGAGACTCCCTAAGCAGGTGCTCTACTCAGAACTCCTACACTGCAAGCGAGCCCTGGGTGGGCAGAGGAAACGCTTCAAGGACACCCTCAAAGCCTCTTTGATAAAGTGCAACATCCCCACTGGCACCTGGGAATCCCTGGCCCAAGACCACCCAAAATGGAGGACGAGCATCCGGGCGGGCGCTGAGCACCTCGAGTCTCGTCGCCGAGAGCATGCAGAAAACAAGCGCAGCAGCGGAAGGAGCGTATGGCAAACCAGGCTCCCCACCCACCCTTTCCTTGAACCATTGTCTGCCCCACCTATTACAGAGACTGTAATTCCTGCATTGGACTGTACAGCCACCTGAGAACTCACTAGAGTGGAAGCAAGTCTTCCTCGATTTCGAGGAACTGCCTAGGATGATGATGATGATGTTGATCTTGTTGGGGGGAATTGTATGTTACTTGTTTTCATAAAAATGTCACTTTGACCTTTTGCCATTGGTGTCGTGTGTATCATTCCAAAGCTCAGCGTAGATGTACCTTTATGGTGGCACATAACATGGCCAGTATTAGATGCATCCCTCAGCTTCCTCCATTCAAGCTAACCAGTCCATTATGAGCTGGCGACATGCGGCTCTTGCTCCGGCAGCATTTCCACACTGTCTCCCCCATGGTTGGGGTGGCTGTGCAATCGGTGCCTCGCCAGGCTCCTCTTCATCGTTCTCCTCCTCCTGAGGTGGGCCTGCAATCCCCACTGGCAATGCCTGGCCCCTCATGATGGTCAAGTTGTGCAGCATGTAGCACACCACAATGAACTCAGAGACCTGTTGAGGGGAGTATTGAAGGCTGCCTCCAGAGCGGTCGAAGCTAATGAATTGATTATTATTTAGTGTATAACTGGCGGTCCATGCCATACTGCCCACTGTACCCTCACAAATGTTTAAAAAGGTACTGAGTTGATATGTGGTCAAAATGCTAATAAAGTGAGCTTTAATGTTGTTTCTCCATAAACTAAATAATAATCAATTCATTAGCTTGTGTCAGCAATTGCTAATCAGGCACTGTGTTGGAAAGTCTCTGGTCCCTTTTGGCGGTGAAAACAGGGTGATCATAAAAAAACACAAACAGAGACACAAGCATTCAGTAAGGTCTTCAAAGAAAAAGCTGTGAGGTCAATTTTTGACCAGGCTCAGAAGGATAAATCAGGAGGGTAATTGTGCATTATTTTGTTTAAACCAAGCAAGAAGATCCACTGATGTAAGGAAGTGGAGCATTTTTATTATTTTTGTATTATTAAAAGAAGACAACTAAATAAATAAGTCTAGTCATAACTCTTAAGGCTGTATGTTCACTTACTGTAAAATAAAACAGCTTTATTATTCATATCTGGTCTTGTCTTACCTAGTGATGTTATGGTTCACCTACAAACAGACTGAAGAAGCACATGTGAGGACATAGATGAACGACAGACCCTGAAAAGTTTTGAGTACAATCCTAGCAGTTACGTCAGTATTGCACTCTCCAGTATCCTCGAGTGCTGAACCAGTGGGAGGGCATATAATTTGCAAGAGGCAAGCAGTAGCCATGCAGCTGAAAAATCTGGTAATTGCCTATTATTGGGCAGGGAATTGCCCAGGCCCCCACCTAGACCCCAGCGGTGTCTGCCTCATCCCCACTGTGTAAGGGGACCTATCAAGATTTTATTCTTTAAAAGAAATGTAACTTGTCTTTAGAGGTTCATAGCCACTTGCATGCCCTGAAGTGGAGCCCACTTACACTCTTCTGGAGGTCGGTAGGCTTCACCTCACTGTGTGTACTGACCTTCTGTACTATACGAGGGTCCCTAATGAGCCAGGGAGGCGGGAACACAGGGTGTAGGGAATCCCTGCCCCTAGTACTGCTCTCAGTTGACATTTGCCTTGCAAAGGTAGGTAGAGGTTCTGCCTCTTACTAGGTAGGCCAGAAAATCACTGAAATGGTGCAACTGCCTCCCTGCCATTTTCCAGTGAATTCTGGCAGTCTCCCACTGGAGTTCTGGCATGAGACCAGCAGACCCACCGTGGATTTTCAGAGCCACAGTATCTAATTTGTACATCAAGGGAGTTACATCCTTTGGGTTATGCTATAATATAAGTAGATATTGCGCATTCTGAGTCAACTGCGCAATACAAGAGCCATGCAATCTGTTTACTGGAGAGACTGATGTCACTGAACCCAAGAAAGTATCTAAGGTAAGAGCCTAAACTGGTACAGGGTTAACAAAGAGGCATTCATTTCTGTGACTACCAGATAGACTGCAGTCTTTTCTGGTCCTATTCTTGGCTGCCACCAGTGTGATGTAATTTCAGAGTATTTCAATGAGTCGCTCTCATTTGCAAAGTTTTCACCATGCTTAATGGACTTAATGGAAGCTCATCTCTTGAGAGGGGCTTGAACCTATGAACTTCTGACTCCGAGATGAGAGGGCAACCACCGATCCAAGATTGACACCACATTATTGTAAAGATTATAATGTATAGAACGCTCTAGCTTGGAGGTCTAAAGCCCTGGATCTGTATTGAAGAAACCTGCTTGGCTGTATGGGGAACGCCATTTTATCTGCATATAGCTGATTAAGATCTCCCACAATAAAACGAGATCAATTGAGCTAAGAGTGTTCAAGAGACTATAAAATACATGGTGTCAGAAGCAGAGATTTCTGATATTTCATCGAACACATCTACAATCAAAATATTGGAAATGTAAGACTTTTTTCGAGCCAATCGAAATCGATGTTAAACAGTGCAATACAGAGCATGCTTCGTACAGATCACGAGTGGATCCGTGAAGGGCGATCAATAGCCACAAGCTTGTAAAGTAATCTAGAGGTATTAGTAAAGTAAACTTAAGGTAGCATAAGCTATTGTAGAGCCTTGATTGAAAAAGTATATCTACAAATACATGGCCACGATATTTTACTATTAGACTTGTTCTAGTCCTCTGGTTATTTGAACTGTATATATGTATGTGACATACTCAAAGTCCTAAACTGTAGTGAGCTATCATGACCACCACGGTGCCAACTCCCGCGCACATTCCTCTCCCACCTCCATTGCAGATGACTGGTGATTTGAAAGCCAACTGGAAAAAATTCAAACAGCTATGGGACAGATATGAAATTATCATGAATATTGTGGAAACACCAAATAGAATTAGGGTTGCAACGTTTATCACTGCCATTGGTAGAGATGCCCTAGATATCCACAATAATCTTCCCTACAAATCAGAGGAAGTCAAACAAGAAATTGAGATTATTTTGAAGTTCTGGGAAGAGCACTGTAAAGGTAAAACCAACATCATCTATGAAAGGTATTAGTTTAACAACTGAGTACAAGGGGACGAGCGGTTTGACAGATATCTCGTGAAAGTGAGAGAGCTTGCATTATCATGTGATTTTGGCAATTTGAGGGATGAATTCATCAGAGACCGCATAGTCTGCAGAATATCTGATAACACTCTGCGTAAGAGGCTGTTGCAAGAATCAAGCCAAACACTCAATAAATGTGTGATGCTCTGTAAAGCTACAGAGGCCACAGTTGTGCAAATGAAATCCATGAAGCTCATTAAACAGATTTAACTCTGAAGATGTCAAAGCTGTCGGACAGAAACTCCGACCCATGACATAAGAATTCTCAGACAAAGAGTTCACGAACAATTGCAGATATTGTGGCAAAAGACATGAGCTGTCAAAAACTAAATGCGCAGCATATGGGAAGACCTGCACAAGTTGTGTCAAACTAAATCACTTTTCTCAAATGTGCAGCAGAGTGGATCCAGGCAGAAGTTTACACTTAAGCATAAATATAAGGGCAAGTCAAATGTTCATGCACTATTTGAAGACAGTGATGATTCTGATTTGGAAGTCATGACTGTAAAGATGTTTGGTAAAGTTGATCGCCCAATCAAGGACAAAGCTGACAGAAAGTATCGTAAGAAGATTATGGCTACCCGCTCCACTAAAGGTCAAATGGTAAAAATGCAAATAGATTGTAGGGCCACGTGCAATGTGCTACCTCTTAGATACTTACCTAAAGGCTTAAAGGTAAAAAAATCTAAGACAACACTCTCACTATGGGCTAGATTTTCCATTATTTTTGCATGCATAACGCCCACTTATCGTCCATTTTAACACTGAAATGAGGTGTAACATCCAGATATCGCTCATTTAGCCACAAAATGGAAAATAACGCCCATTTCTCAGACACTTAACACTGAGCGTTACTTTCGCCATGTGCGTAACACAGAGAAAAATTAATACCGCCCGCCCACTTTTTTTCAGCGGAATCAACAGAATGGAAGAACCCAATGCCCATAATATCACCCAGCATTACTTTCGGCACGTAATTAATGCCGAGATTCAATAATACCAACCGCCCACTTTTTTTTATCGTAAAGATCACATTTGCCAAAATTAACGCCCAGTATATCGCCCAGCATTACTTTCAGTACCTCACACACATCTCGCCCACAATATCGCTCGCCGAAAACACCGCTCTGAAAAAGTTTAACTTTTCTGAACTAATCACAGTGGTGTGGACACCATTTTGTAAATCGCAGGTCGCTTCATTGAAAAGGCTGCTTCAACTTCGGGGGAGTTTGGATTTACTCTAGAGTTCTTCTCAGGTGATGTGATCATCTGAACAGACATCTTTTCATAGTGTGGACGATTGGGTTTTACTGAAGGTGTCTTAGTGGGGAAATTTATTGCTTGTAAACAATCGGCATTATACTTTTATTGGAATAGGGCCAGCCATTTCTCAGCCTGCATCGATTACAACGCAGATGCTGCAGAGTGCAAATGGCCACAATGTTTAATGCACAGCATTATGTGCCCAATCTAAGATGTGCCAGACTGATGAGGAGGTCTAGACCATACACCCCCCGCACTTATAGGGGGAAACAGTCTTACCTCGACTTATCCGAGAACACCTGCCTTCGGAGACTGCGCTTCCACAAAGTGGGTATCAGTGAGATATGCCACCACATCAGGGCAGATCTGCAGCCTGCAAGCACCTTCAGGATATTACTGTTCATCAAGGTCAAGGTCAACGTGGCACTGTCGTTCTACGCGTCCGGTTCCTTTCAGGCCTCCACGGTCGACATTTCCCCAATGTCTCAGCATGCCACATATTGCTGCATTAGACAGGTCACGGAGGCCCTGTACGCATGTAGGATGGACTTTATCAGCTTCCCTATGACCACAGAAACTCAGACTGACAGGGCTGGAGCATTCTACCAAATTGCTAAGTTCCCCAAGGTACAGGGAGCAATACACTGTATGCACATTGCCATGCGGGCATCTTCTCAGAACCCAGAGGTTTTTCGCAACAGAAAAGAATTTCACTCCCTGTAGATCCAACTAGTTGTCGACCACAACCAGATAATTATGGCAGTGAATGCCAAATATCCGGGCAGCTTCAATGAGACTCATATCCTGCATAAGAGCGCTGTCTCTGACATATTTAACAGTCAGCCACAAAGTCAATGCTGGATGCTTGGTGACAAAAGATATGGCCGAGCCACCTGACTGATGACCCCACTGTGTGACACCCACACCGAGGCCGAGATGTAATACAACGAGAGCCACAGAGTCACACACAATGTGATCCACAAAACAATAACTGTGCTTAAGCAGAACTTTAGATGCCTGGAGCATTCAGGAGGGGAGCTACAATACAACCCTGATCAGGTAGCTCAATTCGTGGTCTTGTGCTCCATGCTGCACAACCTGGCTATCAGGAGGAGACAAGAATTGCCAGAAGGGACTGATGGTTCACCTCAGGAGAGACAGGAAAGGGAGGATGAGGGGCTGGATGCTGACCTCGGGCCAGACAATCAGGCTTACTATGCAACCATGCCCATGCCCCCCTCCAGACCGCAGGAAAGGGCCCGTGGTGGCTACATAGCTGCAAGACTCTTGTGTCAGCAGCTCATAAGTGAGCGATTTGCCTGAAAAAACATTGCTGTAATTGACAAAGCTGACACACTGCTGCGTGTGCAGCTCAGACATCAATGGTGGGCATCACCTTGGTGCCAGGTAAAGTTTAATTTGATTCAAGTTAAGTGTAATTATATGCTTTCATGTTAAGGAATCACCAGTGTGTAACTGTCCAGCTATCTGAGACAATGCACAACCAGGTTATGTTGAATAAAAAAACATTTAAATTGACAATTGGTCTGAAATCATAAGTATCACGGGCAAAAGCACCCCACCCCACCCTACCTTTTCGAACATTGACATCAATCAAATGGTCAACATGTCCAGCAACACAGAATACATGTGCAAACCAACAAGGTGGCCCCCTCCCCCCATATGTTACAACAAATTGCATACAACGAGTTGTAGAAAAAATAAAGCCATCACCTGCGGACATGCACCTCACTTTCCTTCCCCCTCCCCTTCTCTCCCCAACTCTATCATTTCCCCTCCTCACTCCACGCTGCCTGGCCGAGGAGCTCCTCAGGTGGTGCCTCATTGGGGGGGATGAAGGCAGAGCCGGTGGTCGCACGGATCCGGGAGCGGTGGGTACTAAGGTGGCAACATTATCTGATGCAGAAGCAGGATCTTGCTCCTGCCTCTCATTTGTCGTTGGAACTGGAGATGCGGAGCCTAGGGATGGAGTGCCGCTCTCCGGGACCACTGGGAGGCCTGTGCCATGAGTGTTCCTGGCTATCGCCTCCAGGAGCTCCGCCATCCACGGAACGTACTCCATCATGGTGCAGGAAATGCTGGCCAGCTGTTGGGATATGCCCCTAAAAGCATGTAGGATCTGGTCACCTATGTCTACAGTCCTTCTGGACAACTGTACCATCTCTCCACTCCCATCTGTCGCTCGTGGAGCAGACCTGCCGCATCCACGAAACCTCCGCGGGGTCGGCGAC
Source organism: Pristiophorus japonicus (assembly GCF_044704955.1). Classification (NCBI taxonomy): domain Eukaryota; kingdom Metazoa; phylum Chordata; class Chondrichthyes; family Pristiophoridae; genus Pristiophorus; species Pristiophorus japonicus. The sequence goes on along the minus strand of NC_091981.1, from coordinate 153,828,997 downwards.
GTCCTGAGGACACCTGCAGAGTGGAGGTGGGAATGGCCGGTGGAGCACTAGATGGCCTTGGGGTGCGATGCAGGCTCCTCAAAGTCGGCGTTCTCATCCATGGAGAATGGACCCAGTTGATTGACGGGCGAGAATCAGACCTCCTCAGCACCAGATGTCAGATCGTCTGGCGAGTCCGGTTCCGCACCCCCACCTTCTGGCCTCTGTGGTCTTGCCTTGGGACGCGCTGCTGGCTGAGCTGCAAAACACAAATGAAGTTATTAGAGGAGAAGGGGGTGCTCAGGTCACAAGGTGAGTCCAGCGCTACACACAGCATATGCACGACAAAAGCACCACCGCTATCAAAATCATCACAGACATCACATTTCATGACCATCAACACATTCTGCATTGCAATGATTCTCATGAGGCCAGCATTATTTATAGGATACTTTTAAAAATCATATATTATTGTACGGATGTGAGTGGGTGTGGCATCTATTGACTTTACATCACGCAATGGTGTATATTTGACTCACATGACATCACTTCATGGTCTGCAGCTGCCTGTGTGGCCGTCCAGGGGTTGTCCCCACGAGTGCCAGCACCCGCTCCTCAATGTCAGTGATGTCGTTGAAGGCTGGTAGCCCCCCAACCGTTCGCCTCTGCTCGGACCTATTCCTCGATAGCTTCTTCTGTAAAAGGTAACAGAATGACATGGCATGAGATAATTGAGTGATAACATTGCTAGGTACTGTCACAGAGACTGATTCAACACATGACTGACAGATGTAATCATTCTTTTTACCTAAAGATGTGCACCGGGACCGCAGGCTTTGAGTACAACATTCCCGGTAAAAATGAAAGACCTCACATCTGATGATAGTCACTCATGACTCTGACAAATCAAATTATATAAATACATAAGTACATGTAAATAAACGTAATACTCACTCTTACGGATCCAACAAAGTCGTTCCATCGCTTTCAGCATTGGTTGCCCTCACGCACCTCGTTGGTCGCTGACGAGACCACCTCTGCTATCTCGGCCCATATCCTCTGGTAGGTCTTTGGGGTGGGCTTCCCACGCCCTCCCTGTGTCAAATCACCCCAGCATGACTCGACCTCCTGCATGAGGGAGGCAGTAGGCTCATCCGAGAACCTCCTCGCTCTTTTGCGTCCTCCAATTTGCTCCTCTCCCACCTCACTGCTCTCGCCAGCATCAGTCTCCGTCTCCACAGCGTGCTGGGTCGCCTCCTCTTCCTCCATTATAGGCACCAAAGTCAGTGAAAATATCTGGCTGGTAACAGTTAAGTTTTTTGGCACAATTTGCTATAAAGCTCGAAACTCTCCCTCCTTCCTCCCAAAGCAGCCACACCACACCGACACACGCCTTCACTCCCTCTCAGCTCCCTCTCTATCTGTCTCCTCTTATGCGTGTGTAATGATGACCCTTGACCTCCTGAATCATGAGAATCGAGCGTTGCCATGTCATTGCTAAAGACGGTGATACTTTACGGCAGAAGGTCAGAGAGATTTAACACTAACGCCCATTTCAGATCGCTCACGGTAACACCCATTTTATAAAATGTAAACTAGGGGGTTTGAAAGTGGGCAACAAGCCAGCGATCTGAAAACCCATATTTACCACCCACGCTGGAAATAGTGCCCATTTTTGGGCAATCTGCACAAAAGTGTAAAATCTAGCCCTATGTGACAACTATGCAACCATTCCAGTAATAAGAACTTGTAATGTGCCACTGGAAAATACAATGAACAAGCAAAAGTACAATGGCCCAAACTTTCATTACTGTGCAGATTGCCCAAAAATGGGCATTATTTTCAGCATTGGCATTTATTATGGGTTTTGAGATCGCCAGATTATCGCCCATTTTCAAAACCCCAACTTCCCACTTTATAAAATGGGCATTACCGCGTGCGAAGTGAAATGGGTATTAGCAGTAAATTTTTTGCCCTTCTGCCATAAAATGTCGGCATCCATAGCAATGCCATGGCAACGGTCATTTCCTGCGTTTCAGGAGGTCAGGGGTCTCAATACATGTGCAGAAGAGGAGAGAGAGAGAGAGAGCAGAAAGGAACTGAAAGTGTGTGTGTGTGTGTTGTGTGGTTGTTCGGCTGTTGTGGGAGATAGGAAAGAGATTTAGCAGCAGTAAAAAGAATTGAGAGTACAAATAACTTTGTTTGCATGGAGATTTTGGGAAAAAAAATATAATTAAAATAGAAGGCATGGAGGAGGCAACACATCACAATGTGGAGGGTGAGGACGCTGATGAGGGCAATGAGGTGGGAGAAGAACTAGAAGTGGGAGGACGAAAACGAGCTCGGAGATTCTCCGATGATGCAAATGCCTCCCTCCTGCAGAGGTGGAGTCACGCTGTGGTCGATTGACCCGGGGTGGGCGTGGAAGTCTTATCAAAGATTTATCAGAAGATTTGGGCCGACATAGCCGAGGTGGTCTCATCGGCGATGAATGAGGTGCGTGAGGGCAAGCAGTGCCGAAAGCGATGGAATGACCTTGTCAGATTTGCTAGAGTAAGTATTACATTTATTTACAATTACTTATGTATTTATATAATTTGACTTGTAAGTGTAATGAGTGATTAAAATCAGATGTAATGTCTTGCACTTATACCAGGAATGTTTTACTCAAAGCCTGCGTTTACGGTGTACGTCTTTAGGTAAAGAATGATAATTATCATAATAATCATGATTACATCTGTCGGTTATCAGTCTCTGTGATAGTACCTAGCAATAATCTCACGCAATGATCTCATGCGAGCAGCTCCTTTTCAATTTGAGAGTATTGCGGTTCTGTTGCAGTGAGCGTCGGCTCGAGTATGCGATTGGTTGTCCCTGTTGTAGAAGAACAAACCCAAGACCCGAAGCATCTCCTTGACCTTCGGTTGCAAGTTTGTGGTCAAAGTACCTGAGCACCGAGAATCTGTCACATGTTTTTTGATAGCTTCAAACGCTTTGTCTTGTTCTTCAGTCCATTTCCAGACCATGTCTTTATGCGTAAACCGTCGCAGGGGCGCACTAAGTTCTGAAAGATCTGGCAAGAATTTTGCGAGGTACTTTGTCATGCTGACGAATCGTTGTACACAAGCGACATCCTGCGGTTTCTGCATTTCGTTGATTGCGACCACTTTGCTTGGGTTGGCTTTGAGTCCATCACGAGACAGTATGTGTCCCATGTATTTCACTTGGGATCTCTTGTATTCAAACTTATCGAAGTTTAGTTTGATGTTTCACTCTCTGCATCTCTGCATGAATTTGTGAAAGTTTGTGTCATGATCGTAATTGGCCTCTTTAAGGGCCCAAGTTTCCACAAGAAAAAAAACGGGCGCCCCTCCGAGCTGGGCACACGTTTTTCACACCTAAACGGCGCCTAAAAAAATCCTCGGTATTCTCCACCTACTTACAGGTCCTGTGGCACTCGGCGCAGCCAGCACGAGCTGTGGGGGGGGCGGAGCCAGGTCCCGGCGCTGAAAACAGTGCCGGTACCTCTGCACATGCGCGCTACAGTCGGCACGCAAGTGCAGTAGCTCCAGGCGCCGAACTGTGTGGGAGGGGCCCGCAGCACGCAGCCCCTAGCCCTGGCTGAATGGCCTCGCTGGGCTGCGTGAATGAGGCTCCTCCCACGGTCAGCTCCTGCTCCCCGCCCGACCAGACCCGACACCCGCTCCCGCCCCCCCCCACCGCCGACCAGACCCGACCCGACACCCGCTCCCCCCCCCACCGCCGACCAGACCCGACCCGACACCCGCTCGCCCCCACGACCCGACACCCGCCCCTCCCCCGACCCGACACCCGCTCCCCGACCCGAGGGCCCGCTCCCCCGCCCCGACCCGAGGCCCGCTCCCCCACCCCCGCCCCGAGGCCTGCTCCCCCGACCCGACCCGACCCCCGAGACCCGACACCCGCTCCCCCCCCCCCGCCCCGACCCGAGACCCGCTCCCCCCGTGGCCCCCCCGACACCCGCTCCTGTTCCCCCGACCCCCTCCCCTCTCTCCCCCCTCCTCCCCTCCTCCCCCTCCTCCTCCCCCCTCCTCCCCTCTCCCTCCCCTCCCTCTCTCTCTCCCCTCCCCCTCCCCTCTCTCTTCCTCCCTCCCCCCTCCTCTCTCCCTCCCTCCCCT